>NC_138769.1:415450010-416050010 GCF_965119305.1 Pelophylax lessonae | reverse complement strand
TTCTTTAAAGTCTGGTGGGTTGCCTGCTTTATTTAGCAAAGGTTTGCAAACATGGAAAAACAACAAAACAGTAAAATAAATCCTTGCCGTCCGGCGCTAAACTAAACAGCAATTTTTCTCACTATACAGGTCCCTCTCAAAAAATTAGCATATTGTGATAAAGTTCATTATTTTCTGTAATGTACTGATAAACATTAGACTTTCATATATTTTAGATTCATTACACACAACTGAAGTAGTGCAAGCTTTTTATTGTTTTAATATTGATGATTTTGGCATACAGATCATGAAAAACCAAAATTCCTATCTCAAAAAATTTGCATATTTAATCCGACCAATAAAAAAAAAGTGTTTTTAATACAAAAAAAGTCAACCTTCAAATAATTATGTTCAGTTATGCACTCAATACTTGGTCGGGAATCCTTTTGCAGAAATGACTGCTTCAATGCGGCGTGGCATGGAGGCAATCAGCCTGTGGCACTGCTGAGGTGTTATAGAGGCCCAGGATGCTTCGATAGCGGCCTTGAGCTCATCCAGAGTGTTGGGTCTTGCGTCTCTCAAATTTCTCTTTACAACATCCCACAGATTCTCTATGGGGTTCAGGTCAGGAGAGTTGGCAGGCCAATTGAGCACAGTAATACCATGGTCAGTAAACCATTTACCAGTGGTTTTGGCACTGTGAGCAGGTGCCAGGTCGTGCTGAAAAATGAAATCTTCATCTCCATAAAGCTTTTCAGCAGATGGAAGCATGAAGTGCTCCAAAATCTCCTGATAGCTAGCTGCATTGACCCTGCCCTTAAAAAAACACAGTGGACCAACACCAGCAGCTGACATGGCACCCCAGACCATCACTGACTGTGGGTACTTGACACTGGACTTCAGGCATTTTGGCATTTCCCTCTCCCCAGTCTTCCTGCAGACTCTGGCACCTTGATTTCCGAATGACATGCAAAATTAGCTTTCATCCGAAAAAAGTACTTTGGACCACTGAGCAACAGTCCAGTGCTGCTTCTCTGTAGCCCAGGTCAGGCGCTTCTGCAGCTGTTTCTGGTTCAAAAGTGGCTTGACCTGGGGAATGCAGCACCTGTAGCCCATTTCCTGCGCACGCCTGTACACGGTGGCTCTAGATGTTTCTACTCCAGACTCAGTCCACTGCTTCCGCAGGTCCCCCAAGGTCTGGAATCGGTCCTTCTCCACAATCTTCCTCAGGGTCCGGTCACCTCTTCTCGTTGTGCAGCGTTTTCTGCCACACTTTTTCCTTCCCACAGACTTCCCACTGAGGTGCCTTGATACAGCACTCTGGGAACAGCCTGTTAGTTCAGAAATTTCTTTCTGTGTCTTACCCTCTTGCTTGAGGGTGTCAATGATGGCCTTTTGGACAGCAGTCAGGTCGGCAGTCTTACCCATGATTGCGGTTTTGAGTAATGAACCAGGATGGGAGTTTTTAAAAGCCTCAGGAATCTTTTGCAGGTGTTTAGAGTTAATTAGTTGATTCAGATGATTAGGTTAATAGCTCGTTTAGAGAACCTTTTCATGATATGCTAATTTTTTGAGATAGGAATTTTGGTTTTTCATGAGCTGTATGCCAAAATCATCAATATTAAAACAATAAAAGGCTTGCACTACTTCAGTTGTGTGTAATGAATCTAAAATATATGAAAGTCTAATGTTTATCAGTACATTACAGAAAATAATGAACTTTATCACAATATGCTAATTTTTTGAGAGGGACCTGTACAACGTGGCAGTGGCATAGCGTGGGTTGTCAGCACCCGGGGCAAGGCAAGTAATTTGCGCCCCCTAACCCGTGGGATTTTAGTCTGTTCCACTAGATTAGTTAAAGAAACCCTTACCCCCTAAGCACATGTATTGTTTGTTATGAAAATACTGATGTAATTAAAGTAAAATGCATCTAAATACAAGTTTGAATGACCAGCGTGCCTCCTTTCAATGCAGAGTGACCAGCGTGCTCCCTTTCAATGCAGAGAGACCAGCGTGCCCCCTTTCAATGCAGAATGACCAGCGTGCCCCCTTTCAATGCAGAGAGACCAGCGTGCCCCCTTTCAATGCAGAATGACCAGTGTGCCCCCCTTCAATGCAGAATGACCAGCATGTCCCCCTTCAATGCAGAATGACCAGCGTGTCCCCCATTCATTGCAGAATGACCAGCGTGCCCCCTTTCAATGCAGAGAGACCAGCGTGCCCCCTTTCAATGCAGAGAGACCACTGTGCCCCCTTTCAAAGCAGAGAGACCAGCATGCCCTCTTTCAATGCAGAATGACCAGCGTGTCCCCTTTCAATGCAGAATGACCAGCATGCCCCCCTTCAATGCAGAATGACCAGCGTGCCCCCTTTCAATGCAGAATGACCAGCGTGCCCCCTTTCAATGCAGAATGACCAGCGTGCCCTTTCAAAGCAGAGAGACCAGCGTGCCCCCTTTCAATGCAGAATGACCAGCGTGCCCCCTTTCAATGCAGAATGACCAGCGTGCCCCCCTTCAATGCAGAGAGATCATCTTGCCCCCTTTCAATGCAGACAGACCAGCGTGCCCCCTTCAATGCAGAGAGACCTACCTGCAGTGGCGGCTTCTCCTCAGTTCCCCGCATCTCCTCAAGTCCTCCCGCCTCCTCCTCGGCCAATGGCATGTGTTCGCCTTTTGGCCAATCATGAAGCGGGTTTCGGATTGGCCAGGAGGAGGATCCGTGTGACAATAGCAAATTTTCATTCGCTATTGTCACACAATGGGTGGGCTCGGGGCGCACTGCTCTGCGCCCCGGGTCCACCCTTTTTTGTAGCCTATTAGAGCCTCTGGCTCTAATCAGGTGATAAAAAAAACCCCACTCTGAGACAGCGCCAGGCTGCTGACTCACTCGCTGCTAAACTGACTGAGCAGTGAGGAGAGGCGGCATAGGCGGGGCTTGGCTTGCAACGCCACCCCACCCTACACCATTGGACAGGTCAGGCACAGTCCAGCCCTGCCCTGACCCACCATTTTCAGCCATAGGGCGGCCACGCTGGACATCTCCCAGCCTAAAGATGGAGGCAGCCGCAGACAGTGTGTGAACTGTGTATGTCAGAGTCAGACAGACAGAGTGACACTGTGGATGCGCCCCCCCAGATGTTGCGCCCGGTGCGGCTGGCCCCCCCTGCACCCCCCACGCTACGCCACTGCAATGTGGGGCTTGTCCCCATCACCCACAAAAACACATGGTAAAGCAAACCTTTTCTTTTTAAAGTCCAAACAGAGCTCCTCTCTCAGATTCCCTTCTGAGTCTCAGGCCAGAGCATTCCCGTGCTCTCTTCCTGTTCATTTAAAGTCCACCTGAGCATGGACTCAGGTGACCCACAATCTCTGGACCGGAACCTACCCTATCACAGAGGCTGGAAAAACCCGGGCCAGATTCCAGTTCAGTCTCTCACTACAGAACGTATGCGAGGTGAAATATAGCGATTATCTACTACCTCACCTCGCATACCGTCACCGAATTACGAATGTTGCATCACCAACACTCAAAGCCCAATTTTTCCACACATGTTACTTCTATCCAATGTCTGCAAAAGAGACACAAGACTTTATCTTAAAAAAAAATCATTAATCTTGGCTTCAGTGTACTATAATTTGGCTTTTTTTACATAAGGCTTGCTCATTGTGGTGCAAAACTTTGTTATTTCCATCCAAAGTTTGCAGAAGAGACACCAGAGTTTATAAAAAAAATATTGAATCTTGTTCTGAGTGCACTAAAATGTGGCCTCATCCATACAGCCATACAGACTGGCTCCTCAGTTTACAAAATAAAGAAAGCTTTAAGCCAGTAAAATCTATTTAAATGTAATTTCCTTTTTATATATGTCAGATTTGCTGCAGCAGGTTCTTTACACAGTACAGAGGTGCCATTTTATAGGCAGGCTAAAGGGACCCCCAGGCACTATATATATGAAGAAATGTTTCTTTTTTTTTTGTTTCACTTTAAGCAACATAAAAATCATTGCTCCTTTAACCACTTGACCTCCTGAAGATTTACCCCTCTTCATAACCAGGCCATTTTTTAAGATATGGCACTGAGTTACTTTAACTGACATTCTTTTTTTCCCCCACAAATACAGCTTTCTTTTGGTAGTATTTTGATCACCTCTGCAGTTTTTATTATTTGTGCTATAAACAAAAAATGAGTGCCAATTAAAAAAAAAATAAAATGTTTACATTCTACTATAAAACATATCAAATAAAGAAATGTGAACAATCTAATTTCTTCATCAATTTAGGCCAATATGTATTCTGCTACATATTTTTGGTTAAACCCCCCCCCCCCCTAATAAATGTATATTGATTGGTTTGTGCAAAAATTATAGCGTTTACAAACTTCAGGGTATATTAATGGAATTTTTATAATTTTTTTTTTACTAGTAATGGCAGCAATCAGTGACTTATCGAGGTATTGCAATAATGTGGTGAACAAATTAGACCATAACCAACACTTTTGACTCTTTTTGGGGACTAGTGACACTAATACAGTGATCAGTGCTAAAAATATGCACTGTCACTGTACTAAAGACACTGGATGGGAAGGTGTTAAAAGCAGGGGTGATTAAAGGGTTAACTGTGTACCTAGCCTGTGCTTTATCACTGTGGGCGCGGTGCTTGAACTATGGGAAGGCATTGATCCATGCTCCTGCTTTGCAGGAACACAGGATCAATGCCTTACCTACTGATAGAATGTCTATACGCCTTGTTTACATAGGCAGATTGTGGTTCTGTCTCTCTGCCCTAATGATCTGCGGATGATGGTGGACACGAGTCAATGGTATCCGCAGATCAGTTCCTGTGTCTAATCACAGCAGTATCGGGTTGCAGGCGGCACGCATTCATGCCCCATACCTTTAAGTGTAGGATCACATACTAGGCATGTAGAGTTGCCTTGCCACTGTATATATACAGTATATGGTCATCAAGTGGTTAAAAATTATCTTTTTCAAAAAATGTTTTGCATTGATACATGTCCCCCAGGGCCCCCCCATACCCTTTTTATGTCCAATAACTTCCATATAAGCTTTCAAAATGGGGACTTTTGATTTTTCAAGTTCAGGTCCCATACACTTTAAAAGAATTTGTAGTTCAGGTCTGAACTTTTTCCATGTTTAGGAGTTCTAATGTGAACCGAACCAGGGGGTGTCCTGCCCAACTCTATGAGAGAAGTATATGATCCTAAAAAAAGAAATAGTCATACTTACCTAGATGACTGCAGCACCGATCTCAGCTGCAACTGTTCCCTGGTGCCTCTAAGACCAAAAACTGCAGAAAGCTGCTGACTGTCAGATCTCTGCTCTGCCACTCAAGCGCTGACTGGAGCACTGGGCATTACAGGGGGCAAGAGCACCTAGTTCAGGCCTTCAGCCACTCGCTGCCGATCTAGGCTTCCGGGTGAATCCTGACCATATGAATGACAGGCTCTGTGAGGCCAGCCAACAGCTTTTGTCTGCAGTCAGCTGAAAATGGGTCACAGGAGTGCACTCATGTGATCCCAATGAAAAGTACAGTAAAACCTTGGTTTGAGAGTAACTTGGTTTGAGAGCGCTTTGCAAGACAAGCACATTTTTAAAATAAATTTTGACTTGATATACAAGTGATATCTTGATATACAAGTATCGTCATGTATAAAAAAGAAGAGAGGAGCCTCTAAAGTGTAGCAATATTGTTACATTTAATGAAGGTTCAATATTTAGCAACTCACATGGTTGATGACTAAAACAGGCACATCTAAGAATGCCTGCATCTGTGGTAAAGCTGTCCACATAGACCGTCCTCTGCACAGCCATCTTCATCATCCCTTCCCTGCTGCACTCCACCAGTGATTCAAAGCCTCACTTTCAGATCACTCTACTGCAGGCTATTCTTCCCGGTCACGATTGCAGACTGACTGGTGAGAGTCGGTGGTTCAGAAGATGGTGGACAGCTATACCCCGGATGTCTGCATACTTAGGTGTGCCTATTTTAATCATCAACCATGTGAGTTGCTAAATGTTGAACCTTCATTAAATGTAACCATATTGCTACACTTAGAGGTGCCTCTCATCTCTCTTATATTCTGTAGCTCTGCTAGATTTTTCTTCTAATCCCCTTGGGAAGGCTGCATATTGTGGATGGACGTTTTATGGTTACACAACCTATCACATTGCTATAATCTTTGTATATAGACTATAAACTGAAGGACTTGTGGAACGAATCATCTGAGTTTCCATTATTTCTTATGGGGAAATTCGCTTTGCAGGGGCGTACCTAGAGCATTTGGCCCCCGGGGCGGATTGGATTTCTGGCAGGCCCTCCATGCTTCTGTCCCCCCCCTAGCAGACAGGAGGTAGCCCCTACCTCCTGTCTGCTGGGGGGGGGACAGAAGCACAGAGGGCCTAGCTCCTGTCTGCTGGGAGGGGGGCAGAAGCACGGAGGGGCTACCTCCTGTCTGCTGAGGGGGGGACAGAGCATGGGGGGCTACCTCCTGTCTGCTGGGGGGGAAGCATGGGGGGCTACCTCCTGTCTGCTGGGGGGACAGAGCATGGGGGGCTACCTCCTGTCTGCTGGGGGGGGACAGAGCATGGGGGCTACCTCCTGTCTGCTGGGGGGGCAGAGCATAGGGGCTACCTCCTGTCTGCATTGGGGGGGCAGAGCATGGGGGGCTACTTCCTGTCTGCGGGGGGGAGGACAGAGCATGGGGGGGCTACCTCCTGTCTGCTGGGGGGGACAGAAGCATGGGGGGCCTACCTCCTGTCTGCTGGAGGGGACAGAGCATGGGGGGCTACCTCCTGTCTGCTGGGGGGGGACATAGCATGGGGGCTACCTCCTGTCTGCTGGGGGGGTGGACAGAGCATAGGGGCTACCTCCTGTCTGCATTGGGGGGGGACAGAGCATGGGGGGCTACCTCCTGTCTGCTGGGGGGGAGGACAGAGCATGGGTGGCTACCTCCTGTCTGCTGGGGGGGGGAGGACAGAGAATGGGGGGCTACCTCCTGTCTGCTGGGGGGGGGGAGGACATAGCATGGGGGCTACCTCCTGTCTGCTGGGGGGGGGTAGCCCTCATGCTCTGCCCCCCCAGCAGACAGGAGGTAGCCCCCATGCTCTGTCCCCCCGCAGACAGGAGGTCGCCCCCATGCTCTGTCCCCCCGCAGACAGGAGGTAGCCCCATGCTCTGTCCTCCCCCCCAGCAGACAGGAGGCAGCCCCCATGCTCTGCCCCCCCAGCAGACAGGAGGTAGCCCCCATGCTCTGTCCTTACACTCCCCCCAGCAGACAGGAGGTAGCCCCCATGCTCTGTCCTTACACCCCCCCAGCAGACAGGAGGTAGCCCCCATGCTCTGTCCTTACTCCCCCCCCAGCAGACAGGAGGTAGCCCCCATGCTCTGTCCTTACTCCCCCCCAGCAGACAGGAGGTAGCCCCCATGCTCTGTCCTTACACCCCCCCCAGCAGACAGGAGGTAGCCCCCATGCTCTGTCCTTACACCCCCCCCCCAGCAGAAAGGAGGTAGCCCCCATGCTCTGTCCTTACACCCCCCCCCAGCAGACAGGAGGTAGCCCCCATGCTCTGTCCTTACACCCCCCCAGCAGACAGGAGGTAAGCCCCCTTGCTCTGTCCTCCCCATTAGCAGACAGCAGGTGTTCTGATCTCCTCTCCTGTTGAGGCAGCGGAGCGGCATGAAAGTTATTAAAACCCTAACCCACTGACTTACCTGCTTCTTCAGCACTCTCTCCCCGAGAGCATGCCTCTGCACCGGAGAAGAGGAGGAAGTGGGTGGAGCGTGGAGTCGGAGCTAATTACTGGCACGGAGGAGCGCGCTGTGAATGCCGGGGCCTCGGTATCAGTCGTCTTCTGTCAGTGACGTCACTGGTTGCATTGTCCCAGAATGAAGCTGCCTGTGACCTACTCATGCCAGTACACGGCGGCGGCACCAGCCTGTCTGGCACGGCACCCCCCCCAACATGTGGCACCCGGGGCGGACCGCCCCCCGCCCCCCCCCTTGGTACGCCCCTGTCGCTTTGATATAAGAGTGCTTTGGATTACAAGCATGTTTCCAGAACGAATTATGCTCGCAATCCAAGGTTTTACTGTATATCAAAAAAGCTTTAGCTATACCTGAACTTCTATTTTAAAATAGAAACACCCTATAGATATCCTAATAATACAACTATTAACTGATGTTATTTTTTTTTTTAAATATGGAAATCACCTTTAAAACAGTTGCTGGCATAAGGTCCATCTATTTTAAAATTTAAGGCAAGAAATAGGATAAATATATAATTTTTAACAAGAGTTTGAAGATCAACATGCAGTGAACTAATTTTTATGCTTAAGTTTAACTGTAAAGAGAGATTAATTAAAGGCTGAACTTCACAATTTAACAAATGCAGTTTTATATTTTATTCTTGATATACAAGTGCCTAGAGAAGATCATGTTTAAATATCATATGGTGAACATTTAGGACGATTTTCATTCTGACCTTCAAAAATGGTCTCTAAGAAAGGAGAAAGTGCTTAGCCTGAAGTCTAAGCTCATGTGTGGAGTGCAAATTAAGCTTTATGTCATTCCTAAAGGTTGCTTTTGAAAGATGCAGGGAATGGGAAATCATTATTAATGGAGTGTCATAACTCCAATTAACATGGACTATACTTTGCAGTGTATTGTTTCTGTTAAAATGTTTTAAAAAAATGATGCTTTGTTTATCTTAACATGTAAAGTGTAGTAAAATGAAAATTAAATTAAATTAAAAAAACAAAACATACAGTATATACATTGTGTATAAAATATATTTGTTGGTATAATGCTTAACCACTTGCTGACCGCTCACGTTGAGGGTACTGCGGCAAAGTGGCTCGTTGTCGTCCAGCGACGTCGCTGGACTCCTCCCCTTGTGGGCGGCAGGCGCGCACCGCCGGAGGCTCGCTCCCGCTGTATTCAGTCACAGCGGGAGTCAGGCCAGGGGAGGAGCGGTGGTGATCACCGCCGCTCTTCCCCGATCATCGGGGATCGAATGTGGAGATCCGCCCGCTTGTGTAAACAAAGCGGGCGGATCTCCTAAGTGACAGGCAGTCACAGATTACAGGATTCAGCATAGCTGAACATGCGATCTGTGCCTGTGTCACACAGTCCCCTCCCCCCACACATGTCAGTAAGCACCAGGCATACATTAACCCCTTGATCGCCAATAAAAGTTAACCCCTTCCCTGCCAGCATCATTTTTACAGTAACAGTGCATATTTATAGAACTGATTACTGTAGTAATGTCACTGGTACCCCCAAAAGTGTCAAAAATGTCAGTTAGGAGTCCGATCTGTCCGCCGCAATGTCGCAGTCCCGCAAAAAAATCGCAGATCGCCGCCAGATCTCCGCCATTACTAGCTAAAAAAAAAAATAAAATAAAAATGACATAAACTTCCCGTAGTTAGTAGCTGCGATAACTTTTGCGCAAACCAATCAAAATACGCTTATTGCAATTTTTTTTTACCAAACATATGTAGCAGAAAACAAATTGGCCTAAAATGTTAAAAAAATTAGATTTTTACATTTTTTTGGTGGAATTTCATATAAAAAAATGGGAAAAATATTGTTATTTTTTCAAAATTGTCGCTCTTTTTTTGTTTATAGCGCAAAAAGTAAAAAGCGCACAGGTGATCAAATACCACCAGAAGAAAGCTCTATTTGTGGGGAAAACAAGGATCATTTGGGTACAGCGTCGCACATCCGCGCAATTGTCCGTTAAAATAACGCAGTGCCGAACCGCAAAATATGGCCTGGTCAGGAATGGGGTAAAATCTTCCGGTCTTAAAGCGGTTAAAAATACGCTCATTGAGAATTTTTTTGTCAAAGACATGTAGCTAAATACATTTTGGCCTAAATATATGGCAAAAATTGAATTTATTGGATATTTTTTAACTGTCAAAGTAGAAAAATATTGTTATTTTTTCAAAATTTTCGCTTTTTTTTATTATTATCACAAAAAATGAAAAGCACAGAGATGATCAAACACCACAAAAAGGAAGCTCAGTTTGTGGGAAAAAAAGGACGTAACTTTCGTTTGGGTACGGCGTTGCATGACCGCGCAATTGTCAGTTAAAGTGGCCTGGACGTAAAGCAGGAAAATCCTCCGGTGGTAAAGTGGTTAAAACATTATGAAATTATTCCTGGCTGGCAGGACTGTGGACAGTGTATATGTCACCTAGGTTTCTCTCCCACCCCTGATGAGGGGCTCTATAGTTGCATCCATTATGGAGAAGGCTTTCCATTTAACTCTTTCTCTGCCATGGAATCCTTCTGCTGGGTGAAAAAGCTGACTGCTATCCAAACACTAAAAAGGTACTTTCACTGCTTGTTTGTATTAGGGAACTCATTAGGAGGCACCTTGTCAATCATGTTAGTCAGGAATTGACATTGGTTTAATTAGTGGCTTAAATGAGAAAAAGATTTGTTTGTTTTATGCTATAGACTTGTTGTATAAAGCCCTCCTGCATTTAACTACCGTATGTTTTGTTTGCTGCCTTGGTGAATACAAGTGCAAGAAAAACCTGTTTGAACTGTCCCTGACTGTTTCTGGTTGTTCTTGTCTCATGTATGATTTTCTGCTGCCACTAGCAGTTTAGCCTTTCCCCATTACTACTGGGTGCCCAGCAGGGACTGACACCTATTATTGAACCAAATGGAGTAGCTTGTATAACAGCTTACATGGTACATCCTTACCCACAGAAGATAAACCGCTTGACCACCCAGCAGATGCAACAGCTGAATGAAGCCCACCAAAGCTCCTTAAAAGGACATCAGCAAATGAATATCTCTCTACAGTAGCAGATACAGGACCTGTTAGAGGGGCAGATGGTGGCCAATGTCTACAGCTACTCCAGAGCCCATTATGGAAAATGAGGATGAAGTTGAAACCTACCTTGCCAACTTTGACAGTTGCTGAAAGTGAGATGCTGCCCAATGAGCAGAGGTGGGATGTGTTCGTATTCTTTTTTAAAGGGGGTTCTCAAATGGCCCACTTTGTTTCCTAAATATGCCATATTGGATGAAATATGAAGGATGGCGTCTATGCACTGATGTCACACCTCTGTGCCAATTCTAGTGTAGCGAGTGAGTTCTACATGCTGTTTTACCCTGTTTACCCTATTTGGATGTGGTTTATCGTATGTTTCTAAGATTCATAATAAACTACTATACTATGGTCATGGTCATACTCTGTCTGTGCCATTGGTGAGCTTTGTTACTACAGCCCAAACAGTTATTTTATTGTGTGGAGAGTATGGAGACTAGGCATCCATTAGAAGGCTGGAGCTATGCAGAAGGAGTATTTGTGACTTGATCAGGCTGCATTTGCTTCACTCATTGTAGCATATATTTCTAGTGAGTTTGCATTTCACTGGGTGCTCAGTGACAGTCTACACAATGGCAGATTTTATGTAGGTTGGATTTGATGATAGAAGACACTTCATACTTGGTTTTTGACTTTAATAGAAAAACTTTTCTCACCATTACATGTTTTATGCAGTATATGTGTTTGGTGACACCATTGGTTTAAGTATAGTTGCATTCATATATTGCAATTACCTTTTATTTTGGATTCATTTTGATCGTTTTCACTTTTTTATTTATTTATTTATTTATTTGTTCATTCACATTTATTTTGGTGGCGCTGCAATTACCTATTCATACATATCCATCATGATTTATTTATATTGCATCAACCCTCATTGTTGTTAGCAGCCTATGTTTGGTACCATAGCGCTGACTTTGTTTCATTTTTGGGAAGTGGCCCACTTTGACCTACAAATTCGGGATATCAGCCTAAGCTCAAATGAGAAATCCTAGTCAGGCTTTGGGTTATCATAACTGTCTGAGCACAATATGTGTTCATAAGAATTATGACACCGGAAAGCCCATTAGGTCCCAAACAAATAATTTGCTCCACCTTACAAATAGGTAGTTGCAGCTGAAGGTACTGAACCCTACTCAGATTGTAGAGCTAGAGGTCTGTGACCATTACATCAGAGCCAACAGAACCTCTATTCTTTCCCTTGGGACATTCTAGGCAATATACACAAATATCCAAAAACAGAGTTTTTCCAATCTTTATTATAATACATAGTAGAAACAATGTATAGCATTAAATAACAGCTGGCATTTTTTTCAACTATGTCCTACAATATCCAGTACATGATATCCCAACTGTCCATGGTTAAAAATTGTTACTACGAAGTGCCTCATTTTGTCTGCAACAATGTTTTACTAGGACAAACCTGACGTGTTTCAGATAACTCTTTCCTCAGAGGTGAATAGGGTATGCCATATCTACAATACAATTATTCGTTAAATACATAATTATATGGACTAAAATACCATTGTGTAGTCCATACCATACTTACATTCTTAATTTCTACCAAAAACAATAGAAACCAGCCATAGATTAAAAAGAGAGCCAAATCAGAGTTGGCATACTTCCATCCCTCGGATAAGGGCCCAACCATGCCTCACCGGAGGACCACCATGCATCTACTGAGACCACCTCACAGCAGAGTGAGTACACAAAACTTAATGAGACCTCAATCCGACATACATACATCACCCATCTGTCTGAATGGCTTACTTTGCAGTTGCTTATAGAATAAGAAGTTTATTTTGGTAATGGATGCCCATACAGCGCCATAAACATGTGCAATGAGGTTCTAGGTAACGTAAACATAAAAACATATACTGTATAGCTCTAAAAAAAACTCTACAATATACCCCCAAAGAGCCTAACCATAAATGGGTGTTGGGAATATGTTTCAAATGATTGCACTGTGTGTACAGCCATCTGTGATAGATGGGGCTCTCGCGCTGTTAGGAATGAGATGTGCATAAGAGAAGAAATGAATGAAGTAATAAGGCTGCAGCTAGCACTGAAAGTTTATCCCGAAACTTAGTGGAGAAATTGAATTATTTATTGTAGTGCTGCACTGCCTCTTAGCACAATGTGTTAGTGTGTGCAAAAATTATGTAGAATAAATAAAACGTAAATTTCAGAACAGAAAATAGGTAACAAAATAAACCCTGTAAAAGATTATTTCTTATACAAGGGGGTTTGTCAAAAATAGATGGAGGGTGTAGCAATCCTATAAATAATTCAAAAGCACTAATAATCCAGCATAATGTAAAACAGTGCCTTGTGAAAGTATTCGGCCCCCTTGAACTTTGCGACCTTTTGCCACATTCCAGGCTTCAAACATAAAGATATAAAACTGTAATTTTTTGTGAAGAATCAGCAACAAGTGGGACACAATCATGAAGTGGAACAAAATTTATTGGATATTTCAAACTTTGTTAACAAATAAAAAACTAAAAAATTGGGCGTGCAAAATAATTCAGCCCCTTTAGTTTCAGTGCAGCAAACTCTCTCCAGAAGTTCAGTGAGGATCTCTGAATGATCCAATGTTGACCTAAATGACTAATGATGATAAATAGAATCCACCTGTGTGTAATCAAGTCTCCGTATAAATGCACCTGCACTGTGATAGTCTCAGAGGTCCGTTTAAAGCGCAGAGAGCATTGTGAAGAACAAGGAACACACCAGGCAGGTCAGAGATAATGTTGTGGAGAAGTTTAAAGCCGGATTTGGATACAAAAAGATTTCCCAAGCTTTAAACATCCCAAGGAGCACTGTGCAAGCGATAACATTGAAATGGAAGGAGTATCAGACCACTGCAAATCTACGAAGACCTGGCTGTCCCTCTAAACTTTCAGCTCATACAAGGAGAAGACTGATCAGAGATGCAGCCAAGAGGCCCATGATCACTCTGGATGAACTGCAGAGATCTACAGCTGAGGTGGGAGACTCTGTCCATAGGACAACAATCAGTCGTATACTGCACAAATCTGGCCTTTATGGAAGAGTGGCAAGAAGAAAGCCATTTCTTAAAGATATCCATAAAAAGTGTTGTTTAAAGTTTGCCACAAGCCACCTGGGAGACACACCAAACATGTGGAAGAAGGTGCTCTGGTCAGTAGGGATGATCGAACTTTTGAAAAGTTCGGTTCGACCAGAACACCCGAATTTTCCAAAAGTTCGGTTCGGATTTCAGAACCCCATTGAAATCAATGGGACCCGAACTTCGGTAATCAAAAAACACAATTTTTAAGCCCTAAAACCCAATAAATGCCCCTAAAAAGTGCCTAGGGTTCTGGGTCATGCCCCATTAGCTATTAATCACACAAAAAAGTTCTTAAAAATTGTCATTTTTGATAAAAAAGCCAATTATTGAAAACATTTAAAAAAAAAAGAGAGATTTTTTGATTTTTACTTTGGATTTAGTATCTGGGGGGGGGGGGGGTCTAAAAGGCGTGCATGTGAAGTTTCAGCTCTGTAGCATGTCCAGGACCATGAAAAAAAAAAAAGATAATTTTTCAGTAGAACAGGGATGTGGGTCGGGACCCTCCTTTAACTTTAACACCTATATGATCTTTTTTTCTGGTTCTGGACATGCTACAGAGCTGAAACTTCACAGGTACACCTTTTAGACCCCCCAGACACCAAATCACACAAAAAAAGTTCTTAAAAATTGTCATTTTTGATAAAAAAAAAGCCAATTATTGAAAAAATTAAAAAAAAAAAAAAAGAGATTTTTCGATTTTTACTTTGGATTTCAGATCTGGGGGGTCTAAAAGGTGTGCATGTGAAGTTTCAGCTCTGTAGCATGTCCAGAACCAGAAAAAAAAAAAGATTGTTTGTATTAGAAAACTTTCAGATCACACCAATATGGTTTCTCGCTTTGCACAGCACCTTACCGCTTTAATAGCAGGCATTTTTTTGGGTTCTTTGGAGTCAGAAAAAACATCTGAACTTGTGTATAGTGGTACTGTGCACAAGTTCTGATGTTTTGCTTGCCTCCAAAAACCCCCAAAAAATGCCAGCAAAAACACACCTGGGCATTTTTTTTTTTTGATGCTAGCGTTTTTTTTGGCATTTTTTGGGGTTCTTTTGAGGCAGGCAAAACATCTGAACTTGTGTATAGTGGTGTATATACACACATCCATATATTTATATACACCCCTAGACATATATAGGTGTGATAGTAGCAGAAATAAATGCTTGCGCTAATGAAATCATTTACAGTAATATATTTCTGCTACTATCACACCTATATATGTCTAGGTGTGTATATAAATATATGGATGTGTGTATATATACCACTATACACAAGTTCAGATGTTTTGCCTGCCTCAAAAGAACCCAAAAAAATGCCAAAAAAACGCTAGCGTCAAAAAAAAAAAAAAAAAAGCCCAGGTGTGTTTTTGCTGGCATTTTTTGGGGGGTTTTGGAGGCAGGCAAAACATCTGAACTTGTGCACAGTACCACTATACACAAGTTCAGATGTTTTTTCTGACACCAAAGAACCCAAAAAAATGCCTGCTATTAAAGCGGTAAGGTGCTGTGCAAAGCGAGAAACCATATTGGTGAAGATCTGAAAGTTTTCTAATACAAACGATCTTTTTTTTTATGGTTCTGGACATGAAATCTCTTTTTTTTTTTTTAATTTTTTCAATAATTGGCTTTTTTATCAAAAATGTTGTGTGATTTTGTGTCTGGGGGGTCTAAAAGGTGTACCTGTGAAGTTTCAGCTCTGTAGCATGTCTAGAACCAGAAAAAAAAGGATTGTATGTATTAGAAAACTTTCAGGGGGTTGGCTTCTCTCCACACCTTGCCGGTTTCAAAGCAGGCACTTTTTTGGGTTCTTTGCAGTCAGGAAAAACATCTGAACTTGTGTATAGTGGTACTGTGCACAAGTTCAGATGTTTTGCCTGCCTCCAAAACCCCCCAAAAAATGCCAGCAAAAACACACCTGGGCATTTTTTTTTGACGCTAGTGTTTTTTTGGCATTCTTTTGGGTTCTTTTGAGGCAGGCAAAACATCTGAACTTGTGTATAGTGGTATATATACACACATCCATATATTTATATACACACCTAGACATATATAGGTGTGATAGTAGCAGAAATATATTACTGTAAATGATTTCATTAGCGCAAGCATATATTTCTGCTACTATCACACCTATATATGTCTAGGTGTGTATATAAATATATGGATGTGTGTATATACACCACTATACACAAGTTCAGATGTTTTGCCTGCCTCCAAAACCCCCCAAAAAATGCCAGCAAAAACACGCCTGGGCATTTTTTTTTTTTTGACGCTAGCGTTTTTTTGGCATTTTTTGGGGTTCTTTTGAGGCAGGCAAAACATCTGAACATGTGTATAGGGGGTATATATACACATATATGTCTGAATATATACCCCTAGACATATATAGGTGTGATAGTAGCAGAAATATATTACTGTAAATGATTTCATTAGCGCAAGCATTTATTTCTGCTACTATCACACCTATATATGTCTAGGGGTAAATATTCAGACATATATGTCTATATATACCCCCTATACACATGTTCAGATGTCATGTCTGACATCAAACATGTCCTCAAAAAAGCACTGGCAGTGGCAGCCCCTGCAGCATAAAAAATGCTTGGCTGGTGAGAAACCATATGGGTGTGCCGAAGCTATTCAGAGAAATGATCATTTCTCTAAAGCGGTCACCCTGCTATGGAAGGGTTTTGTCACCCTGCCATAGCAGTCACTGCCAGTTAACCCTACACTACACTACGGTCCCCTTACACTTAACACTTTCCCTACAGAAACTGAATTTTTGAAGCTAACTTAAGTGTAAAGGAGCACTCTAACTACACTAGATATCCCTTTCCTGACACTAAAAATAGCTAAATGACACTTTTAAAGTAAAATTAACAGAACTGCTTCCATTCTCTTCCATGTCCAGTATAACAATGCTAGGAATATGGCGGGGGCGATCTTATATACTAGGGGGCGTATTCACTAATGATTGGTCTAGGGACCCCCTAGTCACTCCAATCACATTCCTAGCATTCTCCTGCCCCCTCAATTGGCTTTTGCTAATGGTTCTGGTCCAATCACAGGCTTTTAAAGCCCATTTCCTGAAGCATTGCATTTTGGGCGGTTCTGGTTGCCGAATTCCGAACTTTTTGGTCAAAAAGTTCTAAATTCGGCCGAACCTCGAACACCCAATGTTCGGGTCGAACCGATGGTCGACCCGAACCGTTCGATCATCCCTACTGGTCAGATGAAACCAAAATCAAACTTTTTGGCACCAATGCAAAACGTTATGTTTGGCGTAAAAGCAACACAGCTCATCACCTTGAACACACCATCTCCACTGTCAAACATGGTGGTGGCAGCATTATGGTTTGGGCCTGCTTTTCTTCAGCAGGGACAGGGAAGATGGTTAAAATTGATGGGAAGATGGATAGAGCCAAATACAGGACCATTCTGGAAGAAAACCTGATGGAGTCTGCAAAAGACCTGAGACTGGGACGGAGATTTGTCTTCCAACAAGACAATGATCCAAAACATAAAGCAAAATCTACAATGGAATGGTTCACAAATAAACATATCCAGGTGATAGAATGGCCAAGTCAAAGTCCAGACCTGAATCCAAATGAGAATCTGTGGAAAGAACTGAAAACTGCTGTTCACAAATGCTCTCCATCCAACCTCACTGAGCTCGAGCTGTTTTGCAAGGAGGAATGGGCAAAAATTTCAGTCTCTCGATGTGCAAAACTGATAGAGACATACCCCAAGCGACTTACAGCTGTAATCGCAGCAAAAGGTGGCGCTACAAAGTATTAACTTAAGGGGGCTGAATAATTTTGCACGTCCAATTTTTCAGTTTTTTATTTGTTAAAAAAGTTTGAAATATCCAATAAATTTTGTTCCACTTCATGATTGTGTCCCACTTGTTGATTCTTCACAAAAAATTACAGTTTTATATCTTTATGTTTGAAGCCTGAAATGTGGCAAAAGGTCGCATAGTTCAAGGGGGGCGAATACTTTCGCAAGGCACTGTACATGATAAATATGAATAAATACATGAAAACAGCAAAATCAATATATTATAAATGTGCAAAATAAAGTGCTGAAAAAAGAGATGGTGCAAATATATACTATCAAAAAGTGACTTGTGCAATGGGATGGACCATAAATAGAGATAGATGAAATACTCACCAAACGTCTGCCCTGAAAGAGAAAGTGAAAGAGAAAATGCAATGGCAGTATTATGAAAGTGCGGATAATATCAGATCGTGGCTCGTGAAATACAATGTACCAAGTGGTAAGTGAGTATGAGCCAATAAAGGATTATGCCAAAAAACAAATGGTATACAGAAGGTATAAGAATATATATATATATATATATATATATATATATATATATATATAAAACACAATGTAATAAATAATATGTTTTTAAAGGTGCTCAGTGTCATTATTTATTGTGCGTGGCTGGGTGAGCTAAAAAGTGTCTCCAAACAGTCTCTTCGCTTGTGATGACGTGTTCTATTATCAGGATACTAAGTAATCGTGGTCATTCCTATCCAAGGGCAACATGCAACTTGTGGATCTTTACCAGGTATACCAGAAGAAAGTGCAGGTGATAAGCAGTGGGGTGCCACCTAACTGTGTAGTTGGCCTTTCACCTGACACATTCTTGAAAAAGCCTTAGGGGTTATACTGATGTCTCCAAGGGTCCTAGGAATGGGTCCCTTAAGGTATGCCTGGTATCCGCAGCTTCTTATTGATCTCTGGTACTTGTCTAGCCTCTATGGGGATGTAAGTGTTTCCTGGGGTCCTATGGATGGGGCTCTCCTGGGGTCCTATGGATGGGGCCCTTGTGGTATGTCCGCTAATCATGTGGTTCTCTTAGGATGGGGGTATAAATACAAGGCCTCTCATGGTGTAGTATTTAAATTCAATTTATTAAATAAAAAATGCAGAAACTCACATTTAGTAAAACGATAAACAGCGCGGTGTGTTTGTTAGTATGTGCGTCTCTTCCTGGTATGTCACTTCTGGGTCTCCTCCATCTCATCCAACGCGTTGCATCACGTGTGTCGTGACTTCTTCCGAGCCCGAAGAAGTCACCCTCGGGACACCCTCAGGGTATGGGAGAAATAAATGCTCAAGGTGGACACGCTGCCGGGACTTCCCCACTAGCTCCACTCCGGCGCTTCCCCTGGTTTTTACCTGGGGAGGATAGCCATTTTTTCCGTTCCTGGTAGTTAGAGGGGATAACATTTTGCACTAAATTTGTGCCTGATGGATGGTTGCTGCCATTAGACACCCTTCGATCCCGCTATGGTGACTTCACAATGTCATCATGGAGATACCGACAATTGACTGACTTTCTTTCCAAACTGCAACCACCTTTGCGTCTGATGGGCTCACTGTCCCTTTTGGAATCTTGGTGTGTGCAACCCGCAGAATCTAGGCATCTACTATCACACACATATAAATTGGTGCTTGGGACACACTCACAGAAGACGCTGTATTATATTAAAGAATGGGAAAGGGAGTTGGGGATAGAATTTGCACCTCTACAAGTAATGAAGATTATGAATTTAGCCCACATGTCCTCCATCAGCACTCGGGTACAGGAATTGTCATACAAGTTCCTGGCTCGGTGGTGTAGAACACCCTCTCACCTAGCACAAATGTTCCCAGGGTCAACCCGCTTCAGTTCCTCTTCCATGGAACTGGAAATAGGCGACTTGCCCTACAGTAGCTGAATGGAAAAAATAAGTAAAACACATTAGAAGTACATGGTCAACATAGATTCGGCACATCGCGGATCGGGTGGACAGATTACTGGGTGGGGCTGGGGAAGACCCAGCTGTCATGATACACGTGGGTACCAATGACATAGGCAGAGGAAGAGGTAGAGTCCTAAATGATTTCAAGGACTTAGGAGCTAAGTTGAGGACTAGGACCTCCAAGGTAGTATTTTCAGAAATACTACCTGTACCTCGAGCCACACCAGAGAGGCAGCGGGAGATTAGGGAAGTTAACAAGTGGTTGAGGAGCTGGTGTAGTAAGGAGGGTTTCAGGTTCCTGGAGAACTGGGCCGACTTCTCAGTCAGCCACCGGCTCTTTGGTAGGGACGGATTGCACCTAAATGGGGAGGGTGCAACCGTACTGGGTGAGAAGATGGCCGAAAAGTTAGAGGGGCTTTTAAACTAGGTGATGGGGGGGGGAGGGTACAGATGTAGAATTAGCCAGTGGAAAGCAAGATTCAGAGGGCAGAGTTGGGGACATAAGCGGTAGGATGTTCGGAGCTCCTAAACCCAGGGGGGGTGTGGGGAAAAATCAAGAAAGCAGCCTAAAAACATCAAATGAGGATATATGTAACCGGTCAAAATTACGAGGCTTGTATACCAATGCCAGAAGCCTGGCTAACAAGATGGGAGAGTTGGAGCTGCTGATGTTTGAGGAGGACTTAGATTTTGTGGGGATAACTGAGACTTGGTTTGACAGCTCTCATGACTGGATGGCGACCATTCAGGGGTATTCCCTTTATCGCAGAGATAGAGAAGGTAAAAAAGGGGGAGGGGTATGTCTGTATATTAAGAACAGTATACAGGTAAATATGAGGGATGATATTAATAATGGAGCTATGGACGAGGCAGAATTCCTATGGGTAGAACTTCAAAGGGAAGGCACTGTGGAGAAGGTAATATTGGGCGTATGCTATAGGCCCCCCAACCAGAGGGAGGAGGGGGAGGCGGACCTCCTTTTACAGATAGGATTGGCAACAAGGATGGGAAATGTCATTATAATGGGGACTTTAATTATCCAGATATAGACTGGGCAGAAGGAACCGCGCATTCAGCCAAGGATCGGCAGTTCCTAAATGTTTTGAAGGACAATTTCATGGGTCAGATGGTGAATGCACCGACAAGAAACAATGCGGTACTTGACCTACTGCTTACCAACAATACAGACCTGCTCACGGATATAGAAATATGGGACAACTTAGGAAACAGTGACCATAGGTCAATTAGTTTCAGTATTAATTATAGTAATAGTAAACACAAGGGCAAAAATACAAGACTGAGGGGTCATTGGCAGCATTCAAGCATTACAAAGAGTGTAATAAGAAAGGTAAAGACGAAATCAGGGCGGCTAAAATAGAACACGAGAGACATATAGCGGAGGAGAGTAAAAAGCACCCCAAGAAATTCTTTAAGTATATAAACAGTAAGAAAGCGAGGCCAGAACACATTGGCCCCATAAAAGACGATAAGGGAGTTTTGGCCACAGAGGACAGGGAAAGGGCGGTAGTGTTAAATAATTTCTTCTCTTCAGTCTTCACAAAAGAATTAGGGGGCTACACTAACCCATCTTATAAGGCCAAACTAAACAACATACCTCAGGAAATACCGCCATGGCTAACAGAAGATAGACTTAGAAGAGAAACTTAACATAAATAAATCACCGGGACCGGATGGCTTGCACCTGAGGGTTCTTAAAGAGCTCAGCCAGGTGATTGCCAGACCATTATTCTTGATCTTTAAGGATAGTTTATAGACGGGTATGGTGCCAGTTGATCGGAAAAAAGCCAACGTGGTACCAATATTTAAAAAGGGGCCGAGATATATCCCGGGTAACTATAGGCCGGTCAGCCTAACATCAGTAGTCTGCAAGATTTTGGAGGGGATGTTAAGGGACCATATACAAGACTTTAGTAATGAAAACGGTATAATTAGTAGTAATTAGCCTGGATTCATGAAAAATCGTTCTTGCCAAACCAATCTATTAACCTTCTATGATGAAGTGAGCTGCCACCTAGATAAAGGTAAGCCTGTGGATGTGGTGTACCTGGACTTCGCAAAGGCCTTTGACACTGTTCCCCACAAACGCTTACTGTTCAAACTAATGAAGGTAGGTATGGACCATAGGGTGAGTACCTGGATAGAGAACTGGCTCCAGGGGAGATTGCAAAGGGTGGTAATTAATGGGGAGTACTCAGATTGGGTGGGTGTGGAAAGCGGGATCCCCCAGGGTTCTGTCCTGGGGCCAATCCTGTTTAATTTATTCATAAATGATCTAGGGGAGAGGATATCGAGTAAAATCTCAGTATTTGCGGATGATACTAAACTAAGCAGGCCAATATCTTCTGGGCAGGATGTGGAAACCTTACAAGCGGACCTGAACAAAATAATGGGGTGGGCAACTACATGGCAGATGAGGTTTAATGTTGAAAAATGTAAAGTAATGCACCTGGGTGCTAGAAACCAGAAAGCAAGCTACTCACTAGGGGGGGGGGGGACCTCTGGGTGAGTCTAGGATGGAAAAGGACCTGGGGTACTGGTAGACAAGAGGCTTGGCAGTGTCATGCAATGCCAAGCAGCTGCAAGCAAAGCCAACAGAATACTGGGATGTATAAAAAAGGGGATTCACTCCAGAAATAAAGAGATTATTCTCCCACTCTACAAGACTCTGGTCCGGCCACATCTGGAGTATGCTGTCCAGTTCTGGGCACCGGTCCTCAGGAAGGATGTTCTGGAACTGGAGAAAGTCCAGAGAAGGGCAACAAAAATAATTAGGGGAATGGAGGACATCAGCTATGAGGAAAGACTACAAGCACTGAACTTAGTCTCTCTGGAGAAGAGACGATTGAGGGGTGATATGATATCAGTGTACAACTATTGTACTGGCAACCCTAGCATATGGAAAAATACGCAGGGGGTTCTTCACTGTGAGAGCAGTAAGGATGTGGAATTCTCTTCCGCAAACAGTGGTATCAGCAGGGAGCATTGATAGTTTCAAAAAACTATTAGATGGGCACCTTACAGACCACAACATACAGGGGTATACAATGTACGGTTAACAGCAAACACACACACACATCATAGGTTGAACTGGATGGACTGAAGTCTTTTTTCAACCTCACAAACTATGTAACTATATGTTATGGCCTTTAAAACCCTTCTTTTTGTTTTATATATGTTCTCCCAAATGAACATGTAATGCCTGCCTACCTATATCATCTAGGCCGCACGGGCATTGTAGCAGATATGCAACATGGGAGGAATTACATGTAGTAAATTCTGATATTTGATCATTTTTGTTCCTTTGATTGGAACAAACTTCAGACAGTTTTTTTTTTATAATGTACACATTGTGCATTTTTAAAAGGTAAAAAGAGCATTTTTATATTACCAAAGAAAGAAGGTTTAATTTGATGTTTTATAAAATAGGTTTTTCCTAATATGTCCCTCAAACAGGGAACTTTCCAAAAAAGAACCTGAGCCTTCTCCGGTAACAATGACAATAATGTCTTGTCATAGAAAGAAATATTCTGTGCACTAGTTAAAAAAAGCTGCAAGCAACAATGTGGCAAGAATCACCTTGAATTAAATTGTGAGTGTGCTGTGCTAATACTGAATAATTCAATAAATCAAAATAGTGTATTCAAGGTGTGTACTTTATAACTAAACCAATACAATTAAATATTAATACAAAACATGTGTGTATAAGTACATTAAAAGCTAGGAGGCTGGAATGAAGTGTTTGTTTGTGGTGGACTACTGGAAAATTGCTATATGGAAAGCCAAAACTTTATTTAAAAGGGGTATTAAAGCCTAAAACAAACATTAAATCTATGACAGTTTACCAATCCTCAGATGTGGTAGCTGCATTCGTTTTATTTTTAAGGCTTCATTTACTTATTTTTTTTTTTCTTTTGGTGATTTTTATCTACCTATAACAGGCCAAGCCATTAAGCAAAAGTGAGAGTTACAGGTTGAGACAGACTATTTAGTCAAGCCCATTTAAATCTGCTAGTGCATCTAACACTGCCCTCTAGACAGGTTGACAGGACATGTGTGTTACTGGCCTGATCCCCATATAACAATAAATAAAGGAGAAAAAGGCCTAAAAAAGTGAATGCAGTGACTACATTTAGGGTTGGGCAAGTTACAAAATGTAGTATAAAATGTTTATTTCTAGTTTCATACCACTTCTGTAAAAGTGGGCACAGAAAGCCCTAAAAAAGAAGAATCAGTGAGTGACCGTGTCCTTGGAAGTGCTAACTTGGAAGAATAGCTGTGTGTATGTATATATATATATATATATATATATATATATATATATATATATATATATACACACAGTATCTCACAAAAGTGAGTACAGCCCTCACATTTTTGTAAATATTTTATTATATCTTTTCATGTGACAACACTGAAGAGATTACACTTTGCTACAATGTAAAGTAGTGAGTGTACAGCTTGGATAACAGTGTACATTTGCTGTCCCCTCAAAATAAGTCAACACACAGCCATTAATGTCTCAACCACTGGCAACAAAAGTGAGTACACCCCCATGTGATAATGTCCAAATTGGGCCCAATTAGCCATTTTCCTTCCCCGGTGTCATGTGACTTTTAAGTGTTACAAGGTCTCAGGTGTGAATGCAGAGCAGGGGTGTTAAATTTGTTGTAATCGCTGTCACTCTCTCGTACTGGTCACTGAAAGTTCAACATGGCACCTCATGGCAAAGAACTCTCTGAGGTTCTGAAAAAAAAGAATTGTTGCTCTATATAAAGATGGCCTAGGCTATAAGAAGATTGATAATACCCTGAAACTGAGCTGCAGCACAGTGGCAAAACCATACAGCAGTTTAACTGGACAGGTTCCGCTCAGAAAAGGCCTAACCATGGTCGAACAAAGAAGTTGAGTGCACGTGCTCAGCATCATATCCAGATGTTGTCTTTGGGAAATAGACGTATCAGTGCTGCCAGCATTGCTGCAGAGGTTGAAGGGGTGTGTGTGTGTGTGTGTGTGTGTGGGGGTGGGGGGGGGGGTCAGCCTGTCAGTGCTCTGACCATATGCACAGCATCAAATCGGTCTGCATGGTTTTCATCCCAGAAGGAAGCCTCTTCTAAAGATGATACACAAGAAAGTCTGCAAACAGCTTGCTGAAGACAATCAGACTAAGGACATGGATTACTGAAACCATGTCCTGTGGTCTGATGGGATCAAGATAGTGTTAAGTGTGTGTGGCAGCAACCAGGTGAGGAGTAAAAAGAAAACTGTGTCTTGCCTACAGTCAAGCATGGTGGTGGGAGTGTCATGGTCTGGGGCTGCATAACTGCTGCCGGCACTGGGGGGCTACAGTTCCTTGAGGGAACCATGAATGTAACATGTACTTAGACATACTGAAGCAGAGCATGATCCCCTACCTTTGGAGAGTGGGCTGCAGGGCAGTATTCCAACATGATAATCACCCCAAACACACCTCCAAGACGACCACTGCCTTGCTAAAGACCAGGCCCTATTTTGCGATTCGGCACTGCGTGAATTTAACGGACAATTGTAGCCTGTAAAGACTATATTCAATAAAATTGGTATAGCGATGGTGAGGTGGATGGCACTGCCTAAAGTATTGGGGTACTAGTACAATAGGGTGATGCTCTAGAAGTCTCTTACACCACAATAAATATGTTAAAAATAATTTAAAAGATTTAACAATTCAGTGCAATAAGGTGCTAGTAGGTGGTGGGAGTAAAAATAAATATTATTAACACAATCAGAAGATTTAACCACTTAAGCCCCAGAGGATTTGGCTGCTAAAAGACCAGGGGGTATTTTGCGATTCGGCACTGCGTGACTTTAACGGACAATTGCGTGGTCGTGCAACGCTGTACCCAAACGAAATTGACGTCCTTTTTTTCCCACAAACAGAGCTTTCTTTTGGTGGTATTTGATCACCTGTACGATTTTTATTTTTTGCGCTATAAACAAAAAAAGAGCGACAATTTTGGAAAAATAACAATATTTTTCACATTTTTTTATATTAAAGTCCCCCCCCCCCCCCCCCCAAAAAAAAAATGTAAAAATCTAAATTTTTTAACATTTTAGGCCAATTTGTTTTCTGCTACATATTTTTGGTAAAAAAAAAAAAACGCAATAAGCGTATTTTGATTGGTTTTGATTGGTTTGCGCAAAAGTTATTGCGTTTATAGCACAGGTCCTCATACTGAAGTGAATCCCATTATAATCATCCTACCTTTTTCCTGTATTACAGCCACCTGAAAGATACATTGTCAATGTTGTCCAAAGCACAAAAATGTGATTTCTCTGTTCATTTTTTAACATGCACTGGCAATATGAAAGAAAGAAATTGAATAAAAATCATGCAAATTCATGCCAGTCAGGAATGGGACTTGATTGCTTTTCAGCAACAGACTTTGTCAGTCATAAGCTCAACACAGGCTAATTCAATGGACTAAGCATTTCTGTGAATTATGGGGTTGAGAATTCCGCGCTTATGGAAATGATTTACTGCTGCGGCCTACCTCAAAATACAGCCTGTAAAGACTATATTCAATAAAATTGGTATAGCGATGGTGAGGTGGATGGCACTGCCTAAAGTATTGGGGTACTAGTACAATAGGGTGATGCTCTAGAAGTCTCTTACACCACAATAAATATGTTAAAAATAATTTAAAAGAGTTAACAATTCAGTGCAATAAGGTGCTAGTAGGTGGTGGGAGTAAAAATAAATATTATTAACACAATCAGAAGATTTAACCACTTAAGCCCCAGAGGATTTGGCTGCTAAAAGACCAGGGGGTATTTTGCGATTCGGCACTGCGTGACTTTAACGGACAATTGCGCGGTCGTGCGATGCTGTACCTAAACGAATTTGACGTCCTTTTTTTCCCACAAACAGAGCTTTCTTTTGGTGGTATAAATAGGCACTGTTACTGTAAAATTACACTGGCAGTGAAGGGGTTAACTTTTTTTGAGAGGGAGGGGCTATGTGTGTCCCTAGGGGCGTGATTCTAACTGTGATTGGCTGTGGCTTGAGATGTATGAACAGTGATCAACGGTTCTACATAGTAGAACCGTATGATCATCATTCATACACCGGGGAGAATGACAGGCGGCTTGTTTACATCAGCCGCCCGCCTTTCTCCCTCTCCCCCGACGATCGCCGAGTGACCGGCGGACATCGGGTCCGCCGGTCACACGCGCGGGGGGGTCCATGACCACTCGGGAGCGGGAGCACGCCTCCGGCGGCGCACGCTCGCTCCCTAGACCCTCACAGGCTAGTGACGTAGACCTACGTCACTCTGCCTGTGAGGGGCTGACCGCCGCAGTAAATAGTCGTGCGGCGGTCGGCAAGTGGTTAAATATAATATAAATATAAAGTGCTTAGTGAACTAGGTAACTGAAATATTTTGGTCCAATATTAGCCAAAGGGCATCGGCCACTGATCAATAAATAAATAAAGCACTTAATATGTGAAATAATCACTAAACATGTGAATATAGCAATAGTGTGTTCAATAAATAATGATAGTAGAGTGACACAGTGTGAAGTGGGTCCAATATATCTTATTGTTATTATGGGTTTCCCTCAGCCAGGTATGTTCTGTATGCCGGTCTCATCAATGGTTGTTAATCCTCTCTCCCATATGTATTCAATAAAATCGATACAGCCTCATGTGTGGTTCACATCCATCAATTTATGTAAGGAAACTGCCAGGTCATATACAAGAAGAAGAGACTCATATAGTGAAGTATTGTATAAAAAATTGACTTCTTTATTCAAATAAAAATGGTACTCACATTAAAAGGCAGATAAACAAGCATACAATGTAATGGGGACTGCAAATTTCTCGCTAGGAGCGCTGATTACGTCAATTGTGACGAAACGCTTAGAGCGTAATCATGTCATTTTCGCTCCATTGGAACGCACATCCGGCGGTTGGAACGCATAGCGTTCCGGAAGTAACTGCTAGCGAGGAATTTGCGGCCCCTATTACATTGTATGCTCGTTTACCTATTTCAGTCACCTTGTTCGCTAAGCACTTTATATGTATATTATATTTATATCTTCTTATTGTGTTAATAATATTTATTTTTACTCACACCACCGACTAGCACCTTATTGCACTGAATGCACCTTTTTCGATTGTTGATTCTTTTAAATTATTTTTAACATATTTATTGTGGTGTTATTATATTATATTATTTATAGTTATGTTATGGAAAAATTACTATTAAGGATGTAAAGCCCTTGCTTAATTGTATTAAATCTTTCTTTAGTAATACTTTCTTGCTACTGTAATATCACATAATTCATTGTTGATGGAGTAGATTTCCCAGCTCTTGTAGATATGTTAGATAAAAATCAAAGTAACACACACAAAATGTTTTTTTTTTTTTTTAAAAGCAGCTTTGCACAATAATTTTGAATATATGATTTTGCTTCAGTAATAAATTAGGTTTGGTTAGGTATCAACTTTACCATTTTTAGCTCTTTACTGTCTTGGAGTGCAATGTTTCAACCAGTGGATGACTTTTATTTATCAAGATTTGATTTATTTTGTTTCTTTTCCATTGTGCTATACTAAATCCATGCTAAATGTATTTTTATAAAGTCACGTGGCTGTAATATCACAGCAATTTTTCTATTCCTTACAAAAAGCAGCTGGCATAAAGTGTCTAATTCTTCCAAATGCTCTTACAGCTAACCAATCTGCCAGTTTAATGCAATAAAAGAAAACTGCCTTCTTAATGGGATTACCTAAAATCCTTCCTATAATGTTACTTAGAACACGTTTAATAATATTTACGTGCTTCTTGTGATTCTCAAAGTAATAATCACTCAGAATTGTCACTGATCCTACCCTACATGCACAAATGAGTATACATACAAACTCTAGTCTTTTAACTAAGTCATTAGTATTGTTAAACTGAACACGAGAGGGCACCATTAAAGTAGCATGCTGTTTTTTTTATTATTTTTTTAAATTCAGTTTTAACTCTTATTCAAGCCCCTTTCACACTAGCAGTCCGTTCAGGTCTGCCTGACAGTTTATCACGCAGGTCCTTATTGGACCCTCCATTTCCTCTATGGAGAGGCTGTTGTAAACAGACATGTGTCGATTTACACCTGCTTACATCCATTCAGATCTGATCTGCTAAAAACAGATGGATAGGGGTTGGAAGGCAGTTGGCTGTAAATGGACAGGCAGCCCATTTACATCCAACCGCCCGTAGAGGTGAGTGGGCTGTGTCTTTGTAGACTGGGCATGGACTAACCATCCACCTGCTCAACAGGGATCAGCGGACAGTCTTGGTGGAGTCTGCCTCCCAAGAAAGGGGCCTAATTCATTCATCTTGAAAAATCAAGCAATATTTCCAATTGATTTTAATAGTTACCCTCAGGTTTTCTCCATCTTTAAACATTTTCATATAAATGAAGTGCAGTTAATAACGTGTCAATACACAAAATCAATCACACTCAGCAGCGCTATACCCAAAGTCATCCGCTCTGAGTATAAAAACGTCAAATATAAAACAAAATGCCCAGGACCATCATATGAATGTAAGTGTCCAATACATAGAGCAGTCTCAGCATATCCTACACTTGAATGTAAGCATGTTTAACAGGGGGGGCGGATTGATTGTGTTTTTAGCAATAAACAGTTGAAAACGTTATCACACTATCCGAGCCCTACTCTTGTCTTTTTCCATTGGTCAAATTGTGTCACATGGTACTGGAGAGTCTGAGCACAGGAAACAGGAAGCTACAGCGTGCAGTGATCTGTATCTATTAACCAGAGATTTGGAGAGATAACTGAAAGGCAATAACATAGAGGCTTCTGATCTCTGTTGGTCTGGTGAGTGTTTAATCTAGAGGGGAGCACTGGAGGTGTGGTGGTGGACCCATTTCACTTTATCCGGATTGAAGTACCACTATTCATTCGATCTGGGATTATGAACTCCATGTCACTCTGACAGTAGAAGACCTCACTGGGGAGTTATAGAGACTGCGCTATGTATTGGACACTTACATTCATATGATGGTCCTGTGCATTTTGTTTTATATTTGACGTTTTTATACTCAGAGCGGATGACTTTGGGTATAGCGCTGCTGAGTGTGATTGATTTTGTGTATTGACACGTTATTAACTGCACTTCATTTATAGTACTGTTTATTTACAGCGGCTGCTAATCAGAGATATATATATATATATATTTATTGATTTATTTATATTTATTGTTGCACCAGTTCAGTGTTACATGCTAATACTTGGAGTTACATCAGTATTGTGTTGCATGTCAATACTTTGTGTTATCATCTAGTATTTAGTAGGGACTACTAGCGCTGGGCGTGTGTTTGATTGGTTTTTATCATCAACCACAATTTTCTACATTTTTTTAAACATTTTCATTTTAATTAAAAATCCCTCACCTCATTATAACAATTACAAATTCCACACAAAAAAACAGACACACACACACACAAGCACACACAACAAAAGAGGGAAACCTCTGCAAAGCAACAACTCCACTCCACCAAACCATCCTAAAACCTTGCTTTATATATTCCTGGTATCATTGTCTAAAAAAAGACTGCAATCTCTCCGATCTAGAGAGTTGCTTCCAAGTATACCAATGTTTTACAAACTTAAGATATCTTTCTTGTAGGCTTGCTGTCTCGCTGTCAGTTATTCCATCCTCATTACGCTATTAAAGTGGTATTAAATCCAAAACCAGAAATTTTATATATTGCAGCTTACTAATCATTAGAAGTTGTGGCTGCACTAGTTTTATTTTTTTTAAGCTTTTTTTCCTTCTGTTTTACCTTGTGATCTAGGCACCAACACACATTTGAGTTCTTCCACTTTGGATGGAGGAGCACAGGGGGCACATTTTCAGACTGCAGCATTGTTAATCTGTGGGATTTTAGATGTACTAGCAGATTTAGATAAACAAATTGCCAACCTTCAAACTTACACTTTGTAAGCAGTTACAGTAAACTGTTTTTTTTTTCCCTTTTTGGATAATGGTTTTACATAACTGAATTAAAGCTGGTCATTGTAAGTAGTAAATGGTTGACCTCATCCTTTTAAATGCCAGATCTGCAGGAGATTTCATTTTTTTTTGAAAAACAGACTAGTGGGATAACCAGGTAAAAAAATGGAAAAAAAAAAAAAACTAAAAAAGAAAACTAATACAGCCACCACATTTTAAATTGAGCAAACTGCAATATAGTAAATGTTTATATTTGAGTTTAATACCACTTTAAGCACAATTATCCATTCCCTGACACTGGAAAATTTGGTTGTTTTCCAGTGTCCAGGGATCAGCATTGTGCCAGCCGCAATTAAAATTTGTTGCAGTCCCCTTTTAGCAAATGCCTCTGATGTGAGCAAAATGGAAAGTGGCACCACTTCCTGAGTCTCGGGCCAAGTCATGCCTGCAATCCAATGACATAGTAAATTACAGTACTCCAATATGGCCAAATTAGAGGGCACTTCCACCACATACTTTCCCCCTGCATCACCAACATCTATCCGACACAGCTGAGAACATCCTGTGCAACAATGCTAGACATCTGCACCACCTACTAAGTGTTATGTAATTCTTTCCAGTATCTGACTTGCTATTCTAAACTTAAAAGTTAGGAGAAAGTACCATTTTTCTCCCAATCTTCCTCCGAGAGCACATAGATTAGTTCCCTCTCCCATTCACTAGCAAAATTTGAGCGAGAACGAGATTCTGATGAAAGTAATATATTATACTGTATATTTGAGATAATACATGGAAACAATCTATTTGCCCTAGGTATAAAGATTCAGAGTTAGTTCCCTTGATACACATTCCTAAGGAACAAGATACAAATAAAAATATTTCAGATGAAGATATTGATACCACCTTCCCAAAAATGGAGAGCCCTGTGGCACAATATAATTTAGGGTTCTAAAGCCTGAGGAGCAAACAGCCTGTCTAATTTGTTAAGAGAAGGTGGAAGACCATTATATGAAAAAAAGGGTTACAAAAGGGTTACATGGAGACCAGGAGGGAATTCAGGGTTAACCATAATTCAATATAATAAAATATGTTACCCCCGACATGTCATACTCCCAACCTTCCATTAAATGGAGACTGCATATCACTCACCTGATCTCCTGAATGTTGGGCGCTCTGAGCGGCTACCGCTGGAGCGAACACTGGTCCGGATCTATGGCAGCGCGATGTGGACTCTGCTGTGCAAATGTATATCAGCCAGGGCCCCAGTATTCACTGGTGGAGATATGTTTGCGATGTGGAAATATTATCATTTTGATAAATATCTACCCTTTTGCTGAAATAATGGCTGGTAGCTTTCTTTTATGCTTGATCCGCATGATCAGAAATACTGCTGCTGTTTTCCTTTGCAGATATAGTCTCACTTACTGGAACAGTAGCGTAACCAATATCAAAAATGTTTTTTATGAACTATATTATATAGGATTCACTGTAACAGGTTGTGACAGGAGTGCATGCATAAGTACTGGCATGGCTGCGTTCATGAGAATCCACGCTAGTTCCATTGTCACAGAACAGCTGGAAGACTCCTGCACACAGCTCAGTTGGTTCTTTTTCATGCACTCCCATTTCCATTGTAGATTTGAATATATACAAGTGTGTCATTGGCTGAACTGGTGTAGCCATCACTTCCTTTCTCTGTTCTTTTGTTGCTATAAATAAACAATGGCTATTGTTCATCACAGGACAACTTGGGAGCATCGAAACTGAAACAGCTTGTATGTTTGTATCTCTAGGGATGGTGAGCATGCTAGGATTTCTTTATACAAAAGAGCTGTACATTGTAATTTCTCAGTATGAGAGATTAATGGCGCTTGGAGTTTATTAACCACTTGCCGACCACCACAAGTACATATACTGCGGCGGTCAGCCCCTCCTGGGCGAAGCAACGTATCGCTACGTCGCTCGCCCATGAGCCTCTAGGGGGTGAGCGAGCGCCGCCGGAGGCGCGCTCCTGCCCCCGCTCGTTCAGTAACATCCCCGCACGAGTGACCGGCGGCTCTGATGTCCACCAGCCACTCGCGATCTCCCGCTGGAGAGGGAGAAAGGCAGACGGCTAATGTAAACAAAGCCGCCTGTCATTCTCCCTGGTGTAACTGCAGAGACTATACGATCCTGCTATGTAGGATCGTATGTCTCTGTGGTTACATCACAAGCCACGCCCCTAGGGGCACACTTAACCCCTTGATCACTATAAAAGTTAATCCCTTCCCTGCCAGTGTCATTTTTACAGTGACAGTGCATATGTATAGCACTGATTACTGTAGTAATGTCACTGGTACCCCCAAAAGTGTCAAAAATGTCAGTCAGGGGTCCGGTCTGTCCGCCACAATGTCGCAGTCCTGCAAAAAAAATCGCAGATTGCCGACATTACTAGTTTAAAAAAAAACAATAAAAATGACATAAATCTTTCCCATAGTTAGTAAACGCAACAACTTTTTCGCAAACCAATCAAAATCCGCTTATTGCCATTTTTTTACCAAAAATATGTAGCAGAAAACAAATTGGCCTAAAATGTTAAAAAAGTTTGATTTTTACATTTTTTTTTTGAGAATTTCATATAAAATAATGTGAAAAATATTGTTATTTTTTCAAAATTGTCGCTCTTTTTTTGTTTATAGCGCAAAAAGTAAAAATTGCACAGGTGATCAAATACAACTAAAAGAAAGCTCTATTTGTGGGGAAAAAAAGACGTCAATTTAATTTGGGTACAGCGTCGCAGACCGGGCAATTGTCCCTTAAAGTCACGCAGTGCAGTATCGCAAAATAGGCCCTGGTCTTTGAGCAGCCAAATCCTCTGTGGCTTAAGTGGTTAATATCCACAAGTGCAGCAAAGTTTTTAGCACACCAAGCGAATATCTATGCTCCAAACCCCATTATTTCCACCACAGTTTTAGTAAGGCAGTTTTGGTGGAGTGCTACAAGTGAAAGCCAGACTGTAAGGGATCCAAAAGGTAATTTTTAATGAGGTAGGAGCTAAGACAGTTGTAGACTAAGCGTTCTAAAGTTTTGAGGTGAATGGGAGCGGTGAGATTGGTCTTAAGTTATTCAAGTTGGCGGGGCCTTTAGGGGCGTGGCCACGGTGCGGAAGATGGCTGCTTGCTAATCCTGCTCCGCCGAGCCGTCCGGGACATACGCAGCAACACAGAGCTCAGACCCCGCAGACACCCGCCCGTTACACCGGTAACCTCCGCAAGCGCCCGCCGACATGGCCCGCAGAAAGAAGGGACCGGTACAGTCGAACAAACTGTCCGGTTTCCTCGTATCACAGAGCTCCGGGCTACACCAAAATGGCGGCGCCCCGGGACCACGAGGAGGACAGGGAGCCGCTGCGCTCCACAAACTGCAGCCGCTCTCCACTCACCCATCCCTCCACAGGCAGATAGCCAACCCGGAGAGTGGCCAGTCATCTGGGTCGTCCTCTCCTCCTTCTCCCTCATCCAGGAGTCCAGCTAAGAACAGGCAGAGGAGGGACTCACCGCAGAGATCAGCCAGATTCTCAGGTATGGACACCAGCCTCCCTGGACAGCATGCACTTGCTTCTCCCTCTCATGGCCCTGACCCCTTTGCCTCCTTCCCCACTGGCAGCAACCCTATTTCGGAAGGCACTATGAGAGACATGATGTATGCCCTGCGCAATACTATGCAAGCTGACATGCGGTCTTGCATACAACAACTCAGGACTGACATGGGCTCTTTGGGCACTCGGGTTGACTCCCTAGAACGCACGGCTGACACACATGCCTCTACTCTGAATTCTGTCATCACAACTCTTAACACCCAAACGGATGAAATCCACTGGCTCAAAAGTAAAGTGGCAGATTTGGAAGACCGCTCCCGGCGGAACAATATAAAAATTAGGGGAATACCTGAGACAATCCTGCCTAACCAGCTCCTTCCGCATGTCACTGCACTCTTCCAAGCACTGCTCCCTAACGCATCCGCATCTGACCTCATTATAGACAGGATACACAGACTGCCAAAACCATCATTCCTGTCAGGAGATGTACCAAGGGATGTGCTCCTCAGGGTTCACTTTTACCATGTGAAAGAGCTAATTATGATGGCGACGAGGCAAAACATGCCACTACCGGAGGGATACGCAAACTTACAACTACTACCAGACCTCTCCAGGCATACTCTGCAAGCCAGGCGTAATCTGGCCACCATAACTAAAGCTTTACGCAACCACAATGTGCCACACAAGTGAAAGTACCCAGCAACTCTATCTGTCACTCATGGCGGATCCACTGTCCTGATAAAAACTCTGGATGAAGGGATTCAGGCACTGCGGAGATGGAACATTTTGCCACAGCAACCCTTTAATCCCCCTGCATCGCCTCCCCTTAGGTCGCTGGAAGCGGACTGGCAACTGGTCTCCCGTAAGAGACCCCCCAACCAAGACGACATCTTTACGAGCTCTACTATGTCATCTACCTAACTCCGACGAATGTCCCAGGCCATAGGAGCGCGAGCCCTTGGCCCTCTCACTTTGTATCAGTATGTCCGATCACGGACTGCTGAGACGGTCCTTTTCTTACCCTTTTACCCTGTTTGTTTTTTGTTCTTTTGTTTTTCATCAGTTTACTTCTGTTCTACATGGCATCATCACTGAGTATAGTGACATCCTACGACAGTCCCACACCATTGGGATACATGCTTATGGACACGTTAGGAACCAAGACTTTCTTCACAGTAACAACCGGTGCTCAACCTCACTAGATCATCCGGACGCCCCATGACCATTAAAATTTTATCAATCAACGCCAATGGCTTAAACCATCCCGCTAAGAGGCGCACATTATGGAAGGAGGCCTTGGAGCATGGTGTGGACGTTTTAGCGGTCCAGGAGACCCACTTCAAAAAAGGGGTTCACCCGTCTTGTGCCCACAAGGACTACTCCCAGATCCTTCTGGCCTCCGCAGATGAAAAAAAGAGAGGAGTTCTTCTGGCCTTCCGATCGTCGCTATCGGTCAAGATTCATCATTCTGTCCAGGACCCACAAGGACGATTTATAAAAGTGGTATGTGAACTGAACGGCTCTACGTTCACCATAGTTAACCTGTACACCCCAAACTCTCATCAGTTGCGATTTTTGAGACGTCTACTCAAGCAGGTACATAAAGTTAAACAGGGCCGCTTGCTTATGTGTGGCGACTTCAACGTTGTTGCGGACCCCGGGCTGGACACTTCTTCGTCCCCCGGGGCCGGCAACAATCGATGGGGGGGGCTGTTACATTCAGAAAAACTGTATGATGTATGGCGGTGCCAACATGCCGCCGAGAGGGATTACTCCTACTTCTCATCTAGACACAGGTCTTACTCTCGAATAGACTTATTTGTGGTTGATGGAGATCTCCTGTCAAAAGTGTCCTCCTCGACGATCCAGGACATCACTTGGTCAGATCATGCAGCGGTTGAGCTGATCGTCGAGGAGAACGCTCGGGTAGCAGCATCTCATATTTGGAGATGCGACACTGGAATGCTGCAGGACTCGGGTTGCTCTGCCCGGGTCTCGGGCAGCTTAAAGGAGTTCTTCCTGCTTAACAAACCATCGGTCTCGGACCCCTGGGTGCTGTGGGGTGCACATAAGGCCTTCGTGAGAGGGGTGTGCATTCAGCAGCAGTCCAGGAGGAAGAGACTGCGGAACCAGAAAATGTCTTCCTTATTGAATGAGATTCATAGGTTGGAGGAAAGTAATAAAAAGGGCCCCACAGTCGTTATGTCAGACCGCCTAACTCAACTTAGGCTGGAACTCCGAATTCTCCTTCTGGAGGCCTCGGACAAACACCTCAATTACCTAAAGCAAAAATCTTACTCACAGGTAAACAAGGCTGGTAAATTTCTGGCGAATAGAGTGAAACAAAAACAGGCCAAGTCTAGAATCCTGTTTTTGATAGACCCCATCACTAAGGCCAAAATTACACACCCGCAGGCTATTACAGATGCCTTCGCATCCTTCTACGGTTCCCTGTACAACTTAAAAGATGACCCATTAGAACTTCAACCCTCAGTGACAGCTATAGAGAAATTTTTAAGCGCCATTAATCTACCGACACTTTCCGCATCCCAACTGGCCACGCTCAATGCGCCTATTAAGCTTGAGGAGGTCCAATCTAGCATTAAAACCCTACCGAAAGGCAAGTCACCAGGGCCTGACGGTCTCCCCAATGAATATTATCAGCTATTCCTTCCTCATATAGGTCCCACACTGACAGAGGTCTTTAACAAAGCTATGACTGATGCTAATCTCCCCCCTGACATTTTGAGTGCACATGTAGTCACCCTCCCGAAGCCCGGCAAGGACCCAACTACCCCAGCAAATTTTCGCCCCATTTCTTTACTAAATTCGGACGCTAAAATTTACGCGAGAATCCTATCCAAACGTATCCAACAGTTTCTCCCTACATTGATAGCCAAGGACCAAATGGGCTTTACACCTGGTCGTCAGACATCTGATGCCACGAGGCGAATGGTGAATATTCTTCACCTAGCACACCGACGTAAGATACCTGCTGTCCTCCTAACGTTAGACGCCGAAAAGGCATTTGATAGGGTGCACTGGGGTTACATGCGCCACGCGTTACAAAAATGTGGTTTTTCCGGCCCTATCCTTTCAGTCATAATGGCCCTGTACTCCTCTCCCTCTGCCTAAGTGTACACATCTGGGATAGTATCCAGAAGCTTCTCCATCACTAATGGTACGAGGCAAGGGTGTCCCCTCTCTCCCACGATTTTTAACTTACTCATAGAACCCCTCGCCGAAACTATCCGCTCACATCCCCAAATCGTAGGCTTTCCCTATCCCACATACCACCACAAAATTACATTATTCGCTTTCGATATTATCCTCATGCTGACAGAACCGTCTACAACTCTCCCTGCTGCATACACAATTTTACAACAATTTCACCGTATATCCTATTACAAGCTCAACGCGTCCAAGTCCACAGTTCTAAACCTAGGAGTTGCGCGTCAGGCACAAACAAAGCTCGAATCCCTGGTCCCCATCCCCTGGTCGACGGACAAAATCCACTACTTGGGTATTGATCTCCCAGCCGACCCTAAAAAACTCTTGACAGTTAATGTCACTAGACTTCTCCACAAACTGGACACAGAAACCACACGTATGCAACCTTTGTATTTATCATGGCATGGAAGAGTGACCGCTTACAAGATGTTTTTGCTCCCCCAAATTTTGTACCTGTTTAGGGCCCTCCCTATACATTACCCGGCAACATGCTTAGCTAAATTCACATCTCATATGAAAAAGTATATATGGGAGGGGAAAAGGGCTCGTTGTTCTTCTTCCACCCTAACTACCAAACGATGTTATGGAGGAGCTGCAGTTCCTGACATTCCGGGATACTATTGGGCCACTGTGTTAGCTCAAACCCGAAACTGGTTCCACACAGCAGAAGCCCCCCTTTGGGTAGACTTGGAAACGAACTTAGCCCCCACCGAGACCCTTAGGGATCTACTTCTGGGAGATGCGTGGCTCCCGTGGAGCCTCTCCTCTTTCTCCCCCACCATGCTGGTCTCTATAAAGGCCTGGCGCAAGGTCATCGGGCCTGATAAGGACTGTGCCCTTCTCCCTGCTGAAAATATTACAGCTTCACTTCTCCACGTATACCTACCTGACCTCCCTGTAAGTGTCACTACCCAGGGGAATATTGCTACTATACAGCACCTATACAGACAATCCTCCCTCATGTCCCCTGACCAGATTCAGACCCTATACCAAATACCACGCTCCAAGTTCTTCCAAATTTACCGCATACACCATTTCATGCGACAATATCCTGTACAACATATTAAAGTGGAGGGTAAAGTATGGGAGCTGCTTACGGCGGCCCCCACGACTAAACCAAAACTATCTAACTTTTACCATGCCATTCTAGATACTGACAATTTCTTTAAAACAATGACCATGTTCAAATGGGACAGGGATCTAAGGGAGAGCTTCTCGGTGTCACAATGGAAACGAGCAATGTCAGAAGCAAATAGATACACTCACTGTGCCAATCATTGGGAGATGACTCTTAAAATCACCCATAGATGGTACTACACACCATATCGGTTAGCGGGATTTTCCAACAAATACTCTCAACTCTGTTGGAGAGAATGCTCCTGTGTAGGTACAATATTTCATGTGATGTGGTCCTGCCCGTCTCTCACCAGCCTGTGGAACCGAGTGTTCAGTTACATAGCAAAATACACGGGATGTATAATCACACCCAACCCAGCTTTAGCCATCCTGCACCTGGGTATAGATACCCTCCCTCACACATACAGACCATGGACCTCACATGTCCTGTTGGCCACGAGAACACTAATTCTGAGGAGGTGGAAATCTACAGAGGTGCCCAACATATCTGAAGTGATTTCACTGTTACGTACTAACTATCAGTTTGAAAAATCTCTAGCCATTAATGATTCGCAGCTACAAAAATTCACTAAGTACTGGGATTTTTGGTCCAAAGATTGAAGTTTAACCATTCTTGTTATGTATAATTGACTCTGATGTTTGTCATGTACTTGTTGTACTGCCATGTACTTGTTACATTGAAAAGCCACGTGTTTTTCTTTATTTGTATGTTTAATTCCTTAATAAAAAATATTTTCAAAAAAAAAAAAAAGTTGGCGGGGCCCAGTGAGGGCTTTTTAAGTATGGGAGTGATCTGCACATATTTGATCTGCACAGAGGGGATGGGAAGGTGCCACTAGAGAAGGAGAGATTGAAGATATAAGTGAGGGAGCATAGGATAGAATAAAAGGGTGACCGTAGTAGTTGTGAAGTAACAGGACCCAGGGGAAAATTGGTTAGGTGGGCATCTGAGAAAAATTTTGAAACCTCTTCAGTAGTAAAAAAAGAAAAAAATGTAATATTGCGCTAACAATGAAAAAAGCTGCCAGCACTAAATAACTGAAATTACAGATTATAAAAATAATAGAATAATATGTGCAGCACTAAAACCGTGATATGAATATATAAACACATTCATAAAGAAAATGAATCACATAATTAAATAAATGATTAAATCCATAAAAATGTGATAGGTGACAAATATAACTGATTGTGACATCAATAAAGTCCCATATGTAAATTAATAATAATAAAAGTCCCAGCAAGTGAAGAAATGGTCCAGCTCAGGAAGAAAATCCAACTCAGAGAGGTAGAGAAAGAAAATCAGATCCTGTCACCAGATGGAACAAGTAAAAAATGGGCACTCACCAGATGATGTGGGTCTGTAATATCATATGACATACAGGCCAAACAGACTTTAAGACATGCTCCAAGATTCCTCCTTAGGAAGACCATAGATGTTATCCCAGGCTCACAGGAAATGGGGAGGAGGAATTGTAAATCCCTCATGTACCAAATCACATGGAAGCCAAAAGAAAAGGGCACTTGGTGTAAAACTGCTTAAATGAGAATTTAATAACAAGCAGGTAGTGCACTTACAAACATCCGATGGTAAACCAGCAATACAATCAAAGCAGAAATGGTCTACAGGGAGATCCTGACGTGTTTATTCTTATTAGACATTGTCAAAGGATAGAGCAATATCCTTTGACAATGTCTAATAAGACGAAACACGTCAGGATCTCGCTGTAGACCATTTCTGCTTTGATTGTATTGCTGGTTTACCATTTGTAAGGTCAAATGTTGGTTTGCTTGCCGTCTTTCCAGAGTGGAGCAGAGTTCTTGTATCTTTATAGAGCTTTAGTTATCCTACTGTAGTTAAACTGTGGTGGTAAAACTGTGCAACACTCGTGACCGAAGCACTCAAGAATGAGATATGGTGTCTGCGTCTTGCCCCTGTCTGCGCCTCCCCATAAGCCACTTTAAATTTATAGGGAGATTGAATAGACAAGCATTTGTCAATTGATCAATATAGGATAAGATTTGAGACACATGAGTATGGGAGGGGAGACAGACAATATCAGACCAGCCACAGCCAAAAGCAAGGGTCGTAAAAGGTAATTGAGTCTCATCATCACTCAAGCCATATGGAGTTGAGAATCAATCACCAGTTATGTTGCTAATGCAGTATATTTGTTATAGAGCTAGCATTACATATAAAACTTAAAGATATGGCAGCAGAAGACATTTACCAAAAAATATAGACCAGTGTCATAGTCAGGCAGAGCAGGGTGCACATATTGATAGCAGAAGACATTTACATGTAAAAAAGCAGAGAAGACATGATCAGAGTTGATAGCTGCAGTGGTAAAACGGTGCAAGACTCGTGACCAAGAAACTCAAGAATGAGACATGGTGTCTGCGCCTCCACATAGGCGGCTTTAAAGTTATAGGGAGATTGAGTAGGCAAGCATTTGTCAATTAAACAATATAGGACAATATAGGGAAGATGAACAATACCAGACCAGCCACAGACACAGGCAAGGGTCATAAAAGATAATTGAGTCTCTTGATCACTCAAGCCAAATGGAGTTGAGAATCAATCACCAGTTATGTTGCTGATGCAGTGCATTTGTTATAGAGCTAGCATTAAATATAAAAGTTTAAAGATATGGCAGCAGAAGACATTTACCACAAAAAAAAAAAGCAGTGTCATAGTCAGGCAGAGCAGGGTGTACATATGGATCGCAGAAGACATTTACTGTAAAAAGTAGAGAAGACATGATGAGAGTTGATAGCTGCAGGGGTGAAACTGTGCAACACTCCTGACTGAGATTCTCAAGAATGAGACGTGGTGTCTGCGCCTTGCCCCTGTCTGCGTTTGTGTACAGACGTTTATTTTTTTGCAATTGTTCTTGCTAATACTGTGAAGAGTTGATGGGCCCAAAAGCTATCTGGTGGCAGTTTGGAGTTTAAAGGGTTATTTGCTTAATTTACTACAAGTAATTCAGTGACAATCATTTTCAAGGTGCTGGCACCTAGATTGTGGTCCCACAAGCTCTTTGTGAATGGTGCAGAAGAGAGGGGCATTGTTACGCAACTGGTAGCACGGTGTGAGGTTGGCCAGTCCTTTGTCACGAGTTAGTGAAGAGGGCAGGGATTAGATACCAGCATCCATCACAAAGGGCACATTCCCAAAAGATCATAGAAGAACTTTTTTTGTGAGTGGGTGCTACTTGTGAGTAGGCTGTAGAAATTTGATACCCCCAGGTGAAGAGATGGTAGATTGTCCATTATAGATAGGATTTTTTCCCGGGAAGATCTGTTTTTGAAAAGTATGTGTCCTATTTGAAGGTATTTTAAAAAGTTTGAGGGCTTCAACGAGAGTTGATGCTTAGCTCTTGGAAACAATATAATCCATGAATAGAAAACAACTGTGTTCCAGTTAGTTCCCAGTTCACCAAAGAGATGTCTTGGATTAGCTGCTCTAATGATTTCAGTGGGAGAAAGGGAAGTGCCTTCCTTGAGGAGGTCAGCCACTGAGTTCCATACTTTAATAGTTGCTTTAATAGTGTCCAAGAAGTATGTCAGAGTGGTTTGTTGAATCCAAGTAACCCCCAGTTGAAGCTTTAAGTCGTTTTGTGAGGCAGCATATTGGATTTGAGTCCCGGGTAGCCTCAGGGCTGGAGTCCACCATGGTCTAGACTGAAATAGAATGGTTGCTTTATAATATGTGGCAACATTGGGAGCTCCCAATCCTGCAAGTTTTGTTGGCTTATGCAACATAAGACAAGGTATCTTGGAGTTCCAATTAAAGTTTTGTAAGATGCTTTGAATTTTCCTAAGCTGCACTGGAGAGTAGAGGAGAGGCAATGTCCTAATAAGATATAAAATGTATGGAAGTAAAAACATTTGTGTTAAAAATATACATGCTGCCCATGAAATAACTCCAGGGTTACGATTTGTACAGAGTATCATTAGTAGTATTGGTAAATGCCAAAAAGTGTAACTCCACTTTTGCTGAGAAAAAAACTTTCCCATCTGGGTGATCTCTGTACATTACAAGGATTTTAACAAACTTTGTTGCAGATTCCTACCTTTTGTTATTCTGAAGAAACCATTGTTTGTTCCATTGTGCCTCTGTGCTGAGTTGGTTTAATGGGAATGGTTTCATAATTATCTGTCAGCTGTGGCAGCTGCAGGGCTCTAATGAAGAAAGATGCTGGGTCTGCATTCCTTTAGACATGTTCCTATTGGGAGTATCTCACCAAAAATTAAATTTTTGTTGCAGGGGATGCCAGAAATCTGACTTGTATCTTAGACAGACTTCTTGGATAATTACCGAGCCAATCACACAAGCGGAAATGATGTTTCTGGGGTGTGGTCAGTACACATTGTGTGTACAGAACAGCTCAAGGTAGCCATATTGCATTGCATTTTCAGAAAATTACAACAGCTGCAGATTGAACAGGAAAGGTAATTTTTAATAACAATCGCAATTGTATACGCTATATTTTTTTTTCTGCACGAAAGTGGAGTTACCCTTTAAGAAGCTGGATCCTAGAGCTCAGAGAGGTGAGTTGTATCCCTAAGTAAGGTAAAGTGTCAAGTGAAAAAGGAGCGATGTATGCAAATTGATCTTTGAGCTGAGGTGTAAGGCCAATGGATAACATATGGGATTTGGAATAATTTAGCTTATATAGAGAGATAAAACCAAAATGGTCTATTAGTTTACAAAGAGGTGTAAAGGGAGTGCATTGGATTCATTAATAAGATAGAGAACATGAGAATGCCATCTGCGTAGAAGCCTAGAGTCAATGGTTAATTCTGTAATCAAGATATGAGATCTTATGTGTTCAGCGAGTGGTTCCATAATTAACCGCTTGCCGCAAGTACATATACTGCGGCGGTCAGCCCCTCACAGGCAGAGTGACGTATCGGTACGTCACGTCACTAGCCTGTGAGGCTCTGGGGAGCGAGTGCGCGTGACCAGCGGACCCGATGTCCGCCGCTCACTCTGCGATCGTCGGGGGAGAGGGAGAAAGGCAGGCAGCTAGTGTGAGCAAGCTGCCTGTCATTCTCCCCTGTGTAGAAACACTGATCATACGGTTCTACTATGTAGGACCGTTGATCAGTGTTCCTACAGCTCAAGCCACAGCCAATCACAGTTAGAATCACGCCCCTAGGGACACACACAGCCCCTCCCTCTCAAATAAAGTTAACCCCTTCACTGCCAGTGTAATTTTACAGTAACAGTGCATATATATAGCACTGATTACTGTAGAAATGTCTCTGGTAACCCCAAAAGTGTCAAAAATGTCAGTCAAGGGTCCGATCTGTCCGCCCCAATGTCGCAGTACCGCAAAAAAAATCGCAGATCGCCGCCATTACGCGTTAAAAAAAAACAACAAAAATGACAAAAATCTTTCCCTTTGTTAGTAAACGCGATAACTTTTGCGCAAACCAATCAAAATATGCTTTTTGCGATTTTTTTTTACCAAACATATGTAGCATAAAACAAATTGGCCGAAAATGTTAAAAAAAATTTGATTTTTACTTTTTTTGGGGGGAATTTCATATAAAAAATGTGAAAAATATTGTTATTTTTGCAAAATTTACGCTCTTTTTTTGTTTATAGCGCGTGATCAAAAAATTGCTCAGGTGATCAAATACCACCAAAAGAAAGCTCTGTTTGTGGGAAAAAAAGGACGTCAAATTCGCTTAGGTACAGCGTCGCACGACCGCGCAATTGCCCGTTAAAATCACGCAGTGCCGAAACGCAAAATACCCCCTGGTCTTTTAGCAGCCAAATTCTCCGGGGCTTAAGTGATTAAAGAACAAATTATTGGGGACAGTGGGCAACCTTGTCTTATACCATTTGTGGTGGGGAAAGAGGCTGACATGAATCCCGAGGTCCAGATTTTGGCAGAAGGGTATGTATATAATGAGGTCGTGGACCAAAATTCTCGACCGGAGAAGCCAAGTTTAGCAAGGACTGCTTGCGTATATAGCCAAAGAACATGAATGAAGGCTTTCTCTGCATCAGGTGATATTAACAATGATGGTATCTTGTGGTGTTTCGCCCATTATATTAAACTGACAAAGCATCTGGTGCCGTCTGACATCAAAACACAAAACCGACTTGATCAAGGTGGACTAATTGTGGGGTTAATTTAGCGAGGCGTTTTGTGATAAGTTTGGCATATATTTTCGTGTCTGCGTTTAATAGGGCAGTTGGGTGGAAGTTGGTAGGGGGGAGTCAGTGGATTTTCCTGGTTTAGGGATAGTACCTACTGTATAATGGATTCTAGGAATTCGGAAGGACAGGAGCCCTTATCTGCAATGTTTTTTAAAGAGTTGGTAAGGTGGGAGATTAAGTGTGTCAGGAATGTCTTATAATAGTCAGAATCCTTCAGGACCAAGGGATTTATTTAGCGGTAGTATGTTATGACTTTACTTACTTCCACTTCAGGGAATGGTGCAAATAGATTGCTAGTCTCTTCAGGGCTGAGTGTGGAGAGGCTGATGGCATCTAGGAAGGTTTGGATATCTAGAGGGTTTGGAGGGGGAATAGAAGTAGAGTCCTTTAAATTATATAAAGAAGAATAATATTTGCAGAACTGCTCTATATCTTGATACTCTACCTGACTGGTCTAGTAAAAAGGGAATCTTGGATGCAGTCTTTTAAGTTGTTTCAAGAATGCTCCTGTTTTTTTGCCCAGGACGTACAAATTCAGTTTAAGGCGTTTAACCTCCCTGGTGGTCTGATTATGTCAGAATTTTTGTGCAAAAAATTGTTTTGCATTGAAATATGTTGTTTTATCTTTTAGTCCTGTAATTCTTAGGAATAATTCACTTAAATCTGTCCAAACAAGAGTCTAGTAGACATCCTGGGTATTATAAAGTTTGAAACACGAAATCATAAATTATAATATAATTATAATAAATTTTATTCAATAATATAATCAAACCAAAAACACTGAAATATGTACAAACAAGGGGTGTGCGATATTACTAGTCACTGTAATAAAGGTTTTGTAAACATCTCATGTATAAAATATTTTGAAACATGGGACTGCACAGAGTCCAACGTCATAATCGGGACAATAGAATCTATTTTTTTTTTCTTATTTCCTTCCACTGTCATCTCTCTTCGAGCAATAAACCACACACATCCTTGTAGGTGATGACTTTTTCTCAGTTGGTGGGATGTAGTCCATAGGTGACGACCAGTCAGGCGTTCCGGGTCAACTCCAACAGCACAACGTCCAGATCTGTTCACAGCCATTGATGGTGTTTGGTGATTCAGAAAGATTTGTTCAACAACTTTCCAAATAAAGTCTGCATGAATCACAGGCTTGTCACTCTATTTTTGAGCAGAATGTATGCGTTCCACAAGCATTGCTCAAGAAGATGTCTGAAGATCTTCTTATAGTATTTTTTTTTTTTTTTGCTGCTTCCTCATAGCTGGGTAGAATGTCATTGTTGGTTGGCTCTGTTGATACCTCCCATTGTGTTGTTGTAGTCTATAATTTCTTGTGGCTTCATGACTTCTTTCCCACCTTTCATGCGTACCATAACAGTGGAGGTGTTATGCACTGTACTCATTTGGCATACCTCTTTCTGGTCCCTCCATTGCAGTACCATCATTTTGCCTTTCTGCCAGTCAATCATTTCTCCTGTCTTGAGCTTCTTTTTGCCAAACATTGGCGGCATGTCACGCTGGTTAGCCCTTACAGTTCCATAGGCATTGGTTTTGTTGTGCAGTAGAATCTTATAAAGTTCAGGAGATGTATAAAAGTTGTCCATTACACAATAGCAAAAAAAGAGAGAACCAGAGTAGTGGGACTTTAAATGAGGCATTTTGATAGAAAAAATAGCCTTGATTTAGCAATGGCTCAATTAGTGAAAGAACAGAAGATGTTGCTATTCCATAATTACTGTATTTTTCATCAAATTTTGTTCCTTTTCCAGTGTATATCACTGAATTCCAAATGTAGCCAGTTAACGATTTGTATAGCATGTAGGATTTTACGCCAAATCATGCCCTCTTTGATGCAATGTATTACACCCAGCTGAGCCTTCCCTTGCAGGCCATTAGACTTTTATCTATGCTGATGTCTCTTTCTGGCACATAGCTCTTTTGGAAATTCTAAAGAATCATTTGATATACTTCCCAATTTTTTTTTAGTTTTGGTGCAAGATGAGTAGTTTCATCAAATTCTTCATTATTTTCAAAGTGGAGATATTTCATTATGAGGGAAAATCTGTATTCTGACATGACCGTTCCAAAGAATGGAGTGGCAAGTAATGTACTGGTTTTCCAATACCACTTCTGCAGGGGTTTCCCAACCACTCCCTGAAGAATTATTAGGCTCAGAAATTTCTAAATGTGATCTTTGGTCACTGGTTCCCACTTTCTGCATCTTGCAAACCTCCAATGCGTAGTGCATTGTTATTATTTGTACCGGTTGGTCTCTGTAACTATTTTTTCCATAACCTCATCGGTCAAAAATAATTGTAGGTATGCCAAGGGGTTGTCCTGGTAAACGTCAACTTTAATGCCAGGTGCTCCTATAAATGGGAATCTTGGGGGCACTGCCTGATCCATACCACAGTCAATAGAGCATCAAGTCCGCACTTCGCTGAGCTCAGTCGCAGAATTGTCACTTTCGCCACTTTCCATACCTGATGATGAAATTTTCCCACAAATCGCTATTGCTCAGTTCTTCAAGTAACTTTGTTTCACTATCACTGTTATCCAGTTCGTCTAAAAGCGCTTTTGCACAAAAAGAACACTTTTTGGACACCATGGTCAATTTTTTAGGCACAAAGAACTGGAAAAGCAGAGGCAGGGCAGTGGAAAAGCCACCAGGTGAAATCCTGTGGTGAAATGGCTTGATACAGTGTAATCCGTTAGGATCACAACTTTGTTTCATGTCATCTGTTACATTTCTGAAATTGCCGCCTGTTCCACGTCACGGCGCTTGCAGGGAAGGGAACCACACGACAGGTGTCAGCATCAACCGAGCACACAGTGGGAGACAGTGGGAGGTTGCCTGGTGGACAGGGGGAGGATGGTGGGGGATTGCAGGGGAAGGTGAGTTTTATTGTGGGGTAATCCTAAGTGTGGCTCTGGGTTACCACTTTTGGTACTCTTTATTAACCCCGAGCCACACTCAGGAATACTGCTAGGGAGGTTAATAAAGAAGTAGTAGCCTTTTTGCATCAAGAAACTAGGCTGGTTAGAGAGAGAAAATATTACATTCCCAAAATGGGTATTGTATTGGGTTTTGTTATGGATTCAAGGTTTTTCATTTGGTCAATGAAATTAGATATTTGTTGTGTTTCTCGCTTCTTTTCATGGGCTGAAAGTTTAATAAGTAGGCCTCTAATGTAGGCCTTGTGGGCATTTCATAAAAGGGTCGGTTCTATGTCTAAATTAGCATTGGTCTGGAAGAAAAAATAATTTTCCTTTTTAATTTGTTGCTTGTATGTCTGTTAGCTAAAAGGGAGGAGTTAATCCTCCAAAGTGAGGGTGAACCAGACGCCTTGTTTAGGAGCAGATCAATGAATATACTGTGGGTGCATTATCCAACCATGTGATCACCCCAATGGAATTGGCAGTAACTTTTTGTCGGGTAAATTTTTTCTGCTAGGAAAAGGTCAATTCTGGAGTATACCTTGTGGAGATGGGAGTAATAGGTACTATATAATCTCTATCGTTGCCATGAGAACATTGCCAGATGTTGTATATGCCTTCAGAAGCTAGAAAGGTAGTAAAGAGTGATGAAGTCTTCCTGGCAGGATTTATGGAATCCACAGTTGGGTCGATGACTTAATTGAGGTCACAGAGGATTAAAGATTAGGTTTTATAAAATTGGAGTATAAGCATTAAGGATTTTTAAAATTTCTGAGTAGGGGTGTTTTGGGCATATGTATTCACTATAGTCAGTGGGGAATTATTTAAGGATGCAGATAAGATTAGGAAGCGGCAATTAGGGTCAGAATTCAGAGTGGAGTTTTAACACAATACTGTCCTTGACAGCTATATTAAACCATCCTTCCTTGGAATTTGCACTGGCCAAAGAAGTATGAGGGAATTTTGATTGGCTACATCGTGAGGTTTTACTATAAAAGCCATAAGTGGGTTTCCTGAACAAAAATGATGTCGCCCTTGGAGGATAAAGCCTCCCTCCAGAATAAAGATCTTTAGTGGGGGTTGTTAGGTCTTTTAACATTGAGGGATGCAATTTTACCTGACATGAGAAGGGGTTAAATATGCAGATGTGGGGGTGTGGTTTGCCAGAGCTCGTGATGACCGCTTAATCATGGAGCTCTGATCACTGGGGAGAGATCCAGAGCGAAGACAGCCTGCATCCATGGATAATCCACAGCCATCCACCTGCCTCACATCCCAGGCACCCTCCTGGACCATGTCCCACAAAAGAGGGAACGAACACAAGCCTAAAAAGCTGACAGCTTTCTTTCTGAAACCAGCACTTAAGGTCAGTGAAAGCCAAGATGGCGTCAGTGGGGTCTCCAAGACGAGTCACAAGGGGATCTGGACACCAAATTAGGCCCCTGTCCTCAAGAAACCTATCAAGGAAAGAGAAACTTCTGGTAGACCAGCTAAAACCTACATGAGAATAGATGCCCCACCATCCTCTAAACAGGAACCAATACAGGCATTTTCCCTCTCCAATCCAAACCTGCTGAGTTCAGCATATTTGTTCCGCCAACAATACATTATATCAGATTAACGTAGATTGCTGAACCATTCTTCTGTTTTCTTTTTTAATTTGTTTATTTTTTATATTGTGTGCTGTTGACTTTTGTTTGTCATTTTAGCTTTCCAACTAAGAAGCGAAGATATACAATCGTCCTCCAACCAAGAGCATACAACTGTTTCAAATCAAATCTCCATATTGGGTTACCTTCATCAGTCTTGGCTAACTGTAAGCATTTAAACCCCTATCCCCACACGTCAACTCACCAACAATGCCACTCAACATACTGTCACTCAACACAAATCGACTCACTCACCCTGCCAAATGTTACTCCCTTTGGAAAACCGCCCAAGCCCACAATTGTGACATCTTATGTGTCCATGAGACACACTTTTCATTTTCTGCCACACCCAAGTGCTCTAATAATCAATTTCCGCATATCTTCAAAGCTTCTTTCTCCTCCAAACAACAAGGTGTCATGATCGCCATAAAGGACACGGTTAACTTCCAAATGCACAGATCGATTCTCTACCTAAATGGTAGACATATCATACTGATTTGCACTATCAACAACGTTCCCTACAAGCTGTTGAATATCTACTCCCCTAACGTCCGCCAAATGTGCTTCCTCAGGAAACTCATGCGCACTGTCAAACCACTTCAAAAAGGCCATCTGCTAATATGTGGGGATTTCAACTTAATTCCAGATGTACACCTGGACTCCTCTACGTCCAAATGACACAAATCCCCTCTGAAAAAATTCCTACTTGTTCAAGATGTTTTTGATGTGTGGCATTGCCGCCATGCATTTGAACGAGACTATACATACTTCTCTCTACTCCATAAATCGTATTCACACATAGATATTTTTCTAACTGACAAGTGGCTCTTACAAAAAAATGCAATCATCAACTATCCATACCATATCATGGGCAGACCATGTGCCGATTACTATCTCTATTGCAGACTCCCTACGATGCTCGACCAACAGCCTTTGGAGAGCAAATACCTTTGTATTAGAACACCCAGCTGGCAGCACAGCCCTAGCAACCCAGCTATCTGAAATCTTCACAAATATTGTGGGTTCCGTACCTTACCCCAGTATGGTAGGGAGCACTCATAAGGCATTCGTAAGAGGTATACCTATACAAATTAATTTTCACAAGAAAAAGGAGATGACACAGTGTCTAGACACCCTAGTGGCCCAAATAAATTATCTGGAAAAGCAAAAAAAAAATATTCCCAACCGCAACAGTCGGCCAAACTTTTATCCCTATGCAAAGAACTTAGAAACCTACTCCTGCAGTCCTTGGAGAAAACACAATGCAAATTAAAAGCCACCTCTTATTTTACTTCTAATAAAGCAGGGAAAGCATTAGCACTACGCATTAAAGGACGACTAGCTAAAGCTAAAATAGCTTGCTTGACACATCCTCATACTAATGACAAATTATTGAACCCCCAGAGCATAGCTGATGCATTTAGCGCCCACTATAGTGATCTATACAATATAAAGCGAGATCCCCAAACTTTTTAACCCTCCATAGGGAATATTAATACCTTTCTTAACCACATTAACCTTCCAACCCTGAACGAGAGCCAACTTGCTACCCTTAATGTCCCTTTCACAACCAGCGAAATACTAGCCACCATCAAATCTTTACCTACGGGAAAAGCCTCTGGCCCAAATGGGCTTACCAGTGAATACTACAAACAATTCTAACAACTACTAGCCTCCACTGTTTAATGGTGCTGCCTCCTCTTCTACCTTTCCCTCCAAAATTTTACAGGCATTGATTATGGACATGACACACAGGTGGAGCTGTGTTTTGCAAGTGAGGAAGGCCAGAGAACTGTCATTGAGACAGCTGTGAGGAGGAGAGCAGTACGGAGTGTGAGAAGCATGAGCTGCTGACCAGACCGGACATCCCCCCCCCCACGAGATTGTCTCCCCCCTCCAGAATGGGAGGCGGCGGCAGCACCCAGGGACCGGGCAGATCGCGAGAGGCTCCAGTGGCGGTGATTGATCAGGGGACCGGGAGTGGTGGCAGGAGATCAAGAGGACAGGCTGACCAGGGGTGGTGGGTAAGTGTAAGGTTGTGCAGGGAGCAGGAGACTGACTGACTGAAGGAGAAGGGAGAGGGAGAAGGAAAAGTCACTGACAAATCCTGCAAGCGTCAGTGTCAGATTACAGGGGCAGCTGTGCAGGAGCACAGAGACACAGACTAGTTAAAAAGACTTTGACTGTAAAGACTGACTGTGTGTAGTGGGGATGCTGGCTGAGGAGGGTGTAGTGTACTGTGAGTACCCCAGTATTGAGAATACCTGAGTATTGTGAGCATCTGAGTACTTTAACTGTGCATTGAGAGTACCTGCGTATTGCAAGTACCTGAGTATTGAGAGTACCTGAGTATTGTGAGCAGCTGAGTACTGTAAATGTGCATTAAGAGTACCTGAGCATCTGTGTATTGTATCTGTGCATTGAGATTACCTGAGTATTGTGAGCATCTAAGTATTGTGAGCATTTGAGTATTTTGAGCATCTGAGTATTGTATCTGAACATCGGGAGTATCTGAATATTGTACCTGAGTTGTGTGAGTACCTGAGTATTGGGTCTGAGTATCGAGTACTGAGTATTGTGAGTACCTGAGTATTGTATCTGAGTAGTGTGAATACCTGAGTAAAGTGAGTACCCGAGTGTTGTGAGAGTACCCGTGTGTTGTGAGAGTACCCGAGTGTGTGAGTACCGAGTGTTGTGAGCAACTGTGTGTTGAGAAATTAGAGTAAGGAAGCTAGTAAACAGCTTAACAAGACAGAGTTAAATTCCCAATCCCTATTAGATTAGTGGGTACAGGGGGGCGGAGCCGGGAGCCGAGGATGATGGCTGCGTGAGGAGAAGCTCCCAGATCTCACAGCCGTTCCTAGCTCTCTAAAGCGATGACAGACAGCTACTTGGAGTCCCACAGTCAGCTGAAAGACAGGACACCACTGCCACGAACCATGGGGCAGCAAAAGCCTCCTCAAGGACCCCACAAGCTAACTACATATTTCAGCCCAGCGGGAAAACGTGCAGCACAAGATGGCGCAAGCCTGGATCTGCTGAGGATGTCATCCCTGCACAGCACCCCACATGGCTATCAGTCGGGAGACAGCAGCCACTCTTCACACAGAGACTCCCGGTCAGCAGTCCTGTGAAAGCAAGCTCAAAGAATTCTACCTCCCATCAGTTTGCAGGTGAGAGGGGCCAGGGGAATGTCTCTGAAGATTCCACCTGTGAATTCATTGAATGTATTGATGATTGTCCAGCTTCAGGACAGCCTCTCTCAGATAAGACTCTGAAAGACACATTGGTGTCCCTCAGGGGTTCTCTTCATAGAGATATGATGTCAATGGTTTCACAGATTAGAAGGTAGAAGTATAGGATATAGGAAAGAGAGTAAACCACGTATAAACTAAAATGGGAGACTTTGTTGTGGCACATAATGAGCTGGTGGATGCTCAAATGGGGCAGAAGATGAGCTGCAAGCAATTAAAGCAAAGCTGGCAGACCTGGAAGACTGCTCCAGGCAGAACAACGTGAAGTTCTGTGGTGTAGCTGAATAAGTTCCTCCATCTGAGCTGCTCAACTATATCCAACAATTGACCTCAACCCTCCTTCCCGATGTGCCTAAATGAGAAATTATAGTAGACAGGGCACATAGACTCCCTAAGCCGCCATATCTTTCTGATAAAGTTCCGCGTGACGTAATCTCCAGAATACATTTTTATCATGTTAAAGAGGCTCTAATACAACGAGCAAGAAAATAACCCCTGCTACCTGATCCACATTCTGGGATTGCGCTATATGTAGACTTATCAAAACACACCATGCAAGCTCACAACAAACTAGTCTCTCTTACAAAGTTATACCGCAATCATAGTGTCATCTAACGTTGGGACTTTCCAGCCAAACTAATGGTCACCTGGTATCACAAAAATGGCACTGTATTTTCGGTGGAAGAAGGAATGAAATTAGCGAAGCAATGGGGATTGCTGCCTACGGATGGCCAAAATCACCTAAAACTTCCCCGTTAGGAGCTGATCCTCTGTGGGACATAGCCCCTGGCTAAATGTACCAGATTTTGCTATCTTTAAATAGGTAGACTCTTAAGTGCACTTGATATACAGGAACCCTGTGGCTCTGACAAGCACTTCATGGAGGCTCCCCAAATTGGACTCGAACTATCGGTTGACAATTAACTGCTGAATGATTCAAGTAACCCATTTTAAAACAGGTACTTTGATACGTTGTATATAGTGATGAGCCGAAACACCCTCCCCGCCCCCCCCCCCCCCCGGTTCAGTTCGCACCAGAACACCGTGAATAGGGGAAAAGTTTGTTAGAACATGCAAACTCCAAAAAATAGAACATGAAAAATCAAAGGTCCTAATTTTTAAGGTTTATATGCAAGTTATTGCCATAATAAGTGTATAGGGACCCAGGTACTGTCACAACCCACCTGGGGTCTTGCGGTGGAGAGGGAACCCAGTTGCAGTGGAACAGCACTCCCTTACAATCACGACCCTCAGGAGTCCCTAGAAGTGGGAACAGGGCCCCGTAGGGTCCCTGGTGGAACGGAGGCCTTTAATGAAGAGGAGGAAGTAAAGTCAACAACTCTGGTGTCAGGTCTGGCAGGCAATTAAAGAGTATCAACCTGAGGAAGAAAGGATCAGGAACCAGGAACACAGGCAAAGCAACAGCAGACACACAGGAGCAAGGAAAATAACCAAGCACTGACTGTAAGGTGTGCTTGGTTTATATAGAGAGCCAGGATCACATGACCCGCCACCTCCTACCAGTAGGTGGGGCCGCCAAGAGCTATAAAGGGAGGTCAGAGACCCAGCGCCATCTTTATTTGCTTCATAGAACTTTACCTTACCAGATCTTCAACTCTCCTCTCCCCCTCTGTGTAAGACACTGGAACTGCATAGCAGCCGCCATCTTGCCACGACAGTGTGCCCGCTGCGGTCCTCAGAGGTGAGGGGAGGAGAAGGAACCACCGTAGACCTGGAGGAGGTGTCTCTGAGGACGGCAAGCACTGAGACTCTGTTGCAGGCGCCCAGACGCAGGTGAGTGTGCGGCAGTGCCGTGACAGGTACTGCCCTGGGGAACATGTATCAATGCAAAAAAAAATGTTTTAAAACAATCACTTTTACATGAGCAATGATTTCAATAATGCTTAAAGTGAAACAATAAAAATGAAAAATTCCTTTAAATATCGTGCCTGTAAAATGGCGCATTTGTGTGATGTATGTAGCCTGCTGTAGCAATACTGACATTTCTAAAGGAAAAAATGTCACTTAAACTTGCTTGAGGCTCTAATGTATTGTCGGCTCCCGGCAATACAGATAAAAAACATGAAAAAAAAAAGGCGTGAGGTCCTCTCCCCCCATCCATACCAGGCCCTTCAGATCTCATACAGATTTTAAGGGGAAGACCACGCCAAAACTGAAAAAAAAATTATGAGGACCCCCCCCCTCAAAATCCGTACCAGACCCTTATCCAAGCAAGCAGCCTGGCTGGCCAGGATAAGGGGTGGGGACGAGCGAGCACCCCCCACTTCTGAACCATACCAGGCCACTTGCCCTCAGCACCTTGTCCTCATGTTGATGGGGACAAGAGCCTCTTCCTGGACAACCCTGGGCTGTGGTTGTCGGGGTCTGCAGGTGGGGGGCTTATCGGAATCTGGAAGCCCACTTTAACAAGGGGGCCCCCAGATCCTGCCCCCCCTATGTGAATGGATATTGGGTACATTGTATCCCTACCCATTCACAAAAAATGTGTACAAAAAATAAATACAAAAGTATTAAAAAATAAATAAATAGTGTCCCCCTATGTAAATCCATTGTCAATCACGTCGCCTGCCGCCGCACCCGGAAAATAGAAAAAAAAAAAACATTCCTGCCTCTTCACACGCCTCACTGCACCAGTGCAGTGCAATATGGGGCACTCGTGACGTCAGATTCCTATAAAAGAGCTGTTATAGCTCAAACAGCTCATTATGTGGGAGGCGTGTGAAGAGGCAGGAGTGTCTTTTTTTTTCTTTCTATTTTTCAGGTGCGGCAGGCGACATGATTGATGATGGATTTACATTGGGGGACACTATTTTTTTATTTTCATTTTTTAATAAAGGACTTGTCAAAAACTGGCTTTTGTGTTTATTTTTTTGTATACTTTTTTGGTGAATGGGTAGGGGTACGATGTACGATGTACCCAATATCCATTCACATAGGGTGGGGGCCAGGATCTTGGGGCCCGCTTGTTAAAGGGGGCTTCCAGATTCCCATAAGCCCCCCACCCGCAGACCCCGACAACCACAGCCCAGGGTTGTCCAGGAAGAGCACCCCAAAGCACCCTCCCCATGTTGAGGGCAAGTGGCCTAGTATGGTTTGGGGGGGCGCTCGCTTGTCCCCCCCCTTTATCCTGGCCAGCCAGGCTGCTTGCTCGGATAAGGGTCTGGTATTTTAGGGGGGACCCCACGCCATTTTTTTTTTTTTTTTTAATTTTGGCATGAAGTTCCCCCTAAAATCTGTACCAGACCCAAAGGACCTGGTATGGATTTTTGGGAGGACCCCATGACATTTTTTTTTTATTCTGTCATAGGGTTCTCCTTAACCACTTAGGCAGGAAGGGGGTGAACTAGGGGATAGATTTATGCTATTTCTATTTTTTTTTCTTTTACTAGTAATGGCGGCTATCAGTGATTTTTAGCGGGACTGTGACATTGCGGCGTACAAAATCCATACCAGACCCTTATCTGAGCAAGCAGCCTGGCTGGTCAGGATAAGGGGGGGGGGGATGAGCGAGTGCCCCCCCTTCTGAACTAGACCAGGCCGCTTGCCTCCCAAAGCACCTTGTCCCCAAGGGTCTGCAGGTGGGGGGCTTATCGGAATCTGGAAGCCCCCTTTAACAAGGGGGCCCCCAGATCCTGGCCCTCCTATGTGAATGGATTTCGGGTACATCGCACCCCTACCCATTCAACAGAAAAGTGTACAAAAAAAATAAAGACAAAAAACAGTTTTTGACAAGTCCTTTATTTAAAAAAATAAAAAAATAGTATCCCCCGATGTAAATCCATCGTCAATCAAGTCGCCCGCCGCTGCACTCGAAAAATAGAAAAAAAAAAGACGCTCCTGCCTCTTCACACGCCTCCCGCGTAATGAGCTGTTTGAGATGTGACAGCTCTTTTATTGGAATCTGACATCATGAGCGCCTGATAATGCACTGCCCTGGTGCAGTGAATAAATTACTGACGTTACATTTTCCTAAAAAAACAGCTGTCACAGCTCTAGCAGCCCATTATGCGGAAGGCATGTGAAGAGGCCAATCAGTAATTTATTCACTGCACTAGCAGTGCATTATGGGGCGCTCATCGGTGGGTGAACTTCCCGCCGAGCGCCCCATTTGTTCATGTGTTCAGTGAACACACGAACGCCTGATGTTCAAGTCGAACTTATGTTCGCTTTGAACTCGAAGCTCATCCTTAACCACTTAAGCCCCGGAGGATTTTCCTGCTAAACGACCAGGGGGTATTTTGCGATTCGGCACTGCGTGACTTTAATGGACAATTGCGCGGTCGTGCAACGCTGTACCTAAAGGAATTTGACGTCCTTTTTTTCCCACAAACAGAGCTTTCTTTTGGTGGTATTTGATCACCTGTGCGATTTTTACTTTTTGCGCTATAAACAAAAAAAGAGCATAAATTTTGCAAAAATAACAATATTTTTCACATTTTTTTATATGAAATTCCCCAAAAAAAATGTAAAAATCAAAATTTTTTAACATTTTCGGCCAATTTGTTTTATCCTACCTATGTTTGGTAAAAAAAATCGCAAAAAGCGTATTTTTATTGGTTTGCGCAAAGGTTATCGCGTTTACTAACAAAGGGAAAGTTTTTTGTCATTTTTGTTGTTTTTTATTTAACGCGTAATGGCGGCGATCTGCGATTTTTTTTGCGGTACTGCGACATTGCGGCGGACAGATCGGACCCTTGACTGAAATTTTTGACACTTTTGGGGTTACCAGTGACATTTCTACAGTAATCAGTGCTATATATATGCACTGTTACTGTAAAAATACACTGGTAGTGAAGGGGTTAACTTTATTTGGGAGGGAGGGGCTGTGTGTGTCCCTAGGGGCGTGCTTTCTACTGTGATTGGCTGTGGCTTGAGGTGAAAGGACACTGATCAACAGATCTACATAGTAGATCTGTCTGATCAGAGTTTTAACACCGAGGAGAATGACAGGCAGCTTGTTTACACTAGCTGCCTGACTTTCTCCCTCTCCCCCGACGATCGCCGAGTGAGCGGCGGACATCGGGTCACACGCGCGGGGGGGTCCGTGACCGCGCGGGAGTGGGAGCGCGCCTCCGGCGGCACGCGCTCGCTCCCCAGACCCTCCCAGGCTAGTGACGTTAATTAACGTCACTCTGCCTGGCAGGGGCTGACCGCCGCAGTAAATTTACTTGCGGCGGTCGGCAAGCGGTTAATGGGTAGCAGTGACCATTACATGATTTCATTCAATGTAAGCACCAAGCTTATACTGGAAATATAAGTACAAAATACAATTTAAGGGGCCATAGACAACCCCTTGGAACGGCTGCAAGAAAGGGATGCTCAAACCAACTCAGTGAAAAAGTGAAAAAACTTTATTAAGGATCAAAATTGAGACATGATCTAAAATAACCCCATTATGGGGAGTACATTACAAATGTCAACAGGCTCAAAGATAGCAACAGAAAACATATATGACACATAAAAACAACGACACACTCACACAAAGCCGGCCTCACACATACTCCGGAAGATCAAACCAATGGGAACCTTGGCAAGCCGCATGCACTCCTTACGGAGTTTGTTGATGCGGTGAGCTCAGGGATCCATAGGTTAATCATGCCACAATATAAACTTGATCAAGATGTAATAATAAACTGAAAATGTACCACCAGATAGCAAGGGATCATGACCTTCTTTCATATTACCATTTTAGCAACTCAGCACTATACGGCTATCATTATATAATCAAGAAGTTCAGTCATGGACTATACAATTCACTATTAGATTTCAGCAGTGTACTTAATAGCAGACTAAACTCTCACATCAAAATTGCGGATGCTGATAAATTTAGAATTTTCCCATGAGGGAGGCGGTGTCTAAAGGAATATCTGCAGACCAAGTAAACTGAATTGAAGTACATAGAGCCAATCCCGTTTTGATCGGGGGCAAATTTGTTTTTTAGGAGGTGTTATACAGTTCCTCTTGTAAATGGGGCAACATTGTCGAGCCAACAGACGTTCCTCTGGAGCAGAAAGTCACTTGTATTTTCAGAAATTGCAAGGTGCGGGAGCAGGGGAGAGACGCAGTACAAAGGATTTTCTGCGCGGGCTCACACCATTACTAGGCTGTATCTCATGGAAATGAATTTAACCATGGGCCAAATACTGGCCTTCCGTTAATTAACAGGTATCACCTGAGTGTCCATAGACAGCTTGGTGGTCATGGCCTTTTCTCTATCCCCCTATCAATGTATGATTTTATGCTCACCGTTCATTTAAGGTGTTTAAATCAGATAGCCTTCTGCTCGTTTTTTCTGGGTAGCGTCTTGGTAAGGGCCCGGCATCTAGCTGCGGCTCCAGCCAACCTTGTGGGGACGCCGTGTTCCAGGTTTGAGACCGAACTTCCGCGCCGTGAGTAGAAGCTGGAGCGCATTGGTGGCTCTTCCGGGTTGTGCGGGGCCGGCGTGTGACGTCAACGCGTTTCGCGTGCGTGACGCACGCTTCGTCAGGACGTCATTGGATGGTTTGAGGGGTGGATAAATAGGGAGTTAGCGTGATTGGCTAATGCCAACAGGTGAAGGCACTGTAAGGACTCCTCTATCACCACCTTCTACCTCAATTAAAAACCGGATGGAAGATCTCCATCTAGTGGTAAAAAGCAGGTAATGCTCTTCAAACTTTTATCTACAACTAGATTGTGGCGTGGCTCCAGGACTATTATCGATGATCACCTGGGCTTCAAGATCCCAGCTAAAGATACAAGGCCAAGTTCTGGTCGATCTACATGGGACTTATCATAACAAGTTTAAAACACTGGACGATATCAACTCTATCTCATTAAATTTTTTTTACATTACCATTAGTTACATTGTGACAGAAATCATAGGTAAATAGAGGGATCACACAGTAAGGCAAGTACAAAAGGGTGATGGTAGAGTTGTCCCAAGTCGGGGTGAACTCCACCAAGGACAAAGGTGTATACTGAACTTAACCAGTGAGTATATCAACCCGGGCTAAGTAGCTGTTTTTTAAGGGGGGTTCCCCTATGGACTATCAAGACGTACTGGTGGGACAATGGCAATATAGGCGTGGTCACATTCAGGGTAGTAGATTTTAAAATTACTCTCCATTACATTTTCATATATAGCCTGATCTTTTTCTCTCTGTTTTTCCCTCATCATCTGCCTTATTTAGCCCTTGATAACCCACCCTTAGTCCTGGGGGCTGTGTATGATTACGCATATCTATGGTTCCAGAAATATACTGAGACTCATATCAGTATTCAGTCCCAGGGGTGTCAAAGTCTTTAAGCGGAAAATCCAGGCTTTTTCTTCTTTAAGAAGAACTTTGTCAAAGTCGCCTCTTCTGGGTGATATTTTTAAGGCCCAGAAGCCCATTACTTTGAGGCCTGTTGGGTCACTCCTATGCTTTTCAGCGAAGTGTAGGCCAATAGGAGTCTCCTCCTTGAAGCGTACACTTTTGAGGTGCTCCCCTATTCTGATACGTAGTTGCCTTTTCGTCTTCCCTACATACATTTTATGACATGGACACTTTATAATATACAGAACTCGGGAGGTGGAGCAATTTATAAAAGATTCAACTTTGTACGTTGCCTTAGATTGTGAATCAGTGTAGGTTTGTGTTTTTATTACATGAGGACAAATCTGACAGTGGCCACACGGGTACATTCCTTTGAGAGGTTGTAGTTCAGTGAGCCAATTTGACTTCGTAGCACGTGTAAACTCAGAATGTACCAGATGGTCATTGAGATTCGTAGCTCTTTTAGCCGTTAACAGTGGACGTGGTCCTACTATATTTTTTAATAAAATAAAAAAAATATAGTAGGACCACGTCCACTGTTAACGGCTAAAAGAGCTACGAATCTCAATGACCATCTGGTACATTCTGAGTTTACACGTGCTACGAAGTCAAATTGGCTCACTGAACTACAACCTCTCAAAGGAATGTACCCGTGTGGCCACTGTCAGATTTGTCCTCATGTAATAAAAACACAAACCTACACTGATTCACAATCTAAGGCAACGTACAAAGTTGAATCTTTTATAAATTGCTCCACCTCCCGAGTTCTGTATATTATAAAGTGTCCATGTCATAAAATGTATGTAGGGAAGACGAAAAGGCAACTACGTATCAGAATAGGGGAGCACCTCAAAAGTGTACGCCTCAAGGAGGAGACTCCTATTGGCCTACACTTCGCTGAAAAGCATAGGAGTGACCCAACAGGCCTCAAAGTAATGGGCTTCTGGGCCTTAAAAATATCACCCAGAAGAGGCGACTTTGACAAAGTTCTTCTTAAAGAAGAAAAAGCCTGGATTTTCCGCTTAAAGACTTTGACACCCCTGGGACTGAATACTGATATGAGTCTCAGTATATTTCTGGAACCATAGATATGCGTAATCATACACAGCCCCCAGGACTAAGGGTGGGTTATCAAGGGCTAAATAAGGCAGATGATGAGGGAAAAACAGAGAGAAAAAGATCAGGCTATATATGAAAATGTAATGGAGAGTAATTTTAAAATCTACTACCCTGAATGTGACCACGCCTATATTGCCATTGTCCCACCAGTACGTCTTGATAGTCCATAGGGGAACCCCCCTTAAAAAACAGCTACTTAGCCCGGGTTGATATACTCACTGGTTAAGTTCAGTATACACCTTTGTCCTTGGTGGAGTTCACCCCGACTTGGGACAACTCTACCATCACCCTTTTGTACTTGCCTTACTGTGTGATCCCTCTATTTACCTATGATTTCTGTCACAATGTAACTAATGGTAATGTAAAAAAAATTTAATGAGATAGAGTTGATATCGTCCAGTGTTTTAAACTTGTTATGATAAGTCCCATGTAGATCGACCAGAACTTGGCCTTGTATCTTTAGCTGGGATCTTGAAGCCCAGGTGATCATCGATAATAGTCCTGGAGCCACGCCACAATCTAGTTGTAGATAAAAGTTTGAAGAGCATTACCTGCTTTTTACCACTAGATGGAGATCTTCCATCCGGTTTTTAATTGAGGTAGAAGGTAGTGATAGAGGAGTCCTTGCAGTGCCTTCACCTGTTGGCATTAGCCAATCACGCTAACTCCCTATTTATCCACCCCTCAAACCATCCAATGACGTCCTGACGAAGCGTGCGTCACGCACGCGAAACGCGTTGACGTCACACGCCGGCCCCGCACAACCCGGAAGAGCCACCAATGCGCTCCAGCTTCTACTCACGGCGCGGAAGTTCGGTCTCAAACCTGGAACACGCCGTCCCCACGAGGTTGGCTGGAGCCGCAGCTAGATGCCGGGCCCTTACCAAGACGCTACCCAGAAAAAACGAGCAGAAGGCTATCTGATTTAAACGCCTTAAATGAACGGTGAGCATAAAATCATACATTGATAGGGGGATAGAGAAAAGGCCATGACCACCAAGCTGTCTATGGACACTCAGGTGATACCTGTTAATTAACGGAAGGCCAGTATTTGGCCCATGGTTAAATTCATTTCCATGAGATACAGCCTAGTAATGGTGTGAGCCCGCGCAGAAAATCCTTTGTACTGCGTCTCTCCCCTGCTCCCGCACCTTGCAATTTCTGAAAATACAAGTGACTTTCTGCTCCAGAGGAACGTCTGTTGGCTCGACAATGTTGCCCCATTTACAAGAGGAACTGTATAACACCTCCTAAAAAACAAATTTGCCCCCGATCAAAACGGGATTGGCTCTATGTACTTCAATTCAGTTTACTTGGTCTGCAGATATTCCTTTAGACACCGCCTCCCTCATGGGAAAATTCTAAATTTATCAGCATCCGCAATTTTGATGTGAGAGTTTAGTCTGCTATTAAGTACACTGCTGAAATCTAATAGTGAATTGTATAGTCCATGACTGAACTTCTTGATTATATAATGATAGCCGTATAGTGCTGAGTTGCTAAAATGGTAATATGAAAGAAGGTCATGATCCCTTGCTATCTGGTGGTACATTTTCAGTTTATTATTACATCTTGATCAAGTTTATATTGTGGCATGATTAACCTATGGATCCCTGAGCTCACCGCATCAACAAACTCCGTAAGGAGTGCATGCGGCTTGCCAAGGTTCCCATTGGTTTGATCTTCCGGAGTATGTGTGAGGCCGGCTTTGTGTGAGTGTGTCGTTGTTTTTATGTGTCATATATGTTTTCTGTTGCTATCTTTGAGCCTGTTGACATTTGTAATGTACTCCCCATAATGGGGTTATTTTAGATCATGTCTCAATTTTGATCCTTAATAAAGTTTTTTCACTTTTTCACTGAGTTGGTTTGAGCATCCCTTTCTCGCAGCCGTTCCAAGGGGTTGTCTATGGCCCCTTAAATTGTATTTTGTACTATTGCATTTGGCTGTGGTGGCTCCCCTCCTATTTTTTGAGACCAATTAGATTTCTAAAAGGTCTCTTGACGGTTATGTGTCCAGGCTATACAGGACACAGTTGTCTCACATTTTGGGTGCCCCATTGTTTCAAAATAGTCTTTGATCCACTAGGGATCACCTTTTCTATACCCAATAAATGAGACACCGTCTATAAAATGGATCATAATTGACGCATGGTCTAGGCAATAATTGGTGTGAACCACCGTAAATGTAATACAGGTGTGGACTGCAATTAACAGAATACATCTGACTGGTAGGTAATTGCTCTTCATTCTTTCTTGTGTTGACTGGAAAGCTGTATATCCACTGATTGTAGGTGGTGAATAGGGCGTGGCTCCAGGACTATAGATTGGGCTAATATCTATTTTCTATTTTTTGTTTTTTGATGTTTGACTGCAAAGTTTGATTTTTTGAAAATGGCGTTTATGATAGGAGATTCCCTGGACGCTGAGATTAGAGCGACTTTTGACAATAAAGATACAGAGACCAATGGAGACTTAAAAAGTCTATTTCGGGACCACAAGAAGTTACTTGTGAGGTCCCTTAATAGAAAATGGGATGTTTTGTCACTGGAATCTTACATCTCACAAGGTATTATACCTAGGGGCTTACGTGAAAGAGTAATTCCAGCCATGCACCTACACACAGAACGCTTCTTGGCGAAGTGGAAAACTGAGTGTATAGCTCACGGTATAAGGGTCATGGCTCTAATAGTGGAGGAGGAAAAAGCGCAATTAGAAGAAATACAAGAGGAGACAAGGGGTATACTGGAAAAATTAGAACCACTCAAAGAATTAGATGAGTTCCAGAAGCAGAATGAATACCTCAAAAAGGAAATAGAGAGAACCCAAAAAAGTCTGAAAAGTATTAAACAATCTAAATTCCAAAGGGATCTGGACGATTGGGCCCGAGGGGAAATTTTTGATCTAGCCTCAAAAAATAGACGCAATAGGTCCAGAAGAAGGGGAGGTAGTTATAGAAGTTACTCCAGTTATGAATCAATGCCTTCAGGGAGTGACGATGATGACCGATCGGTCACTTTTTAAGGGAAGGCATGGCGGAGGATGTCTCTCCGCCTGTAACCCCAAAGGGGATTTTGAAGAAGGGCCCCAAAAAACAAAAAGGAGGCAAAGACAAAGAAAGAGAAAAAACAGGAGGGCAAGGAAATGCTTGGGAACAAAGAACCAGACCGCGCAATCGTCGGTAATATTTGAATCTATGCAGTCCCTAAATGGTGAAGAAATTCCCTCTACCCCCATTTCCACCACCAAAGGATCTGATGACCCTAAAGTCATCAATCTTTCTAATTTTGCTCTTAATGAATTTCATATTTCTGTTTTATCCAAGGGCCTTTCTTTTTCACCCACTTCCAGTATGGACCACTTTGAGGTGTACAAAGACCTGTGTCTCTACCTCCGGAAAGTGTATTACAGATTGATACATGCCGGAGGGAGTGGAAGCAGTAATGACGTACAGCTAGACCCCAAAGAAGTAGAAGCACTTTCAGCCTTGGAGTCACTGTTAGACGAAGCCGGTGAATTCTCGGAGGAGGAGGAGTCTCCTATAAATAGCGATAATTTAAGAAAAAGTAACATCTACATACGCTCCACTAAGATGCCAAAATTTTGTGCTAACAAATGGTTAAATTCCTTTTTATTATTGGTAGAAGAAGACCTCAAACAGGTAAATTGGGACTCAGTCTCCTCCGACAATCTCACACGGGAAGAACGAGCTGCGTTACGTGATCTAAAAAAGGCTAATGATATAGTTATCAAAAAAAGTGATAAAGGAGGCAATGTGGTGCTGTTAACTGCTGATAACTATGAGAGAGAAGTAAGACGTCTCCTATCAGATGACAGCACCTACATAAAACTCCAACATAATCCGCTACCAGAACTAGTCTGTAATATAAACAAAAAGCTCCAATTTGCACATGAAGCTGGGCTAATTACTACCAAAGAAAAACAATATCTCCAGGTACAAGAATATAACATCCCTACTTTTTATGTTATACCAAAAATACATAAAAATCCGGTGGACCCCCCGGGCAGACCTATAGTGTCGGCCTGTGGAGGCCCACTGGACAAGATTGGAAAATATTTGGACTCGTTGATCAGGGATCTTGTTCTGGACCTTCCCTCGTATGTGAGAGACACGGGGGACGTCCTGAACAAGATCCAGGACCTCGAGTTCACCACTACAGTCCTGCTTGTTGGTATAGATGTTGAATCCCTCTATACCTCTATTCCCCATCCCTGGGGTTTACTATCAGTCTATCATTTTCTAGAGCAGAAATTCCCACAATTGGGCCCACAAAATGAATTTCTCCTGGAGTTACTCGAATTCTCCTTGCTTAACAATGTTTTCCAATTCTGTAACAGCTTTTTCCAGCAAATTAGAGGAACAGCCATGGGGGCCCCTTGGGCACCGTCATATGCCTGTTTGCACCTTGGTATGTGGGAGGAAGAAGTGGTGTACACCTCACCTATGTACCTCAGCCATGCTCTGACCTGGCTGAGGTACATAGATGATGTGCTCATGGTCTGGGCAGGTACACCACTCGACCTGGAGCAGTTCATGCTCGAACTCAATGCCAATCAGCGAAATATTCGATTAACCTATACAGTCGATAGGAAAGTTATTTCCTTTCTGGACTTAAATATTGAGCTAAAAGATGGAAGATTAACCACTACCACTTTTCGTAAACCAACAGCGGCCAATACCCTTCTAAGGGCCGACAGCCATCATCCTACTAGCCTAAAAATGGGGATCCCTGTGGGACAATTTTTTCGCATAAAACGTAATTGCTCATCCGGTGTGGATTACCTACGGGAATCTAGAGAGCTATATGCGAGATTCCGTGAGAGAGGGTACTCACACCGGATGATCAAACGAGCAAAGAGAAAAGCGGCAGCCAGGGATAGAAAGGAGCTTCTGAATCAAACTAAATCTAAACCAGAAAACCCTAATTTACCGCGCCTAATTACAAAATATGGCTGCCAGTGGAATGATGTGAGACAAATCCTCCAATCACACTGGCATGTCTTACAAAATAATGAACTATTAAAAAATATAGTAGGACCACGTCCACTGTTAACGGCTAAAAGAGCTACGAATCTCAATGACCATCTAGTACATTCTGAGTTTACACGTGCTACGAAGTCAAATTGGCTCACTGAACTACAACCTCTCAAAGGAATGTACCCGTGTGGCCACTGTCAGATTTGTCCTCATGTAATAAAAACACAAACCTACACTGATTCACAATCTAAGGCAACGTACAAAGTTGAATCTTTTATAAATTGCTCCACCTCCCGAGTTCTGTATATTATAAAGTGTCCATGTCATAAAATGTATGTAGGGAAGACGAAAAGGCAACTACGTATCAGAATAGGGGAGCACCTCAAAAGTGTACGCCTCAAGGAGGAGACTCCTATTGGCCTACACTTCGCTGAAAAGCATAGGAGTGACCCAACAGGCCTCAAAGTAATGGGCTTCTGGGCCTTAAAAATATCACCCAGAAGAGGCGACTTTGACAAAGTTCTTCTTAAAGAAGAAAAAGCCTGGATTTTCCGCTTAAAGACTTTGACACCCCTGGGACTGAATACTGATATGAGTCTCAGTATATTTCTGGAACCATAGATATGCGTAATCATACACAGCCCCCAGGACTAAGGGTGGGTTATCAAGGGCTAAATAAGGCAGATGATGAGGGAAAAACAGAGAGAAAAAGATCAGGCTATATATGAAAATGTAATGGAGAGTAATTTTAAAATCTACTACCCTGAATGTGACCACGCCTATATTGCCATTGTCCCACCAGTACGTCTTGATAGTCCATAGGGGAACCCCCCTTAAAAAACAGCTACTTAGCCCGGGTTGATATACTCACTGGTTAAGTTCAGTATACACCTTTGTCCTTGGTGGAGTTCACCCCGACTTGGGACAACTCTACCATCACCCTTTTGTACTTGCCTTACTGTGTGATCCCTCTATTTACCTATGATTTCTGTCACAATGTAACTAATGGTAATGTAAAAAAAATTTAATGAGATAGAGTTGATATCGTCCAGTGTTTTAAACTTGTTATGATAAGTCCCATGTAGATCGACCAGAACTTGGCCTTGTATCTTTAGCTGGGATCTTGAAGCCCAGGTGATCATCGATAATAGTCCTGGAGCCACGCCACAATCTAGTTGTAGATAAAAGTTTGAAGAGCATTACCTGCTTTTTACCACTAGATGGAGATCTTCCATCCGGTTTTTAATTGAGGTAGAAGGTGGTGATAGAGGAGTCCTTACAGTGCCTTCACCTGTTGGCATTAGCCAATCACGCTAACTCCCTATTTATCCACCCCTCAAACCATCCAATGACGTCCTGACGAAGCGTGCGTCACGCACGCGAAACGCGTTGACGTCACACGCCGGCCCCGCACAACCCGGAAGAGCCACCAATGCGCTCCAGCTTCTACTCACGGCGCGGAAGTTCGGTCTCAAACCTGGAACACGCCGTCCCCACAAGGTTGGCTGGAGCCGCAGCTAGATGCCGGGCCCTTACCAAGACGCTACCCAGAAAAAACGAGCAGAAGGCTATCTGATTTAAACGCCTTAAATGAACGGTGAGCATAAAATCATACATTGATAGGGGGATAGAGAAAAGGCCATGACCACCAAGCTGTCTATGGACACTCAGGTGATACCTGTTAATTAACGGAAGGCCAGTATTTGGCCCATGGTTAAATTCATTTCCATGAGATACAGCCTAGTAATGGTGTGAGCCCGCGCAGAAAATCCTTTGTACTGCGTCTCTCCCCTGCTCCCGCACCTTGCAATTTCTGAAAATACAAGTGACTTTCTGCTCCAGAGGAACGTCTGTTGGCTCGACAATGTTGCCCCATTTACAAGAGGAACTGTATAACACCTCCTAAAAAACAAATTTGCCCCCGATCAAAACGGGATTGGCTCTATGTACTTCAATTCGGTTTACTTGGTCTGCAGATATTCCTTTAGACACCGCCTCCCTCATGGGAAAATTCTAAATTTATCAGCATCCGCAATTTTGATGTGAGAGTTTAGTCTGCTATTAAGTACACTGCTGAAATCTAATAGTGAATTGTATAGTCCATGACTGAACTTCTTGATTATATAATGATAGCCGTATAGTGCTGAGTTGCTAAAATGGTAATATGAAAGAAGGTCATGATCCCTTGCTATCTGGTGGTACATTTTCAGTTTATTATTACATCTTGATCAAGTTTATATTGTGGCATGATTAACCTATGGATCCCTGAGCTCACCGCATCAACAAACTCCGTAAGGAGTGCATGCGGCTTGCCAAGGTTCCCATTGGTTTGATCTTCCGGAGTATGTGTGAGGCCGGCTTTGTGTGAGTGTGTCGTTGTTTTTATGTGTCATATATGTTTTCTGTTGCTATCTTTGAGCCTGTTGACATTTGTAATGTACTCCCCATAATGGGGTTATTTTAGATCATGTCTCAATTTTGATCCTTAATAAAGTTTTTTCACTTTTTCACTGAGTTGGTTTGAGCATCCCTTTCTTGCAGCCGTTCCAAGGGGTTGTCTATGGCCCCTTAAATTGTATTTTGTACTATTGCATTTGGCTGTGGTGGCTCCCCTCCTATTTTTTGAGACCAATTAGATTTCTAAAAGGTCTCTTGACGGTTATGTGTCCAGGCTATACAGGACACAGTTGTCTCACATTTTGGGTGCCCCATTGTTTGGAAATATAAGTACACTTAACTTTAAGAGAGCAAATTTTCCAAGGATCACAGCTGCTCTTCAAAACTTAGACTGGGAGGCAATATTGGCATCGATGAATACAGAACAGAAATGGGAATTCTTCAAAAAGACTGTATGCAGACTGTATGCAAACTCACTGCAAAGTATATTCCCATGGGCAATACATTTTAAAAGCTAAAAATAAAACCTATGTGGCCTATGGCCAAAGTTAAAAAAGCTACAGTATATACTGTATAATTATAAGAAAGCTTTTAAAAAATATAAAAATTAAGGAACAATTTAAACTTATAATTTAGTGTTACAAAGAATATACCAGAATATGTAAAAAGGAAATCAAGGACGCAAAAATTCAAAACGAACAACAGATTGCAAAAGCTAATAGGACAAACCCCCAAAAATTCTTCAAATATATTATTAGTAGGGATGAGCTTCGAGTTCGAGTCGAAGCTAAGTTCGACTCAAACATTGGTCGTTCGCTTGTTCGTCGAATGATGAACAAATGTGCTTCTTCCCAGGAAATTTGAGCACCCGCATCCATAATGCACGGCGCGTGCAGTGCGTTATGTTATTGTCCAAAGCATGCACCCTGACCTCCATGCTTTGGACAATCAAATAATCTCTTCAGGCTGCCTTTAGCTAATCATGGCTCAGGGGCTAGTACACGCCCCACACTATATAAAGGCTGCTCGCACAGCAGCCACCTGTAGTGTGACTGTGCGGGTGAGATAGCAAGTAATTGAGGCAGGGAGAGAGAGTAATTTGCAGTTTATCAGACAGTGCAGTGTGGTCTAATTAGAGACATTGCTAGCAGTGAGTTAGGCAGGGAGAGAGATTTGTGCTTTTCACAAGTTAAGAGATCAGATAGTGAAGTATATTCAGTAGCGCAGTATATACTATAGACCATATACCATATATTGATCTCTATCTATATATAGGACAATTGATTAGATATCAGACCATTCAGTATATATCTGTCAGTTCAGTATACCCTATCTTGATCGCTATCTGTATATAGGACAATTGATTAGATATCAGGCCATTCAGTATATATCGGTCAGTTCAGTATGCCCTCTATTGATGCCTATCTCTATATAGGACAATTGATTAGATATCAGGCCATTCAGTATATATCGGTCAGTTCAGTATACCCTATATTGATCTCTAACTATATATAGGACAATTGATTAGATATCAGGCCATTCAGTATCTATCTGTCAGTTCAGTATACCCCACATTGTTCTCCATGTATATATAGGACAATTGATTAGATATCAGGCCATTCAGTATCTGCAAGTTCAGTATTCCCTATATTGATCTCCATCTAGGACAATTGATTAGATATCAGGCCATTCAGTATCTATCTGTAAGTTCAGTATACCCCATATTGATCTCCATGTATATATAGGACAAATGATTAGATATCAGGCCATTCAGTATCTGTCAGTTCAGTATACCCTATATTGATCTCCATCTATATATAGGACAATTGATTAGATATCAGGCCATTCAGTATCTGTCAGTTCCATATACCCTATATTGTTCTCTATCTATATATAGAACAATTGATTAGATATCAGGCCATTCAGTATCTATTGGTCAGTTTAGTACATATCAGCAGTGCATTATATATTGTAACTTTTTGGGGCGATTCAACTCAAGTGGTGCATGTGATTTGAAGAAGTAGTGCCAGTCCAGACTGCTTTTTAAGGGCATGGCAGCCCACTTTTATTTAAAGGCATAAAGAAAGTTCACAAAACAGCTATTTTCCCTCACAGGGGGTTCCACCATTACTGTATATTTGTTAAATTCAGCCTCCTGGCTTACTCACAAGTAGGGATGATCGAACTTTTGAAAAGTTTGGTTCGGCCAGAACATCCGAACTTCCCGAAAGTTCGGCCCGGATTTCAGAACCCCATTGAAATCAATGGGACCCGAACTTCGGTAATCAAAAAACACAATTTTTAAGCCCTAAAACCCAATAAATGCCCCTAAAAAGTCCCTAGGGTTCTGGGTCATGCCCCATTAACTATTAATCACACAAAAAAAGTTCTTAAAAATTGTCATTTTTGATAAAAAAGCCAATTATTGAAAAAAAAAAAAAACAGAGAGATTTTTTTATTTTGACTTTGGATTTAGTATCTGGGGGGTCTAAAAAGTGTACATGTGAAGTTTCAGCTCTGTAGCATGTCCAGAACCATGAAAAAAAAAGATAATTTTTCAGTAGAACAGGGATGTGGGACCCTCCTTTTACACCTATATGATCTTTTTTTCTGGTTCTGGACATGCTACAGAGCTGAAACTCCACAGGTACACCTTTTAGACCCCCCAGACACAAAATCACACAAAAAAAGTTCTTAAAAATTGTTATTTTTGATAAAAAAAGCCAATTATTGAAAAATTAAAAAAAAAAATTAAAAAAAAAAAGAGATTTTTTTATTTATATACACACCTAGACATATATAGGTGTGATAGTAGCAGAAATATATGCTTGCGCTAATGAAATCATTTACAGTAATATATCTCGGCTACTATCACACCTATATATGGCTAGGTGTCTATATACATATAATTATGTGTGTATATATACCACTATACACAAGTTCAGATGTTTTGCCTGCCTCAAAAGAACCCCAAAAAATGCCAAAAAAAACGCTAGCGTCAAAAAAAAATGCCCAGGTGTGTTTTTGCTGCCATTTTTTGGGAGTTTTTGGATGCAGGCAAAACATCAGAACTTGTGCACAGTACCACTATACACAAGTTCAGATGTTTTTCCTGACTGCAAAGAACCCAAAAAAATGCCTGCTTTGAAACCGGCAAGGTGTGAAAACCAAGAAGAGAAGCTAACCCCCTGAGCTGAAAGTGTTCTAATACAAACAATCTCTTTTTTTTTTAATTTTTTCAATAATTGGCTTTTTTTTTATCAAAAATGACAATTTTTAAGAACTTTTTTTGTGTGATTTCATATCCGGGGGGTCTAAAAGGTGTACCTGTGAAGTTTCAGCTCTGTAGCATGTCCAGAACCATAAAAAAAAAAAAAGGATTGTTTGTATTAGAACACTTTCAGCTCAGGGGGTTAGCTTCTCTTCTTGGTTTTCACACCTTGCCGGTTTCAAAGCAGGCATTTTTTGGGTTCTTTGCAGTCAGGAAAAACATCTGAACTTGTGTATAGTGGTACTGTGCACAAGTTCTGATGTTTTGCCTGCCTCCAAAAACTCCCAAAAAATGCCAGCAAAAACACACCTGGGCATTTTTTTTTTTGACGCTAGCGTTTTTTTGGCATTTTTTTGGGTTCTTTTGAGGCAGGCAAAACATCTGAACTTGTGTATAGTGGTATATATACACACATAATTATATGTATATAGACACCTAGCCATATATAGGTGTGATAGTAGCAGAAATATATTACTGTAAATGATTTCATTAGCGCAAGCATATATTTCTGCTACTATCACACCTATATATGTCTAGGTGTGTATATAAATATATGTATGTGTGTATATACACCACTATACACAAGTTCAGATGTTTTGCCTGCCTCCAAAACCCCCCAAAAAATGCCAGCAAAAACACACCTGGGCATTTTTTTTTGACGCTAGCGTTTTGTTGGCATTTTTTTGGGTTCTTTTGAGGCAGGCAAAACATCTGAACTTGTGTATAGTGGTATATATACACACATAATTATATGTATATAGACACCTAGCCATATATAGGTGTGATAGTAGCAGAAATATATTACTGTAAATGATTTCATTAGCGCAAGCATATATTTCTGCTACTATCACACCTATATATGTCTAGGGGTATATATACAGACATATATGTGTATATATACCCCCCTATACACATGTTCAGATGTCATGTCTGACATCAAACATGTCCTCAAAAAAGCACTGGCAGTGGCAGCCCCTGCAGCATGAAAAATGCTTGGCTGGTGAGAACCCATATGCCTGTCCCGAAGCAACTCAGAGAAATGATCATTTCTCTATAGCGGTCACCCTGCTATGGAAGGGTTTTGTCACCCTTCCATAGCAGTCACTGTCATTTAACCCTACACTAGACTACGGTCCCCTTACACTTAACACTTTCCCTACAGAAACTAAATTTTTGAAGCTAACTTAAGTGTAAAGGAGCACTCTAACTACACTAGATATCCCTTTCCTCACACTAAAAATAGCTAAATGACACTTTGTAACACATTAGAACAGAACAGCATTCCACTCTCTTCCATGTCCCGTACAAGAATGCTAGGAATTTGGCGGGGGCGATCTTATATACTGGGGGGCGTATTCACTAATGATTGGTCTAGGGACCCCCTAGTCACTCCAATCACATTCCTAGCATTCTCCTGCCCCCTCAATTGGCTTTTGCTAATGGTTCTGGTCCAATCACGGGCTTTTAAAGCCCATTTCCTGAAGCATTGCATTTTGGTCGGTTCTGGTTGCCGAATTCCGAACTTTTTGGGCAAAAAGTTCTAAATTCGGCCGAACCTCGAACACCCAATGTTCGGGCCGAACCGATGGTGGACCCGAACCGTTCGATCATCCCTACTCACAAGCCATATGGCTGCTTCAGGCCTCATGCCTAGGCCTTAGGTCTGCTCCCCAAACCAACACAAGTGTGCTTTTGTCAAGCTCCCTTGACTTCCTTGGGATCAGCTTCCTACTGCGCTGTTGCAGAATACAACTGCCTCCTGCAGACTTGTATGCTCTGGCTGCCAACTGCGGCCTCTCTCACTCTCAGGGAAGGTGGGAGTCCTCCTGACTCCCATACACAGACCTTGTGTCTGTCGTTTGGAGTCCTCCTGACTCTTGGTTCCAGACCTCCTGTTTGCCCGGGTGCAGCTGTCTCCAACTGGGAGCCCTCAGTGCTAATCCTGGGAATAATATAAACCCATCCCACAGGTGTGCAATCAGCAGGCCTGTCTTAACAAAACCAGGCATAGATGGCTAACACACACAGTGACCAGGGGTCACCACTCTACAATATATATTATATATTGATCAACCAGTAATAAACCCCCTCCAAAATCCACATCATGTCAGAAAGGCCGACAAGGAGAGGCAGACACTCACGGGCCATGAAAAGAGGGCAAGCAGCCTCTGTATTCACAGTAAAAAGTGGTGGTCACAGACATGGTGCATCCTCTGCAGGCGGGGCACGCCCATCCTTTTTGTCCGGTGCTGGCCATGTTATTAACTACAACATGTAAAAGTGTTGGTGGAGGGGATCAATAAGCCGTCCTCATCCTCCTCGTCCTCTGACACTCACACTAGTTTGCCTTCCACCGTAGCTGCCAAAGCGGCCCTTCCACAGGCTCCTTCTCCACAGCTACTCCTTCTGTCGCCCCACCATCATGCACGGAGAAGTCACCTGAACTATTCGATCATAGTGTCAGTGGCATGCTGCTGGAGGATGTGCAGCAATTTGAAAGCTGTGATGTTGGTTCGCAAGTTGATGAAGGGAATAACGTGAGCCTAGAGAGAGGGGGTGACAATGACGGACAAGAAACTAGCAGTCATGTTCCCACAGCTGCAGCACACTGCCAAGTTTGCTCCAGTGATGAGATGGGAGCTGATGATGAGGTCACTGACTGTACTTGGGTGCCTGACAGGATAGAAGAGGAAAGTGAGGGGGGGGAGGGGGAGGAGGCACAACTCCAACAAGGCAGGATGTGCTCCAGGGGCCGCCATAGGAGTAACAAACCTATTGCATCACAGTACAGAGCTCCACAGGTGCAGGGTGCTGCAAACTCCCCGCGGACTTTCAAAAGTTCATTAGTGCGGGTTTTTTTCAGAACATGTGCAGTAGACCACAGCATTGCTGTTTGCAACATCTGTCTGAAGCGAATCAAGCATGGCCAGAACACCAGCTGCTTGGGCACCACATGCTTGACAAGCCATATGACGACCTGCTGTGCAGTTCGATGGCAACAGCACTTGAAAGAGCCACAAGGTCAAAACAAGCATACTGCACCTTGCTTCTCATCTGGGATCTCTAACCCTATACCTCATGTCTTCTAAAATAGCTGCATTGAGAGGGATGATGGTATAGCAATGAGTGCCACAGAGACTTGCACCCAATCTGCTAGCAGTACACCACCACTTGATTTGAGCAGCAGGCACATTTCACTACCCCAGTTGCTGAACCGGTGAAAGAAATACTGTCCCAGCCATCCACATGCTCAGCGTCTTAATGCTAGCTTGGCCAAATTGCTAGCATTACAATTGCTGCCTTTTCATCTGGTAGACTCTGCTCCCTTTCGCAAATTTGTGGAATGTGCTGCACTACAGTGGCAGGTACCACAAAGGCATTTATTTTTGCGTAAGGCCATTCCGGCTCTCTACCGTCATGTGGAAGGTAGTGTTTTGTCCTTGTTGGACAGAGCATTCAGCAGGAAGGTGCACTTTACTGCTGACTCTTGGTCCAGCAGGCATGGACAGGGACGTTACATTTCCTTCACGACGCACTGGGTAACTCTGCTGGCAGCTGGGAAGGATGCAGGACAAGGTTCAGTGTTGCAGCTTATTTTGCCTCCAAAAAAAGCTGGTGCTGGTTCTGCCATATCTGGCTACTCCACCACCTCCTCCTCTTCTTCCTCCATGTCCTCTTCTGTTGAATTGTCCTCTGAAGCAGCAGTGCTCCCTAAGCGTTCAAGGGGATACGCAAGCAGTCAGGCTAAAAGATGCCACGCTGTGCTTCAGTTGGTCTGTCTAGGAGATAGGAGTCACACCGGGGCAGAGATTCTGTCAGCTCTGCAATGGCAGGCTCTGAGATGGTTGACACCATGACAGCTTGAGCCAGAAATGGTTGTATGTGACAGTGGCAACAACCTTCTCTCCATCCTCCGTCAGGGACACTTGACACGTTCTATGCTTGGCACATGTCCTGAATCTGGTGGTGCATCATTTCTTGACCATATACCCGGGCTTCCACGATCTCCTGAGGCAGGCCAGAAAAGTCTGTGGCCATTTCCAGCGTTCATGCAATGCCAGTGCTTGCTTATCTGACATTCAATGGGAATTCAACCTGCCCACCAACCGCCTCATTTGTGACATGCCTACCAGGTGGAACTCAACATTGGCAATGCTGCAGCCGCTGCACACACAGTGAAGGGCAATCAATAAGTACCTGTGTGAGTATGGCAGAAGGACAGGGTCGGGGGAGCTTGGCTTTTTTTCGCCACACCAGTGGCTTTTGATAAAGGATGCATGCATCGTCCTGTCACCATTTGAGGAGGCCACAAGGATGGTAAGCCGGGACAATGCTTGCATCAGTGACACTATCCCTTTAGTCTACCTGCTAAGGCACACGCTTTGTGGAATCATGGACAGGGCACTTGAGGCTGTTTTGCTTTCGCTTATCTAGCGAGGTTACTTTGCGGTACAACCAAGGAAACTTAGACCTTTGTGGTGAATAAATGTGCTTTTACTATGCAAAAGCAATCTGTACATACAAAACTATTACAATATTTAGGAGCATAATACAAGACTAGCAGATACAGATAAAGATAAAGCAAATATACTTAACTAAAAGAAGTTTGCAGCCATGGAGTCTCATTCCATGCACATGGCTCAGGGAAGTCAGCAGTTCTTGCTTCATGGAGGTTTCTTTTGAGACTGAAGACTTTCTTGCAGCTTTGGCCAGAAGTATTTAGAATATACCATCCCCCCAAACCAACACCCTTTGTCCTGAGGAGAAAAGGGCTGCTTATCCATTGTTTGGACAGTGACTTTGAAGGGGCGGGGAAGGTTAGGCTTGGCCAAACTGCATTCAAAGCCTTTACAAAAGAAAGGTATGACCTTATCATTAGTGAGCCACTGTATTAAATATGCAATTTCCACAACACTCCACCCCTTGGCTCACAAATGACATAATGCCTCCAACTTTATATAAAGACATCTAATAATTCTCCGACCCCCTGGTTTATCTTAAATAAAACACAATGGGGGAACTAACTAAAATACAACCCCCTCCTATAACTATGAAGGTATTTCAGTCTTTGGCTAAAAGTTCATTAGAAAAGTCCAATCTAACGTTCTTTAGAAAACAAGTCCAGGCTTGTAATACATCATAATATGTCCATCATGTAACCACTTTCTATGGTCTTTCTATGGATCAAATCGGAGACAGCCTGTGGAATGGAAAACAAAGCGGATTATCTGTTCCTTCTATTAATACATATACATTGGCCCCCGGCCCTTCAGCTACAATCTCTCCTCTAACTGAATTCTTGCCTGGATCTCTGACCAACACTTTTCCACCTGCCTGTATCCACTTCTGACCCTCCCAAAGAACATCAATAGGGAGGAGAGGAGATATACTGATATTTCCTAGAAGATCACTGCTGTTTATTTTGTAAGGTTTGATATTATAGAGCCTCACCTTCCACTCTTGCTGGGAAGTATCCACTAACCAATCAGAGTCCCAGCCACTGTCCTGAAGCTCATCTGCCAATGCAAATATAACTTCAAACCTTCCTGCCAGATTCCCTCTCATTCCTAGATAGGCTTCAGCTTCAGATATGTCACTCTTGGTTTCTATGTCATGGGAAGCAGTAACTTGGTACCTGTTAAACCCTGTTCTTTCAGGAACCTTGTGTAACAATACCTTGTGCAACAATACCTCAGTGCATTGTTTCCCCGGGGCAGGGGACCGATGAAGTCAATCTGCCAAATCTCTGCAGGCCTCTCTCCCCTCTTAATCGACCCGGTGGAGTAGTTTTGCAATGGCCATTGTCGCACTTCTTCACACACTGTACAGTTCCCTATTACCGTCCTTATCATGTCCATTGATATGGGCAATCCTCTTTGCTGTGCCCATTCATATGTGGCTTTCTGCCCCAAATGTCCAGATTGCTTGTGGGCCCAGTTGGCCAAGTTCATCAAGACAGGATCAATTGGCACAACTGCATTTACCTTGGCAATTTCGTCTGTCACTCTGTTATAGTTCTCAAAGTCTGGGACCAGGGGCACATGTGCATCAACATGCCCCACTTTTATGGTGCAGGAGTGAGCTTCCTTCCAGATGAAGTCCCAGACTTCCTTGCCTCCCCACACCACCTTTCCATGAATCAACCATTCATTGGACTTCCACGTGGGCATCCAAGTTGTCAGTCCTTTAAAGACCGCCCAGCTGTCAGTGTAGATAGTAACATGGGAAGAAAGATCCTCCTGAAGAGTCATCACTACAGCTTTCAACTCTGCATACTGACTGGACCCTCCAATTCTGGTCTCCTGCAGGACTGTGTCTGTACTCGGGATGTAGGCTGCTGCTGTCCATTTACGCACAGACGAGGTGACTATGGCTGAACCATCAGTGAACCATGCTGACTCCTTCATCTTATCTGACAGAGACTCAATGGGTGGAGCCTCTTGAATGGGGGATGACTGCAGCACATGAATTTCTTCTTCTGCATGGGTGCTGGTAAAAGTGACAAGCCCAGCCAACTGTTTTGAAATGTCTCTGACATCCCCAGCTGCAATACCCCCTCTTTCTTGAAGGTACAACTTCCATTTCATCAGTGTTTGGTTCTGGGCTACAGCTGCCCTAGTGGTCAGTCCATTATCTCTCAACCATCCTGCTATTGGCAATGCGGTATGGATGGTGACTGTGTCCTTTCCTGTAATGGTCTCTACATGTTGAAGTACTGTGTAGGCCCCAAACAGGTACTTCTCTAGGGTCGTGTATCTCTTCTGTGCCCCTGTAAGTTGTTTGGACCAAAATCCAATGGGTATTGCTCTCAGTCCCTTCTTTTCATTTGGCTGCCACAGACTCCAAGATATTATACCATCCTGCTTAACTACATCCAACTGAAATGGTACTCCTTGTCTCACAGGTCCAAATCCTTGATGCTGCAAAATGGCTTCTTTAGCAAGCCAGGAATGCGGTCCGCTGCTCTGAACCCCATGTGAACTCAGTCTTTTTCCTTGTGACATTGTATATAGGCCTCAGAATCAGTCCAAGGTGTAGGATGAACGATCTCCAGAATCCCAAAACTCCAATGAACTTCTGCGCCTCCTTTTTGGTAGTAGGTGGCAACAATGCCTGGATAGTTTGCACAACTGTCTCTGGAATTTTCCTCTGTGGCCCAGTCCACATCATTCCCAGGAATTTCACCTCTGTGGCAGGTACTTGGACTTTGTCTCTGTTGATAGCCCACCCTCTGTTCTCCATGTGCTGTATCAGCAGGTGCAGTGCTTAAGTTATATCTTCCTTTGTTCCAGAGATCATGATGTCATCAATGTAGTGAAACACAGAGACTTTGAGATTCAGGGTGCTTAAATCTCGGGCAATCAGTCCATGACAAATCATTGGAGAATGAAGGTAGCCTTGAGGAAGGACAGTGAAAGTGTACTGGCGGCCATTCCACACAAAGGAAAACTGGTTCTGACACTCTGGGTCTATTGAAATTGAAAAGAAAGCATTAGCCAGGTCTGATATTCAGCATGACAGCATGATATTCTCCTGCTTCTTTAGCAATTTTCTCAATGATTGAGATCATATCAGGTACAGCTGACTTTAATGGAGGTGCCACTTTGTTTAGACCTCTGTAATCCACAGTCATTCTATATGTCCCATCAGGTTTCTTTACTGGGAACACCGGAGATGAGAATGGACTTACAGCAGGTCTAAGGATCCCTACTCTTAACCTGCCTAGCGGTATCCCCGAGCGTGACTCGGGGTGGATTTTCTATGCTGTTATTGGTATCCCCGAGTCCCGCTCGGGGTGAATGTGCAGAGCGCGCAGCGGTGTCTTACATTCTCCTGGTGATCCAGCAATGATCTCCCATTGCTGTGATCGCCAGCCATCTGAGATCCCCGCCGCTCGTCCGTCCTCCGTCGGTGTGATGACTTCCTAGTTCCGTTCCCTGCAGCAGCAATGCTGCATGGAAGCGGAACTAGGGAGGGAAATTCAAACGTTGAACGTTGCACAAAACACAAACACACACATAACATTTATATTATATATATATATATATATATATATATATATATATATACACACACACACACATATGTATATATATATATATATATATATATATATATATATATATATATATATATATATATATATATTGTGACAGGAAGTCAGGTAAATCTGGGAATGTAGTCACAGGCAGGAGATACATTTCCACCTGATTTAGAAAGTTCACCAATTACTATAAGGTGTTAGCTACAGAGCTAGCCAGCAGGAAGTTGAACAGGCTTCAGCTGTTCAGAATGAGGAAATGAAGGCCTCTATAGTTTGTCCAAAGGAAGTCCTATTGATTGCTGACTCCAGTCGCCGTGTGGGCTGGGAGAGGAGGACAGACAGATGTGTGCCTCCCGACGCTGAGGAAGCCTGGGAGAAGGACTGCTGCCTCCAGTCACCGTGTGGGCTGGGAGAGGAGGACAGACAGACATGTGCCCCCTGAAAGCTGTGTGAGCATGGGGAAGACCTCCTAAAGCGATGTGAAGCTGAGGAGGGTAACAAGTGTGAAGACTACTTGAAGTGAGGTCTTGGATCGTTTCTAGGTGAAAAGAAACCAAGGGACATTTCCTGTGTGAAGAGGAAATTAACCAGTTGTGAAGACTTCTCAAAGGTGAGAAAACAAACTATTTCTATGTGGAAGAAATAAAGGAATGTTTGCCATGTGAAGAGACAAGCAAGGGGGACATTCTCATTGTGAAGAGTAAAGGGACCTGTTAAATGAACATGTGCTGTGTGAAGAGATAAAACATGGACTGTTGAGTATCCGCTGTAGGATAAGAAAGTCTGCCCAACAGTAGGTTGGGGACAGACTCTTAGGTAGGTTCCAGTGTGAGAAGGTAGCCGCCCACAGAGGCAAGGATTTATTTTGTCTTTTATTTTATTTTGCTGGTTTTGACGCTTGCAGTCTGGTGAAGAAAAAATGCATTAATAAACCAAACTGTTGTTTGCAACCACTTCTCGGCTATCTTCTTGTGAAAACGCACCCCCCCAAGGGGTCATCCACGCCTACCACCGAGCTAATCCCTCACAATATATAGTGCCTTGCGAAAGTATTCGGCCCCCTTGAACTTTTCGATCTTTTGCCACATTTCAGGCTTCAAACATAAAGATATAAAACTGTAATTTCTTGTGAAGAATCAACAACAAGTGGGACACAATCATGAAGTGGAATGAAATTTATTGGATATTTCAAACTTTTTTAACAAATAAAAAACTGAAAAATTGGGCGTGCAAAATGATTCAGCCCCCTTAAGTTAATACTTTGTAGCGCCACCTTTTGCTGCGATTACAGCTGTAAGTCGCTTGGGGTATGTCTCTATCAGTTTTGCACATAGAGAGACTGAAATTTTTGCCCATTCCTCCTTGCAAAACAGCTCGAGCTCAGTGAGGTTGGATGGAGAGCGTTTGTGAACAGCAGTTTTCAGTTCTTTCCACAGATTCTCTATTGGATTCAGGTCTGGACTTTGACTTGGCCATTCTAACACCTGGATATGTTTATTTGTGAACCATTCCATTGTAGATTTTGCTTTATGTTTTGGATCATTGTCTTGTTGGAAGACAAATCTCCGTCCCTGTCTCAGGTCTTTTGCAGACTCCATCAGGTTTTCTTCCAGAATGGTCCTGTATTTGGCTCCATCCATCTTCCCATCAATTTTAACCACCTTCCCTGTCCCTGCTGAAGAAAAGCAGGCCCAAACCATTATGCTGCCACCACCATGTTTGACAGTGGGGATGGTGTGTTCAGGGTGATGAGCTGTGTTGCTTTTACGCCAAACATAATGTTTTGCATTGTTGCCAAAGTTCGATTTTGGTTTCATCTGACCAGAGCACCTTCTTCCACATGTTTGGTGTGTCTCCAAGGTGGCTTGTGGCAAACTTTAAACTACACTTTTTATGGATATCTTTAAGAAATGGCTTTCTTCTTGCCACTCTTCCATAAAGGCCAGATTTGTGCAGTATACGACTGATTGTTGTCCTATGGACAGAGTCTCCCACCTCAGCTGTAGATCTCTGCAGTTCATCCAGAGTGATCATGGGCCTCTTGGCTGCATCTCTGATCAGTCTTCTCCTTGTATGAGCTGAAAGTTTAGAGGGACGGCCAGGTCTTTGTAGATTTGCAGTGGTCTGATACTCCTTCCATTTCAATATTATCGCTTGCACAGTGCTCCTTGGGATGTTTAAAGCTTGGGAAATCTTTTTGTATCCAAATCCGGCTTTAAACTTCTCCACAACAGTATCTTGGACCTGCCTGGTGTGTTCCTTGTTCTTCATGATGCTCTCTGCGCTTTAAACGGACCTCTGAGATTATCACAGTGCAGGTGCATTTATACAGAGACTTGATTACACACAGGTGGATTCTATTTATCATCATTAGTCATTAAGGTCAACATTGGATCATTCAGAGATCCTCACTGAACTTCTGGAGAGAGTTTGCTGCACTGAAAGTAAAGGGGCTAAATAATTTTGCACGCCCAATTTTTCAGCTTTTTATTTGTTAAAAAAGTTTGAAAAATCCAATACATTTTGTTCCACTTCATGATTGTGTCCTACTTGTTGTTGATTCTTCACAAAAAATTACAGTTTTATATCTTTATGTTTGAAGCCTGAAATGTGGCAAAAGGTCGAAAAGTTCAAGGGGGCCGAATACTTTCGCAAGGCACTGTATACACACACACACACACACACACACACACATATATATATATATATATATATATATATATATATATATATATATATATATACCTATGTATATATACATATATATATATATATATACACACACACACACACACATATATATATATATATATATATATATATATATATATATATATGTGTGTGTGTGTGTATGTATATATATATATATATATAATATAACGCATGAATTATAATCTAATCAATAATATAATTGTATTATATAATATAATATATATATATATATATATATATTATATAATAAATTATATTATTGATTAGATTATAATTCATGCGTTTGTGTTTCAAATTTATCACATCTGGGATGTCTACTAGAGTCTTGTTTTGGTCAGGTTTAGGTCAGTAATTACTAAGAATTGTAGGCCTATAATACATAACACCAAATTTCCATGAAAAAAATTGTACCGCTTTTGGTACAGAATTCCTGACATAATTATACCGCCAGGGAGGTTAACAGTTCATGAATAGTCTCCCCAATTTCTTTGTGGCCTCCAGGAAGTCTGTATTGCTTGAGACAGACTGGCTTCTCTGGTGGAGGAATAAAGACAGGGGTCCATTTTGCATGACCTCTGACCACAGCCTTCACCGCCCTAACCGGATACGTTTTATCAGGATACCCGAATGTGAATGTGAATGTACCTTGTTCAGTCTGAATAGACTGACCTTGAAGTACATCCATCCTAAGAATATTTTCAGGTAACTCTGATACCAAAACATTTGTCCAAAATCCTGGTCCCTTGCCAATAGCCAATTTCACCCGTGTCCTAACTGCTGGTGTGGTTTGCCCTCCCAAACCTTCTACATAAATCACTTCTCCTTTGTGATGGGAAGGATCTCCTTGCAAAAGTGTAACTTCAGCTCCAGTATCCACTAAAGCCATGACATGTGTAGGAGGAGACGACTTCCCCCACCATACAGTGACAGGTGCATATGGGCGTCGGTCTCCTGCTGTCACTGTTCTTATTGCTATTACAGGAGACCCACCTTCCCTTCATAAAGGATAAGGAACCTCCCAATCCCCTTTTCTGATTCTCTCTAACTCCTCCCCAGGATAAAGGGATTTGGGTTTGGGTTTATGTTCAGTTTTGGGAATGGGTTTGGGACTAACAGGAGGGGTCTGTTCTGTTGTCTCTAAATCTAGGCTTATGTTATCTTCACTAGGAGTAGTGTTTCTAACCCTGACAGTTTTCCCCACTAAATGTTTCCACCGCTTCAATATTTCTGCAGTAGAGATGCCATCTATCTCACTATTAGGTACTCCTGCCTTTAATAGGTCCACCCACATTTGTTTCCTAGAGATAACTAGCCTGGTTTTCTCTTCACCTCCTGTCTTCTCTCCCACATTCCCTTTCTTCTCTTTAAAAGTCCTTTTCAGCCTGTTCTCTGCCTGTCAGACCTTATATACTGCCCTGACAGGTTTTGTTTTAGTCTCCTCTAGCTCCCTCAACTGGCTTAAAAGGGTTGTTGCTTCATGAATTTTGCTGTTTAAACCCAGGCCTCCCAACAAGGACAATAAAGGAGCCCTGAGATTAAATGGTGCAGACTTCATTAGCTTAGAGCGCAGAGCAGACGTGAAGGGTTCCATATCTGGACCCATCCATTCTGGAAATGAATTTAATTCGGTTATACAACCCATCTCACGTAACCTGGAAATAGCCTCTCCTAATGTTCTCCACGAGTAGGTATTTTCCAGGTCACTAGGATTAGCGTATACTCGGACTATACCATCTCTCACGAGGTCTAAGAGTGAAAAATTCACACTAAACTCTCGGGCTTTTCGCATGGCCTGACGCAATTGTGGATCATGGGTTAACACTCCCAAAGCCACTGCTTCCTTGCCTGACAAAACAACACTGTCTGCCCCTTCATCCCACAAACGTAAGAGCCAACTCAATAGGGGTTCCCCGGACCTTTGTTTGTATTGTTTTTCCAGCTCATGGAGATCAGTTTGTGTAAACTCCCTGACTTCTTCAAATTCAACATCTCTGGGGTTGCAATAATGCACCTCCCCATCTGCCATATCCTCTCTATCATGTTGCCTTTTCCGATGCTTAGTAATGAGAGGTCTGGCACACTTTTTCTTTCCCATTGGATGATCATCATCAGAAACATCAAATTCTATCTCCTCATCCTCACTATCATTGGAGGATGTGACAATGGCACGTATCCTGGCTTTACTAACAGGTTTACGTCCCTTTCTTTTCCTTAAGGCATTAATTGATTTGGTCATGATGGCTGCACACCGCTCTTGCAAATCATCAGCCCTACTAGCAGTTGAACGCACACACTCTGAAGCAACTGCTATCTGGTCTTTCAATAACTTAACTTTTGCCTCTGCCTTCTCCCTTCTCTGTGATTCTGTATAGAGAGCATGTAAAAAATACCAACCCACTGTGGACACTGTCCTCTTCTCTGCTTTACTTAAATCCAACCCCTTAAGGCTAAAATCTACAAAATGATCTGAGATTTTATCACCCCAAGTCTTATTCAAAGGAGAAGCATACTTTGCAAATTCTTTATCAAGAGACTCCCACTCATTGTTTCTGGCCCAGATAGGTAAGCTGCACACTTCTTTCTGGACACCAGACCTCTCTGCAGCCTTGCTTTTCCTAAACAGCTTATGCAGCATTTTTTACCTAGCACAAGCTACACAACACACAACAGAAAACAAACAGGTCTGTTTCAGTTGAATTTATAGCGCAATCCCAGACGAGCCCCCAACTGTTTTGCCTCGTGCACGCAATTGTTATGGACGAGCCCCCAATTATCCCGGACGAGCCCCCAACTGTTTTGCTTTTGCTTATCTAGCAAGGTTACTTTGCGGTACAACCAAGGAAACTTAGACCTTTGTGGTGTATAAATGTGCTTTTACTATGCAAAAGCAATCTGTAGGTTTCTTTTGAGACTGAAGACTTTCTTGCAGCTTTGGCCAGAAGTATTTAGAATATACCATCCCCCCAAACCAACACCCTTTGTCCTGAGGAGAAAAGGGCTGCTTATCCATTGTTTGGACAGTGACTTTGAAGGGGGGGAAGGTTAGGGAGTTGTACATGGTTGTGTCATTCTTAGTGACCCAGAGGTCACTACCAACCCTAAAGGGCCAAATTTTTCTGCACTTGTATGACAGGTGCATACAATTTTAATTTTGTATGTTAATTTTAACAGCAGGTCCTGTCCCTGTGCCCAGCGAGAGTAACTGTGAGGGGTTACGGTATTTAGGCACCACCACCAAAGGCCCAATTTTTGGAACCTGTATGACAAGCACATGCAATTTCAAATTTGTATGGAATTATTACCATCAGGTCCCGTTCCTGCGCCCAGCAAGAGTAACTGTGAGGGGTTGCGGTGTTCAGGCACCACCAACAGCCAAGGCCCAATTTTTCTGCACCTGTATGTCAAGTACATGCGATTTCAAATTTGTATGGAATTCTTACCAGCAGGTCTCGTTCCTGCGCCCAGCAAGAGTAACTGTGAGGGGTTGCGGTGTTCAGGCACCACCAACAGCCAAGGCCCAATTTTTCTGCACCTGTATGTCAAGTACATGCGATTTCAAATTTGTATGGAATTATTACCATCAGGTCCCGTTCCTGCGCCCAGCAAGAGTAACTGCGAGGGGTTGCGGTGTTCAGGCACTACCAACAACCAAGGCCCAATTTCAGTTTCAGTTCCTGACGATACTAACCTTCCAAGTCCCCATCACTCCAGCCGGTTTGCATAGCCGCCACCCAACCTTGGCCAGGTCAGATGACAGCACAGCACCCCCACTAGATCACTGATAAGAACACATACAACACTTGATCTTTGCCAATTTCAAATTGGTATGGAATTTTTACCAGCAGGTCCCGTTCCTGCGCACCCAGCAAGAGTAACTGTGAGGGGTTACGATGTTCAGGCACCACCAACAACCAAGGCCCAATTTTTCTGCAGCTGTATGACAACTACATGCGATTTCAAATTTGTATGGAATTCTTACTAGCAGGTCCCGTTCCTGCGCCCAGCAAGAGTAACTGTGGGGGGTTGCGGTGTTCAGGCACCACCAACAACCAAGACAATTTTTCTGCAGCTGTATGACAGGTACATGCGATTTCAAAATTTGTATGCAATTTTTACCAGCAGAGCCTGTTCCTGCGCCCAGCAAGAGTAACTGCGAGGGGTTGCGGTGTTCCGGCACCACCAACAACCAAGGCCCATTTTTTCTGCACCTTTTTGACAAGTACATGCGATTTCAAATTTGTATGGAATTCTTACCAGCAGGTCCCGTTCCTGCGCCCAGCAAGAGTAACTGCAGGGGGTTGCAGTGTTCGGGCACCACCAACAAACCAAGGCCCAATTTTTCTGCAGCTGTATGACAAGTACATGCGATTTCAAAATTTGTATGAAATTCTTACCAGCAGATCCTGTTCCTGCGCCCAGCAAGAGTAACTGTGAGGGGTTGCGGTGTTACGGCACCACCAACGACCAAGGCCCAATTTTTCTGCACCTCTTTGACAAGTACAGGCGATTTCAAATTTGTATGGAATTCTTACCAGCAGGTCTTGTTCCTGCGCCCAGCAAGAGTAACTGTGAGGGGTTACGGTGTTCAGGCCCCACCAACAACCAAGACAATTTTTCTGCACTGGTAAGACAAGTACATGTGATTTCAAAATTTGTACGGCATTTTTACCAGCAGGGCCCTTTCCCTCACCCAGCAAGAGTAACTGCAAGGGGTTGGGGTGTTCAGGCACCACCAACAACCAAGGCACAATTTTTCTGCAGCTGTATGACAAGTACATGCAATTTCAAAATTTGTATGGAATGTTTAGCAGCAGAGCCCGTTCCTGCGCCCAGCTAGAGTAACTGCGAGGGGATACGGTGTTCAGGCACCACCAACAACTAAGGCCCAATTTTTCTGCACCTGTATGAGAAGTACATGCGATTTGCAATTTGTATGGAATTTTTACCAGCAGGGCCCATTTCTTCACCCAGCAAGAGTAACTGCAAGGGGTTGGGGTGTTCAGGCACCACCAACAACCAAGGCCCAATTTTTCTGCACCTGTATGACAAGTACATGCCATTTGAAATTTGTATGTATATTTGTATATGACATTTTCTCCTTTAGAAATGTCAGTATTGCTGCAGCAGGCATTGTACAGATGCACTACTTTACAGGCACATTAAGGGGACCCCCTAGGCATGATATTTGAAGGAATTTTTCATTTTTATAGTTTCACCTTAAGCCTCATTAAAATCAGTAAATCAGTGCTCCTTTAAAAACGATAGTTTTTGAAAACTTTTTTTTGCATTGCTACATGTTCCCCAGGTCAGTACCCGGACCCCCATACACTTTATTTGGGGAAATAACTTGCATTTAAGCCTTCAGAATGAGGCCTTTGATTTTTGACGTTCGAGTCCCATAGACTTCCATTGAGTTGGTTTTTCAAACAAAATTTTCCTCTGTTCACGGTGTTCTGATGCGAACCGAACAGGGGGTTGTTCGGCTTATAACTATTTATTAGTAAAAAGATCAGGTCTGAGCATGTAGGCCCTTTAAAAAAATAATCTGGAGTGGGTGGCTGGGGACAAAGAGAAGGCAAATATATTAAATACTTTCTTCAGCTCTGCGTATACAAAGGAACATAAGGAAGCTCATGTCCATAATGGGGATGGTATTGACAGTGATATGGTACAGAGATATTTAGACAGAATAAAGGAGGATAAAGCACCTAGACCAGATGACATCCACCCACAGATCCTAAACAAATTGAGCTCTGTCATTTCAAAGCCATTGTTTCAAATTTTTAGGAACTCTTTAATGCAGTGTTTCTCAACCGGGGTTCCCCAGGAGTTCTGCGTGATCTACCCATCAATCACAGACAGCTTATGGGTAGATCGAGTCTCAGCCAACAAGCAGAGTAATGCGGGAAGCGACTGTAATAAGACCTCTCTCATAGCGCAATCCTTCCCGCCAGCCCCTCCTTTATTCTCTTCCAGCCCAGTTGCTTGTATGACATCACTTGGGATGGACGGGAGGAAAGGAGGGGCCGGCGGGAAGGATTGCACTATGAGAGAGGACTTACTACAACAGCTTCCCGCACCACTATGCATTTGATAAAAACTTGCTGTACCCTAATGCGTTCCCCTTGCCCTGCACTGCCCTGTACCCTGCCATGTTCCCTATACCCTGCACCCTCCTGTACCCTGCTGTGTGCCCCATGTCCTGCACTGTCCTGTATCCTGCTGTGTCCCCTGTGACCTGCACCCCCCTGTACTCTGCCAATCATGATATGTCCATAGTAGTATGTATATATGAGCCAATGGGCTTCGAGAAAATGGCAGCTATCCAAATTATATCACTATGTGAAGAATGTTTCTAATGGGCTCTGATAAAATGGCGATTATATACACTATATGACATTCGCACTGGAAAACCCCCTGATGAAGTCACGTGACCCTGTGGCATAATGTGTAGTGGAGGGGCAAGAGGGATGGTATGGCAAATGCACACGGCGGATCTGCAGATGAGAGATTGGTGTTATGAAGGCAGTATACTGCACATAGATATTGAAAGAGCCATTTTTGGGCATTTTAATGAAGTCTTTCATTCTTAAATTATATAGGCACAAATGGAGATCGTTTTTCTTGCATACATTTATGGATTCCATGGTGAAAAATACCGCCACCAGCAAGGAGGATAAAAAAGAGACAGAGCATACTCATTAGTCCTTTGGTGACTAAAAAGTGAGTGCTAGGCGCATGCACGGCGGCTTTTAGAATGGACGCGTAACCTGAAGGCTCCGTCCCGCTCCGGACGTTTGAGCGCCCGCTCCGCTGCATAAGGCACCCCCTCACCTCGGAACATCACCGGCTCATCTCCAATGACACCAGAGAGCCTTGGATGCCCGGTATGCAGGCCAGGAGAGACCTTTCTCGCCAGCTTGGTGCGGCGGCCTCCCACCCCAACAGCCCCAAGATGGCGTCGGCCAGCCACCACAGCGCGGGCTCGGACAGTGAGGGTGACACAGAGGACACTTCTGCAGCACTTTCTCAGCCAAGGTCAGTGCCTGAAAGCCCTTCCACAGCCCCAGGGCAAAGAGCAATCCTTTCTCCTGCCTATACGGTGTCCCTGCTTGAACGGACACTAGATGAACTACTACAGTCCTCGGTCGGGGTCTATGCAGATCAGCGAAGCCTACCTTAGGGTACCCCCCTCCTCTCCCTAATAATCAGCAGGACTTCTCTTTTCTTATGTCCACCTTTTCCAAAATGCTCGCTAAAGGACTGGCCCAAACTGCTAATCAAATCACTTCTGCCATCCATGCAGATTTTCAGAATATAGGGTCCAGAATTGAGGCAATTGAGCAAACTGTACTGCGAGTGAACCAAAATTCTGCAAGGCTACAAGACCTCCATGACCAGGGCCGCCATCAGGGGGTACAGCCAGTTCTCCTGTATGGGGCCTGGGCAGCAGGAGGAGGAGTAGGATTGGTGGGGAGAGGGATCAATGACTGTCTGCCTCTTCCTCCACCGGCTGAAAGCCGTTTTCTCTTCCTCTCGCCGGCTTTTAGCTGTTTGTCCCCGCCCACATTTAGAGCTGGGACACGGGGAAGGCAGTCTGGAGAAGTGGTGGAGTTGCGGAGAGGTAAGACCTAGGAGGAGGTGCACTGTGTGGTGCTCTGTGGGCTCTCCCCTCCTGTCTGAACAACACTCATCCATGCAGCATAAGAGACAGGATCGCTCTTACATTGCATCGCACTGTACACACACACAGTTTGATTACCACCCCCTACCTCCTCCACGGGCTGCTCATCTCCCGACAGCAGGAAATGTGGGTAGGGGGCGGTAATCAAACTGTGTGTGTGAATGTACAGTGCGATGCAATGTAGGAGTGATTCTGTCTCTTTTGCTGTGTGTTGTTCAGACAGGAGGGGTAAGCACAACACAGTGCACCCCCTCCTGGCTTAGTAGTGGTTTCTCCCTGTCAGTTTGGGGGGCTTACAGAAATAATAATGGGAAAATAATTTATGCCTGGGATGTTTGAGGGATTGGCAGCTCTCTTTGCTAGAAAGTGTAATGGGGATTGGGGGGGGGGGCATTTGGTAGAAGGAGGAATGGGGGGGGGGTTGTGCTTGTAGGAGGGTTTGGGGGATTTGAGGCAGAAGGGGGGATTGTGGGGAAAGTTTGTGCTAGGAGCGGGGCTGGGGGATTTGTGCTAGGAGGGGGGAATTTGTGCTGGGGGGATGGGGTTGTGAATTTGTGGAGGGATTTGGGAGGTTGTGCTGGGAGGGGTGAAACTTAGCTCACATGGTTTGAACTGACAGTAAAAAACTTAGTTTTTGATGGCTAGAGGTATGGTAGGCGTTCACAGTACACAGAACCGTAAGTGTTGGCCTGTATAGGCTCCAAAAATTAGCTCACGTGGTTTGAACTGACAGCAAAAAACGTAGTTTTTGATGGCTAGAGGTATGGTAGGCATTAACAGTACACAGAACCGTAAGTGTCGGCCTGTATAGGCTCCAAAAATTAGCTTACATGGTTTAAACTGACAGCAAAAAACATAGTTTTTGATGGCTAGAGGTATGGTAGGCGTTCACACAGTACACAGAACCGTAAGTGTCGGCCTGTATATTCCCTGCCCGTGACCTTGTGTCTGTGTAGATAACACCCCGCTTCAATCTGTGGTATTGGGGGGGCCACAGGTTTATCTACAAATAATTGGCCAGTATCTGTTGTCACAGCAAAAGAGGCCAGATTTTTGCAGGACTAAAATACAATCTTAGAAAAGTATACTGTTAAATATCACCCCGCTTCAATATGTGCTATTGGGGGGCCACTGGTCTATCACACCAGTTGTTCAAAAAATTGGCCAGTGAGTTTGGCACTGTTTGTATCAGAGTTAACACAGCAAAAGAGGCAATATTGTTGCAGGACACAAATACACTTGTAAAAGTATACTCAGATAACACCCCATTTCAATATGTGGTATTGGGGTGCCACTGGTTTATCACACCAGTTGTTCAAAAAATTGGCCAGTGAGTTTGGCACTGTGTGTATCAGACTTCACTCAGCAAAAGAGGCAATATTGTTGCAGGACACAAATACACTAGAAAAAGTCAGTGGCGTACCTAGAGCATTTGGCACCCGGGGCGGATCCTATATCTGGCACCCCCCCCCCCCCACACACACACTTTAAAATGTAAAAACACCCGCAAAAATTTGTAATGTCTCCAAGAATATTTATTGCACAAATTTCCCAGCCCCCCTACCACAGTGCCCTTTGCAGTCTGCCCCCCCCCCCCCGTCTCTCTAATCACAGTTCCCCCTTTTGCACTCTCTGCCTCCCCTGCACAGTCCTACCTTTGGCATAGACAGATAGCTAATACTATTATCAATGTGTTTAAGTTTGAGTAAGAGATTGGAGACATGCTAAAGGAGATAGTCAGAGACTACGGACCTAAAACAAAAGAAATAAGATACTGAGGACATGATACAAGAGATGGTCAGAGACTGAGGACATGATACAAGAGATGGTCAGAGACTGAGGACATGATACAAGAGATGGTCAGAGACTGAGGACATGATACAAGAGATGGTCAGAGACTGAGGACATGATACAAGAGATGGTCAGAGACTGAGGACATGATACAAGAGATGGTCAGAGACTGAGGACATGATACAAGAGTTGGTCAGAGACTACGGACCCAATACAAGAGAAATCCAAGACTGAGGACATGATACAAGAGATGGTCAGAGACTACGGAGGGGATACTAGAGATGGTCAGAGACTGCAGACAACACACAGGAGATGGTCAGAGACTGAGGACATGATACAGGGGATGGTCAGAGACTGTGGACATGATACAAGAGATGGTCAGAGACTGAGGACATGATACAAGAGATGGTCAGAGACTGAGGACATGATACAGGAGATGGTCAGAGACTGAGGACATGATACAGGAGATGGTCAGAGACTGAGGACATGATACAGGAGATGGTCAGAGACTGAGGACATGATACAAGAGATGGTCAGAGACTGTGGACATGATCCAAGAGATGGTTGGTCAGAGACTGAGGACATGATCCAAGAGATGGTCAGAGACTGTGGACATGATACAAGAGATGGTCAGAGACTGAGGACATGATACAAGAGATGGTCAGAGACTGCAGACATGATACAAAAGAAGGTCAGAGACTGCAGACATGATAGAAGATAGAAGAGCATTAGGGGGGCCGGAGAGCACAGGGCAAGCAGAGAGCACTGGAGGAGCTGAAGGGCGTGGGGGGGGGGGGACTGGAGAGAATTAAGAGGGGTTTGAAAAGCATTGTAGGGGGGTTGGAAGGCGCAGGGGTGGAGAGCACTGGGGGGGGGGACAGGGAAAACCAGGGGGATGGAGAGCATGGGGGGAACTGGAACTCACTGAGGGGGGAGGCAGGGAGCACAGGGGGGTGGAGAGCACTGGGGGAGCCAGGGAGCATAGGGGGGAGATGAAGAGCACTGGGGGGCTAAGGAGCGTCGGGGGGGGGGCAAGATAACTGAGGGGTTAAGAGCAGGGGGAGTGTTAAGAGCAGGGGGAGTGTTAAGAGCAGGGGGGTGTTAAGAGCAGGGGGGTGTTAAGAGCAGGGGGGTGTTAAGAGCAGGGGGGTGTTTAGAGCACTGGCAAGTGTTTAGAGCAGGGGGGGTGTTTAGTGGAGGGGGGTGTTTAGAAGGGGGGGTGTTTAGAGCAAGGGGATGTTTAGAGCAGGGGGGGTGTTTAGAGCAGGGGGGGTGTTTAGAGCAGGGGGGGTGTTTAGAGCAGGGGGGGTGTTTAGTGGAGGGGGGTGTTTAGAGCAGGGGGGGTGTTTAGAGCAGGGGGGGTGTTTAGTGGAGGGGGGTGTTTAGAGCAGGGGGGGTGTTTAGAGCAGGGGGGGTGTTTAGAGCAGGGGGGTGTTTAGAGCAGGGGGGGTGTTTAGAGCAGGGGGGTGTTTAGAGCGGGGGGGTGTTTAGAGCGGGGGGGGTGTTTAGAGCGGGGGGGTGTTTAGAGCAGGGGGGGGGGTGTTTAGAGCAGGGGGGTGTTTAGAGCAGGGGGGGTGTTTAGAGCGGGGGGGGGTGTTTAGAGCAGGGGGGCTGTTTAGAAGGGGGGGGTGTTTAGAGCAGGGGGGGGTGTTTAGAGCAGGGGGGGGTGTTTAGAGCAGGGGGGGGTGTTAGAGCAGGGGGGTGTTTAGAGCAAGGGGGGGGGCTGGAGAGCACTAGGGGGCCAGCAAGTTGTATAGGAGAGGGGATGGGACAGCTGCATATAGATGATTTGATCTTTACATATTCCTCCTGCTGCCGCTAACTGACTGCAGGAGGGAGAGGAGAATCGGCCATTCAACAGCAGCAGGAGAAATACGGAAAGATGAATCCCTCTATATCCAGCTGTCCCATCTCCTCTCCAGTCCAGACAGTTACACAGTAGGAGGCTGCTCAGTGCTCACCTTCTTCCCGCCGGCCGCCGCCCCCGCGAGCAGCGCGGACTAAAGGAGCTGCAGCTCCTTCACACTGACTGAAATTCCGAGCAGCCTGACACCCCCCCAGCGCGTGGCACCCGGGGCGGGCCGCCCCCCCCCCGCCCCCCCCGTTAGTACGCCACTGGAAAAAGTTTACTCAGATAACACCCCACTTTAATATGTGGCATTGGGGGGGAGCATTGGTGTAGCACACCAGTTCATAAAATTGGCCAGTGAGTTTGGCGCTGTGTGTACCAGACTTCACTCAGCAAACTAGGTAATATTGTTGCACGACACAAATACACTTGAAAAAGTTTACTCAGATAACACCCCACTTCAATATGTGGCATTGGGGGGGGGGGGGGGTCTATCACTCTATCACACCAGTTATAATACATTATAAGTGCTTTTGTCACTGTGTGTAGTGTTGCTGCAGAAATGCTCAGTCTCACCACCACACCTGTCACAATGCTGCACAGTGCACAATAATAGTACTAATCCACTATAATATGCTTTCTACAAAGTATATTATACTGTGGATTACCCCCCTCCCCCACCCCCAACCCCCTTTTTAGTGCACTGCACAGCAATACCAAAAAAATTGCAGCCCTTTACATGACTTTTGTGGACATTAACAGAGCAATTTGTGTGTGACTGCAGCCGATCTCTAACTGCCCCTAAAGCAACCACTGGATACCTGCCCCTATAGTAAAGAGACTGTAATAGACCCTATAACAACATTGGAATATTTTAAATGACTTTTGTGGACATTGACAAAGCGATTTCTGTGTGACTTCAGCCGATCTCTAACTGCCCCTAAAGCAACCACAGGATACCTAGCCCTATAGTAAAGAGACTGTAATAGACCCTAAAACGACATTGGAGCATTTTAAATGACTTTTGTGGACATTGACAAAGCAATTTCTGTGTAACTGCAGCCGATCTCTAACTGCCCCTAAAGCAACCACAGGATACCTGGCCCCTATAGTAAAGAGACTGTAATAGACCCTAAAACGACATTGGAGCATTTTAAATGACTTTTATGGACATTGACAAAGCGATTTGTGTGTGACTGCAGCCGATCTCTAACTGCCCCTACAGCAACCACAGGATACCTGCCCCTATAGTAAAGAGACTGTAATAGACCCTAAAACGACATTGGAGCATTTTAAATGACTTCTGTGGACATTGACAAAGCGATTTCTGTGTGACTGCAGCCGATCTCTAACTGCTCCTAAAGCAACCACAGGATACCTCTCCCTAAGCTCAAAAGATAATAGACCTATACCCAAAAATACCAGCCCTGAAAAGGACTTTTGTGGATCTTCACAGCACTACATGTGTCTAGCAAACTCTCCCTGATGAGCACAGCAGACCTCTCCCTACACTGGCAGAAAGCGGAATGTGAAATGGCCGCCAGATCGGGTCTTTTTATAGGGTAGGGGGACTGTCCATGTGCTGGAATGTTTCAATTGGCTGTCCCGTTCCACCTGACGGCTGTGTCATGGGTCAAAGTTCTTCTGAATGAAAAAGAAAATGGCGGCGCGGACATATTCGCGAACATCGGCAAAAGTCAGACTCTTTGCGAATTTGCGAACAAGTAAAATTCGCAGCAAACCGACCCACGGGCGAACTGCAAGGCCATCTCTACCCTCCATGTTCTACTTCCCGAAACCACCATGCTCCCGGCGACTTGCTCGGCTATAAACTGTCTTCACACACCCCAAAACAGCGGTATCTTACACCATACAGACTACCTCACGGTGTCACCTATTTTTATTTTCTACAGATCTTGTGTTTTGCAGTCTCTTTTTGTTTGTTCTCTTTTTATTTTTTTTCCCAGTACCAGTGTGCTACCTGCCAACCTCTTCAACTTACCTACCACTTCGGACATTCACCTGCTGCACCTATCTGACTTCCTGAACATTTGAACTTACCATCAGTTGCTGCTCCACCTGGTCCATTCTACATCTTCCTACAGTGGTACGGATTAACACCGATACTGAGTGAGTGTAGTCCCTACTATTGCCATATCACACTTTTTGTCGTTTAGCACAATGTCGTTTAAGCTCCTCTCGGTCAATGTGAATGGGCCTAATAGCCCCCACAAGAGACATATGCTCTGGAGAGAATTGAAAGAACACAACTGTGATATTGCTGCCATACAAGAAACTCATTTCATAGCGAATACTCACCCAAAATTGTCGACCAAACACTTCCCACATGTCTTCTACTCTAACGGTCCTAAAAAGAAGTGCAAAGTGGCAATCCTTGTTAGAGACACTCTGGACTTTACATTGCTCTCGCAAACTGCTGACCCTGAGGGCAGATTCCTGGTGATTTCATTCTCAATTGACAGCACTACTTATTCAATTGTCACTCTATAATCCCAGAATAAAGGACAAACCGCATACATTAAAAAATTGTGGCGCAAGATCACTCCTCTCATCAATGGACACGTCATACTCTGTGGCGACTTTAACATAGTGACCAATTACCAACTGGATGTGTCTAGAGGTTCACCAAGACGCCAATATCGCACACATCTGTCCATGTTCTTGTCCACTGCAAACCTGCACGATGTCTGGAGATGTCATAATTCATCTGAGAGGGACTACACGTTCTACTCTAAAGCTCACCATTCATATTCGAGAATTGACATGTTCCTCACAGATACATTTCTGCTACATAAAGTATTCTGAGTCAAAGTGGGATCGATAACCTGGTCTGATCATGCCCCCATTCTTATGACCATTGGAGATATGCCCTTCACCACTAGGGCTAACAGGTGGTGTTTTGATGCAACTATTCTAGCTAACAAGGAAGCCATTTCAGAAACTCTCTCAGCGCTGACTGAGTTCTTTCTTCTCAATGACACTGCCGATCTATGCCCATTTACCTTGTGGAATGCCAACAAGGCATTTATGAAGGGTGTGTTGATGTCTAGGGGGGCGAGTGTAAGGAGACAGAGGAAGCAACAGATTGATAATATACTGGAGTCTATTAAATCTTTGGAAAGCAAAAATAAGGCCAATCCATCCCCAGCATGTGCAGCTGAGCTCTCTCGCCACCAGGCGGAGCTACGTGTCCTTCTGATTGGTCAACACTCCAAAGCCCTGCGTAGATTGAAAGCTTCTCAGTATGCGCACGGTAATAAGGCAGGCAAACTTTTGGCAAATCAGCCAAAGGTCAAGACTGCAAAACAAAAAATACCTTATCTGATCCACCATTCCACTGGTGCGCGGCTTACTAATCCGAAGGATATAGCTGATGCTTTTAGTCATTACTATTGCTCTCTTTACAACTTAAAAGACGACACTTCTACCCCTCAACCGTCACCTGCAGACATTCAAAATTTTCTGTCCTCCATCTCCCTTCCTAGCTTAAAACCCACTGATGTGGACCAGTTAAATACCCCATTTTCTATACAAGAAGTGTACAAAACTATCAAATCGCTTCCTAAGGGTAAAGCCCCTGGCCCACGTCCGAATATTAAGGGCCGTTTGCTGATTCTCTCCCTCCTTACATTCTTAAAGTTTTCCAGGAAGCGACCGTTAGAGCTAATTTTCCTGTAGAAATGTTGGAAGCAACTGTGGTGACTCTTCCAAAACCATGTAAAGAACCGAATAAGGCACAGAACTTTAGACCTATTTCACTACTAAATGTGGATCTTAAGGTACAGTGGGTACGGAAAGTATTCAGACCCCCTTAAATTTTTCACTCTTTGTTATATTGCAGCCATTTGCTAAAATCATTTAAGTTCATTCTTCTTCCTCATGAATGTACACATAGCACCCCATACTGACAGAAAAACACAGAATTGTTGATATTGTTGCAGATTTATTAAAAAAGAAAAACTGAAATATCACATGGTCCTAAGTATTCAGACCCTTTGCTCAGTATTTAGTAGAAGCCCCCTTTTGATCTAATACAGCCAGGAGTCTTTTTGGGAAAGATGCAACAAGTCTTTCACACCTGGATTTGGGGATCCTCTGCCATTCCTCCTTGCAGATCCTCTCCAGTTCTGTCAGGTTGGATGGTAAACGTTGGTGGACAGCCATTTATAGGTCTCTCCAGAGATGCTCAATTGGGTTTAAGTCAGGGCTCTGGCTGGACCATTCAAGAACAGTCACGGAGTTGTTGTGAAGCCACTCTTTCATTATTTTAGCTGTGTGCTTAGGGTCATTGTCTTGTTGGAAGGTAAACCTTCAGCCCAGTCTGAGGTCCAGAGCACTCTGGAGAAGGTTTTTGTCCAGGATATCCCTGTACTTGGCCACTTTCATCTTTCCCTCGATTGTAACCAGTCGTCCTGTCCCTGCAGCTGAAAAACACCCCCACAGCATGATGCTGCCACCACCATGCTTCACTGTTGGGACTGTATTGGACAGGTGATGAGCAGTGCCTGGTTTTCTCCACACACCGCTTAAAATTAAGGCCAAAAAGTTCTATTTTGGTCTCATCAGACCAGAGAATCTTATTTCTCACCATCTTGGAGTCCTTCAGGTGTTTTTTTAGCAAACTCCATGCGGGCTTTCATGTGTCTTACACTGAGGAGAGGCTTCCGTCGGGCCACTCTGCCATAAAGCCCCGACTGGTGGAGGGCTGCAGTGATGGTTGACTTTCTACAACTTTCTCCCATCTCCTGACTGCATCTCTGGAGCTCAGCCACAGTGATCTTTGGGTTCTTCTTTACCTCTCTCACCAAGGCTCTTCTCCCCCGATAGCTCAGTTTGGCCGGACGGCCAGCTCTAGGAAGGGTTCTGGTCATCCCAAACGTCTTCTATTTGAGGATTATGGAGGCCACTGTGCTCTTAGGAACCTTAAGTGCAGCAGAAATCTTTTTGTAACCTTGGCCAGATCTGTGCCTTGCCACAATTCTGTCTCTGAGCTCTTCAGGCAGTTCCTTTGACCTTATGATTCTCATTTGCTCTGACATGCATTGTGATCTGGAAGGTCTTATATAGACAGGTGTGTGGCTTTCCTAATCAAGTCCAATCAGTATAATCAAACACAGCTGGAGTCAAATGAAGGTGTAGAACCATCTCAAGGATGATCAGAAGAAATGGAAAGCACCTGAGTTAAATATATGAGTGTCACAGCAAAGGGTCTGAATACTTAGGACCATGTGATATTTCAGTTTTTCTTTTTTAATAAATCTGCAACAATGTCAACAATTCTGTGTTTTTCTGTCAGTATGGGGTGCTATGTGTACATTCATGAGGAAGAAGAATGAACCTAAATGATTTTAGCAAATGGCTGCAATATAACAAAGAGTGAAAACTTTAAGGGGGTCTGAATACTTTCTGTACCCACTGTATATGCTAGGATCATAGCCAACCATATTTCTACATTTCTATATGGACTGATTAAACCAGACCAGGTGGGCTTCGTGTTAGGTCGACAGGCTACTGACGCAACTAGGCGCCTGATCGGTCTCACCCACCACGTTCATGCTGCAGGGGTCCCCACTGTCTTTTTGTCACTCAACGCCGAAAAGGCTTTCGACCAGATTCATTGGGGATACCTGCAGCGGGTCTTGGAGACATTTGGCTTTAGGGGAAGGGTTCTGAATGCTATCATGGCACTGTATACTGCTCCCTCAGCACGTGTATTCACTGAAGGTCTTTTTTCAGAAAGCTTCCATATCACTAATGGAACGCGACAGGGTTGCCCTTTATCGCCACTCATCTTCGCCATGCTCATGGAGCCTCTGGCGGAGAGGATGCGATCACACCCTGGCATTCAAGGCAAAACATTGGGGAAGGTATCCTATGTCATTTCACTTTTTGCGCATGATGTTATCTTATCCTGCACTGACCCGGTATCATCCTTATCCCATATCCAGGAAGTCTTACAGCAATTCCAATATATCTCATACTACAAGGTTAATGACCTTAAACCCAATTTACTGGGTGTGGCTATTGACCCCCACACACAAACTCAGATCCAACTTTTAGTACATTACCAGTGGCAGCCAGAAGCTATAGACTATCTGGGCATTAAACTGACCGCAAACCCATCCAATCTTTTTAAGCTAAACTTCTCTCCAATACTCGGCTCAATGTCCCAAGACCTACTTAGATTACGGAAATTTCAAATGTAATGGTCAGGCAGAAATCCTGGCGCTGTAAACTGGATGATCAGAAAACCCAAACACCTGTGGTGTCAAGCTGAATGGGATGGATGGCCATGTGTAAGGTGCCAGTTAGTCCATGTCAGGGGTGCAGCTGTCCCATGCTCAGATCCAGCTGAGAAAAGTACAGAAACACAACAAATGGATGGGAATGTAAGCGATCCCCACAACAACTGCAAGTAGGCACAGGAGTCACAAATAAAATGTCACAATGATAAAATATCTTGTTTAATGTAAAACTTGGCATAAAATGCTGGTTAACAGGATATGTCCAATGGACAGGCAGCACCTGTGGTGGAAGTCAGGGTGACAGGTGGAAACATCTCACAGACCTCACAAATTGTGGGGACAGCCCAGGGAGCGACCACACATGAGGAGTGGAGGAGAAGGAGATCTGTAGCCTGAGGATGGTGGAAAGAAACACATCTCCCTGTGGAAAGAGCCGGCCGCAGGGCCGCAACAAGCCAGCGTCTCCTCGCCTCAGCGGTCTCGAGCGGCACCGGCAGATGATGTCATCGACTGGTGACAATCAGCTCACAGGAGTCCGTTCCAAGCTGCCAGAGGAATGGTAAAGGCAGCTCCACAGTGCTTGGTGTGCCACACACCAACAACGGACATATCCAAGAGATGGGGGGATTATGGTGGGATTAAAATTTAATGTCACAAGGGGGGGGAGTGGAAATGGAGATTACATGTTTCGGGACAAGCCCTTCGTCAGATCTCCAGTGGCATTGTGCAAAGGAGTTTAAATGGAGGAGGAGGGAGGAGGGAGAGGAGAGATGTTGCCACCCCCTCTGGCTCCTCCTTCAAACAGCTGCCGCCAACATAACCACAAACATGTCCACAAATATACCAACAAAATATACATGAATGCATGGTGAATAATAAATATATATATATATATATAAAAAAAGAGACAAAAATGCGATAAAAAATAAAAAAAGGAACAATGAACAAGTGAAATAAAATGATGATGAAAAATATATGTAAAAAGAAAAAAAACAATGAGAAAAAATATAAAAATAAAAAAACATTGAAAAATGCATGAATGGATTCATGAATGAATGAATGAAAAAATGATAAATTAAATTAAAAATGATGTAGAGGATGGTACATAACCCAAGGGGGAGGGGAAGGGGGGAGGAAAGGTGGGGAGGAAAAAGGGGGGGGAGGGAAAGGGGGCATGGCGCCTTTATATCACAGAATATATATCCAATTCTTCATTCAACCCGTGAGAAGAGAGCATATTAAGTTTATAAATCCAGAATGTTTCTCTAAAAGCAAGGAGAAACACTAATTGTTGGTTAGGGTGCCTTTAGGAATGGATTCAATGGCCCAAACCTTCAAATCTAGCACATTCCCATTGTGATGGGTGGCGAAATGACGGGGAAAACTGTGAGGAACCTTTCCATTTTTGGTGACCAGCCCTTGAGTGATGGCCCTGCGATGTTCACCTACCCGCGTGTGTAAATGGCGAATGGTGCGGCCCACATAGAGTAGGTTGCAGGGACAGTGCAGTACATATACCACAAACTGTGTGGAACATGTGATGAACTGTCTGATGGAGAAACAATTGCCTAGTGTGTCACAAAAGGAACTGGGGCCATGAGAAATGAACTGGCAAGTTAGGCAGCTCCTCTTCTTACATTGAAATATGCCCACTCTATTATTGAAATAAGACCTGATGTCCATGGTTCTCTCACCTGTGGGCCTGTACACAACCTGAGGGGCTTTAGGAAGATGAGGACCCAGTCTGGGATCAGCCTGTAAAATCGACCAATGTTTTTTGATGATGTGAGTAATTTGTTTGAAATTGCTGTTAAAACCAGTGATGAATCTAGCTTGATGGGTGACCGAATTCCTTGGAGAGCTAGCCTCAGAGCCACTAGTGGGAGGTAATACAGGAAAGGAAAGCTGATTGTACAAGATCCTTAGGGTAGCCCTTTTCCAAAAACTTGGCCTCCATGAGTTGACCTTGGGCAACATAATCATCCTTTCGGTTGCAGTTCCTGCGGAGCCTCGGGAACTGGCCCTAAGGGATGCTCTTCTTCCAAGAAGAGTGGTGGCAACTCCCAAAATGTAAATAGGAGTTGCCAGCTGCCGGCTTGGAATGATTTAAAGTCACAATGGGACCAACAGCATGAGTGAGCTCCAGATAAAAAAAAAAATAGACGTACAGGGTCAATGACGTGTGTGTAGGTCAAGCCCAAATCGTTGGTATTGCAATGGGCAACAAAAGCCTGAAAAGTATCTATGTCACTATCCCAAATAACAAGCACATCATCTATATATCTCCCGTAATAGACTATGTGCTTGGAAAAGGGGTTGTTGTGCCAGATTTTAAATTCCTCCCAAAAACCCATGGTGAGGTTGGCATAACAGGGTGCGAAGCTCGCTCCCATAGCAGTACCTCTGGTAAATGCAGAAATGCTGCCTTTAAGATGTTACTTTTACCAAAAATATTATATATCTTTAGGGCCCTATCCATTCCAGTCCCCAATTCTTTCTACAAGTCACTACAAAAACTCCTGAGCACATACCTGTGGGATAGGGGCAAACCCAGAACCTCCCATAAAATCCTCACTAAACAGGTGTTGGCGGGTGGCATGGGGGTCTCTGACCTGAAGGATTACCACATGGCGGCTATATTATCCCAATTCAGGCAGTGGTTTTTATCCACCCAATCCCAATTGTGGGTGTCCATGGAAATGGCCTCCACGTCTTATGCATCTCTTACTGATGCTATTGTAGTCACCCAGATACAACCTAGGCGTTCATGTGAGACCCACCCTACTATTTCGGCTACATTGTCGGCTTGGCAGTCCTTTTTCTCTAACATGTCTAAGGTGGAAGAATCAAGCTGTATACCTATTACATTAACTGCACTGAGCACTCTCTCTCCTGATCTGCATGTGGACCATTGGAAACAATACAACCTAGTCCATGTTACGAACTTATATAAAGACTCCAAACTCCTCACTTTTGGTGATATATGTAGATCTTTCCCAAGCTTTGAAAGGGAATACTTAACCTACAAACGAGTGACACATATATTATCTACAGTACCGAACTTGAATATTACCCTACCGAAATTGATATATAAGTTCTGTTTCACTGACACAAAGACATGCCAAGGTATTAGTTTGTTTTACGGTGCTTTACGTGACAGATCAGTGTTTGTGAAGTCCACCTCGCAATTGAAATGGGAGCGGGACTTAAAACAAACTTTCACCACAGCACAATGGGTAAAAGCATTCAGACTGAACTATACTCTCACCAAGTGCTCTACTTTTTGAGAAGGCTCCCACAAACTACACCTCCGTTGGTATAGGACTCCATACACAATAACTAGATTTCAGACCAGCTCCTCCAATCTCTGCTGGAGGGGTTGTGGCCAAGTAGGAACACTTTTGCACATGCTTTGGTCATGTTTGTCCTTGCGGAGATTTTGGTCTTCAATTCATCGGCTGATAGCTGACATAACGGGTATTTTCAACAAACTGAAGGTGGAACAGGCAATCTTAGGCATTGGGATAGACTGGTATCCTCCTTCCTATAGAGTAGTCATTCAACACATATTGTATGCCGCAAGATTGACAATTGCGCGCAGATGGAAGGACACTGTTTCTCCGTCACGCCAGGAGGTGATTCAAATTGTAAAAGAATCCTATGAGTATGAAAAGATACTATCGTGCTCCACACACAACTATAAACAATTTAAAGACAGGTGGAACCTCTGGGAGGCGTTTATGGCCATTTCTCGGTGAATCATGAACAAAATAGCATGAGTTGCTTGGTAGGGGAAGCAGAGGTGTGGTGCTGGCGCTCCCTCGGGGCAAAAAGTGCTCCCGATAGGGTGCCTCAGAGGAGCGTGTGCACGCATATGACGTATTATATTCAATCCTGTTCAGATGTGTTCGATGTGGAAATTGCTTTGTTTTGTTACTGTGGTACTGGTTGTACTGTCAGTTCATGCTTTGTAGCATACATGTTTTTCAATATTGAGATGTTTCATTTACCACACTGTTATCTTTTACTGCAGTAAACATTTGTATTTCAAACGCTTTAACCAATTTGCACTGTTTGTTATCTTTGTATAAAACCCAATAAAAATATATTTAAAAAAAGAAAAAAAAGAATCTCTCGTTTTATAGGCTGTTATATTCATAAGGACCAATCGGGTTTTATCCCAGGGAGGCAAGGCCCTGACCAGATCTGGAGAGCAATATATATTATCTACCTATTACAGTCCAGATGGGATGGGAGCCCCCCACAAGAAGGCTTTTTGTTCTCCATTGACTTGCACAAATCATTCAACTCCATTTCCTGGCCTTATCTGTTTGATACCCTTGAGAGGTGGGACTTTGGCCCTAAATTTCTCAACACCCTTCGGCCCTTTACTCCACACCCACTGCCCAAATTTGCCTGCTAGGACACTACTCAGATCCCTTACCCATCAAAAGGATGCCCTCTCTCGCCCCTCATTTTCCTGATCGCTATCGAAACTCTTGCAATAGCAATTCGCCAACACCCGGATATCCGAGGTGTATGTTGTGGACCCACAGAAAACAAATGCACCCTTTTTGCGGATGATGTGTTACTCTTCCTCACCTCCCTCATTATCACTATTCCCAATGTCTGCAATCTCCTTCAAAGTTTCTCTCGAGCATCTGGACTAACAGTAAATTTCTCAAAATCCATGGCTCTTAATATAACAGTTTCAGACTCGACCTTCGACGCCCTCAAATCACACTTCCCGTTTACATGGCGCACAGACTTTATCCTCTATTTAGGAATCTTTCTAACCCCCTCTATTGCTAACCTCTACCAAGCTAGCAACCCCCCTATGTACCAAAAACTGAAGTCGGAACTCTCGGCTTGGAACCTACATAACCTTTCCTGGTTAAGCAAGATACATTCAGTTAAGATGACATTACTTCCCCGTATTCTCTACCGGTTTCACTCCCTACCTCTTCCCGTCCCTAAGACCCAATCAAAAATTGTGCAATTTGTTTGGGGCAAAAAATTAATGGGTGGATGAAAAAAAGGCTTTCGACGTGCCAGATCCACTCTTTATAGGTTACGCTCCCAAGGGGGCCTAGCATTACCCAATTAATGGAATTACTACCGACCTGCACAACTGGTGCAATTTTCCACAATATTCTCACGAGAACCCAAAGCCGACTGGACACACATTGAAAGACAGGCCATCCCACATCACACACTTGATTTCATTGCGTGCTGCCCTAATACACTCAAAGCTCCGATTATGACCCCCACCCTTTCACTCTGTGTAGAAAAAAACAACAACAATGTAGGAGCGCTAACAAAACCTCCAGCACATGAAGAGTAAATGGGTTAGAACGGGTGGGGGAGGGGAAGGGAAGAGAACATGAGATGAAAAAAATACCATAAATTGATGAATGACAGAGTCCTGATGGAAAATGTCCAAGGCACCGAGCTGCTCTCCACAGACAAGAGGAGTTCTGAACTAAACAAAAGAAAAAGAGAGAGAGCGCTCTAAGTGCAGACAGTCTTTATTAATAACAAGGCATAGGTGATATAAACTCACTAGAAAAAACGGAATTCCTGATGTCCATGACTTGATACAGCTCCATGACTTTGGTTTCTAGTGAGTTTATATCACCTATGCCTTGTTATTAATAAAGACTGTCTGCACTTAGAGCGCTCTCTCTCTTTTTCTTTCACTCTGTGTAAAACTCTGTACCCAGCTGTATAAACTCGATACCTTAATCTCTCCAATGAAACCTCTATCTTATATCTTTCATCACTCTCGATTTCCTCCCGGACAAGACATTAAAACATTTAAGTGGTGGACAGACAAGGGTCTATATCGCATCAGTCACTTCCTAACCCCCTCGGGTCCGCTGTCTCTGACACACTGCACTAATAAACTTAAAATGCTAGAATCTGAAAAATTCCGCTTCCTCCAGATTACCCACTACCTTAATAAGCTTTGGTCCAACAATCAAGAACCCCTGTACCCTACAAATTATGAATGCTGGTGTGCAGATTCCCAAGATCAAAGAGGGGGCATTTCGACCATTAATTTGGCCCTGATGTTCACAATGGACAAGCCTTCTTTTGCCCTTCATTGGGAACGGGATATAAATACAGAACCTAAGGTGGAGGATTGGCATCGTATTTTCCGCAGATCCTTTAAAGGTATTATTAACATCACCTTGATTGAAGCCAATGTGAAAATACTTACCCGGTGGTATTTGGTCCCTACTCGCCTACACGTCATGTTTCCACAGACTTCTCCGCTATGTTTCAGGGGCTGTGAACACTTAGGATCCTTCATGCACATATGGTGGTCTTGCCCTAGGATTAGGAGCTTCTGGAACAAAATATTCCAGCTCATTAGAATGGTCACGGGAATCCCTCTTCCTTAAACCCCCAGTCAGCATTTCTTCACGAAAAATATCCTGGGTCCCCAAAACACTCCCTTTCTCTTATCTTTTTCATGCTCCTAGGCACCAAACTCACCCTTGCTAAAGCTTGGAAACAACCCTTGGTCTCATTTAGAGCCGCCAAACGTAAAATTTCCTGGATAATGGCAGAAAAAAATAGTAGCCATCCTGCAGGATAAAGTACCTAGATTTGAGAGGATCTGGGAACCATGGGCACAACTACAACGAATACCAAATTAATGGTTTACATTCTCCAATTACCAGATACCCCCCGGTGACTACTTCCTTCCTTATTCTTCCTTTTTTCTACCTCTTCATTTCTTTTTACTCTTCACAACTTTCCTTCTCCTTCTTCCCTATCCCTTATCTCTCTATCGACTGTGTTCTTATTATCCTCCTTTCACAACCTTATTGACCTTTCCATCTTTCCTCTCGGCCCCGGGAACTTTTCACAGTGACCCTTTAAGCCGAAAGGGTTCCTCCTTTCCTTTTTTTTTTGGCCGAGATACTGCTTGGACCCCAAATGTGTTGCAACCTATCCCAGGTGCTTGGGACCAGGCGCTACCTCTGGATGCATGGCATCTATGAAGGCCGAAGGAACATACAATGTTCAATTTCTAGTTTTAACCTGTGTTGTTAAATTAGTCTGAGCCATGCTTTGTTCTTTTTTCCCTTTTTTCTTCTCTGTGAAACTTGTGTATTGAATTGTTCACGACAGCTGTTTGCCTGTTTTCCCAGGCACGTTGTTTCCTATTTTTACACCATGTTCTCCATGCTACACATTGCCTTCAAGCAGAAGGTTGTATTATGGATTGGTAGTGTTGATTACATATCCTTGTTGTATTTGATGATTTTGTACTCTTTTATTCTTTTTCTCAATAAAAATTATTGAAAATAAAAAGTGAGTGCTAACCAAGCTTAAATGTGAGGTCACTGGCATAAAGGTGAGAGCATACCCAGTAGGGAAGCATGAGCGGGGCATTATCAACTGTTGTAGTAAATTGAGCACTCTAAAGGAATGCATAGGAGGAGTGGTGACCACTTGCACAACGATTAATTGGACTTTCAGTGTGTTTTTCTTTTAATTTGATGGTTCACCATCAATCAAGGACTGCACATTTTTTTACATATGTTCCCACTGTTTAAAATTTTGCATGAGCACTGTAAAGTATATACTGTATGTTAATAAGAACATTGGTGATTTATACCTGTCCACATTTCTGTTTAAAAGCTACCTTCATGGTTTATTATTGTTATTTCAGCACTGTTGAGTGTGCTCTTGGAGATGTGGTTTTGAGAAAAACACTGATTATATTTTCTTTAGTAGGAGCCTTTTTTAGGGTCATTTTAGAATATATTAGGAGTGCAGCACATTAATTGTATTAGTAAGTAGGGTTGAGCGGACACCTAGATGTCCGTGTTCGACGGGTTCGGCCGAACTTTAAAAAAAAGTCCGGGTCCGTGTCCCGGACTTTTACCGAACTTTTCCCGGACACCGAACCCCATTGAAGTCAATGGGGACCCGAACTTTAAGGCACTAAAATGGCTCTAAAACACCAAAGGAAAGGGCTAGAGTGCTGCAAATGGCAGCAAAACGTAATTAAGAGCATGGCAAGTGCTCTGCAAACAAATGTGGATAGGGAAATAACTTAAAACAACAAAAAAAAACAGAAAAATAAAACAATGTTCTTCTTCATCTCTGAAGGACGAGGCCCATATGGAGTAGGAGGGAGGTTGAGGTGGTGGTGGATGTGGCGGTGACATAGGCGTGCGCACAGGGTGTGCTGGGTGTGCCTGGGCACACCCTAATCACCTAGGGCACATAGCATTGCCAGTGAGGAGATGGGAAAGATCTCCCTGGGACCTGCTCTGCTCTATTTCTCCTTGCCTACAGGTACATGGCCCCGATACATTACTCTCCCTGCTGGCAAACACATGCATGTGTATTTCAACTTTGGGGTGCACACCTTAATGCAATAGGCTGCGCACACCTATGGGCGGTGTAGGTGGAAGCGGCGGTGGAGGAGGACCAGGGCCGGATTAACAGCATCATGGGCTTGGTGCTGAGGATTTTGAAGGGCCTTAGGGCCGTGCCTTGCCATGCACCCAGAGGAGGAAGGGTGCAGCCATGCATGCCTAATTCAACATGGGATGCTGTCTCTGAAGCCCATAAACACATCCATGCATCGCCAACTGTCCCTCCTTGTCCGGCCTTCACGCTGTGTGGGGAGGTTCTGAGGGTGCTGCCTGGGGAAGCGAGCATAGAAGCCAGACTTCTGTGTTTACAAGTGACAGAAGAGCGGTAACAGTGAATATGGCCAACCCGGGGCCTATATAAAAGGTAGGGGCCTGGAGCTGCAGCTCCAATAGCCCCTACATTAATCTGGCCCTGAGGAGGAGGACGAGGTAGCCAACACTGCTTCTTTTCACAAATTTTAAATGAGGGTACACCCCAAAAGAGTGAGAAAGAGCAAAAATGGAACAATGGGTGGGTAAGGTCGGTATCCATTGCTATTCTGCACAAGGTACGGAAAAGTCCCGTGGGATCCATGCCTGGTTCATTTTAATGAACGTGAGCTTGTCCACATTGTCTCTGGACAGGCGGCTGCGCTTGTCTGTTATAACGCCCCCAGCCGTGCTAAATACCCGTTCAGATAATACACTGGCTGCAGGGCACGCCAGCACCTCCAAGGCGTAAAGGGCAAGCTCAGGCCATGTGCCCAATTTGGAGACCCAGAAGTTGAAGGGGGCAGACCCGTCATTCACTACATGTAGGCGTGTGCACACATACTGCTCCACCATGTTGGTAAAATGCTGCCTCCTGCTAAGACGTTCCATCTGAGCTGCTGGTGCTGCTGTTTGTTGTGGCGTGCTGACAAAGCTTTTCCACATTTCGGCCATGCTAACCCTGCCTTCTGAGGTGCTGGCGGTGCCCTGGTTGCGTTGGCGACCTCCTCCTCCTCCTCCTCTGCCTTGTGCTTCCACTGTGGCCCCGCTGTCAGATGGGAATGCCAGCAGCATGGCGTCTACCAGCGTGCGCTTGTACTCGCGCATCTTGCGATCGCGCTCCAGTGAGTGAATTAAGGACGGTACGTTGTCCTTGTAACGGGGATCCAGCAGCGTGGCCACCCAGTAATCAGCACAAGTTAGAATGTGGGCAACTCGGCGGTCGTTGTGGAGACACTGCAGCATGTAATCGCTCATGTGTGCCAGGCTGCCCAGAGGCAACGAAAGGCTGTCCTCTGTGGGAGGTGTATGGTCCGTGTCCTCTGTATCCCCCCAGCCACGCACCAGTGATGGCCATGAGCTGGCCTGGGTGCCACCCTGCTGTGAACATGGTTCCATCTCCTCCTCCAGCTCCTCCTCCTCCTCATCCTCCTCATCCTCCAGAACTGTGCCCCTGCTGGACAATTGCGTCCCTGGCGTTTGCGTGTGCAGGAACCCACCCTCGGAGCCCCTTGCGAATGACTGCCCTGAAAGCCTTGGAAATGTTACCTCTTCATCCTCCTCCTCCTCCTCATCCTGTGCCACATCCTCTTCCATCATCGCCCGAATTGTTTTTTCAAGGAGGCATAGAAGTGGGATAGTTAAGCTGAGAACGGCGTCATTGCCACTGGCCATGTTGGTGGAGTACTCAAAACAGCGCAACAAGGCACACAGGTCTCGCATGGAGGCCCAGTTATTGGTGGTGAAGTGGTGCTGTTCCGCAGAGCGACTCACGCGTGCGTGCTGCAGCTGAAACTCCACTATGGCCTGCTGCTGCTCGCACAGTCTTTCCAGCATGTGCAAGGTGGAGTTCCACCTTGTGGGCACGTCACATATGAGGCGGTGAGCGGGAAGGCCGAAGTTACGCTGCAGCGCTGCCAGGCGAGCAGCAGCAGGGTGAGAACGCCGAAAGTGCGCACAAACGGCCCGCACTTTCTGCAGCAGCTCTGACATATCGGGGTAGTTTTTAAGGAACCTCTGCACCACCAAATTCAGCACATGCGCCAGGCAAGGGATGTGCGTCAAACCGGCTAGGCCCAGAGCTGCTATGAGATTTCGCCCGTTATCGCACACCACCAGGCCGGGCTTGAGGCTCGCTGGCAGCAACCACTCATTTGTCTGCTGTTCCATGCTCCTCCACAACTCCTGCGCGGTGTGTGGTTTGTCCCCCAAACAGGCAAGTTGTAAAACTGCCTGCTGTCGTTTACCCCTGGCCGTGCTGAAGTTGGTGGTGAAGGTGTTACGCTGTCCGGATGAGGAGGCGGTAGAGGATGAGGAAGCGGAGTAGGAGGAGTTAGGAACAGGAGGCAAACTGAAGCGCCCTGCAATCCTCGGTGGTGGAAGGACATGCGCCAAATTGCTATCCGCCTCAGGCCCATCCGCCACTGCATTTACCCAGTGTGCCGTTAGGGAGATATAACGCCCCTGACCGTGCTTACTGGTCCACGTATCCGTAGTTAGGTGGACCTTGGCACAGATGGCGTTGCGCAGTGCACACCTGATTTTTTCCCCCACTTGGTTGTGCAGGGAAGGGATGGCTTGCCTGGAAAAGTAGTGGCGGCTGGGCACGACGTACTGTGGGACAGCCACCGACATAAGGTTTTTAAAACTGTGCGTCTCCACCAGACGGAATGACAGCATTTCAAAGGCCAATAATTTTGAAATGCTGGCATTCAGGGCCAGGGATCGCGGGTGGGTAGGGGGGTACTTCCTCTTCCTCTCAAGTGTTTGGGAGATGGAAAGCTGAACGCTTCCACGGGACATTGTGGAGATGGTTGTTGGTGACCCAGGTGGTGGTGTTGCTGACAGATCGTCTGTTTGCGGGGTGGCAGGTGCCGGTATCACTACAGATGTGGCTGGAGCGGCCGAGACTGCAGCAGAAGAGGAAGCAGGATGAGCCAGAGACGTTTCTTGGTTTTGAAGGTGTGTACTCCACTGCAGCTCGTGCTTTGCACTTAGATGCCTGATCATGCAGGTTGTGCTCAGGTTGAGAAGGTTCATGCCTCGCTTCAAGCTCTGATTGCACAGGGTGCAAACCACTCGTGTCCTGTCATCAGCACATTTTCTAAAGAACTTCCACGCTAGAGAACTCCTTTGAGCTGACTTTGGTGCGCTCGTTCCCTTGCTGCGTTGGGCAGTAGCGGGCGTAGTGTCTAGGGCACGGCCGCTCCGCTTCTGCACCCTGCTCCCTCTTCTGCTGTGCTGGTGGCTCTGTGCGACCACCGCCTCTTCCTCCAAACTACTCAGTTCACCTGCATGACGTTCATTCCATGTGGGGTCGAGGACCTCATCGTCCTCCACATCATCTTCCACCCAGTCTTCACCCCTGCCCTCCTTGTCGGTCTCCACAATGCTGAACGCCGCAGCAGTTGGCACCTGCGTTTCGTCATCATCGGAGACGTGCTGCGATGATCCTTGCATGTACTCATCTTGAGAAATAAGTGGTTGGGCATCGCTGCACTCAATCTCTTCCACTTCTGGGGCAGGGCTAGGTGGATGGCCCTGGGAAACCCTGCTGACAGAGTCCTCAAAAAGAATAAGAGACTGCTGTATGGCTTGGGGCTCAGACTGCTGGCCTGATTTGCAAGGGGGTGAGGTGAAAGACGGTTGGACATTGGCTGCAGGTGCCAACTCTGACCTTTCTGCAGTAGACTGGGTGGGAGACAATGTGAAGGAACTGGAGGCACTGTCAGCAGCAAACCAATCTACTATCGCCTCAACTTGTTCTGGCCTCATCACTTCTAGGGGCGTTTGATGCCCTACCAAATACTGATGCAGGTTCTGTCGCCTACTCACACTTGAGGAAGGTGTTTCACTTGTGCGTGTAGCTGGCACAGATCGACCATGTCCTCTCCTTGCAACAGGAGCTCTACCAGCAGCACCACGACCCAGGCCACGGCCCTTATTTGACGGTCTCCTCATATTTCTGTAATTTAAGATCTTGCCCTAGAAAGGTTTTTATTGAATAGCGGAATAGAAAATATGATCCAAAAAAAGTGTATGTATATCACACGTACACAACCACACTAGGCCCCAATTACTATTGTTTGTACCCCTAAAAGGCTAGATGAGGAGTAGGGGGAGTATGGAACAGGCAGCACCCTCAAACCTTCAGAAGTATGAGATGAACCCCAACAACTTGGAAAGGTGGATCTCTCTCACACGTACCGACACAGACTATCCCGCAATTCAATTGATCCTCAAAGGTTTTTATTGAATAGCGGAATAGGAAATATGATCAAAAAAAGTGTATGTATCTCGCACGTACACAACCACACTAGGCCCCAATTACTATTGTTTGTACCCCTAAAAGGCTAGATGAGGAGTAGGGGGGGTATGGAACAGGCAGCACCCTCAAACCTTCAGAAGTATGAGATGAACCCCAACAACTTGGAAAGGTGGATCTCTCTCACACGTACCGACACAGACTATCCCGCAATTCAATTGATCCTCAAAGGTTTTTATTGAATAGCGGAATAGGAAATATGATCAAAAAAAGTGTATGTATCTCGCACGTACACAACCACACTAGGCCCCAATTACTATTGTTTGTACCCCTAAAAGGCTAGATGAGGAGTAGGGGGGGTATGGAACAGGCAGCACCCTCAAACCTTCAGAAGTATGAGATGAACCCCAACAACTTGGAAAGGTGGATCTCTCTCACACGTACCGACACAGACTATCCCGCAATTCAATTGATCCTCAAAGGTTTTTATTGAATAGCGGAATAGGAAATATGATCAAAAAAAGTGTATGTATCTCGCACGTACACAACCACACTAGGCCCCAATTACTATTGTTTGTACCCCTAAAAGGCTAGATGAGGAGTAGGGGGGGTATGGAACAGGCAGCACCCTCAAACCTTCAGAAGTATGAGATGAACCCCAACAACTTGGAAAGGTGGATCTCTCTCACACGTACCAACACAGACTATCCCCCAATTTAACTGATCCCCAAAGGTTTTTGATTAAATAGCGGAATAGAAAATATGATCCCAAAAAAGTGTATGTATATCACACGTACACAACCACACTAGGCCCCAATTACTATTGTTTGTACCCCTAAAAGGCTAGGAGTAGGGGGGGTATGGAACAGGCAGCACCCTCAAACCTTCAGAAGTATGAGATGAACCCCAACAACTTAGAAAGGTGGATCTCTCTCACACGTACCAACACAGACTATCCCCCAATTTAACTGATCCCCAAAGGTTTTTGATTAAATAGCGGAATAGAAAATATGATCCCAAAAAAGTGTATGTATATCACACGTACACAACCACACTAGGCCCCAATTACTATTGTTTGTACCCCTAAAAGGCTAGGAGTAGGGGGAGTATGGAACAGGCAGCACCCTCAAACCTTCAGAAGTATGAGATGAACCCCAACAACTTGGAAAGGTGGATCTCTCTCACACGTACCAACACAGACTATCCCCCAATTTAACTGATCCCCAAAGGTTTTTGATTAAATAGCGGAATAGAAAATATGATCCCAAAAAAGTGTATGTATATCACACGTACACAACCACACTAGGCCCCAATTACTATTGTTTGTACCCCTAAAAGGCTAGGAGTAGGGGGGGTATGGAACAGGCAGCACCCTCAAACCTTCAGAAGTATGAGATGAACCCCAACAACTTGGAAAGGTGGATCTCTCTCACACGTACCAACACAGACTATCCCCCAATTTAACTGATCCCCAAAGGTTTTTGATTAAATAGCGGAATAGAAAATATGATCCCAAAAAAGTGTATGTATATCACACGTACACAACCACACTAGGCCCCAATTACTATTGTTTGTACCCCTAAAAGGCTAGGAGTAGGGGGAGTATGGAACAGGCAGCACCCTCAAACCTTCAGAAGTATGAGATGAACCCCAACAACTTGGAAAGGTGGATCTCTCTCACACGTACCAACACAGACTATCCCCCAATTTAACTGATCCCCAAAGGTTTTTGATTAAATAGCGGAATAGAAAATATGATCCCAAAAAAGTGTATGTATATCACACGTACACAACCACACTAGGCCCCAATTACTATTGTTTGTACCCCTAAAAGGCTAGGAGTAGGGGGAGTATGGAACAGGCAGCACCCTCAAACCTTCAGAAGTATGAGATGAACCCCAACAACTTGGAAAGGTGGATCTCTCTCACACGTACCAACACAGACTATCCCCCAATTTAACTGATCCCCAAAGGTTTTTGATTAAATAGCGGAATAGAAAATATGATCCCAAAAAAGTGTATGTATATCACACGTACACAACCACACTAGGCCCCAATTACTATTGTTTGTACCCCTAAAAGGCTAGGAGTAGGGGGAGTATGGAACAGGCAGCACCCTCAAACCTTCAGAAGTATGAGATGAACCCCAACAACTTGGAAAGGTGGATCTCTCTCACACGTACCAACACAGACTATCCCCCAATTTAACTGATCCCCAAAGGTTTTTGATTAAATAGCGGAATAGAAAATATGATCCCAAAAAAGTGTATGTATATCACACGTACACAACCACACTAGGCCCCAATTACTATTGTTTGTACCCCTAAAAGGCTAGGAGTAGGGGGGGGTATGGAACAGGCAGCACCCTCAAACCTTCAGAAGTATGAGATGAACCCCAACAACTTGGAAAGGTGGATCTCTCTCACACGTACCAACACAGACTATCCCCCAATTTAACTGATCCCCAAAGGTTTTTGATTAAATAGCGGAATAGAAAATATGATCCCAAAAAAGTGTATGTATATCACACGTACACAACCACACTAGGCCCCAATTACTATTGTTTGTACCCCTAAAAGGCTAGGAGTAGGGGGAGTATGGAACAGGCAGCACCCTCAAACCTTCAGAAGTATGAGATGAACCCCAACAACTTGGAAAGGTGGATCTCTCTCACACGTACCAACACAGACTATCCCCCAATTTAACTGATCCCCAAAGGTTTTTGATTAAATAGCGGAATAGAAAATATGATCCCAAAAAAGTGTATGTATATCACACGTACACAACCACACTAGGCCCCAATTACTATTGTTTGTACCCCTAAAAGGCTAGGAGTAGGGGGAGTATGGAACAGGCAGCACCCTCAAACCTTCAGAAGTATGAGATGAACCCCAACAACTTGGAAAGGTGGATCTCTCTCACACGTACCAACACAGACTATCCCCCAATTTAACTGATCCCCAAAGGTTTTTGATTAAATAGCGGAATAGAAAATATGATCCCAAAAAAGTGTATGTATATCACACGTACACAACCACACTAGGCCCCAATTACTATTGTTTGTACCCCTAAAAGGCTAGGAGTAGGAGGAGTATGGAACAGGCAGCACCCTCAAACCTTCAGAAGTATGAGATGAACCCCAACAACTTGGAAAGGTGGATCTCTCTCACACGTACCAACACAGACTATCCCCCAATTTAACTGATCCCCAAAGGTTTTTGATTAAATAGCGGAATAGAAAATATGATCCCAAAAAAGTGTATGTATATCACACGTACACAACCACACTAGGCCCCAATTACTATTGTTTGTACCCCTAAAAGGCTAGGAGTAGGGGGAGTATGGAACAGGCAGCACCCTCAAACCTTCAGAAGTATGAGATGAACCTCAACAACTTGGAAAGGTGGATCTCTCTCACACGTACCAACACAGACTATCCCCCAATTTAACTGATCCCCAAAGGTTTTTGATTAAATAGCGGAATAGAAAATATGATCCCAAAAAAGTGTATGTATATCACACGTACACAACCACACTAGGCCCCAATTACTATTGTTTGTACCCCTAAAAGGCTAGGAGTAGGGGGAGTATGGAACAGGCAGCACCCTCAAACCTTCAGAAGTATGAGATGAACCCCAACAACTTGGAAAGGTGGATCTCTCTCACACGTACCAACACAGACTATCCCCCAATTTAACTGATCCCCAAAGGTTTTTGATTAAATAGCGGAATAGAAAATATGATCCCAAAAAAGTGTATGTATATCACACGTACACAACCACACTAGGCCCCAATTACTATTGTTTGTACCCCTAAAAGGCTAGGAGTAGGGGGGGTATGGAACAGGCAGCACCCTCAAACCTTCAGAAGTATGAGATGAACCCCAACAACTTGGAAAGGTGGATCTCTCTCACACGTACCAACACAGACTATCCCCCAATTTAACTGATCCCCAAAGGTTTTTGATTAAATAGCGGAATAGAAAATATGATCCCAAAAAAGTGTATGTATATCACACGTACACAACCACACTAGGCCCCAATTACTATTGTTTGTACCCCTAAAAGGCTAGGAGTAGGGGGAGTATGGAACAGGCAGCACCCTCAAACCTTCAGAAGTATGAGATGAACCCCAACAACTTGGAAAGGTGGATCTCTCTCACACGTACCAACACAGACTATCCCCCAATTTAACTGATCCCCAAAGGTTTTTGATTAAATAGCGGAATAGAAAATATGATCCCAAAAAAGTGTATGTATATCACACGTACACAACCACACTAGGCCCCAATTACTATTGTTTGTACCCCTAAAAGGCTAGGAGTAGGGGGGGTATGGAACAGGCAGCACCCTCAAACCTTCAGAAGTATGAGATGAACCCCAACAACTTGGAAAGGTGGATCTCTCTCACACGTACCAACACAGACTATCCCCCAATTTAACTGATCCCCAAAGGTTTTTGATTAAATAGCGGAATAGAAAATATGATCCCAAAAAAGTGTATGTATATCACACGTACACAACCACACTAGGCCCCAATTACTATTGTTTGTACCCCTAAAAGGCTAGGAGTAGGGGGAGTATGGAACAGGCAGCACCCTCAAACCTTCAGAAGTATGAGATGAACCCCAACAACTTGGAAAGGTGGATCTCTCTCACACGTACCAACACAGACTATCCCCCAATTTAACTGATCCCCAAAGGTTTTTGATTAAATAGCGGAATAGAAAATATGATCCCAAAAAAGTGTATGTATATCACACGTACACAACCACACTAGGCCCCAATTACTATTGTTTGTACCCCTAAAAGGCTAGGAGTAGGGGGAGTATGGAACAGGCAGCACCCTCAAACCTTCAGAAGTATGAGATGAACCCCAACAACTTGGAAAGGTGGATCTCTCTCACACGTACCAACACAGACTATCCCCCAATTTAACTGATCCCCAAAGGTTTTTGATTAAATAGCGGAATAGAAAATATGATCCCAAAAAAGTGTATGTATATCACACGTACACAACCACACTAGGCCCCAATTACTATTGTTTGTACCCCTAAAAGGCTAGGAGTAGGGGGGGGTATGGAACAGGCAGCACCCTCAAACCTTCAGAAGTATGAGATGAACCCCAACAACTTGGAAAGGTGGATCTCTCTCACACGTACCAACACAGACTATCCCCCAATTTAACTGATCCCCAAAGGTTTTTGATTAAATAGTGGAATAGAAAATATGATCCCAAAAAAGTGTATGTATATCACACGTACACAACCACACTAGGCCCCAATTACTATTGTTTGTACCCCTAAAAGGCTAGGAGTAGGGGGAGTATGGAACAGGCAGCACCCTCAAACCTTCAGAAGTATGAGATGAACCCCAACAACTTGGAAAGGTGGATCTCTCTCACACGTACCAACACAGACTATCCCCCAATTTAACTGATCCCCAAAGGTTTTTGATTAAATAGCGGAATAGAAAATATGATCCCAAAAAAGTGTATGTATATCACACGTACACAACCACACTAGGCCCCAATTACTATTGTTTGTACCCCTAAAAGGCTAGGAGTAGGGGGGGGTATGGAACAGGCAGCACCCTCAAACCTTCAGAAGTATGAGATGAACCCCAACAACTTGGAAAGGTGGATCTCTCTCACACGTACCAACACAGACTATCCCCCAATTTAACTGATCCCCAAAGGTTTTTGATTAAATAGCGGAATAGAAAATATGATCCCAAAAAAGTGTATGTATATCACACGTACACAACCACACTAGGCCCCAATTACTATTGTTTGTACCCCTAAAAGGCTAGGAGTAGGGGGAGTATGGAACAGGCAGCACCCTCAAACCTTCAGAAGTATGAGATGAACCCCAACAACTTGGAAAGGTGGATCTCTCTCACACGTACCAACACAGACTATCCCCCAATTTAACTGATCCCCAAAGGTTTTTGATTAAATAGCGGAATAGAAAATATGATCCCAAAAAAGTGTATGTATATCACACGTACACAACCACACTAGGCCCCAATTACTATTGTTTGTACCCCTAAAAGGCTAGATGAGGAGTAGGGGGAGTATGGAACAGGCAGCACCCTCAAACCTTCAGTATGAGATTGTGTTCACTGTACCCCACAAAGATTGAGTTCACTGCACCCCACAATGATTGTGTTCACTGCACCCCACAAAGATTGTGTTCACTGCACCTCACAAAGATTGTGTTCACTGTACCCCCCAAAGATTGTGTTCACTGCACCCCACAAAGATTCTGTTCACTGTACCCCACAAAGATTGTGTTCACTGCACCCCAAAAAGATTGTGTTCACTGCACCCCAAAAAGGATGTTGTTCACTGCACCCCAAAAAGGATGTTGTTCACTCCACCCCAAAAAGATTGTGTTCACTGCACCCCACAAAGATTGTGTTCACTGCACCCCAAAAAGATTGTGTTCACTGCACCCCAAAAATGATTTTGTTCACTGCACCCCAAAAAGGATTTTGTTCACTGCACCCCAAAAAGGATGTTGTTCACTCCACCCCAAAAAGATTGTGTTCACTGCACCCCAAAAAGATTGTGTTCACTGCACCCCACAAAGGATTTTGTTCACTGCACCCCAAAAAGATTGTGTTCACTGCACCCCAAAAAGGATGTTGTTCACTGCACCCCAAAAAGGATTTTGTTCACTGCACCCCAAAAAGATTGTGTTCACTGCACCCCACAAAGGATTTTGTTCACTGCACCCCACAAAGATTGTGTTCACTGCACACCAAAAAGGATTGTGTTCACTGCACCCCAAAAAGATTTTGTTCACTGCACCCCAAAAAGATTGTGTTCACTGCAGCCCAAAAAGATTGTGTTCACTGCAGCCCAAAAAGATTGTGTTCACTGCAGCCCAAAAAGATTGTGTTCACTGCAGCCCAAAAAGATTGTGTTCACTGCAGCCCAAAAAGATTGTGTTCACTGCAGCTCACACACAGAAAAATGGATGTGGATCACTGACACCTGCCTATCTCCAATCCCACACCACACAGCAATATCGATTGTAGTTTGTAGAACACAGTTTCCCTAAAATTCAGCAGACTCTGTCCCTAACAGGATTGAGAAGAGATCGTAGATCAGGATTGAGTGCAGACCCCACCCCCCACACAGCAATATCGATTGTAGTTTGTAGAAGACACTGACCCTATATAATTCAGCAGACTCTATCCCTAAAATGCCTACAACTCGCCCTGCCTAAACACTCCGACCTGTCCCTCAATTCTATCCGGACACAAATGGTTTTTTCCTGCCTATCTTTCCCTAATCAGCAGCCAGCACGTTGATGTGTGCTCTGTCCCTGAATCTAAGCAGCATAATGACGCCGCTGCGGCTGCCTCGAACTTATAAAGACTTGGTCACATGCTTCAGACGGCCAATCACAGCTACTGAGACATTTGCAGGCATGGCTGGGATGGCTTAAGGCACACCAGTTAAACGATTGTTGATTGGCTGTTGAAAGCCCGCCATGAAAAGAGCGCCAAAGCATGCAAAACCCGGAAATAAAACGACCGAACACGGATTTTTACCCGAACATACAGTAAAGTGTCCGTGTCCGTGTTCGGGTACAAAAAATCCAATTATTCGGTACGAACACGAATAATACAGTCCGTGTTCGCTCAACACTATTAGTAAGACCTCATCTGGAATATGCAGTTCAGTTTTGGGCACCAGTTCTCAAAAATGATATTGGGGAACTGGAGAAAGTGCAGGGAAGGGTAACCAAACTGATAAGAGGCACAGAGGAGCTCAGCTATGAGAAAAGATTAGAGGAACTGAATTTATTATCTCTTGAGAAAGAGAGGAGAATAAGGGGGGATATGATCAACATGTAAATACATAAGGGGTCCATATAGTGAACTTGGTGTTGAGTTATTCACCATTCATCACAGAGGACAAGGGGGCGCTCTTTACGTCTGGAGGAAAAGAGACTTCATCTCCAAATACAGAAAGGTTTCTTCACAATAAGAGCTGTGAAAATGTGGAATAGACTCCCTTAAGAGCTGCTCCTGGCCAGCTCAGTAGATTGCTTTAACAAAAAGGCCTGGATTATTTTATAAATGTACATATTATAACTGGGTACTAACATTTGTAGGTAAAGTTGATCCAGGGAATATCCGATTGCCACTCAAGGGATCAGGAAGGAATTGTTTCCCCTGTTGTAGCAAACTTGATCATGTTTTGCTGTTTTTTTTTTGCCTTCCTCTGGATCAACGGTGGGCATAGAATTGTGTATATGGAATTGTATGATTTTATTTTATTTATTTTTTTCTTTTATTGCCCTTTTTTCAACCTGACTAACTATGTGACTATTTAGCTGTACTTATTTGTTGCCCTGGTGTCAATGGGACAAAGACTGAGGCAGTTGGGGTGTAGTTTATATGCTCCAGTGTGGGTGTGGGTTGCAATACGTGGGTAGAACTACTAAAAAGGGGTTGTATACCAGCGCTATGGAGTTCCAGTACAAAATCAATTAGTGGTGTAAGCTGCCTCCAACCTACCTCTGAGGTAGTAGATTAGGAAAAATTGCAAGAAATGTTGGACTCGGCGCTACCACTTTAAATTAGTATTTGTGCAAATTTGTGCTATAAAAGTGCATGTGGTGCAATCAATAAATAGAAAGTGCTACGTGCCATTAAAAACATCAATAGGTTTAATCTGGGCTGTGCTCAGTGTACCACATTAAAAGTGTCATATATCATACATCTGTACAAAGTGCCAAGTGCTAATAATACCAAGTGCCACGTGTTGTGATCCGTGCTAAAAACAATATATGGCGCCGGCGGATGGTCCACCAAAAAACACCGCTGCTTACCGCACTCTTAAGCCTTTTAACTCGACACTTCCTGGTCACTAGAACAAAGAATAAACCTCCATTGCGTAGCATATGTTGTGCATAGCGAAATAACTTAGCATCCACTCACAGTTTGGGGAGTTCACTGTCAGCTTGAAAGGTGTTCGCCGGGCCACTTCCGCGTTCCACCGGCTCAAACCACCAAAACCGGAAGTGACGTATTGACGTAAACAAGCCACGCCCTACGCGTTTCGTCATACGACGTCATCTGGAGCGTGCCATCTCTCGCTACTCCCGGTCTTTTTATAGGCTGGGATGGCGCCATCTTGGTGTACCTAATTCGAGGCCGGACACGGCGCCCATCTTGGTGCACCCATCCCATATCCTAAAGAATTTTTATTCATCATGTGAACTCCCTTCATGTTGTGTTTGCCGTACTTAAAAACAATATTCTTTATTAAACACAGAGTATGACTAAAAACAAATAATGGATTTAAAATAGATTTGAATTAAATTTGTGCAAATAGTGATGTGTCTGGTTTAATCGGGGTGAACCGATAACCAGTGTGTGCCGTGATTGTGAAATTAATAGATATTGGTTAAAATAGTTTTATTATTATAGTGACAAAGTGATCAAGTGATACGTGTCTTGACTAGACTTAATACATAAAACATAAAAACGTGGGCCCATGTGTCTATGCAATTGGTGCTAGACTATGAAAAGTGCCCATACATGTGACAATTAGTCGGTGAGTTAAAATCGTGCTGAAAACATTTTTTTTTTTTTATTTAAAATTGTTTAAAATGAAAAATAGTTCTGATTATAGTCCAGGGACCTCTTAAGCAGGTTTCTCAAGTTTTTGGACGGAAAATATAAATGTAAATAAGAATAAAAGTAATTAAAAATATGCGTATATTCATTATAAATCCAGAAAATCCAGACAAAACAGGAGGACGTTAAAAATAGAGGAACCGTTGCAGTGGGACACTTGAAATATTCTTATATGATGGGGAAGTCCGTAGGAGGAGAACATTGGAACAGATTAAATATAAAATTCCAAAATTTATATATAAAAAATTTTATATAAAAAATTATAAAAAATTTTATAAAAAATTCCAAAAAATTCCAAAGGTGTGAGTTGCGATTAGCCATAAAGGAGAACTTGTAGAAAGACTAGATCTACATCGGAGGAAGATGTTAGAAAGGATAATATCTTATTTGGATGTATATGTACCAGGGTTAAAAATATTAAAAATTATCAAAAATCAATCATTAAACCCATTCAGAATCCTTCTTAAAGATGTATAAGAAACTTCATTAAATAATAAGGAGAAGGAGAATAAAAAATTAAAAAATTAAAATTAAAATCCAAGGTTAAAAATCCAAGGTTAAAAAATCCAAGGTTCAAAAAACAGGAGTTTTAAAAAACGGGAGTTTTAAAAATCAGTGATAAAACAGTTCAAATCGATGTCAATGTTCAAGCCTTTAGGTTGGAGGGTCTGCATTTGATATATCCACTTTGTTTCGTTTCTTGACACATCTATTTTCTTATTGCTACCTCTCCAGTTGTTTTTAATTTTATAAATGGCATAAAAGACCATTACCGAGGGGTCTTGAGAGTGATGGAACTTGAAGTGTCGTGACAGACTATGCTTCTCAAACCCCTTACGGATGTTCTTTACATGCTCCCTGATGCGGACAAATAAAGGTCTGGTGGTGCGGCCTACATACTGTAATTTACAAGGGCACTCCACCACATAGGTTACGTGAGTACTTGTGCATGTAATGGTCTCCTTGATTTCATATATTTTTCCCGTACTTTGTGCCATGAAGGACGTTGTTTTTCTTTTCTTTTCCTTGGATGTTTTACAAGGCAGGCATTTTCCACATCTGAAGAAACCCTTTAAACTGGTTGGGAGATTTATTTTCCTGGGGGGGTCAATAGCATTATGTACCAACCTATTCCTCAGGTTTGGTGCTTTTCTATATATGAAGGTGGGTTTGGAGGGGAGGATATCCTTGAGTGTTGTGTCTGCTTGCAGGATTGGCCAATGTTTTCTTACAATTTTTTCTAAGGCTTTATGTTGGGTGTTGTATCCTGTTAAAAAAGCAAACTCACTACTAGACCGCTCCATATACCCATAGGTGAGCATATGAGTAAGATCAGGAAAGGAAAGACTAATCATAGCGTGCCGAGACACTTTAAGAAACACCACAACACCACAATTGCAACCCTACCAGTTTAAAATTTTGGGGCATTGAAAAAACAGCCCATCATTGGAGGGGTGGGAATTTCGTGCGACAATTGAGTCGCAGAGAATCCTTCTGGATTTATCGGACCCGTGTGCTGTCACCAGGAGGTTTAAATGCCGATTTTGATTTGAATTGTTTTATCTCTAATAGTTAATAGATCTGTTTTATTCATTATTCATTTTTTCTTTTGGAATTTTATTGCATGTATCATGTAGGTCATGCATATTGTATGTTTTATATTTATATTTATACATATATGTATTTCTCTATGCGCAGGTTTTATATGTATATGTTTTTAATCTGTATGATGTTCCAATCGGAGAGCTGCGGTTGTTGTCATATTCCGATTTTATATTGGCTTTAAATTGGATATTTATTTTAATATTTTGCTCGACTGTCTATGTTAGGCAGTGAATTATTTGGGCATTTCCAATTATATTGCCATCATTTATTTAGTCACTGATGGTGAGCTGCAGCGGGGCTTCAGGGGTTAATCCGTGTTGTATATTTTCTCTGAGCACTGCTGTTCAGCTCTGTTATTGTTTATTTTATCTTAGTTTCTGTGTCTACAGGAAGCTGGGCTGGTCCTTGGTTGAAGGGGGTGGAGGATTTCCATTCCCCTTCACTTCCTGCTTTGTAATGACCTGGCTTCTGGTTGCTATGAGACGCCTTTATAATGAGCGGGTGCGGTCTCCCTCCTTACCCCTGCTGAGGAAGTCACGCCTATTGACGTAATGCATACGGGGGAAGGAGTCTGACGTCACCTGCAACTCTCCGAGATCCTGGAACACATGTCTGCACTTTCGCTTTCATCTGGCACTGTGACAGTGCCTTGCTTGTGAGTGTGATGCTTTATTTTTTACTTTAATAAATGTCCTTAATTAAGCGGAGAGCATTAGATAGTTTTATTTATCTTTTCCGGATTGCCATAAATGAGTTTCTGAGAACCTGTTGGGTCCTGGATATACAGATCTTCTGGCTGTTTCCATATTGATGCTTACTGATACAAAGTGTTGTGACCCCTAGTGGTCGAATACAGGAGGTGAGAGGCTGTATTATCTGTGGTGGAGGAGTCACGTTTGCAGTGGTGTTTACTTATTCCTGCTTTTCACTTTGGAAATCAGCTTTTAAGGATTTTATGATTTATGATCCACACGCTTTTTTTGTGCATTTTATACATTTTAATGTGAATGATTTTATGCACTATTTGTAATTTTATAGCACTGCACTTTATTTTCTTTTACTGCTGGAAACATAGGCATGAATATTAGCATTATCATGCTAAAAAACTGCCTACCTTAATAAAGTTTCCTAAACTAATTAATTAGCAATGGGCAAAATAGACAGAGAGAGAGAGATTTGTGAAAAATCTGCCTTAAATTCTTTTATTATGTAGAGCCAGGTTCACATATGTGCGGCCGCAGTTTCCAATATGGAGTCTGGTGCATTTCTGTTAACCGGTTCAGGTGCAAATCATGTCTGAATTTTTGTGTGAATTCACGCCTGAACTGGACCCAAACACGCACATGACCCTTTTGGAATGCGGACTGCAGCCGCCCCAGTCCTGTGTGAACCTGGGCAGGTTTACTCTGTCTCAGATTGACACATTCGATTAGAAAAAACACTTCACACATATTAACTGTGTTCAGTAGGGACCCATTTACTTGTTGTTACATTATTTGCCTGCAGATTTTGATTTGTATGTCACTGCCTACAGTACAACCTAAGTTGTGAAATTTGAATTGCATTTGCTTTTCCTTCCCTTTTCTATGATGTGTTCTTTATTCCTTACTCTTTCTATGTATGGGAGACAATTGTATTTACATATCAATCCCACTGTGTTTTGTATGCCACCCCTTTTTTATTGAAAAATAATAAAAATGATTGGAAAAGTAAGATATATGTGTACAGTATATACTGTGTGTGTGTATATATATATATATATATATATATATATATATATATATATATATATATATATATATATGCATACACACACTCTTGAGCTACTTTCTGGAAAAATATAATTATTCATAATTCACAGAGGGTTCATTTCTTTTCCTGATTGCCATGGCTTGTGATTGACATGTGGATTTTCATATTTTGAACTATGATGAACTCCTTCTTTCATGATAGAAGTAATGCATTTTAAATTAAGCTCTTGTTGTCTTATGCACTCTAGTCTCTACTATTCAGATGGTTTTATTAATGTGAAAACGTAGATTGCTGTTACAAAGAGGGACCTTAATTAGTCTGAGCCTTTCCTATGACAAGCTGTTGGGTAAACTAAAGAACTAATATCCAAATTATTTATATGCAAAAACAACATTTATTTTGCATGTTTTTAAGCAAACAGTCTATGCCTTTTTAATAACTGTATGGTGCTTTGCTACCCAAATACATGAAATATAGAACCCCATATTTGGTACTGACAAACCAAGTCATACTTTAAATTTGGAAATTCAAGTAAATAAACTATTTATGGGGTCTTACAACTTTCAGAAACTTTGATTGGCCATTTATTACACATCCTTGTTTGTACCATTTACTGCAGAATCTGCTGTAACAAATATGTGTTGTAATAGTTAATAATTTCATATGAGAAAGCTTGGACAGCCCCCATTATGATTAGTTTAACCAAAAGGGTCTCTCAGTAATGAGTGTGGTTTTTTAACAGATAGATGTTGGGGATTTCAAAATATTCTTTATAAGCAAAACCCAGAAGAAAAAAAAAAATGGAAAAAATGCACTGAAACATAAATAACAGTTTATACAAGAACAAAGGTGCATACTGTATGTGTATTTTACTGTTGTGTAGAAGCAAATATATATTGAAAAGGAACTGTTAACAACTTCTAACATTTAATTCAAATCCTTTAGGATTACTTAGCTACACAAATCTAATGGAACTGAAAAAAATCCCCACTTTGGTACCCATTGCAAGTGTTAAATAAAAAGAAGAGATGCCATAGCCCTTTAAATGATGCTTGTTTATTGAAGTGCTGTACCTAAGGTTTTGATAAGAAAACTTTCTAAGCACCTTACACACTGCAAAACCACACATGCCTTTGTTATAACCTTTGTGATTTAAAAATGGGGCTTTAAAAATGTGCCAGTGACCTCCCTAAAAAAGCCAACTATTCCATTAGCCTTCTGTCACTGTGTTAAATTTGGAGTAGAGAGGGACAGCTGATAGCTTTGTGAGGTTTCGGTGCTACTATACACTACTATCTACAGAGCTATGCAGTCAAATGTTGGGTGTTTCATATTGCAACTACTACATTACAGTAAATATTAGTGTGGTTGGGAAAAAAAATGTAGCCCCCTTCTGTATGTACTCTGTTGTGTTCTGCCAGTAGGGGTGCAGAGAGCCTTCGCGGTTGAATAGAACACAATGATTACTACTAGTGGTGCTAAAAGTCTGGTGCTAAAAGAACCAAGATGGGACTTTCTCCATGGTGGTGTGCAGTGTTATACTGGGGTCCATAAAGCAGCTGTGTGGGAGATAAGCACCAGGAGCGGTACTAAAAACAAGCAAAATCCAAAAGATCACTGGAAAGCGCTAAACAGGACCACTGGTGAAAGATGCAGGTGGCAAGTATATGCATTGAAGAAGATTCCAGTGACATGAGCAAGTGTGTTAAACATAACAGTAAGTTTATTAAAAGCAGTTCAAATGGCAAGCAAAAAATCAATAGCAGTGAATGGCAGTACACTTATCAACCACACTGGAAGACAGAGCAAGGCAAAGACTTACTGAGTAGACATCCTCCTACATGATGCTGGCTGAACCTCTGCTAGGCTAAGTTGAGCTGCGTTGGTTGATGACTTTGTGCCTGCTAAGAATGGCAGCATTCGGATGGAAGGAAAGCCCTGGTGGAATGGGGGATGACAGTTGGGCCTTGCTGGAGACTCCTGGCGGTATAGGCAGGTTGGCAGGTGGGATGTGGATCCCAGCCATGCTGGGGAAGAAACCAGAGCTGACAAGCAGCTCGTAAACACCAGGGAGCAAACTGGGTGTGACGTCATGCACTCAGGAACTCGCTAACTGGATAGAGCTCTGAGCTGCAGATGGAGCGCAAGCATGAAGGGAGAGTGAAGGTGGAAGCTCTCGTCCTGAAAACGCATTTCAGGTGTGGCCCTTTGTCAAGTCATGTGACTGAGACAGCGAAAGGGATTTCAATCAAAGGGCTGGCCATGGGACATATCAGATTTTAAAGGAGCAGCAACTCATAACTACCGCAGCACAATATCATGTAGTTTCATATAAAGCACTTAGAATTTTGGTAATAGAAAGGCAAGATGATACAATTGTTTAAATAATCAAAGAATACATTTATATTGATAAATTGATAAATGGGGGGGGGGGGGGGCTGACCGCAGGGAATGTCAGATCTTAAAAGAGCAGCAACTCATAAAGAAACAATCGCAGATCTACCAAATATGGTTCAATATAGAAAAATTGTAATTTACCTAATAAAAATGACTAATAATAAGACATGATAATACACTTATCTAAATAGTCACATAGTTATTTCTATTGACACAACCAAAATTATAGAAATGATAGTAAATAAAAACTAATAATAACTAATAATGGTGAAATAAAATATAAATATACAGGAGAGAACAACTAGCCCACCCCTCTCCTTATTCCCCCCTCCCTCCCTGTCCTTTTCCCCTCTATACTTTCACCTTTCTAACTATTTTGCACTTTTACTAAACCCCTATACCATTGCCTGTTGCTAACCGGATGTTCAAGACAGAACACCCGGTTGGCGATACTATTCTCCTACTGATTACAGTTATCATACAAATATCTAAGTTTTCAACTAAGAGCATGAAACTTGCCTTGATTTCTCTTAGCCCCAGACAGAAGACTTGTTACTGTATTTAGCGTTAACCGCTATAAGTTCACCTATAGCTGATCTTTGTATCTTAACTAATACTTAATCTCCCATTAGATTTTAGGTTCAATATTTAAAATGACCATTTATTCTTGTACGCTTTATCCAAAATGCCATATAACCAACAATGTTGTTTGTTCCTTTAAATAAAAAAACAAAAAAATACATATACAGAAAAGAAAAAAATCAATATGGACAAAGGAGTGTAAAAATACAAAAATAAGTAAGAATATGGACCACAGAGGGACTGGTATATGTATAAAGGTGTGAAAGAACATGCATTTGAACATAATCACTGTTACCAAAATGGTGTATAATAAGGATCTCATAAGATGGTTAGCAGAAGCATTCTGGCAATTTAGGATCGTATGTATCAATGGTCCAGAAGTGCTGTAACAGCACTCTTTAAGATCTGGGGTAGGGGAGGGGTTTGCGTTTTCTATATAATGCAGTGTGGGTTAAGAGTGGGTTTGGCTTGGTAAAAGAGGCCATGCCTCCTAAACATGTTATTATAGCAAACCTGACATTCTGTCTCTCCTCTGTGTCTCAGGACGTCTCTTCGATGCACGGTGCCGGCTGAACCAGGCACATAGGCAGTGGATATGGCATGCCAGAGCCGAGTCCCGGCAGTCTGCCAGAGCTGTCAGTTAGCTTCTTGGAGACATGATTTCCCCAGCCAGATCCTACAGTGGTGAACCAAGAGAGAAGGCTGAGATATTTTACATGCCTGTGAATGAACCACTAAATGTGAGTGTATTTTGGTTGGAGATTGTAATCATTGTCCTTAATAAACAGTATCACACTAGGACGTATGTGATCTCTCTCCCTTTCTCTGTTTTTGTAGATGCCTTGCCCCTACCCAGTGGAATATCAAGAGGGATGCAGCGCCACATTGATGAATACTGCACCAAGTGAACTCTAACTGCCAGCTCATTGTGGGGGTTTCTAAACAGCATGTCTGCTAGCTGTTTGTTGTGTTGGAGCAAGCAAGGTAAGGCGTTCTCCCATCCAAGTACTGACCAGACCCAACCCTACTTAGCTTCCAAAATCAGACAAGTGCAATATTTAGGCAGCTAGCAAGTAAGGTAAGTATACAAATCCCAAAATAAGATGTAAAAACAAAAGTGATCAAAAATGAATATAACAATCTTATAATGAAAAACCAAGATATAAACAATATACTTATAAAAAAAGCAACAAAACAAAAGTGTGACTTTAAGAAGTGCATAAAAAGTCCCACACACATGTGATTCTTTCTAGTGGTAAATAAATAACTCCAACACGTATCCTTGTATAGTGCTCATCCAACAGCCTGAATATATCACCAAGTATTGCTCCAAAGCATCACCTTTGCACACTCACCAGAAGCAAGGCAGCAGACAGCTATTTCAGCACAGACATGGCAGTATGGGAATCCATCTGCATTGTAATGCTCCACTCGCACAGGGGGTCTCCAAAGGCACCGATATCAAGCCTAGGAGAAATGCTCCCCACAAAAGATGGCGGCTGGTCACAGAAATGGAAACAGAGGCATGACTTCAGCAAGTACCTCCTTCCAACGCACTTTGTGCACATAGTTTTTCATTATAAGGTTGTTATATTCATTCTTCATCACTTAGGCGTTGCTCTTTAAAAAAAAAAAAAATCCATTTCCAATAAATTACATTTTGCTGGCTAGTTTTTTATGTAATATGTTAATAGACGATCCTGCACCAAAAATAAAAAACAGGGTTTTCTCTAATATCTACAGTATATTACACCCTGATCGAGGCATGCATCTTGGCAGGTCAGGTAATTGGGGGGCACTGAGTGTGCTGACACTTTTCCTGACCCATACCAAGTCACATGCTCTCTACATAGGGATAGTACCTTTACAGGAGGGACACATATCAAGATACCATTTCCTCCATTGTTGATGGGGACAAGGGCCTCTTCCCATCATCCCTGGTGTAGTGGATGTGGGGGTCAACAGACTTGTCAGAATCTTGAGAATCTTATGATAAGGGGTTCCCCAAATAACAGTTCAATCCCCTACATTACTAAGTAAAGGGTACATTCACAAAAATAATGTCAACACACACAAATGCCTTTTACAAGTCCTTTATTATGAAAAAAGGTCCCATGGGGCAGTTCCATCCTCAATCATGATAAATCATGTTCACCAAAACAAAAGCACCGTCCTGCCAACATGTCCACTCCCGTCGCACTCCCAGCTGTAACTGACAAATCTTTGGGTCGAAAGCTTAAAGTGGAGTTCCGCCTTCCCCTCCACCCCCCTCCAAAAATTAGAAGTCAGGAGCTACACATACTGTAGCTGCTGACTTTTAATATTAAGACACTTACTGGACATGTATAAAAACATGCCTGCCGCTGGCTCATCCCTGAAGTAGAAATACAAAAATCTAATAAATCTCACATATAAAATGTTGCATATAGAAAAAATTGTGAATAAGTGAGGAAACAATGTGATCACAAAATTGTAGCATTTTCCAAGAAAAAAGCTGACTGGATCCTAGGTATGGAACTCTCTCCCATGGGTTTTTGGAAAAATAAGATATTGCTGTTTGATAATAAAATCAACTACTGTAGATAAGCATAGAAAGGATTGAAACAGCAAAACAGGCTCTGTGGTCCAGAGGAGACACACAAAAACAAATATAGGTGTAGTAATCAGATAGGATCTTCATCTCCCTCACACAGATTTGTTCACAATATATATTTAATTCCACATTTCCTGTATATTGCAAATGCTGATAAACATAAAAATCATGGGAAGGATTGAAGCAACAATGCAAACTCTGTGATCCAGGGGAGACAGTGAAACAAAAATGTATCCACTGATGAGATAACCAAACGATATCTTTGTCTCCTTCAGACAGATTGGTGCTTAGTACATGCAGTCCCACATTCCTTATATGATCATGCTGAAAATTATCTGCATGTGGTCTCTACAATGGTGTATATTGATATTGTTGTCTCTTTATGGACTTTGCTCACTATAAAGATAAGTGTTGCATTGGGTTTCTAGGGTAAGGACTGCGGCGAATAGGAATACCCTATACACCATTGTAGAGACCACATGCAAGTAATTATCAGCATGTTTATATAAGGAATGTGGGACTGCATGTACTAAGCACCAATCTGTGTGAGGGAGACAAAGATATCATTTGGTTATCTCATCAGTGGATACATTTTTGTTTTACTGTCTCCTCTGGGTCACATAGATTGTATTGTTGATTCAATCCTTCCCATGATTTTTATGTTTTTCAGCAAATGTCTCTCTATGTAGATCCATCTTTAATCATGACTCTGACGCCACCACCGGACCCAAAGAAAGAAAAAAAATGCTCCACCCGTGACAAAGGCTAACCACCATCTGCCTGCTCCGCCATCTGCTATTTCTTAACCACTTGCTGACCACCCGCCGCAGACATACGGCGGCAAGTCGGCAGGTTCCCGTGAATCGCCGTACCTGTATACCGGTCTGCGGGAGCAATCCTTGAGGCGTGAGCGTGTACTCACTCGCCAGCGGGGGTGCCGATCCATGGGGCCAGGGGCTGTGATTGCCACCGGGCACCCACGATCGCTCCCCGTGAAGAGAGAACGGCGGTCTGCTGTTGTACACACAGCAGACCAATTTTCTCTCAGGAGATAATACAGAGCTCCTGTGTTCCTCCTATTTAGGAACACAGGTCTCTGTGTTGATTTCAGAAACCCACCTCCCCCCCCCCCACAGTTAGAAAACACTCCCTAGGCTCACATTTAACCTTTGTTTGCTCATGTGTTAACCCATCCCCTGCCAGTGTCATTATTACAGTAACAGTGCATATTTTTAGCACTGATTACTGTAGTAATGTCACTGATCCCCCTCAAAAGTGTCAAAAATGTCAAATCTGTCTGCCGCAATGTATCAGCCCCGCTAAAAATCGCTGATCGCAGCCATTACTAGTAAAAAGAATAAATAAAAAATAAAATGACATAAATCTTTTCCCTAGTTTGTAGACGCAATAACTTTTGCGCAAACCAATCAAAATACGCCTATTGGGATTTTTTTTTACCAAACATATGTAGCAGAATACAAATTGGCCTACAAGGATGAAAAAATGTGATTTTTAAACTTTTTTTTATTGGGAATGTTCTATAACAGAAAGTGAAAAATATAGTTTTTTTTGAGGACTGTAGCATTTTTTTGTTTATAGCGCAAAAAAAAAAAATTACAGAGGTGACCAAATACCCCCCAAAAAAATCTCTATTAGTGGAAAAAAAACAACATTGATTTTATTTGGGTACAGCATTGCATGACTGCGCAATTAAAAGTAAAAGTAACACAGTGCCAAATCACAAAAAAAATGGCCTAGTCATTGGGGGAAAAATCTTCCGGTCCAGAAGTGGTTAAATAGGTGGGGTGACCTGGCGGGATTACCTGGTGATACCGCTCCCATGTGACATCACCGACCCAGCGTGCTCTGATCGGTGATATCACACGGGGAGGTGCCACTAGGTGACGTCGCCAAGTGGCTCCACCCTTTACCTATTTAACCTTCTCACATCCGCGCTACAGCCTATATACGGCTGCAGCGCGGACTTGAATTTTCGGGAGGCCGTTTTTAAACGGCCTCCCATAAACACGCCCTCCGCGCGCTCCCGCAAGCGCGCATCGGGCAGAAGCTGTGTTGGCCGTGTCCCTTGGACACAGCCAATCACAGATCGAGACGAATGGCCAATCACAGCGGCCATTCATCACGATCGAGGCATCCAATGAGAGATGATCTCAAATGTAAACATTTGAGATCATCACTCATTGCCAGCTCTCCCTCCTCACACACAGACTGCAGTGTGAGGAGAGGAGAGATCGTAAGTGCGAAAAAAGTGCCCACCATTGCCCACCAGTGATCACCAGTGCCCACCAGTGCCCACCAGTGTGCCCACCAGTGTGCCCACCAGTGTGCCATCAGTGTGCCATCAGTGTCCCCAGTCTCATCAGTGCCCACCAGTGTGCCCACCAGTGCCCACCAGTGCCCACCAGTGTGCCCATCAGTGCCGCCCAGTGCTCATCAATGCCGTCCAGTGCTCATCAGTGCCGCCCAGTGCTCATCAGTGCCGTCCAGTGCTCATCAGTGCCGCCCAGTGCTCATCAGTGCCGCCCAGTGCTCATAAGTGTGCCCAGTGCCCACCAGTGCCCACCAGTGTGCTGCCCAGTGCTCATCAGTGCCGCCCAGTGCTCATCAGTGCCGCCCAGTGCCCACCAGTGTGCCCATCAGTGCCCGCCCAGTGCTCATCAGTGCCGCCCAGTGCTCATCAGTGCCGCCCAGTGCTCATCAGTGCCGCCCAGTGCTCATCAGTGTGCCCAGTGCTCAGTGTGCCCACAGCGCTCATCAGTGCTCATAAGTGTGCTCATCAGTGTGCCCACAGAGCCCATCAGTGTGCCCATCACAGTACCCATCAGTGAGCCAGTTTAACCGTGCCCATCAGTGTCACCGTGCCCATCAGTGTCACCAACGATGGCAAAAAAAAATTTCTCAGCCGAGGAGGCCTTCAATATAATCAGTGAGGACATGGACAGGGAGCTTTCTGCTTCGGAATCTTCGGAGTCAGAGTCTGACTCCGAAGTAAATTACGAGCCGGTCATTAGCAGCGGGACGCAGACCGACTCCGACGAGGAGGAATACTGCCCGCCTGCCAAACTAAGGCGTTCTGGTGAGGAGGAGGCAGTGCCATCCACCAGCTCCGCGGTGCCATCCACCAGCTTCGCAGTGCCATCCACCAGCTCCGCAGTGCCATCCACCAGCTCCGCAGTGCCATCCACCAGCACCACAGTGCCTCGGCAAGAAAGGCCAAGCTCAAGTGGGGTGTCACCTCGCCCCCAAAGGGTTAGGACCAACGCCAGCCTTCCCTATGCCCTTCTGAACCCCCTGTGGCTTCCTCCCAACTCAGGAGAAGCCATCATCCCCCCTTTCACTGCCCAGCCAGGAGTCCAGGTCAACACGGAGAACTTTGCCCCAATTGACTACTTCCGTTTAATTTTTACGGAGGACCTGCTGACGTCCATTGTGGCCCAGTGCAACCCGTATGCACATCAATTTATCCAGAGTAACCCCACATCTTTTTATTCCCGTCCCTTTGAGTGGAGAGACCTAACGGTGGAGGAGTTCAAGATATTTTTAGGCCTCACCCTCAACATGGGACTCAATAAAAAAAACGAACTGCAAGCATATTGGTCAACCAAACCAATCTACCATATGCCCATCTACTCTGCAGTAATGCCCAGGGCCAGGTATCTGATGATCATGAGGTTCCTCCATTTCAACGACAATACCCAGTGCCCTCCCCGAAATTCCCCAGCATTTGACAAGCTGTTCAAAATTCGGCCACTTCTAAATTATTTTTCAGAAATATTCCCTCAATTATTTACCCCAGACCAAAATATATGTGTGGATGAGTCCCTTGTTAAATTTACCGGCAGGCTGGGCATCAACCAATTCATTCCCAGCAAACGGGCCCGCTATGGGGTGAAGCTTTACAAACTATGTGACCGAGCCACAGGGTACACCTATGCCTTCAGGGTGTACGAAGGGAAGGACACCCAGCTGCATCCCCCTGAATGTCCGGACTACATGGGATCAAGCGGGAAAGTCGTTTGGGACCTCCTTTACCCCCTCTTTGAAAAAGGCTACCACCTGTACGTAGACAATTTCTACACCAGTTTGCCCCTGTTCCGAAACCTTCACAGAAAGAAGACTCCTGCATGTGGCACGGTCCGAAAAAAACGGAAAGGCTTTCCTCAAAGGCTAGTAAACACCAAGCTGAGAAGAGGGGAGACGGCGAGTCTGAGAAATGAGGAAGTTCTGGCTGTGAAGTGGAGGGACAGAGGAGACGTCTACATGTTGTCTTCGATCCACAATGACAACTATGTGTAATCCCGACGAAGGAATGGCCCAGTCCGAAAGCCAACATGTGTACATGAGTACAACTTATTCATGGGGGGAGTGGATTTCAACGACCAAATGATGGAACCCTATCTACCCACAAGACGTACCTATCATTGGTACAAAAAAGTAGCAATTTATATTTTTCATTTGGCCATATACAATTCCTACATTTTATACCGCAAATCCACCGAAAGCCCCCAACCCTTCCTTTATTACCTGGAGTAAATCTTCACAACCCTCATATTTCCAAACGGCCCACCAGAAAACATTAGATCTGACGTAATAAGCAGACTGTCTGAACGCCATTTTCCAAGTAAAATCCCTCCCACACAAAGAGACCAAAAACGGCAGAAAAAATGTAGGGTGTGTACCAAGGCAGGAATTCGAAAGACACCCGCTATTATTGTCCCCAGTGTCCTTCCCAACCAGGCCTCTGTGTAGACGACTGTTTCCGCCGTTACCATACTTGTCTAAATTATTAGTATGGTAAACGTAGTCCTCCGCTTTCACCCCTTATGCCACTGTATGCTCCTGAAATGACCCTGGACTGTTATACAACGACGCCTTTGCCTGCTGATTTTGTACCTATGTCTGCCTGCTCCGGAACTGACCCTGGCCTGTTTTTTGACCATGCTTCTGCCTGCTGATTCTGTTCATACCTCTGCCTGATCTGGAACTGACCCTGGACTGTTATTTGACCACGCCTTTGCCTGCCGATTTTGTACCTACCTCTGCCTGCTCTGGAACTGACCCTGGACTGTTTGACCACGATTTTTGCCTGCCTCTGGAAGTAGTGGGATTCATACCACAGGGGTCTCGCATATGTGAGGGGACCAGAAATGTTTTTCTGGATGAAGAAAACAATTTTTTTTGTTTTTCTTCTTCTCAGATTAGGGTCTGGATCCCGGAGGCTTCAAAGCGATTTGGGTGGGAGAAGCCTCTACCCCTGTCCCCATTCTATCCCGACAGAGGCCCTACTTCTGCCTGCAGGACTTACTGCCATCATGCCTCTGCCTGCCGCATGCACTGACACTGGACTGGTATCCTTGCCTGGAGAATTGCATACACTGACCAAGTCCCTGCCTGCTGCCTGGACTCAACTCCTGTGGACAACTGCGCTTCTAAAACTACAGGTAAGCTTTTGTTTACCCTTTGCTCAGCAGAATGTATTGTGGGGTGTAATTCATGGTAATTCATGGTATGTGCATGCTATGTGTCTTTGCATGTTGGGCCTCTGTATGTGACCTGACTGCGTAAAAGTCTCACACATGTGGTATCGCCATACTCAGGAGGAGTAGCAGAATGTATTTTGGGGTGTCATTTTTGCTATGTACATGCTATGTGTTGGAAATATCTTATAAATGGACAACTTTGTGTAAAAAAAATGCGTTTTCATTTTTTTTCCACATTTTCCGAAAGATTCTGGAAAAAAATGACATGTTCAAAAGACTCATTATGCCTCATAGAATATACGTTGGGGTGTTTTCTTTCCAAAATGGGGTCATTTAGTGGGCTTTTTCATTGTGCTGGTGCTCCAGGGCCTTCAAAAGTGTAATAGGTGGTTGAGAAATAAAAAGTGTATTTTATGCTCCGAGAACGCCTGGAGGTGCTACTTCAATGTTGGACCTCTGTATGTGGCCTGGCTGTAAAAAAGTCTCACACATGTGGTATCGCCATACTCAGGAGGAGTAGCAGAATGTATTTTGGGGGGTCATTTTTGCTATGTACATGCTATGTGTTGGAAATATCTTATTAATTGACAACTTTGTGTAAAAAAAATGCGTTTTCATTTTTTTTCCACATATTCCGAAAGATTCTGGAAAAAAATGACATGTTCAAAAGACTCATTATGCCTCATAGATTATACGTTGGGGTGTTTGCTTTCCAAAATGGGGTCATTTAGTGGGCTTTTTCATTGTGCTGGTGCTCCAGGGCCTTCAAAAGTGTAATAGGTGGTTGAGAAATGAAAAGTGTATTTTATGCTCCGAGAACGCCTGGAGGTGCTACTTCAATGTTGGACCTCTGTATGTGGCCTGGCTGTAAAAAAGTCTCACACATGTGGTATTGCCATACTCAGGAGGAGTAGCAGAATGTATTTTGGGGTGTCATTTTTGCTATGTACATGCTATGTGTTGGAAATATCTTATAAATTGACAACTTTGTGTAAAAAAAATGCGTTTTCATTTTTTTTTCCACATTTTCCGAAAGATTCTGGAAAAAAATGACATGTTCAAAAGACTCATTATGCCTCATAGATTATACGTTGGGGTGTTTGCTTTCCAAAATGGGGTCATTTAGTGGGCTTTTCCATTGTGCTGGTGCTCCAGGGCCTTCAAAAGTGTAATAGGTGGTTGAGAAATGAAAAGTGTATTTTATGCTCCGAGAACGCCTGGAGGTGCTACTTCAATTTTGGACCTCTGTATGTGGCCAGGCTGTAAAAAAGTCTCACACATGTGGTATCGCCATACTCAGGAGGAGTAGCAGAATGTGTTTTGGGGTGTAGTTGTAAGTATTCATATGCCATGTGAGAGAAATAACCTGTTGAATATGACAATTTTGTAAAAAAAAAAATTAATTTTGCAAAGAATTGTGGGAAAAAATGACAACTTCAAAAAACTCACCATGCCTCTTATTAAATACCTTGGAATGTCTACTTTCCAAAAAGGGGTCATTTGGGGGTCATTTGTACTTTCCTGGCTTGTTAGGGTCTCAAGAAGTGAGATAGGCTGTCAGTACATTAGGTGTGATCAATTTTCAATGATTAGCACCATAACTTGTAGACTCTCTAACTTTCACGCAGACCAAATAATGTACACTTATTTGGGTTATTTTTACCAAAGATATGTAGAAGTATACATTTTGGCCAAAATTTATGAAGAAAAATTACTAATTTGCAAAATTTTATAACAGAAACTAAAAAAAAACGTTTTTTTTTAAAATTTGCGGTCTTTTTTCATTTATAGCGCACAAAATAAAAAGCCCAGCGGTGAATAAATACCATCAAAAGAAAGCTCTATTTCTATGAAAAAAAGGACGAAAAATTTATATGGGTTGAGTGTTGCATGACCGCGCAATTGTCATTCAAAGTGTGAGAGCACTGAAAGCTAAAAATTGGTCTGGATGGGAAGGGGGTTTAAATGCAAAGTAGGCAAGTGGTTAAGAACTGTCAGATGGTGGTGCAGGAAGATGGCGGTTAGTCTTTTTTGCAGGCAGAGCTTTTTTCTTTTTTTCAGGTCTGGCAGTGGCATCATTGTCGTGATTGACGATAGATCTACAATGGAGGACATTGTTTTTTTTATTTTTAATAAAAGAATTGTCAAAGTATGTATTTATTTATTTAAAAAACAAATTTGGTGAATGGTTAGGGATAGAGACCCCCCCTGCCCCAATGTACCTCCCTTATGTTGAGGGCATGAGGCCTAGAATGGTTCAGGAGGGGGGCATTTGCTCGCTTTCCTGGCTGCATGCTTGGATAAGTGTCTCTTATGAATTTTGGGGGGGGGGGGCATTCCATTTTTTTTATGTTGCCTTGGGGTTTCCTCTTTAAAATCCTTAAGGGCCTGGTATGGTTTGGGGTGGGGGGCACGCCTTTTTTTTTAACATTTTTGTATTGCCGTTTAAATGTGTTTTTTTTTTCTTTATACATGTCAGTTTTACTGCAGCAGGTTCTGTACACAATACTGATAAGCCATGTTACAGGAAGACTAAGGGAACCCCAAGGCACTATATTTTAAGCGTGCATCTGTACTGTGTATAGAACATGGGTCTGGTAAGTATTTTAAGGAGAATCCCATGCCAAAACATTTTAAAGACCACGTATCCCCCGCAAAATCAATACCAGACCCTGAGCATGCAGCCCAGCAGGCCAGGAAAAGGGGCTGACGAGCGAGCGGCCCCCCTCCTGAACCATACCAGGCCACATGCCCTCAACATGGGGGGTGCTTTGGGGCAGGGGGGACTATCTACTGTACTATGTACCCCAAATGCATTCACATGTAGAGCTGGGATCTGGGGGCCCCATTGTTAAAGGGGGCTTCCAGATTCCGATAAGCCCCCTGCCCGTAGACCCCCCCACAAAAAAAAGCCGATAACTGGCTTATGTTTACTTCTGTTGTCTGCTGTCATTGGCTATCAGCTGATCACATAAAAAAGGGTGCTGTGATTGACACTTTACACCGATCTGTGATGAGCCGATTCCCAAGGACTCGGCGATCACAGAAATCACCGCCTGTGCACCGCAGGGGGCTGGGTGACCTCCCGGCATTTTAAGCTCACGCTGTAGCCGTCTTTTGGCTATAGTGTGGACGGGATTAAAAAAAACTTTTTTTTACAATATAAATGTCAGTTTTGCTGCAGCAGGTTCTATACATGGTACAGATGTGCCACATTACAGGCAGACTAAGGGGATCCCAGACACTATATTTAAAGGAATGTTTCAGTTTTATTGTTTCACTTAAAGCATCATTAAAATCACTGCTCCATTAAAAATTATATTTTTTAAAAGTTACTTTTGCATTGGTACATGTCCCCCATTGCAGTACCTTGGCCTCCATACCCTTTTTATGGCCAATAACTTGCATTTAAGCCTTCAAAATGGAGACTTTTGATTTTTCAAATTTGGATCCCATAGACTTCAATGGGGTTTGTGGTTCGGGTCCGAACTTTTGCGATGTTCTGGCACAAACTCAACCTGTGGGTGTTAAGCCCATCTCTACTAGCAACCAACCTGTTACTGACACAACCCTCAAAGATATGCTAGTGCCTCTACGGAGCACATTCCATGCTGACATATTATCCCTTATATAGCAATTTAAAAATGATGTAACACAGTAACCCACACTGAGCGTAAGAGGAATTGGTGGCTACTTTTAATGACTAAGTAGGTGTCCAGAATTAAATGGAAGATGATATCACTTGGATCAAATTCAAAGACCGCTCAAGAAGAAATAATATACAAACCTGAGGCATTTCAATATCTGGTAAATATCACAAACCCAAGTTTTAATTCTCTGGAATACTTTGTGAAACACTGCCTGACTCCAGAACCTAAGGAATTAAATATTGACCGCATTCAATGACTCCCAAAATCCGAGCATGCTTCTGAACGCCTTCCTAAGGACACCATAGTCCAAATACACTTCTACCACATCAAGGAAAAGCTGCTGACCCTCACCAAAAATCTGAACCACCTACCTGAATGCATGCAGGGACTCATGCTCTTTGCTGTCCCATCACGGCATACCTTGCCAAATAGGTAAGGGGCAGGGCCACCTGGCAACGTCATCTGGTGGCATCTCTCCCATGTGATGTCACTGACCCAGCATGCACTGTTCGGTGATGTCACAAGGGGGCAGTGCCACCAGGTGACATAGCAAGGTGGCCCTGCTCCTTACCTATTCAAGAACCTATTCAAGATGGCAGAGCAGGCAGTCAATGGCTAGCCTTTGTTGCAGGCGGAGCTTTTTCAAATTCTTTTTTTCTGGTCCGGCGGTGCGGCAGGTGTCATGATTGATGATAAATCTAGATCGGGGGACATTGTTTTTTTATTTTGTAATAAAGGAATTGTCAAAAACTGTGTGTGTGTGTTTTTCTTTTTGACACTTTTTTTTGGTGAATGAGTAGGGGTACAATGTACCCTATACTCATTCACATAGGGAGGGTCAGGCTCAAGGGGCACCATTGTTAAAGGGGGCCTCCAGAATCTGATAAGCCCCTTGTCCATATACCCCCACAACCACCATCCAGGGTTGTGGGAAAGAGGCCCTTGTCCCCATCAACATGGTGACAAGGTGCTTTGGGAAACCCCTCCCATGTTTAGGGCATGTGGCCTAATATTGTTAGGGGTGGGAGCTTGTTCGCCCTCCCCCCCTTCCTTGCCTGCCAGGCTGCATGCTCAGACAAGGGTCTAAAAATGATCCTGGAGGGAACCCCATGCAATTTTTTTTAAAACTGTTGGTGTGGGGTTTACCTTAAAATCCATACCAGACCCAGAGGGGGACCCCCATGCCATTTTTTCCCATTTTTCTATTGCCGGCAGGGGGCTTCGCCTGTAAGAACGTCACAAGAATTGGCCACTATTGTTGCCAAAAATCAAAGCCAATTATTTATCAATGGCATAGTGCTTGGAGGGGTGAAATGCAGTGTGCTCAGGGACCTCTGGTTTGACGAATCACAACAGTGCCTGGATGCAAGGACAAAAAGCTCAGACGGAGGAACAACATTCGACATACACATTGTCAAAACATGTCAAGCAATTTTCCTCCTCATAGGAGGGAATGGCATTCACAGTGGACAGTTGACCCCAAAATGTCATGAAACCATAAAGTACCTGAGGATTGTAAGCTATTGATGCTGCTGCCTCTCCAGTTGCCTGTTCCAGCTGCCAACCTTGGACCAACCACCTGATTCGTCTTCCACCAACCCCTTTCTGCCCCTCAATTTTTTTTTTTATCGTTTTGCTTTTTTTCTGCCCCACAACACCAGAATGAACAGATTTTTTTCCAAGAAAAAAACATTTAGAACTGATTTAAGAATAAAAAATATGCTCTACAAAAAAAAAAAAAAAAAAAAGTGTGCGCTGGAGAAATGCCTGGGATTAAAGGCAGGAAAGTACAGCAGCCGCACTCAGGGGGACAGACAGATTCCTGTGCTTCAAGCCAATAAAGGCCCTAGCTTGCTGGGACTGGCCACTATCACTTCTCATTTAGTTACAGAGGCCAAAAAGGAGGAACTCCTTGGTGTTTCAATAGAAGAGAAGGCAATTGTACAACAGTGGCTGGAATATAGAATTACTCGTATAGACAGATTATCTTCCAAAAAGATGTTCGATCCATTCTAAAGGACCTTAACCTGTATCTGGAGGATAAAGTATACATGGCTGGAAATAAAATAACATTGGCAGATATTTTAATTTATAATGGGCTTCATCCATGTATAGCTGACCTTTCGGTTCAAGAAAAGGAAACTTGCATTAATGTATCTCATTGGTTTAGTCATATCCAGCACTACCCTGGCGTTCGGCAGCATCTCCCAAGCTTGGTCTTCATTAAAAATAGAATCTATATGAATATTCATTAGCGGACTGGACAGCTTCCACCGGCATTCCCATCTAGTACCAATTAATACACATGCTTCCTCTTCAGGCTTGGCCATTTACTTCAGGTGGTTGGCACATCTAATATGAAGCATTCACAAAACCATTCAGAGCCCAGTTTTGTTATTTATTTTAATGATTTTGGTAGTTAACTTCTATTTAAATTTTGCATTTCTCTCCAGCTTTCTTAAGCCCTGGTTCACATCAGTGCGGTTTTGAAATCCTTTCTATTTTAGCAATTGCGTTTTTTTTTTGTTTTTAACAGGAGTCTGTGCAAGTCACAAGGAAATCGGGAAAAAAAGTAGTGCAGGAACCTATTTTAAAGTTGCTGCAACATGAGGCGTGGCAGTTTGAACTGTTCCATTGCCGGAAATGGGGGTGCGACTTGTCCTGCAATTTGGAACTAACAAATTGCATTGGTGTGAACAAGGGCTAAAATGAGGAATATGTTAAAAAAAATTCCCTCCTTTCCTGTGTTTTTATAATACTGTGCCAAAAGAGTCTGCTTGCTGCTCCTAATATTTAACAAAAACCTGTTATAAATCTACCATTTGTCTTGGCAGGTTGAATATCTAAACCCATAATATAGGAACAAATGAAAATGTTATGCTTAATAAATTTTCATTTTAGTGGGAAAAAAATCCACTATGTTGCAGTGGATTTGCACAGAGCAGCCTGGATCCTCCACTTTTCAGGTCCCTCTTCAGCTCTCCTGGCCCCTCCCTCCTCTTGGGTGCCCCCAACAGCAAGCAGATTGCTATGGGGGCCCATGAGCGGAGCCACAGCTCTGTGTGTCCACCAGTGGCGGCTGGTGCTCAAAATTTTTGGGGGGGCGCAAAAAGAAAAATGTAATAGGTATTGCTTCGCGTCAAAAAACGCAGTAAAAAATTGCGTGACTTTGAAGTCATGGTACAGGCATGGCACAGGTGATGGTATAGGCATGGCATAGGTGATGGTACAGGCATGGCACAGGAGATGGTATAGGCATGGCATAGGTGATGGTACAGGCATGGCACAGGTGATGATATAGGCATGGCACAGATATGGTATAGGCATGTCACAGGTCATGGTACAGGAGATGGTATATGCCCCCTTTCAATGCAGTGACCAGCGTACATGCCCCCTTTCAATGCAGAGACCAGTGTACATGCCCCCTTCAATGCAGAGTTCAGCGTGCGTGCCCCCTTCAATGCAATGAACATTGTGCTGTGCCCCCTTCAATGCAATAAACACTGTGCTATGCCCCCTTCAATGCAATAAACACTGTGCTGTGCCCCCACAATGCAGAGTTCAGCGTGCATGCCCCCTTCAATGCAACTGTGCTGTGCCCCCTTCAATGCAACTGTGCTGTGCCCCCTTCAATGCAATGAACAATGTGCTGTGCCCCCTTCAATGCAATAAACACTGTGCTGTGCCCCCTTCAATGCAATAAACACTGTGCTGTGCCCCCTTCAATGCAATGAACACTGTGCTGTGCCCCCACAATGCAATGAACACTGTGCTGTGCCCCCTTCAATGCAATAAACACTGTGCTGTGCCCCCTTCAATGCAATAAACACTGTGCTGTGCCCCCTTCAATGCAATAAACACTGTGCTGTGCCCCCTTCAATGCAATAAACACTGTGCCCCCTTCAATGCAATGAACTCTGTGCTGTGCCCCAACAATGCAGAGTTCAGTGTGCATGCCCCCTTCAATGTAACTGTGCTGTGCCCCCTTCAATGCAATGAACACTGTGCTGTGCCCCCACAATGCAGAGTTCAGCGTGCATGCCCCCTTCAATGCAACTGTGCTGTGCCCCCTTCAATGCAATAAACACTGTGCAGAGTTCAGCGTGCGTGCCCCCTTCAATGCAACTGTTCCGTGCCCCCATCAATGCAGAGTTCAGCGTGCGAGCCCCTTTCAATGCAGAGCGCCACAGCATTGTCCCCAATCACTGCAGAGCGCCACAGCATTGTCCCCAATCACTGCAGAGCACCACAGCATTGTCCCCAATGATTGCAGAGTGCCACAGCATTGTCCCCAATGATTGCAGAGTGCCACAGCATTGTACCCCAGTGATTGCAGAGCGCCACAGCATTGTCCCCCAATGATTGCAGAGCGCCACAGCATTGTCCCCCAATGATTGCAGAGTGCCACAGCATTGTCCCCCAATGATTGCAGAGCGCCACAGCATTGTCCCCCAATGATTGCAGAGTGCCCACAGCATTGTCCCCCAATGATTGCAGAGCGCCACAGCATTGTCCCCCAATGATTGCAGAGCGCCACAGCATTGTCCCCCAATGATTGCAGAGCGCCACAGCATTGTCCCCCAATGATTGCAGAGCGCCACAGCATTGTCCCCCAATGATTGCAGAGCGCCACAGCATTGTCCCCCAATGATTGCAGAGCGCCACAGCTTTGTCCCCCAATGATTGCAGAGCGCCACAGCATTGTCCCCCAATGATTGCAGAGCGCCAGCATTGTCCCCCAATGATTGCAGAGCGCCAGCATTGTCCCCCAATGATTGCAGAGCGCCAGCATTGTACCCCAATGATTGCAGAGTGCCAGCGTGCGTGCTCCCTTCAAACTTACCTGGCGGCGGGGCGGCTCAGCTTCTTCCTCTTCTGCGGCGGGTCCTTCTCCCTCGTCTCGGTGGAGGGAACCGGCAGGCGGCCTGCTCCCTTCAAACTTACCTGGCGGCGGCGCGGCTCAGCTTCTTCCTCCTCTTCTGCGGCAGGTCCTTCTCCCTCGTCTCGGCGGCGGGAACCGGCGGGCAGCCTCTCCTCTTCTCTGAGCGGCGGTGACGGTGAGTGACTGACGCACGCACCGGCACCGCCCCCATTGCGACGTCAGCGATATCCTGGATGATGATTGGTCCAGGCTGTAGACTGGACCAATCACAGCCAGGATATCAGAAAGTGGGGGTGTCCAACCGCAAAGACATGCGCCCAGGATACCCCCCTGAAGGCAGCCAATCCGCGCCTCTTCTGGGACGTAACCCCCCCCCCCCCCCCCCCAGCCACCAGTTCCTTCAGGCAAGGCCGGCGAACCCAATTTTCTTTTTTGAACAACTTTATTTGTTCGTTTTTTTTTTTTTCTTTTTTTTTAGGGGTAGGGGGGCGGCGCCCTGGCGCCCCCTATGCACGGGCCGTCACTGGTGTCCACTCAGACACAGAGCTGCGGCCCGGCCCTGCCCCGCCCCGTTTCTATACTCATTGGCTGACTGACTTTGACAGCAGTAGGAGCCAGTAGCGCTGAGCTGCTGTCTCAGCCAATGAGGAGGGAAGTCCTGGATGGCCAAGACATTCCTACAACATCGCTGGAGCTAGAGGGACCTCATGTAAGTATTAGGGGGGCTGGGGGGGGGGCTGCTGCACACAGAAGGCTTTTTATCTTAATGCATATAATGCATTAAGATAAAAAAAACCTTCTGCCTTTACAACCGCTTTAAAGGAATTTTACATTTTTATTGTGTCACTTTAAGCATCATTAAAATCAGTGCTCCTTTAAAAATGTTTGCATTTATAGATGTCCCCCAGGGCAGTACTCGGACCCTGATACCTTTTTTTATGTCCAATAATTTTCATATAGGCCTTAAAAATGGGGACTTTTGATTTTTCAAGTTTGGAGTCCATAGACTTTAATAGGGTTTGCGGTTCAGGTCCGAACTTTTTCCATGTTCGGTAGTTCTGGTGCAAACTGAACCCGAGGGCCACTGGCACATGGCCTGGAAAGCATTGACAAGAATTCTACATATCTTTCACAGCACAGTCAATCTTATTTGGAATTATTAGATTATATTATCAAATATGAAAATGTATTCATGATATTAATTTATGAGGTTTGAACAAAATGGATTGTGCTTTAACAGCCTTTAATAGCCTTTTTAGTGGATTTGCTTGAAAGCAGTATACTTCTATGTCACTATAGTAAAACATATTTTTTTACAAAACTTGTGCTGGCTTTTTTAAAAAAATTATTATTATTTTTTTTTTTTTGCTGTTTTTGAATCCTATTTCTGTAAAGGTATTAGACTTTTCTACACTGGCTGTCAACTTAAAGTTTCTGAAATATCTTTTAGTAGAGATTTTCTTTCATCTGTACATAAAAATGAATAAACTATACAGTATTTAGGTAGCTTTATGTATTAGGATAGACTCCATTATCCCATCATCTTCAGCCTTTTCTAGGCACATTTAGTCCTGTTTCAGATGGCCTTTCGCTTTGATAAGAGCAATGTAAACAGCAAGCTTTTATGAAACTTTCAGCAACTTTTGCAAAGCTTACTGCAAGTTTAAGGCCCCTTTCACAGTTGTGCTATCTAAAAGCCACAATATTACCATGATTTTGCCACAATTTTGACTGGACTTGAAGCAATGCCTATGTCTATGGACCTCAAAATGCATTAAATTGGCTTAAAGTAGTGCAGGGACTACTATGAAGTCGTTGCAACATAAAGTTGTACAAATATGAATGGTACTCATGGAATATGACCTGTCATGCGACTCTGCAGTCCCAAATCGCAGGACAAGTCATAAAAGTGTGGAAAGGGGCCTAAAGCAGCTTTCTTTTAGCCTTTAACTCATTCGCTGCCAGGTCCTTTGCTCCACTTTAGCAATTTTTCCATTGCTTTTTTATTTTTCTCTTACAGCTTTCAGAGTTTGTTAAAGACCCCCCTCCAAGCCATATATTTTCTAAAAGCACATGACCAGTAGAATAAAAATAAGGTGCTACTGATATTTAGGGCACAAGGATATTTGTGCAAATGTTTATCAAAACAATATTTTCACTAATAATACACTAAAATCATTATTAGCAGATAAAAACCCTGCACATTTTACATAATTTATACTAAATATAAAAGCTAACCTGCATTAAGCTCATAAATAGTCACTATTTGTAAATTTTAAATTAAATCTAAATGCCTTTTATAAGATCAAACATACACAAAAATGTAAATATCCAAATTTCTCTCTAAAAAAAAAAAAAGTTTTAACTTTTCCCTTACAGCTTTTAGAGCTTATTTGAAGATCCCCAAACCATATATTTTCTGAAAGCACATGGCCTGTAGAATAAAAGGAAAGTGCTACTGATTTTACAACCCTGCGATATGTGCGCAAATGTTTATCAAAACCATATATAGGCTAAAATTTCTCTAAAATAATTATTAGCAGATATAGACACAGAAATTTTTACAAAATTCATGCCAAATTCCTACTAAATATAAAAGCCTAACCTGTATTGAGTTAATAATACCAAGTATTTGTAATTTTTAAAGCACCCCTTTGTGCAAAATGGTGAAAACTGAACGTATGTAAATAACCACATTTCTCTAAAAATCTGAAGGTTTCATCGTACCCTTACAGCTTTCACAGTTTGGTAAAAACCCCCCAAACCATATGATTTCTGAAAGCATAGGACCAGTAGAATAAAAAAAGATGCTACTGATTTTTAAGGTCCCACGATATTTGTGCAAATGTTTACCAAAGCAATATTTTTGCTAAAAATGCACTAAAATCATTATTAGCAGATACAAACACAGCAATTTTTTCAAATTTCCTGTTAAATTCCTACTAAATATAAAAGCTTAACCTGTATTGATTTATTAAATAGCAAATATTTGTAAATTTTAAATTGCAGTTTTTTGGCAATTGGTGAAAACTGAAAGTACACAAAACTATAAATATCTGGAGGTTTTCATTTTTTTTACTTTCAGCTTTTAGAGTTGTTTTTTTTTTTTAACTCAACATTTTATTGTTTTCAAATACATTACATATTTATCTACAATATATCGATAACATTTACATCGCCACTTCACCCAGCCTCCCCCCATCCCGGCAGGAAATAATCAAAACACACGATAAAACACAGAAAAAAAAAAAAAAAAACCCCTTCCTTGGAGGATACACACCATGTGATTCCCTTATGCCTTCTGCACAACAAACAAAAAAAAGAAAAAAAAAAAAAAAACACTTCTTTATACCTTCTTTAATATCCATTAGTGCACTTTGACCTTCGACCCGACAGGGAGAAGGAAGTTTGTACTCTCCCACCCGTGGATAGGAACATAATATAACACACAAACATAAACAACAAAAACATAAGAGGAGGGGAGGTGGAACCCTTCCCTACTCCCCCCCATGTCATATACCATGAGCATTTCACTCAATTCGTGAGACCACACACCAAAACACGTTAATTAACCCCCCATTTCGCCAGCCCTCGCAAATCCAAACTCATCCGTGAGAAAAAAAAAGAAAAAAACCCCACAAGCGCCGACACAGAAATCATTTCTCTTCGGCATAAGGAAGAAAGTCCTCCCCTTTCCTCTCCCCCTGTCCTTGACAGCGGGAGGGAAGAAGAAGAAAAAAAAAAAAAAAAAAGGGGGGATGGGGGGAGAAAAATCCCCTTCCCAGACAAGACATACACAACATATATTCCGGATAACCCGCCTAATTGTCAAACCTCACCTATCTATCTCCTCCACTGTCACACCCGGTATAGAGAGAGCAAGACAGAAGATCGCAGAAGAAAAGAAAAAAAAAAAAAAAAAAAAAAAAGAATTTGAAAGCAGTAAAATTAAAAAAAAAAAAAAAAAAAAAAAAAAGAATAAAAATAGCCTCTCTCCCGCCCTCTCCAACCCACCTCCCCCCCTCCCCCCCGCGCCCGCCCCCCTATCCTACTGTCTGTAAGTATTCCTCTGAGCATTTGAACAACGTCCAGGGTTGCCATCGTACCCTATGTCGCTCTTCCATACTTAACCGTGCGGCAGTTAATGATTCCATCCTCTGAATCTCCCTTATTTTGGAGAGCCACAAACGTACTGTTGGGCTCTGAGTCTGTCCCCACATAGCTGGTATACAGGCCTTCGCTGCGTTCAATAAATGTATCAAAATAGAATTTCTATATCTTTTAATAGAATTACTCGTACAATGTAGTAGGCACAATGCCGGGTCTTCTCTTACCTTAATTGTTGTTAATTCCTCAATTATTCGGGCCACCTCGTTCCAAAACTCCCCAATTGCTGGGCATGACCAAAATATATGTATCATAGTCCCCCCCTCTTCTCCGCATCGCCAACATTTGTCCGAGTGTTTTCGATCGATTTTGTGCAGGATCCTCGGCACCCTATACCATCTGGTTAATACTTTATAACTAATCTCCTGATATCTGCTGGCAATTGATGCTTTATGAGCGAGTCTCAGGATTTTATTTACTTGTTGTTGATTGAAAGAGACAGCAAGATCTTTCTCCCATTTCTGCACAAACCTCGGACGGTGTAGGTCCTGTATACCCCCTAGGAGCGAGTACATGTAAGAAAGTACATGCGGAATTCGCTCCCCACCCTCACATAAAGACTCAAATGGTGTTAATGACCTTGGGATATACCCACTATTTTGTAGCTGTTTACAATAGTGTCTGATTTGGAATGCACTAAAAATGTCCAACTTCCCTTCGGGCCATGTCATTATCTCTTCAGTAGTTGGTGGATCACCTTGAGTCCATACATCCCTCAGACGTGCTCTACCCGCCTTGGCTAACTCTATAATTTTCCCATTGGTATTCCCAGGGATAAAAGAGGCGTTTCCTACCAACGGCGTCAAGGGTGACACCGAGGGTGCTACTGCTTGATGGTTTTGTAGTTTTGTTGCTATATGTAGCGTTGCCCCTATTGTCGGATGGGAGAGTATTTTGTCTGTTTTCAGAATGGGAGTCCATGGGGCAACTGGTGTGGGAGAATTCATAATCTCTCTTTCCATATATGCCCACTGTTTGTGTGATTGGTTGCAGTGCCAGTCATACACCCTCATGAGGTGGGCCGCCCTATAGTACCGTAACAGGTCAGGCAATCCCACCCCTCCCTTTGCCTTCGGGAGGGTTAAGATCTGCATCCCTATACGGGGAGATTTTTTCGCCCAGATAAAATTTCGAAATAAACTTTTAACCTGAACAAAGAAAGCCATTGGTATTGTAATTGGCACAGCTTGTATAACGTACAGAAGTCGGGGCAGCACATTCATTTTTAAAGCACTACATCGGCCAAACCATGACAATACCAATGTCTGCCATTTCTGTACATCAGTCCTCAATATCTTCAGAAGTGGGGAGAAATTTACCTCAAACAAATCCGAAGGTTTTGAAGTGATATGTATTCCTAGGTATTCTATTGATTGATTGTTCCACTGAAAAGGAAAACATTGCCGCAAGTTCTTATATTTTCCTGCAGGCATAGAGACGTTTAATGCCGATGATTTAGATATGTTTATTTTGAAAAAGGATACCTCTCCATATTTACTAATAGCGTCTAGTATTTGTGGGAGTGTTTTTTCGGGCTCTGTCACAAAAAATAGTAGATCATCTGCATACGCTGCCACCTTGTGTTGTCCCTTTGCCACATTAAGTCCCGCTATTTCCGCATTTTGACGTATATTCCACAAAAGGGGCTCTAGCGCAAGAATAAAAATCAGTGGGGACAGAGGACATCCTGGCGAGTGCCGTTTTTAATCTGAAAGAAGTCAGAATTCCACCCATTTACCCTGACCGCCGCCAAGGGCCTAGAATACAATGCCATAATGTAAGTCAACATTCTTTCTCCTAGGCCAATGTGCGTCAGGGTGGCCCTGATAAAGTTCCAGGCCACCCTGTCAAAAGCCTTCTCGGCGTCTACGGCCAACAGCATCATTGGCACTTTCCGTCGTTGCGCATTGTACACTAGGTCCACTGCTCGGGTGGTGTTGTCCCTCGCCTCTCTTGTAGGGACAAACCCCACCTGATCATAATGGATTAGGCTCGGTATGTATGGCAGAATCCGGTTCGCAATCATCCTTGCGAATAACTTGGTATCCAAATTCAGCAAGGAGATTGGACGGTAACTTCCACATATCGTTGCATCCTTCCCATCTTTGTGGATAAGGGTGATGTACGCCCGTAGAGAATCTATTGGCATACTTCCTCCCTCCCCAATATAATTCAAATGCGCTAGTAGAGGAGCTTTCAGGATCTCAAAAAATTGCTTATAATATACAAAGGAGAAACCGTCTGGACCGGGGGCTTTGTGTGGTTTTGTCTGCGCCAAGGCCAACTTAAGCTCTTCCTCTGAAATCCTCTCCTCCATTACGCTCGCCTGGTCCGGTTCCAATGTCCGCATGTCCGAATTTTTGATATATTTGATCGCCTCGTCGAAGCCAGCCCCCCCCACTCTGGCTGGCTCCGAGGAGGCGATGTCATATAATCCTTGATAAAATCTACTAAATTCCTCTGCAATTTCTTCTATTCCAGATATTTTTTGTCCCCCTTTTGCACGTATATGGTTTATTACCGTTCGTTTCTGCGGTCCCCTTAAGGCTCGGGCCAGCATCGCCCCCGGTTTGTCTGAGTATTCATAGAAATGTCTTTTTTGTGCCACTAAGGATCTCATAACTCTCTCATATAGCAATTCATTGAGTTTTTCCCTGGCCTTCGTTAAGGGCGACAGTTGTATCTTCGCTACTGTTTTTTTATGCACTAAACTCAAAGTCTCTATCTGAGCCAACAACTCAGCAATCTCTCTCTCTTTTTCACGTTTGCGTTTGGCACCCAACCGTATCATCACTCCTCTGATGACACACTTGTGTGCCTCCCAAATGCTCGATGGCGTCGCTTGCTCGCTCGTGTTTTCCTGGAAATACCTTTCTAATTCTAAAAGGAATAGGGGTGATGGCGCTGCCTATATAATTTAGATATAATAAAAAGCTGTGATGCAAAGTGCCTTCAACTAAAAGCAATAATGTGTAATATTCAAACAATAATATATTTCATAAAAACTTCAATTAAGTGCAAGTGCAAGGTATAAAAGTGCCTGCAGAAAGATTGGAAAGTGACTGGTGCAATGATGTATGAGCAATAAATAATATTTAACATGCAATATTAATGTGCTAAAAAATATAATACTATATAAAGTGAGCTGTTCCACTAATACCACGTGTTGGTATGGGGAATAGAAAAGTGCCAACAGAGCAACAATAGAAAAAAGTTATTATTTTAAAAAATACAGCTTGCAATGTCCAATAAGAAAGATCCAGTAGAAAAGTCTATTTCATGTGCGGTGACTTCAAAAAGCAATAAAGTGACAACACTCGGAACAAACCGACACTCAGGTGGAAAGGTGACCCCGTGGTGGGTGGTAAGGTGCTGGGATTCCTTTGATAAAATTGCACACTTACCAGAGACACCCACCCCACACAGGGGTATAGAGCGGGTGTATTTATGGGTCTGGCGACCTAGCGGTATCCTCCTATCCCTGGGTGGAGGGCGTGTGCCGAGGATCAGGCTGGTCCTGGTGTGGATGTACCCTAGGATGGTCCCCTAGGGACATGTAGGGACATGTTGGGAGCGTTTCCCCTATACAGGTTGTCCAGATCACAGGCCGGAACTCCCCCATTTTAGATTTTCAGCCAGGCTAAGGCAAATCGTGGAGCAATAGTGGATTGTTTAGCAATAGTGGAGCTGAGTGGATCCCTCGGAATATACCTAGGCAGGAAGGCACACAGGGGACCATCCTAGGGTACATCCACACCAGGACCAGCCTGATCCTCGGCACACGCCCTCCACCCAGGGATAGGAGGATACCGCTAGGTCGCCAGACCCATAAATACACCCGCTCTATACCCCTGTGTGGGGTGGGTGTCTCTGGTAAGTGTGCAATTTTATCAAAGGAATCCCAGCACCTTACCACCCACCACGGGGTCACCTTTCCACCTGAGTGTCGGTTTGTTCCGAGTGTTGTCACTTTATTGCTTTTTGAAGTCACCGCACATGAAATAGACTTTTCTACTGGATCTTTCTTATTGGACATTGCAAGCTGTATTTTTTAAAATAATAACTTTTTTCTATTGTTGCTCTGTTGGCACTTTTCTATTCCCCATACCAACACGTGGTATTAGTGGAACAGCTCACTTTATATAGTATTATATTTTTTAGCACATTAATATTGCATGTTAAATATTATTTATTGCTCATACATCATTGCACCAGTCACTTTCCAATCTTTCTGCAGGCACTTTTATACCTTGCACTTGCACTTAATTGAAGTTTTTATGAAATATATTATTGTTTGAATATTACACATTATTGCTTTTAGTTGAAGGCACTTTGCATCACAGCTTTTTATTATATCTAAATTATATAGGCAGCGCCATCACCCCTATTCCTTTTATATCCAGTGCATAGTCTCCGGACTATCATCCAGGGAGGCTGCAGCCTATTTTTAGATATATCTATATATATATATATATTTTATATTTCATACACTTATTACATATTTTTTATTTATTTATTTATACACACATTTTTTTCACTTAATTATTCACTTATCTATCCACTTAATCCATAGCGCGGAAGTTCTTATTTTACCTTTCTAATTCTGTCCGAATCTCTGTTTTTGTTTCTATTGATTGTACTAAGATTTCGTTCAATCTCCATGTCGGTGGCCTTTTTGGGCCTGCTTCAAAATTTATTGTGATATGGATAGGTGAGTGATCCGACATGGAAAAAGATCCAATCTGGGACGACACTACTCTGGATAGCTCTGTCTGTGAAATCAGAATCCGATCAATCCTGGAATATCTATTATGTATTGGGGAGAAATACGTATAGTCTTTCTCCTCTGGATGCATAATTCTCCAGGGGTCAATTAAACTAAGCAGGGACAACTCCCTGCTGAGTTTTTTCAACCGAGCGTATGGTAAATGTGACGTTCCCACTGACGTATCCAACATAGGCTCGGCCGCGTAATTGAAATCCCCACCCATAATTAGTGAACCCTCTTGGAATTCAAGGATTATTGGTGTCAAAAGTAATAGAAAAGCCAGCTGGCTACTGTTGGGGAAGTATGTATTTACCAGAGTGATCATTTTATTCCCAATCTTGCCTTTTAACATTAAATATCTTCCCTGTGGATCTGAGCGCGTGTCGATATGGGTCCAAGCAACCTCTTTTGCTATAATAATGCTAACTCCCTTTGACTTTGCTATTGGAGATGGGGCATGGTATGCCCACGGGAAGTTCTTATTATGTAGCCTCGGAATTTTTTCATGTTTAAAGTATGTTTCTTGAATAAATGCAATCTGTGTTCGGCTGCGTCTCATGTCCAGCAGCAAACGTGATCTTTTTTCGGGGGTTGAAAGCCCCCTGACATTTAAGGACGTAATTTTAGTACCTTGCATTCTACCACCTTCTTACCTGATCCTTCCCTGTCTTATTTTTATTCCTATCTTACTTAAACCGACAGGAATCTCACGACTCCCTTCCCACTAAAACTTCACTTATATAGTATAGCGGGGACTAGGGCGGGAGAGGGGGGAAGGAGAGAGAGAGGGAAGGGACAGGAGAAGAAAAAATCAGGAGAAAGCAAAAGGAAGAGAAAGAGAAAGAAAAAAAAAAAAAATAGGGGGGAGTGACCCCCCCCCTAACCTCTTCCCCGTTCCCCTCCGCCTTCCGCTCCCCCCACTACCGGTGTGTCAGTGTGTTTGACTAACTTTGGTCTACTCTTGACCTTGCGTACCACAACGCGTCCTATTTGGGCGGGCAATCAAGATGCGCGCCGTGAGGAGGACTTCTTACTACCTTTACGAATAACACGACATCCACACAAAAAAAAAAAAAAAAAAAACAAGGGACAAAAATCAAGACAACAGACCTTCGAGGGTCCGTGCGTCCCCGGGCGTCCGCACTTCTCACACAACTGTATCGGGTGGGTTTGGATTTGGGGGGTTCTAAATGGGTATCATGCAGCGCATTAATAGTACATTATATCACAACTCACCACATTATCATATATCACAACACCCCTTGATTTATCAATTCCAGACCCGTCTTATGGCAACCCCCCTCCACCCCTTAACCCCAACCCCTTGTATGTATGGTCCAGCAAGCCCCCCTCCCCATAATTACGGCCATTACCTTTAACAAATAGCTGATGCCTGTCTACCCATCTACTTAAATTAACTTGGCCCGCTAATTATTCAACACATCCCGACTTCGGCCCATCTGTCTATCCACCCTCTCCCTCCTGCTACTTAATTCCTCGAGAGCTAGTTCTACGGTATTAATACATCTAACCAGTCTGCTACCTCAATTGGCTGTATTTTTAAGAAAGAAAAAAGTCCTTGCAACTGGTCAGGCCATCTCAAAATAAACATAGAGTCCTCCTTCTTTATCCTTATGTGGAATGGGTGTCCCCAATGGTACGTTGCCCCTGCTTTCCGAATTTCTTCAAGCAAAGGCTTGACCGCTGCACGCATTCTTAGTGTCTTTTTAGAAAGGTCTGGCAGGATCCTGATCTTTGACCCTTCGTAATCAAAGGGGCCCCTATCCCAGGCTTTCAACATAATTTGTTCTTTTTGAGCAAAAAAATGAATCCTTGCTAATACGTCCCGGGGGAAATCCGCCCCCACACTACGGGGAGCTCTCACTCTATGGACTCTGTCTATTTCAATGGCCTCTGTAAGGGGTCGTTCCAGTAGGCCATTGAATATTTCACCGAGCTTACCCCTTAATTCCGTACTTGAGATATCTTCAGAGAGACCCCTGAGACGTATATTGTTCCGACGTTGTCTGTTCTCCCCGTCATCCTGTTGTAATTGTAGCGTGATAAATTTATTAGCCATTGATTTCTGCACAGCCTCAATATGTTCCACTCTCTGCATTAACTGACTTTGACCATTCTCTACCACCACAATCCTGCCATCCAAATTATTAATCTGTCCCTTTAAGGAGGTTATTTCAGTAGTTAAAGAACTTACTATGTTTGCAGCTATTTCCATCAAGTCCTTCTTAGTAGGCATCATGGCTAGGATCTCCTTCCAGCTCTCTGGCTGCGTTTGCAGGGCTTGAGGTGATGGAGACTGTGCTGTTGGCCATTCATCACGAACTGTGGATATCTTATCCCTTTTTCCGCCTATAAGTTGTTCTTGGATTTCCTTACTGTTACCTGAGCATTTAGCGTCTTTTTTTGCCGCCATCTCGGTGTTTGCAGCCGGCCGCTTTGGCGCCATACTAGCGCGTTCTTCCACCCCTCCACTCCGAGACCCCCGGAGAAAATATGTGGAAATATCCACGCTCCGGACCGACAGGCCTTGGCTCCTCACACCGGGCTCTTCTCCAGCTTGCATGAGCTGATCACGAGCACTATTCAATTGTCCTCCTCTGCTTGCGCCTCTGAGGGAAATCCACCACCATTCACTCCTCCACAGCTATATACTCCTTCGGCATGCTGGAGGTTAAGCGACTCTCAATCCTCTGTAAGGCCCCCACCGCCTCCGCTCGCCACTCCAGACACAGAGTCAGGATCCGAACTAGCGCGGGGTTGCCCTCGTGACTTCAATAGCGTACCTCCGCCGCCACTCGTACCCCTGCTTGCGGAGCTGCACGCCGCCCGGCTTCGGCTGTCCCCACGCTCAGAGGCGGTGTGTGAGCTCCGAGGTGAGCCGCAAGTCTCGCGAGGTTTCCGGGGAGGGATATGCCGGGCTACCGCTGATTACGGGCGGACGCCATTGCGGAGAGCACGGAGCTCCTCAGCGAGCCTCCTCACGGCACCATCTTCCTGCCACGCCCCCTCTGTGCCTAGTGACTTAACTCCCCTTTAGAGTTGTTTATAGACCCCCAAAACTATACATTTTCTGAAATCAAAGGACCAGTAGAATAAATGAAAGGTGCTACCGATTTTTAAGGCCCCGTGATATTTGTGCAAATGTTTACCAATCAATATTGGCAAAATTTTCAAAATTCCTCCTAGATTCCTAGTTAATATTAAAGTTAAATCTGTATTAAGTTAATAAATAACACATTTTTGTACATTTTAAATTGTACCTTTTTGTGAAATGGTAAAAACTGAAGGTATGCAAAACTAAATAAAAATAATTTAATCTAAAAACCTGGAGGTTACCATTTTTCACAGCTTTCAGAACTTGAAAAGGCCCCTCAAACTAGACATTTTCTGAAAGCACATGACCTGTAGAATAAAAAAGTGCTACTGATTTTTTGGGTCCTGCTATAATTGCGGAAATATTCATCAACCCCTGTGCATCCCTGTAAAGGTACGCAGTGTGCCCTGTGTAAACAAAACCTTAGGCCCCTTTCACATAAGCAGACTGATCGGGTCTGTCTGTCCGTTTTTCAGGTGGGCCCAATTTGATCTCCCATTGTTCTATATGGAGAGGCTTATGTAAATGGACGTGTTGGGCAGGCCATACATGTTCAACTTTTGTTGTACAATTTTCTGTCAGATCTACCACAAACCACATAATGTGAGGTCAAAGCTAAACAACACATTCACTTGTATCCAATTAGGCAAGCCTTCGCACTACATACTTGAAGGTAAATTTCAAGAAAATCTGACAGAAAACTGAAAGAAAATTGTATCATGTATGGCCAGCCTTAGTTTACACCCACCTGCATCCGATCCGATTCGGTCTGCTAAAAACAGACATATGAAGATCCCATTCCCCTTCCATCTAGCAGATCAGATAGGATGGTATCAGATGGAAATGGACAGGCACTCAGTTTCCATCTGACCACCCCGTAGAGAACAGCAGACTGCTCCACGTGAAAGGGGTCTTACCAGGAGTGGCAGGTCCATTAGGGGTGAAGGGGCGCCACCCCACTGCATGGTGCCGGACTCTTTTTTTTTTTCAAGCCACACGATTAGAGCCTGGGGCTCTAATTGGCTTAAAAAAGGTTGGGCTTGGGGTGCAGCACTGCGCCCTGAACCCACCCACTTGTGACAATAGAGAATATTTATTCGCTATTGTCTTCCTGCTTCTCCTCCCAGCCAATCAGGGCAGGAGGTAGATTGGTTTGGCCAGGAGGAGAAGCTGAGGAAGCCGTGGAGGGGTGAGTGCGGAGAAAGACCATCACCATGGAGCGTGAGTGCAGGGGGGGACCATCATCGTGGAGAGCAACGGTTCACACTGGTGCAAAGCCAGACATCGCATGTGATTCGCACCACATTGCTGTGCAGATCACATGCGATGTCTAGTCGCAACAAAATGGTGCAGGACCCTTTTTTTGGTTCACATTGGAATCGGATTGTATTGGGTATTCACACTTATGCAATCTGATTCCTTCATCATTTCACAGTTCGCACTGCAATCTGCGAACCAATGTGGGGGTGTCATTAAGTTTACATTGACACCCCCAGTGATTCACAGATCTTAGTGTGAACCACTGTGTCATTCTGGTGCGATGCGGTAACTAGCACTGAATTATAGGGTTTCCCGCATTGCACCAGTGTGAACCAGGACTGAGTGTGGGTGACTTGGGGGGGTATGTTTGCTGCCCCCCCCAAAAAAAAAAAAGTTTAGCACCAGCCGCCACTGGGTCTTACTATGTCTTTTTTTTTTTTTTACTTTTTAAATTTTTTTACAGTTATATTTTTGAATCTTTTTTTTTTTTTTGGGGGGGGGGGTCTTTGGTGAGATATCAGAAATCTTAACATCTCTTTTTTTGAGACAGAGAAAGGGACTGAAGCTGGTGGGAGTGGTAGAGGAGGGATGCCGGCTTATGAGGGTAGATGCAGGGGATTGGGTGTGTAAGGAGAGGGATCACAGGCTGGGGACAGGAAGCGGTGGCATGGGGGGGGGGTCACATTTGAGGGTAATAACTTTGATCAGCGGGTTGTAATCCACTGACCAGAGTTATAAAATTGTTCAGCTGAGTCTGCTGAACAATTCTGTTATACGTTCATGGTCATTGAAGTGACCGTGAGCTTTTGGAAGAGGGAGAAAGGAGGTCCGTATGGACCTGGCCAGCTGCAAGCACTGCTGTAGGTCTGTACAGTGTATGGACCTGGCAGTGAAAGGTTTAATGCACTCTTCAGCTCCTGTTTGGGAATGTTTTACACCAAATAGGAGTGCTGACTGTCACTTTAAACAAGGTGCTAGCAGGTTTCAGCAGGATTTCAACAAGCTTCAAGTAGTACTGAAACCTGCTAGCAGTTTGTTTAAAGTGGCAATCAGCACTCCCATTAAGATCTGTATTCAACATTTACAAACAAGCTGAATGGCACTTTCAAATCTGTGAAACAGGCATGGCAACTGCAGAAAGAGGAGAAGAGTATTAAGAAAAAAAAAAATACTGATTTAGCAGAGTGGAGTTTTGACTACAAAATTATGAGGGGTTTATACCTGTAGGTAAATAAGAGAACCAAAATCATAAAAACTCTACACCCAGAAGCTATGGGCAACAATAGTAAACTATTAAACATAGTAGCACTTGCCAAAAAAAAAAACTGCTTTTGGTCTGGTTTCAGTAGCAGTTCTTTCTTGTGGTTCTTAAAACCTCTCTATTTCCTCAATAATTTTTTCTGGGGCTTTCAACACAACAACTTAGAGACAGGAAGTGTTATACATAATTTATTCAGTGATAGGCAGCACAGCTATTTACAAATACAGAGAGTAAAGGGCAGTAGAACCTTACCTACTGTATGTATAAATGGAATGGTCTCCTATACTAAACTAAGGTTATCCACAGTTATATTTTTTCTAGAGCTGCAAGGGAGTTACACTCACTGCATTGCACATTTTTAGCAATGCTGCTCCTATAGTCAGACATCAGTTATATATAGTTCTCTCCCTGCTAACACTGCTATAAAATAATAATTTTATAGTTTTCACCCTGCTAAGGCTGCTCCCATGTCGGCTGTGAGAGGGTTGTGACTCCCTGATGTCCCTGCATTCTTGGTTTGGTCGATTTGTCTGGCCCCCTGTGTAAGATTTGAAAACCCCCCTCCTCAGCAATCCTGAATATGTTTACTATGTGTTTTTTTTTTTTTTTTCACATATACTGTTGTTCTGTGCTTTTCATTTTTTCATAGATATTTATTACTCCAAAGACATGCTGGTAGGTTAATTGGATCCTGTATAAAAAAAAAAAAAAAATTGTCCCTACTGTGTATGTATGTGAGTTAGGGACCTTAGATTGTAAGCTCCTTGAGGGCAGGGACTGAGGTGAATGTACAATTTATATGTAAAGTGCTGCGTAAATTGACAGCGCTATATAAGTTCCTGAAATACCTGAAATAATATTTTCAGCTGCCCAACCTCCTGAAGAGGCGGTAATGACTGTGAAGCGAATTTATAAATGTCAAATGTATGCATATTCTCCTGTAATGTTGTTGTTCACAACGGCAGACCGCCGTTCTGTCTTCTCGGGGAGTGATCGTGGCTGCCCGGCGGCAATTGCACCCACTGGCCCCACAGGTCAGCTACCCCTCTCGCGAATCGCAGCGTGCGCGATGAGGAGCGACGTATGGGTACCGCAATTCGTGCAGCCGAGCCAGCCTGCTGCAATATATCTGTGGCGGGTGGTCAGCAAGTGGTTAATATTGGCACTCTTGCACTAGTTTCCTTGACAAACATAATAGGGTAAGCACAAATGCACTAAGGTACAGCTTATCATAATGTATTCATAGCCAAACACTGGCTACAAAAATATAAAAATATTATCTGAGAATTTTCACACCATAAGTAAAGTTGAAAATGGATAACCGGGAAAAATTATTTTGTGGCAGTTTGGTTACTAGTTTAATGACAGGGGGTGTATTATCCTTCCTAAGTGGTTATTAAATTGTTTTAGTAACTGTTATAGTGATTGTTGTCCCAGTTCTGCAATTATACCTGGTGACATCATTAGCCTCTGATTACAGTAATACTGTTTTGAAAAAAAGTTATTTCCATGATTATCACTTGCAGAATATATAAGCAGCATATATTACTATGATTACAGCACTGGTAAACAATGCAATGATTAAAGGTTTCATGTAAAGATAAAAATGAAAATATGTAATGTTCTACAGAGTAGAAATTTGCACTTGATATTTTGCATAACACAAATGACATACAGTAGAGAAGAAAGAACTTAGTGTTCGGCTTAATATATTTTGCATATGTATGACATTGACAGTGAAAGATAAAATATAATTTTAAAGTACATTACATGGTAGTAGCAGAATCCTGTTAAAGTGTATCACAGCATGTAGGCAGTATGAAAAGAATGTGAACAATGAACAAAATACAGAACAAAAGAAGGAAAGAACAAATAATGCCATTATGTTGCAAGTAAAGGAACAACTGCACTTTTTTTTACATGAACACAGAAAGTGTGAATTTCAGTAAAAGAATGCTCTTTACAGCTCACATGTATGAAAGCGTCAGATCTAAACCTTAGGCTTAAAATTCAGAAGTGATAACCGACAAGAACAAAGTGTTGTATAGTATTTTTTTTCATGTCTGAGCTTCTCTGTGGATGTGAAGGTCAGGGCCATAATAATAGATTCACACTACAACTTTACTAAAAACCTGGAATATTCTACGTATTGGTTGAAACCCTATTTTTCTTAGACTAAATCACCCACCTAATTACATTTATCTATGCTGTATAGGTCTCATTGCTAATTAGATTTAGTAACCCCATGTATCAGCCACAGTACCTTGGCTAATAGCGGCCTATATTTTTGTTTTTCACAGATGACACAGAATGGCAGAAGCCTATTCCACTGCAACTGTAGAGACTGATATGTATTACCTTCCAGTTTGTACATGACAATTCTTACACATGTTTGAACCCTTGTTCTTGGAAAGATTTTCTCCCTTAAAAAAAAATAACAACAAAAAAAAAATAACTTTGTCATAGGATTTGAGTGGCACATATGTGTAACTTTTTGTTTATTTCTGGTCACCAAGTAAATGGAGGTTTGAATGGTCAGTATTATGGGTTACACACATTTTTATAAACATCCATTACAACTAACCATGATGCTTACCAGGATTCATGAAGTTTGTGATTAACAAATGTTTGCCCAAAGAAGGAACAACCTATAATACAGTGCATAATCTTTTGGTCAGAAGATTCAAAATTTTAAAGAAATGGATAACTCAGCTCAACTTTATCAAATGGTGGGCCACCAGCAGTCATAATATTAGTGTGTGTGTGTGTGTGTGTTGAGAATTTTAGAGAGAGATGACAATTCTTTATAGGCATCATAGAGATCTTTTTTTTTTTATTGTATTTTATTTATTTATTTTTTTTTGCCATTGGTACATGTCCTCCAAGAACATGTCCAGTGTCTTGTTTCCCATGCCCTTGGTTTAATAATAGCTTGCTTTTTAGTCTTATAAATGTCCAGAATAGAATAAAAAGATTCACCCCTACCAATATCAAAGAGGTTCAACTCAAAGTTCACAAACTGCAAACTTAAAACAAGATTAAAAAAACTGTTTATGAACCAAAAAAAAAAATAACTTTGTCATAGGATTTGAGTAGCACATATGTGTAACTTTTTGTTTATTTCTGGTCACCAACTAAATGAAAGTTTGAATGGTCAGTATTATGGGTTACACACATTTTTATAAACATCCATTACAACTAACCATGATGCTTACCAGGATTCATGAAGTTTGTGATTCACAAATGTTTGCCCAAAGAAGGAACAACCTATAATGCAGTGCATATTCTTCTGGTCAGAAGATCCAAAACTTTAAAGAAATTGATAATTTAGCTCAATTTTATCAAAGGCTGGGCCCCCAGCAGTCATAATATTAGTGTGTGTGTTGACACTTTTAGAGAGAGATGACAATTCTTTATAGTCATGATAGAGATAATTTTTTTTTTTTATTGTATTTTATTTTATTTCTTTTTTTTGCCTCCAAGAACATGTCCAGTGTCTCATTTCCCATGCCCTTTGTTTAATAATAGCTTGCTTTTTAGCCTTATAAATGTCCAGAATAGAATAAAAAGAGTCACCCCTACTGATATCAAAGAGGTTCAACTCAAAGTTCACGAACTGCAAACTTAAAACAAAATTAAAAAAACTGTTTATGAACCAAAACCAAGCAGATTTTATCATCCCCAAGTAAAACTAACATGATTAAAATAGTTAAAGGGGAACTCTACTTTCCACTTTCATGGGGAAAAAAATAGCAAATAAAGAAAAAACAATATAGCGTATACAATTGAGACTCAAATCATATTAGTGCCAGTTCCCATTTTAGCGATGTCAGACATCACATGTGATTAGCACCGCACTGCTCTGCAAATTACATGCAATGTCTATGTGATGCAAATTCAGCCATACAGATTGTATGGCTGAATTTGCATTGCATTCAGACTGAAGTCCTGCAGGACCCTTTTTTTGTTTCACACCAGAATCGGATCGCATGGGTGTTCACACCTATGTGATCCAATTCCTGTCCAAACTGACAGTTCAAACTGTGATATGCAATCTAATCTGGGGGTGTCATTATCTTTGTATTTGAACTGCTTTTTACCCAGCGGTTCGCAAATGGAAATGTGAACTGCCTGTGAGTCGGGTGCAATGCAGGAACAGTGAATATGCATGGTTCTCGCATCGCACCAGTGTGAACCGGCACTTTTATTTCAATGTTATTAAAAATTAACTTTCCTTTTCAGTCTGCAGCCCTTGTAATTTTCTGAAAATGCAATCCAATATAACTACCTGGAGTTGTTCTGTACACAGAATGTGTACTGACCACACCCTGGAAACATAAATTCATACTTGTGTGATTGGCTCACTGATTTTCCCAAAAGTCTGCACTAAGATACAAGTCAGATTTTTGCAACAAAAATTTTATTTTTGGTGGGATACTCCTAATCGGAACATGTCTAAAGGGATGCGGGCTCAGCAGCTTTCCTCATTAGTTCTCTGCAGCTGCCACAGGTGATTGATAATTATTAAACCCATTAGACCCACTCAGCACAGAGGAACAAACTGTGATTTCTTCCACTGCTGCTAAGAACTCCAGTGGGAGATGAAGATATAGACTGTCCCTACCAATCACCTTTATTGATAGTGTAATATTTTGGAAGGAATTTATAAAGGGTGGTAGAAACCCTTTTGAGTTCCATCAAGGCTGCCACACCAAAAACTGTCAGCCCTTGCACCTGATTCATCTAATTGCCAGAGGAGGGACATGGATCTGTTGGAGACCGGCACAATGTCTTCATACTGGCCACTCCTATTTCAGTGTGCTCCCTTCCCAGCCACTGCACCTATAACACTGGCAGACATGTGGTTGAGGAGTTTTGTAGGAGTAAGGCCCCTTTCACATGGTCCGCATTCCGATGTGGATCGTGCTCTGCTCAGCGGGGATCATCTGCCGATCCCCGCTGAGCCGGCGGATGACAGCTCCGTCTCCGCACTGTGTACGGAGAGGGAGGTGTCAGAGCCCCGCTGCTCTCTATGGGGAATCGGATGAGAGCGGACCACCTGTCCGCTCTCATCTGATCCCATCCGATCCGATCCCCAGGACGGATGGTAAATAGGGTTTCCATCCGTCCAGATTTCACAGACAGGATTGGATGCGGATGGCAGCGGGTGTCAGCGGACATGTCACGGCTGACATCCGCTCCTCCATAGGGGGCTGAATGGGGCATCCGATCAGATCCGCCTAAAAAACTGACAGGCGGATCTGATCGGAACGCCCGTGTGAAAGAGAGTTTTTTTGCTGTAGGGATAGGAAGGACAGAGCTGTAACAGTTTTGATTCAGCCTTTGGGTCCTTTCATACGGTCAGCATCCGACGAGGTCCGTTCTCTGCTCAGTGGGGGATTTAACCGCTGATCTCAGCTGAGCAGGCGGATGACAGCTCCGTCTCCACTCCAATCTCCAATCTGATCGGATGCTCAATGCATCCCTATGGGGCAGCGGGTGTCAGCGGAAACATCTCCGCTTACACCCACTGCTATCCAATCCGATCCTGTCTTGAAATCCGGACAGATGAAAACCCTATTTTCCATCCGTTCAGTGGATCGGATGAGAACAGACAGGCGGTCTGTTCTCATCTGATCCCCGCTGTCCTCTATGGGGAGATCGGATGAGAACGGACCGCCTGTCTGTTCTCATCCGATCCGATCCACTGGACGGATGGAAAATAGGGTTTTCATCTGTCCGGATTTCAAGGACAGGATCGGATTGGATAGCAGTGGGTGTCAGCGGAGATGTCTCCACTGACACCCGCTGCCCCATAGGGATGCATGGAGCATCCGATCAGATCCGCCTGAAAAACTGACAGGTGGATCTGATCGGATCACCCGTGTGAAAGGACCCTTTGTAATGACAGGAACTGCCGCAACATTACTACACTTTAGATGTAAACACAACGTGGAAGTGTTGTGTTTACATCCACTTATGCAGTGCTTTCCTTTGGGGTGGCCAGTCTTGGTAGGTCTGGAAACACCAGTTTTAAAACATTGTTGAAATTAATGGCTGTTTATCCCAGCAGCATTTTCAAATGCTAGCTGCCATTCAAGTAATTAAAAAAATGGAATCATAGCTCAGAATACATGCTTGCTAAAAATTCATACTTTCCCTTTATAAGAAGGGTTTTTTAAAATTGTAAATGGCAACATAACTACCTCTTAACAACATATCCTTAAACAACCTGCACCTTTTCCATTTGTGTTAAGTAATGCAATTAGGAACCATTAAATGCACTTTCGTTCATTATTTTATTCATTGCAACCTTTATTTTGACCTTTGCAATGTCAAAGCTATTTCAGAAGTTGGGAAAATCATTTGCCCAAAACATGTGTTCACACAAATGCTTTTGTGTGGCAGCTTTGGGGGGAAACGAGAAATAGCTGTTGAAAACAGTTCTTTTAAATTCATAGCTTCATGTAAACACTTGCACACAGAAGCTGTGCTGAGTATTACATGCAAATGAGTATGTGAAATGTTTCCCTTTCCTTTCAAAAGTCTTTGCTAATAGTAATGCTTACATGCAAATTAGCTGGTGAAGTGTTCCAAGTAATGTCAGATTCTATTTCTAAAGATAAACTCCAATTAATCCACCCCTGCAAAAACATTAGGGAAAGCACCCCTGCAAGGAATATCAAGAGGACTCTTTTACCGAATAGGAAAGCATATTGCAGTCAGGGAAATATTGTCATTCTGCACTTGTAGCATGTTCAAGCAACAACATTTTGTCTGCCAAGAGAAAGAGCTGTAATTTACATACTGTTTAGAGAACACTGACATACACTAATAAAAATGCATTTTTTTTTTTCTAATAGTAAGGAGTTTTTAAATATATAATTAATTTTCACACTTCAGGTACTCCATATAGTGAAATTACATTTCAGAAGTTTAATGGCGTGTCAAAGATTAGAGACATAATTTTAAGTCACCTCTCGTTAGTTTTAAGTTGTTTTAAAATCAACTAAGAATTATACTGTGTGCTAGAATGAAAGACTTGTCATTGACACCGTTTGCTGCTCTACTTGAAACCTCATAGACTGGATCATTGTTCTTTTAAAGTACCTAAATACATTGATTTATTCTTACAAAATAAAGGTGATCCCCATTGTTGAACATCAGCACAGATCATCAGCACAGATCACAATATTATTATTATCAATATACAGGATTTATATAGCACCAACAATTTGTGCAGCACTGTACTATATAAGGGAGACAGTACAGCAACAATACAATACAATAAGGTTAGGACTGCCTTGCTCCTGAGGGCTTACAATCTGATAGGTCACATTATGCAAGTATACCCTTTTAGAAGTGATTGTTATAGCAAACATTGTGCTAATTAGCCTGTGCCACCTATGATAATGCACACATTAGCTCATAGCACAGAAATTCATGTTACATGCATTAATGCATTGTAGGACCATTCATTTTAAATCGCACCCCAATGCACTATGGCTACAAACATGCACTGCAATGCATGTCCTGGCATGTTCGATATTTGAGACATTTTATTATTACATGGCAGGTCACACACTGATGACATCATTCAATAAGATCAGGTTTATTCAAGGTCTGTATTGATGATAGTCCCTAAAGCCATGCCCCTCTGATGAATGTCAGCCTGAGAAGGATTAAAGTGGTTGTAAAGTCAGGATGATAAAACACTGCCATCCCCTCTGTTTAATCACCTCCATACTGGGTACTTTCACCCCCTTCCTTCCCAGACCAATTTTCAGCTTTCAGTGCTCTCACATTTTGAATGACAATTACTCAGTCATGCTACACTGTACATAAATGAAATTGTTATCATTGTGTTCACTGAAATAGAACTTTCTTCTGAAGGTATTTATTGACCACTGGGTTTTTTATTTTTTGCGATATAATCCAAAAATAGCCAAAAAAAAAAAAAAAAAAACAATATTTTCTACTTTCTGTTTCAAAAGAAATCCAATAAAATCTAATTTCGCTATAAATTTAGGCCAGAATGTATTCTGCTACATGTCTTTGGCAAAAAAAATCCTGATAACTATATGATAATAGGTTTGTGTGTAAATGATAAAGTCTACAAGCTAGGCTACGTATCATTGAAAATTGATCAATCCTGATGTACTGACTACCTATCTCATTTCTTGAGGCCCAAAAATGTCAGGACAGTAAAAATATCCCCCAAATGACCCATTTTTGTAAAGAGGACAATCCAAGGTATTTAGTAAGAGGCATAGTGAGTTTTTTGAAGTTGCAATTTTTGCCCACAATAGTTTGAGTAATAAAGATTTTTTTTCCCCCCACAAAATTGTCATATTTACAAGTTATTTCTTACACATGAAATAAATAAACTTGCAATTATACCCCACAATATATTCTGCTACTCCTCCTGAGTATGAGACTTTTTCCCAGCCTGGCAACATAGAGAGGCCCACCAACAATTAGAACCATCAGGCATTTTAAAAGGCATAAATTACACATTTCATTTCCTGAGTACCTATCACATTTTTGAGGGCCCTGGAGCACCAGAACAACAGAATTACCCACAAAATTACCCCATTTTGGAAAGTAAACACCCTAACGTATATTGTATGAGGCATAATGAGTCTTTTGCACATGTAATTTTTTTCCCCATGTTTTTGGAAAATGTGGAAAGAAAACGAAAACTTATTTTTTTTTTAAGAAAAGGTTGTCAATTTATAAGATATTTCTAACACATAGCATGGCCACACACAGAGGCCCAATATCCAAGTAGCACCGTCAGGCATTCTAAAGGCATAAACTACACATTTCATTTCCCAAGTACCTATCACATTTGTGAAGGCCCTGTGACAGATGTTGATCACTCGGATGTGGAAGATGTTGATTGGGACAGATGTGGCAGATCAAGGGTGGATGTGGCAGATGTTGACTTGGACAGATGTGGCAGCTTACAGACAGATGTGGCAGATGATCATAGACAGATGTGGCAGATGATCATGGACAGATGTGGCAGATGATGTGTGCAAGATGATCATGGACAGATGTGGCAGATTATCATGGACAGGTGTGGCAGATGATTACAGACAGGTGTGGCAGATGATCACTGGCAGATGTGGCAGATGATGTGCGCAAGATGTGCACCAGATAATCGCAGATAGATATGCTGGATTATTATGGACAGAAGAGCCAGATGATCACGGACAGATGCATCGGATGATCATGGACAAATGCAGCGGATGATCACATACAGATGCGGCGGATGATCATGAACAAATGTGGGGGATGATCACGGACAGATGCGCTAGATGTTCACTGTAACAGATTATTTTACTGGGACAGATGTTTGACAGGTGTTTTCACTGTTGGGGGACACTGTGTTGGGAACACTATATTGGGGACACTAACTGGGTGATCACTGGGTAAAAAGCAGTAAAACAGCTCAATACTCACTGATCACACGCTGGAAGCAACGATCACTATGTGAGGAGATGCAGAGCTGATCGCCGTTACAATAGCTGTATTGATATTACATTATGGCTGTGATTGGACACAGCCGTCATGTGATCAGGAGGACCAATCAGCCCTCCTGCATAGCAGTGTTGCGCTGTGTCGGAGGGATACAGGCACACTGAGATTGTACAGCTGCGTGTGCAAGCGGCCGCGCGACCTCCCTCTTTCTCAAGGATGTTCCTGAATATCCACTCAGAAGGAGGAAGCTCCCACCCGGCCGTTTATATGCATTGGCCGGGAGAGAGGAGGTTAATCAAGATGTACAGCACAATGTGTCCATTTTTTTTAATTCTAATTGTAAATACCTTTTCAAACAGCAATGACTTGCTGTTAGTGACATTCCTCTGGTAAGTTCCCCCATGTAAGGAATGCAGAGGGAGGGGCTGAGATAACCATCTGACAACAGCCGGCCAGCAGAGGAAGGTCATGTGACTTCTATGAGATAAGGCATTTATGATTAGAATTTAAAAAAAAATGGACATCTAGTAGTTTAGATCCTAATAAAACAGAGGGGATGCAAGATACTTTTAAAATGTATTTCAAGTGACAGGGAAGAGCAGTAAAAGGGGAGGGGTGAGGAGGGGGATCATTCTCACACACAGGCATCAGAACTGACAGGCAGGGAGGGAGGGGGAGACAGTAAAGAAGAGACAGCTTGATGATGGAGGTACGTAAGCTGACCACTGTATTATTGATCAGGAGCCATGATTATCTTGGTCAGCAGAGACAGGGGGACACAGGAATGGGCAGGATAAGCCAGGTGTATTACATTAAACAAAGGGACAACTTACACAGCACAAGCATTATGCTGTTTTCCCACTTCTGGATCATAAGATTTTACCACCTTAATGACCAGGCCATTTTTTGCGATTTGGCACTACGTGACTTTAACTGGTAATTGCGCAATCATGAAATGCTGTACCCAAACAAAATTGAAGTCCTTTTTTCCCACAAATAGAGCAGATTTCCTTTGGTGGTATTTGATCACCTCTGCAGCTTTTATTTTTTGTGATATAAATGAAAAATACCAAAAGTTTTGAAAAAAAAATTACATTTTGTATTTTTTCTTTTAATAAAATATCCAATAAACTCAATGTTGTCCTACATTTAGTTCAAAATGTATGTAGTTACATGTCTTTGATTAAAAAATCCTAATAAGGGTATATTTATCGGTTTGCGCAAAAGTTATAGCATCTACAAACTATGGTGTATATACTGGAATTTACTTTCTGACGGCCTATCACATTTCTTGAAGTGCTAAAATGGCAGGACAGTACAAAACCCCCACAAATTACCCCTTTTTGGAAAGTAGACACCACAATGAATTTCCTGAGAGGCATATTAAGCCCATTGAATATATTTTTTTTTGTTTTGTGTTTGAAAAATGACTTTTTTTTTTTACACAAAGTCGTAAGTGAAATGATATATTGCTCACGCATGCCATGGGTATATGTGGAATTACACCCCAAAATACATTCTGCTGCTTCTCCTGAGTATGGGGATACCCCATGTGTGAGGCTTTTTGGCAGTCTAGCTGCGTACAGGACCCCGAAAACCAATCACTGCCTTCAGGCTTTCTGAGGGCATAAATTGTTGATTTCACTCCTCACTACCTATTACAGTTTCGGTGGAAAAGCCAAGTTATCACAAAATGCCCCAAATGACCCCTTTTTGGGAAAGTAGACACCCTAAGCTATTTGCCTAGAGGCATGTTGAGTCCATGGAATATTTTGTATTTTGCCACAAGTTTTAGGAAAATGACATTTTTTTTTATTACACAAAGTTGTCACTCAAATTATATATCGCTCAAACATGCCATGGGCATTTGTGGAATTAAACCCCAAAATACATTCTGCTGCTTCTCCTGAGTACGGAGATACCACATGTGTGAGACTTTTTGGCAATCTAGCCACGTACAGGCCCCCGAAAACCAATCACTGCCTTCAGACTTTCTAAGGGCGCAAATTGTTGATTTCACTCCTCACTACTTATCACAGGTACATAGGCCATGTAATGCCAAAACAGCACCCCTCCCCCCCCCATGACCCCTTTTCGGAAAGCAGACACCAAAAGCTATTTTCTGAAAGGCATGTTGATTATTTTGCAAATCTCGCTTTTTGTCACAAGGTTTTGAAAATTGAAAAAGGAAAAAAAAGGAATTTTTCTTTCCTTTCTTAATTTTCCAAAACAAATGAGAGCTGCAAAATACTCACTATGCCTCTTAACAAATACCTTGGGGTGTCTAGTTCCTGAAAAGTGGTCATTTGGGGGGGGGGGGGGGGGTGGTTTGTGCTATCTTGGCATTTCATGGCCTCCGAAACTGTGATAGGTAGTGAGGAGTGAAATTAACAATTTACGCCCTTAGAAAGCCTGAAGGCGGTGATTTTTTTCCGGGGTCCTGTAAGTGGCTAGACTGCCAAAAAGTCTCACACATGTAGTATCCCCATACTCAGGATAAGCAGCAGAATGTATTTTGGGGTTTCATTTCACATATAGCCATTGCATGTTTGAGCAATATATAATTTAAGCGACAACTTTGTGTAAAAAAATAAATAAATTGCAATTTTCCCAAAATTTGTGGCAACATATAAAATAAAAATAAAATCTTCCATGTACTCAACAGGCCTCTCAGCAAATAGCTTGGGGTGTCTACTTTCCCAAAAGGGGTCATTCGGGGGGTGTTTGAACTGTCCTGGCATTTTATGCCCAATATTAGAAGCTTATGCCACACATCACCCACTCTTCTAACTACTTGAAGACCAAGCTTTTTCTGACACATTTTGTTTATTTTTTTAATAGAAAATTACTTTGAACCCCCAAACATTATATATTTTTTTTAAAGCAGAGACCCTACAGAACAAAATGGCGGGAGTTGCAGTTTTTTTTGTCACAAGGTATTTGTGCAGAGAATTTCCAAACACTGTGTTTTGGGGGGAAAAAAATCAAATTTTTTAAATTGAAATATACTATATATTGCCCAATTGTTTGATAAAATATGAAAGATGATCTTATGCTGAGTACATAGATACCAAACATGACATGCTTTAAAATTGCACACGCCCGTGCAGCGACAACAAACTATGTACATTTTTAAAAGCCTTTACAGGTTACCACTCTAAATTTACAGAGGAGGTCTGCAGCAAGAATTACTACCCTTGATCTGACATTCATGGCGATACCTCACATGCATGCTACAATTGCTGTTTACATATCACAACAAACCAATGCTTGCTTTCGCCTTTGCGCGCAAACACGGGGGACAGGGGTGCTTTAATTTTTTTTTTTAAATATTATTATTTATTTTGCTTTTTTATTTTATTTTGACACCTTCTCTTTCATTTCTTTTTATTTTTTATAATTTTTTTATTGTTATCACAGGGAATTTAATTATTCCCCATATTTGCAATAAGTAGTGATAGGTACTCTAATGCACGTAGCTTCCAGTATCTTAGGCCATAGAGATGATTGGATGGAGTGATTCTGGTCTTCAATCAGCTCTATGGTCAGCTGACGTAATCACTGGCTTCAGTATCGGGTTATCCAGTGGAACTGGAGAGGCCGAAAAAAATGTGAAAGGCAGCGGGAGGGGGTAGAACCCCCTCCCACTGCTTGTAAAAGCAGTCTAGCGACTGCTGGCTGTAAAAAACAGTACCAAGATGATGCCTAAATCTGCAGGCATCATCCTTGTATGACCACTGAAAGTCCAGCGACGTACTAATAGGTTGCTGGTCCTTGTTGAGCATATATTGTAAGGTTCTTTTATTTTTTCATGCAGCCTTTGGGTGCAGCCTTTGAACGAAAAAAAAGAACAACTTTTAAATGTAAATTTTTTTTTTTTGTAATTTTTCTTTACACTTTTTTTGTAACTGTAAAAAAACTTTAAACGCTCCAGGCTAGGGTCTCTCAAAATGTGATAGCCATCTAACTTCTTTCGAGACCCTGTGTGAAAGTGTGCCCTAGTGTGCCGTGCTGTACTCTATACTAATACTTTACTAGTGTGTGGTAGCGACGGAAACAGTCCCTGACACAGAGACCAGGTTGGCCAGGACAGGAGGGACAAAAATAGCAGGTGTCTATATCCTCGTTTTCTAGAGACACAACATCTTCTTTGGGATGCTCTTTGGGTAGGGGTACCAGGGAGGATATTCGGAAAATGTCTCTCATGTAGCCAGCTCACTCCATCTGGATTGTGAATTTGGGCCACAGTACCCCTGGAAGGGCTGTGATGATCTCTTCCTGGAATTTTAGGAAGTATCCACTTCTTCCTGATGCTTTGTATAGCCCATAAGCGTTCAGCAGAGCTATTTGGAATAAGTATACAGACACTTTCTTATACCAGCATCTATCCTTACAGGCAAATAAGTATGGCGATATCATCTGGTCGTTGAAGTCCACTCCTCCCATGTTAAGGTTGTATTCGTGGACACAGAGGGGCTTCTCAACAACACCAGTTGCCGTTGCAATTTGGACTGTCGTATCTGCGTGAATGGAGGACAGAACAAAAACATTCTGTGTGTCCCTCCACTTCACTGCAAGCAATTTATTACACTTCAAGCAGGCTCTCTCTTCCCGTCTAAGTCGAGAATGCAAAAGCTGTTGGGGGAAGCCCCAGTGATTAGGTCCCACTGTGCCACATGCGCCAATTCCAGAATCAAAAAGGTGACTAAAAAGTGGCACGCTTGTGTAATAATTGTCCAATCATAAATGGTACCCCTTTCCGAATAAGGATGACACCAAGTCTCAAACAATCTTGCCACTGCTCCCCATGTAGTCTGGGCAGTTGGGGGGTTCCACATTGCTATCTTTTCCCTCGTAAATCCGGAAACTACATGTATAGCCTGTCACAGAGCTTATACACCTTGACCCCATATCTGGCACGCTTGCTGGCGAGAAACTGTTTGAAAGCAAGGCGGCCAGAAAATGTAATCAGGGACTGATCGATGCAGACAGCTTGTTGGGGCATATACAAGGCTGCAAACTTTTGGTTGAAGTGATTTACGAGGGGCTGAAATTTGTGGAGCCGGTCATATCCAGGGTCACCCTGAGGACGACAGAGTTCATTATCACTGAAGTGCATGAACTGCAAGATTTGCTTGTATCTAGTCCTGGCCATGGCAGCAGAGAACACGGGCATATGACGAATTGGGTCAATGGACCAATATGACCACAACTCACTCATTTTAATAATGCCCATGAGGAGGGATAGGCCCAGAAAGGTTTTAAATGCAGAAACAATGATACGATTTCATGCAAATTCTCTGGCAAGGGTCAAATTTGGATTTGCAGCAATGAATTGATTGGCATATAAATTGTTTTGGTCCACAATAGATCTGACCAGATCTTCTGTGAAAATCAGCTCATAAAAACCAAGGGGTGTAAAATCAGCTCTTCCCACCTGAATTCTGGGTTGGCCAGTGAATGGGGGAAGTACAGGCGCTGCAGAAGTGGTGGGCTCCCAATCAGGATTTGCAAGCGCATCAAGAAGAACACTATGGGCTCTACATGCCTGTCTTCGAATTATTGGTGACTGCGGGACACTACTTGTGCTAGCCACCGCAACAGCTTGAACTGCAGCTTGAATGCCACGTCACCAAGTGTTACTGCAGTGCTGGTTTGACTACGACCAGGATGTACTAGGCTGCTGGTGCTTTCCAGTTCACCAAAAGGTTGATCTGCACTAGTATTGACACTCTGCTGCATTTGAGAACCCTGCCATTTTTGCACCTCAGCAACACAAGAACGGGTTTGGGTACACCTGACCTTAGCAGGGACCGCTTTTCCATCGTCAGAGCTACCTGTTAGTGTGCTGCTGCTCTCTACAGGTTTGAATACTGAGCCTGATTTTGACAGTGAGGCTTCCCCTTCGCTCTCATCTGTCATGCTCAGCATCATGTAGGCCTCTTCACTAGTGTACCTCTGTTTGGACTTTTTGGCCAATAGATGTATAGGTACCTACTGTGCTCACAGGTAAAAAAAAGCACCTGGTTGTCAAGGACTGTTTGAACCGCTACCAAAAAATTGAACTGCTACTGCTAGCAGAGATCCGGCCTGACTCTTCTAACGCTGTGGTTTAGTGTGCTGTGTATTGGAAGTGACAGTCATCTGCTGATACTGCATCTCTTGGGGGCTGGGCGGAGGGGCTAAACGCAGGTGCTGGCACATGTCGGGGCTGATCCTGCTGACGCTGCATTTTGGAAACACTATACTAAACTATTGGTTTAGTATAGTTCTGATCTGATCAAAGATATTGATTTGTTCAGACACTATACAGTACTAGTAATTGAGGTGTTCAGTGTGTGTGTGTGTGTGTGTGCTTCACTGGCAATCAAAGGCTTAAAATGTATTACTAAATATGCAGCGGCAATCTGACGCTGTCCTGGATTGATGCTAACTAAGGTTAACGCTAACTGATGTCACCTGTGACACTAATACAGTAATCAGAAAAAATATCCGTACACTATAATAGTGACACTGTGACAGGGCAATGAAGGGGTTAACTGTGGGTGATTAGGGGGTTAAATATTTATAAGGGGATGTATGGAGGGTACCCTAAACCTATATGGGACAGATACTAACTACTACTAACTGCCTCTCAAACTAACTGAAGTCACAAGTGACACTAATACATTGATCAGTACTGTAAATTATCTGTATACTGTATATAGTGACACTTTGACAGGGAGTAAAAGGGTTAACTGGGGAGGTGATCAGGGGGTTAAATATGTGCCTATGTGTATTGGTGTCAGTGTAGTGCTTGTATACTCAGTCTGATGCTTTCTTCTCTCATGCTGGAACCGAAAAGGGCTCCAGGAGAGAAGATTGCATCATTTCCTGTGCCTGTGTTTACAGTACACAGACACAGGAGGACACAGGACGCTCTGCAATTGGTCAAAACCTATCACCAGGTCCAGCCCAAAAATCATTGGCCTGGACCTGATGACTGAACACTTTGGAACCAAATCAGCACATCGCGGGGACAGCTGGCGAGCGCGCCCTCTAGACCCGCATGCAAATGACGTACAGTTACGGCAGTTCACGCAGCCGAGCCACGGTAAAACTGTGGCGGGTAGTTGGCACTGGTTAACATGCTTTAAAGGAACAGGATATATATATATATATATATATATATATATATATATATATAAAAATATCTTTTTTTTTAGGGTTACAAACACTTTAATCATAGAGATAGGGTGGCTAGGATGGGGGAATGAGTATATCTGTTCAGTAAGTATATGTGTGTATATATATATATATATATATATATATATATATATATATATTAACATGTAATTTAAAACAATTAAAATATCTATCAACATTAAATATTTGAAGTCATACCAGACTGTTAAAGAGGCTGCCATCTAAAAGGAACACCAAACTGGTAAGTACTCCTCCATATGTCTTGACTAATACATATCCAAGAATGATGCCTGAGAGGCCCCTTAACACTATAAAGTGATCTTTGTTACAAAAATTATTGTAGAAGTCAGTTAAGGGGAGGAAGGGGAAGGGATGGGAGAGAGGAAAAAAAGGTGGGAGCAGAGAAGACCAAAAAATATTGGAAAAAATATTATTCATAATAAGGTTCATTCCCTTGAGGATATAGGTATATAATTAAAGTATGTAGTAAACATCCTGCCTGCTCAGTAATGAAAAGCAGTAAACACCCAATATGTTGGTTCACCATTTTGAAAATTTGTAGTCTTTTGCTATATTGATATTCTTGATATTTGACAAATGGTTCCTCATGAGATCACACAGCCATCTAGTTACCCTAGAAGTGATTCTGTTTTACATGCTGTACCGGAGATAATGTATATAACATATCTGTAACGTTACTAGTGGTCATGTTTGTGCCACAAATTGACACCCTAAGAAAGAATGTTCTTACAGTCTGGGCCCCCCTGTAAAATCAGGAGGCATCTGCAAACAATGCTTCTTACCTCCTTTAACCCCAGTCTACTAACGTGTACTAAAGGCAACAGATTTGGGAGGTATTGTTGCATTAGTAGCCCATTGTTTTTAATGAACTGCCTTAATTAAATGCACATATTATAATGACATTTTACCATTTGAAGAGAACACCAGGGGTATCTGCATTGGAAATAAGTAATGCAGGTAAATATTTCAAAATAAACTTCATGCATGCACCATGATATGTCCCCTGGCAAAACAGGAATGGGTGCTACAATAACAATTATAAAAAAGGGCAAACAGGTGCTCCTGTAAGGTTATCATTAGAAGAACAGACAGGGTAATCTGACACTGAGTTATGAGCTCAGTTCTTTTCAAATCATCCATAATTGATCTGTGGGATAAAATAAAGGGCATTTTTTGATTGAAACAAACATATGTAAAATTATAAAAGAACAGCATTATTGCAACAAATTACAGAGGAATCTTATCAAATGGCAACATACCAGACAAATGGAAAATCAAATTTAATGTTGAAAAATTACAAGGTTATGCATCTAAGCTGGGACAAAAGTATTGTCCATTGAATGAGACACTGTTGGGCTGAGTAAAGAAACTCCGGCAGATATAAAATGCAGATGAATGATGCTATATATATTATTAATAGATCATTGTAAACATATTTTTTAAACACAGGTAGTGTAAGTAGGGATGGCCTTCCGGTTTGCCCGGCGGTCGGTTCACGGCAAACTTTTCTTGTTCGCAGCCCGCCGATTTTGCGAACATATGGCGTTGTTCGCAGTGGCCATATTAGTTTACATTGGGGAGAACTTTGACCCATGACACAGCCATCAGGTGGAACAGGACAGCCAATTGAAACATTTCAGCACATGGACATACCCCCTACCTTATAAATAGACCTGACCTGGTGGAAATTTCACATTCTGCTTTTTGTCAGTGTAGGGAGAGGTTGGCTATGTGCAGCAGGGACAGACTGTCAGTGACACAGATCGCTCTGTTAAGGTCCACAAAAGTCCTTTATTTGGTATAGGTGTACTGTCTCTTTTGTCAGTGTAGGGAGAGGTTTGCAGTGTGCACCAGGGACAGATCGTCAGTGACACAAATCGCTCTGTTAAGGTCCACAAAAGTCCCTTTAACCACTTAAGCCCTGGAGGATTTGGCTGCTCAAAGACCAGAGCCCTTTTTTCAACTTGACACTGCGTGACTTTAACTGACAATTGCGCGGTCATGCAATGCTGTACCCAAACAAAATGTACGTCCTTTTTTTCCCCACAAACAGAGCTTTCTTTTATTGGTATTTGATCACCTCTGCGCTATTTATTTTTTTACGATATTAATAAAAAAAGAGCGAAGATTTTGAGAAAAAATGACATTTTCAACTTTGTCTTTTAAAAAATATCCAATATACTCAATTTATGTCATATTTTTTGTCCAAAATGTATTTAGCTACATGTCTTTTTTTTTTTTTTTAATCAAAACAACTTTATTGTGTACCGAAAACAGCTCAATATATGCACAATAAGAAATGGCTGTAAAAAACAATAGCAAAAAACAAAGACAAGGAAACATGACAATCAGGTCCGCAAAGGATAATAAAGAATAAAACAAATGAAACTGTCTGCAGGCATCTAGTATCTGAACAGTACAGTAGTAATCATGACGTACAAGTAGTATGAGAGTTGAGCCACCGATCCCAAACTTTATGATATTTGCCTGGGCAACCTCTGTTAATGTCAATTATTTTCTTATAGGGGAGAGTGGTATTAACCTTGTTAATCCATGCTGCCAGAGTAGGTGTAGCCTATTGAATCCAACCCCTGGCCAGAAGTTTTCGGGCCAGAAAGAGGGTTTCATGTAAAAATTTAACCATATGTTTGTCTATCTCATCATCTGGAAAAAGCCCCAAAAGGCATAGTCTGGGGTCGAGCATCATAGGAGTACCCATCTGGTCATGGAGAAATTGGACAACCTGGGCCCAAAATCCCCGCACACGCGTACAATGCCACAAGAGATGGTCAAAGGTGCCAGCCCACAGCAGACATTTAGGGCAATGGGAAGCCCTAGCTACATGTATAGACAAAAAATCTCAATGAGCGTATTTTTATTGGTTTGCGCAAAAGTTATAGCGTCTACAAACTATGGTGTAAATACTGGAATTTACGCAGCTTTAATTTCTGACTGCCTATCTCATTTCATGAAGTGCTAAAATGACAGGGCAGTACAAAACCTCCCCAAATTACCACTTTTTGGAAAGTAGACATACTAAGGAATGTCCTGAGAGGCATGTTGAGCTCATTGAATATTTCATTTTTTTGTCACAGGTGTTTGAAAAATGACTAAAAAAAAAAACATTTTTTTTACACAAAGTTGACATTGAAATTATATATTGCTCACACATGCCATGTATATGTGTAATTACACCCCAAAATATATTCTGCTGCTTCTACTGGGTACAGGGATACCACATATGTGAGACTTTTTGGGAGCCTAGCTGTGTACGGGACCCCGAAAACCAATCCCCACCATCAGAATTTCAAAGGGCGTACATTTTTCATTGCATTTTCTCACTACCTATAACGGTTTAGGAGGCCCTGAAATTTCAAGATACCACAAGACCCCCCCAAATGACCCCATTTTGGAAAGTAGGCACCCCAAGCTATTTGCTGAGAGGCATAGTGAGTCCATGGAATATTTCATATTTTGCCACAAGTTTTGGGAAAATTAAAAAAAAAATTTTATTTATTTTTTTTAACACAAAGTTGTCACTAAAAGATACATTTCCCACACGTGACATGGGTATATGTGGAATGACACCTCAAAATACATTCTGCCGCTTCTCCTGAGTATGGGGATACCCCATGTGTGAGACTTTTTGGGAGCCTAGCTGTGTACGGGACCCCGAAATTCAATCACCATCTTCAGGTTTTCTAATAGCGTAAATTTTTGATTTTACTCCTCAATTCCCATCACAGTTTCGGAGGCCCTGAAATTTCAAGATAGCACAAAACCCCCCCAAATGACCCCATTTTGGAAAGTAGACACCCCAAGCTATTTGCTGAGAGGCATGGTGAGTCCATGGAATATTTCATATTTTGCCACAAGTTTCAGGAAAATTACATTTTTTTTTAACACAAAGTTGTCACTAAAAGATAAATTGCTCACACATGCCATAGGTATATGTGGAATGACACCCCAAAATACATTCTGCTGCTTCCCCTGAGTACAGGGATACCACATGTGTGATACTTTTTGGGAGCCTAGCTGTGTACAGGACCAGGGCCCTCTTTAATATTGATTGGGCCCTGGGAAAACTTGCATGCAATTCCACTCTCAACCCCCAACATCCCATAGCACATAGACTTATCTAAAAAAACTTTAATAATGTAAATAAAGAACTGGTCCATACTCACCGATTGGTTGCTAGAGGTTATTTCAGTGCACATTATTATTGCTCACTGATTGGTTGCTAGACATTACTACACATCATTACCACTCACCCATTGGTTGCTAGAGGTTACTAATTATCATTACCGCTAACACATTGGTTGCTAGAGGGTACTCCTTATCATTGCCGCTCACTGATTGGTTGCTAGAGGTTACAGCAAATCATTGCTACTCACTGTCTTCAGCCCTGCAGAACATCACACCTGTATCCAGCCTTGCAGAGCAGCACAGCTGTCTCCAGCTCTGCAGAGCATCACACATGTCTCCAGCTCTGCAGAGCATCACACATGTCTCCAGCCCCACAGAACATCACACCTGTATCCAGCCCTCCAGAACATCACAGCTATCTCCCCTCTCCAAGCCCAGCAGAGCATCACACCTGTCTCCAGACCTGCAGAACATCACACCTGTCTTCATTCCTGCAGAGCATCACACCTGTCTTCAGCCCTGCAGACCTTCACACATGTCTTCAGCCCTACAGACCTTCACACTTTTTGTCAGCCCTGCAGATTTTTACACCTGTCGTCAGCCCTGCAGACAATCACACATGTCATCAGCCCTGCAGACCATCACACCTGTCTCTCCTCTCTATCACACCTCCTCCCTCCCTGCCCTGCAGAATATCACACACCTCCTCTCTCCCTGCCCTGCAGAATATTGCACCTCCTCCCTACCTGCCCTGCAGAATATCACACCTCCTCCCTCCCTGCCCTGCAGAATATCACACACCTCCTCCTTCCCTGCCCTGCAGAATATCACACCTCCTCCCTCCCTGCCATGCAGAATATCACACCTCCTCTCTCCCTGCCCTGCAGAATATCACACCTCCTCTCTCACTGCTCTGCAGAATATCACACCTCCTCCCTGCCCTGCAGAATATCACACCTCCTCCCTGCCCTGCAGAATATCACACCTCCTCCCTCCCTGCCCTTCAGAATATCACACCTCCTCCCTCCCTGCCCTGCAGAATATCACACACCTCCTCCCTCTCTGCCCTGCAGAATATCGCACCTCCTCCCTCCCTGCCCTGCAGAATATCACACCTCCTCCCTCCCTGCCCTGCAGAATATCACACCTCCTCCCTCCCTGCCATGCAGAATATCACATCTCCTCTCTCCCTGCCCTGCAGAATATCACACCTCCGCTCTCCCTGCCCGGCAGAATATCACACACCTCCTCCCTCCCTGCCCTGCAGAATATCACACCTCCTCCCTTCTTGCCCTGCAGAATATCACACCTCCTCTCTCCCTGCCCTGCAGAATATCACACCTCCTCCCTCTCTGCCCTGCAGAATATCACACCTCCTCCCTCCCTGCCCTGCAGAATATCACATCTCTTCTCTCCCTGCCCTGCAGAATATCACACCTCCTCCCTCCCTGCCCTGCATAATATCACACCTCCTCCCTCCCTGCCCTGCAGAATATCACACCTCCTCTCTCCCTGCCCTGCAGAATATCACACCTCCTCCCTCCCTGCCCTGCAAAATATCACACCTCCTCTCTCCCTGCCCTGCAGAATATCGCACCTCCTCCCTACCTGCCCTGCAGAATATCACACCTCCTCCCTCCCTGCCCTGCAGAATATCACATCTCCTCTCTCCCTGCCCTGCAGAATATCACACCTCCTCTCTCCCTGCCCAGCAGAATATCACACACCTCCTCCCTCCCTGCCCTGCAGAATATCACACCTCCTCTCTCCCTGCCCTGCAGAATATCACACCTCCTCCCTCCCTGCCCTGCATAATATCACACCTCCTCCCTCCCTGCCCTGCAGAATATCACACCTCCTCTCTCCCTGCCCTGCAGAATATCACACCTCCTCCCTACCTGCCCTGCAAAATATCACACCTCCTCTCTCCCTGCCCTGCAGAATATCGCACCTCCTCCCTACCTGCCCTGCAGAATATCACACCTCCTCCCTCCCTGCCCTGCAGAATATCACATCTCCTCTCTCCCTGCCCTGCAGAATATCACACCTCCTCTCTCCCTGCCCGGCAGATTATCACACACCTCCTCCCTCCCTGCCCTGCAGAATATCACACCTCCTCCCTTCTTGCCCTGCAGAATATCACACCTCCTCTCTCCCTGCCCTGCAGAATATCACACCTCCTCCCTCTCTGCCCTGCAGAATATCACACCTCCTCCCTCCCTGCCCTGCAGAATATCACATCTCTTCTCTCCCTGCCCTGCAGAATATCACACCTCCTCCCTCCCTGCCCTGCATAATATCACACCTCCTCCCTCCCTGCCCTGCAGAATATCACACCTCCTCTCTCCCTGCCCTGCAGAATATCACACCTCCTCCCTCCCTGCCCTGCAAAATATCACACCTCCTCTCTCCCTGCCCTGCAGAATATCACACCTCCTCTCTCCCTGCCCTGCAGAATATCACACCTCCTCCCTCCCTGCCCTGCAGAATATCACACCTCCTCTCTCCCTGCCGAACATCACAAGAGAGGGGAAATGTTCCGAAGGCTGAAAAAGGAGAGACAAAGCAGTCTCAGTAATCTAAGAAACTTGCAATAGTTCTTACCTTGCTACTGAGCCCCCCATACCACAGAGTTCTCCAGACCGTCCCCCGTATGGCTGTAAAAGCTCAGTCAGAGCTATATTGTATAGCAGCCCGACCAGCCTCTCCACCTGCATGATAAAGTAGGAACAGCAGCAAACCAGAAGGGAGAGAGAACGCTGAGTGCCAGAGCAGGAATAGAGTACCAGGCAGGTCAGAGACTTCGGGTTACCCTCCACCTTTGCAGCCTGACACGCTGAGGCAGGAGACCACACTCTCTGTAGCAGGGCATCGAGAGCAGTGTCGGATGTTTCTCCACTCACCCTACCGCTAGCCAGCCCAGCTCCAGACGTTCTCAGGCAGCTGCTTTGGGCCTCACAATAATGACAGGGCCCTGGGCAGCTGCCCTATTTGCCCTGTGTTAAAGATGGCCCTGTACAGGACCCAAAAACCAATCAACACTCTCAGGTTTTCTAATGGCGTAAATTGTGCATGGAATATTTTATATTTTGCCACCAGTTTCAGGAAAATTAATTTTTTTTTTATTTTTATTTTTTTAACACAAAGTTGTCACTAAAAGATAAATTGCTCACACATGCCATGGGTATATGTAGAATGACACCCCAAAATACATTCTGCTGCTTCCCCTGAGTACAGGGATACCACATGTGTGAGACTTTTTGGGAGCCTAGCTTTGTACAGGACCCCGAAAACCAATCAACACTCTCAGGTTTTCTAATGGCATAAAGAAAGTAGACACCCCAAGCTATTTGCTGAGAGGCATGGTGAGTCTATGGAATATTTTATATTTTGCCACAAGTTCCGGGAAATATATATATATATATATATATATATATATATATATTTATTTTTTTTACACAAAGTTGTCACTAAATTATATATTGCTCACACATGCCATGGGTATATGTGAAATGACACCCCAAAATACATTCTGCTGCTTCTCCTGAGTACATGGATACCCCATTTGTGAGACTTTTTTGCAGTCTAGCCGAGTACAGGACCCCGAAAACCAATCCCCACTTTCAGGCTTTCCAAGGGCGTAAATTGTTGATTTCACTCCTGACTACCTATCACAGTTTCGGAGGCCATGAAATGCCAAGACAGCACAAACCCAGGTCGTTTAGGTCCACCCCTCCCATATTAAGGTTTTAGTCATGGACACAGAGGGGTTTCTCCATAACGCCAGTTGCCACAGAAATTTGGACTGTTGTGTCTGTGTGAATGGAGGACAGAACGAAAACATCCCCTGTATCCCTCCACTTCACTGCAAGCAATTTGTCAGTTTTCAAGCAGGCTCTCTCCCCCCGACTAAGATGGGAATTTACAAGCCGTTGGGGGAAGCCCCGGCGATTAGATCGCACGGTGCCACATGCGCCAAATTGTAATTCAAGAAGGTTACTAAATAGTGGCACGCTTGTGTAAAAGTTGTCCACGTACAAATGGTACCCCCTTTCCGGATAAGGGTGACACCAAGTCCCAAACTATCTTGCCGCTGCTCCCTATTTAGTCTGGGCAGTTGGGGGGCTCCACAGAGCTATCTTTTCCCTCATATACCCAGAAACTAACTGTATAGCCTGTGGCCCTGTCACACAGCTTGTACAGTTTGACCCCGTATCTGCCACGCTTGCTGGGGAGGTACTGTTTTATAGCAAGGCAGCCAGTAAACTTAATCAGGGACTAGTCAATGCAGACAACTTGTTCGGGGGTAAACAAGGCTGCAAATCGCTGATTGAAGTGGTCTATGAGGGGCCGAATTTTGTGGAGCCGATCATATTCAGGGTCTCCCCGAGGATGACAGATTTCATTGTCGCTGAAATGCATAAATCGCAGAATTTGCTCGTCTCTCGCCCTGGACATGGAGGCAGAGTACACGCACATATGGTGAAGTAGGCTAGTGGACCAATATAGCCGCAATTCACTCTTTTTGGTTATGCCCATGTTGAGGGAAAGGCCCAGAAAGATTTTTAAATCGGGAACCGTTATAGGTTTCCAGCCGAATTGTCTGGCAAGGGGCGAATTTGGGTTGGCGGAGATGAATTGTTGTGCGTATAAATTTGATTGATCCACAATAGATCCGAAAAGATCTTCCGTGAAGAACAGCTCAAAAAAATTCAGGGGCGTAAAACCAGCTGTCTCCACGTGGATTCCAGGTTGGGCAGTGAATGGGGGAAGTATTGGCGCTGTAGTATCAGTGGGTTGCCAATTGGGATATGCCAGCGCATCAGGGAGGGCACTATGGGCTCTACGGGCCTCTTTTTGAATACGCGGTGGCTGCGGGCCACTACTCGTGCTAGCCACCGCACCAGCTTCAACTGCACTTATGGGACTCGCCATGTCACCAAGTATTACTTCAGTGCTGGTTGTACTAGGTCCAGGGTGTACAAGGCTCCTAGCGCTTGCTGGGCCACCAGAAGGATGAGCGGCACTAGTACCGACACTCTGCTCTGTACGGGCACCCTGCGATTCCTGCATCTCAACAACTCCAGAATGGGGTTGGGTACACCTGGGTCTAACAGGGACCCATCTGTCGTCAGAGCTATCTGTCAGGGAGCCACTGCTGTCATCAGATTCGTATACTGACCCTGATTCTGCCAGTGAGGCTTCCTCATCGCTCTCATCTAACATGGTTAGTATACTGTAAGCCTCTGCACTACTGTACCAGGCCTGACTCTGCTAACACAGCGGTTTTGTGTGCTGTGTTTTTTGTAAGTGACAGTAATCTATTGATTACTACACTTGCCTAGCTGGGGTGGGGTGGGGTGGGCTGGGCAGAGGGGTTAAACGCAGGTGCTGGCAGGAATCAGTGCTGATCGCGCAAACACCGCGTTTTGGGAACCCTAAACTATGGGAACTCTAGTATAGTTCTGATCAGATCAGATATTGATCTGTTCAAACACTATACTAGTAATGGAAGTGTGTGTGTGTGTGATAGACCAGTGGCCCCCCAATACCACATATTGAAGTGGGGTGTTATCTGAGTATACTTTTCTAAGTGTATTTGTGTTCTGCAACAATATTGCTTCTTTTGCTGAGTTAACTCTGCTACACACAGTGCCAAACTCACTGGCCAATTTTTTGTACAACTGGTGTGATAAACCAGTGGCCCCCCAATACCACATATTGAAGTGGGGTGTTACCTGAGTATGCTTTTATTAATGTATTTGTGTCCTGCAACAATATTGCCTCATTTGCTGCGCTAACTATGCTACACACAGTGCCAAACTCACTGGCCAATTTTTTGTACAACTGGTGTGATAAACCAGTGGCCCCCCAATACCACATATTGAAGTGGGGTGTTATCTGAGTATACTTTTACAAGTGTATTTGTGTCCTGCAAAAATATTGCCTCTTTTGCTGTGTTAACTCTGCTACACACAGTGCCAAACTCACTGGCCAATTTTTTGTACAACTGGTGTGATAAACCAGTGCCCCCCAATACCACAGATTGAAGTGGGGTGCTATTTAACAGTATACTTTTATAACAGTGTGTTTTAGTCCTGCAAAAATGTGGCCTCATTTTATTGAGTGATTTCAAAAGTTATACACTTTTTTCTATTCCACTATTCAATATACACCCTTGGGTTAAAAAAAATTAAATTGTGGCATAGTCTGTACTTATCTAGTTAAAAATTACAAACTTAAAAGGGGAATTTTCTTTTTTTTTCCCCTCCATAGCCTGCAGCAGAGCTGACTGATATAAGACACTGCTGGTCACATGTGCTATTGATAAATCACCAATTTTATATCATATTTTCTATTCTGCTATTCTATGTACATTGGGATAGTCTGTATCGGTACGTGTGAGATACACCTTTCCAATTTTTGGGGCGCATCTCATACTGCTGAGGATTTGAGGGTGCTTCAGTGTGCCTCCTGCCTGTTCCGAACTCCTCCTACTCCTCATCCTGCCTTTGGGGGTACAAAAAATATTAATTTGGGCCTAGTCTGTGTCTCTACGTGTGAGATACATACACCTTTTGATATCATATTTTCTATTACGCTCTTCAATCTACACCTTTGGGTAAAAACAATTAAATTGCGGGATAGTCTGTGTCGGTACGTGTGAGATACACCTTTCCAATTTTTGGGGCGCATTTCACACTGCCGAGGATTTGAGGGTGCTTTAGTGTGCCTCCTGCCTGTTCAGAACTCCTCCTACTCCTTATCCTGCCTTTGGGGGTACAAAAAATAGTAATTTGGGCCTAGTCTGGGTCTCTACGTGTGAGAAACATACACCTTTTGATATCATATTTTCTATTCCAATATTCAATCTACACCTTTGGGTAAAAACAATTAAATTGCGGGATAGTCTGTGTCGGTACGTGTGAGATACACCTTTCCAATTTTTGGGGCGCAGCTCATACTGCCGAGGATTTTAGGGTGCTTCAGTGTGCCTCCTGCCTGTTCCGAACTCCTCCTACTCCTCATCCTGCCTTTGGGGGTACAAAAAATAGTAATCGCGGCCTAGTCTGGTTCTGTACGTGTGAGATACATACACCTTTTGATAATATTTTCTATTCCGCTATTTAATCTACACCTTTGGAGTAAAAACAATTAAATTGCGGGATAGTCTGTGTCGGTACATGTGAGATACATACACCTTTTGATATCATATTTTCTATTCCGCTATTCAATCTACACCTTTGGGTAAAAACAATTAAATTGCGGGATAGTCTGTGTCGGTACGTGTGAGATACACCTTTCCAATTTTTGGGGCGTATCTCAAACTGCCGAGGATTTGAGGGTGCTTAAGTGTGCCTCCTGCCTGTTCCGAACTCCTCCTACTCCTCATCCTGCCTTTGGGGGTACAAAAAATAGTAATCAGGGCCTAGTCTGGTTCTGTACGTGTGAGATACATACACCTTTTTTTTGATAATATTTTCTATTCCGCTATTTAATCTACACCTTTGGGTAAAAACAATTAAATTGCGGGATAGTCTGTGTCGGTACGTGTGAGATACACCTTTCCAATTTTTGGGGCGCATCTCATACTGCTGAGGATTTGAGGGTGCTTCAGTGTGCCTCCTGCCTGTTCCGAACTCCTCCTACTCCTCATCCTGCCTTTGGGGGTACAAAAAATAGTAATCGCGGCCTAGTCTGGTTCTGTACGTGTGAGATACATACACCTTTTGATAATATTTTCTATTCCGCTATTTAATCTACACCTTTGGGGTAAAAACAATTAAATTGCGGGATAGTCTGTATCGGTACGTGTGAGATACATACACCTTTTGATATCATATTTTGTATTCCGCTATTCAATCTACACCTTTGGAGTAAAAACAATTAAATTGCGGGATAGTCTGTGTCGGTACGTGTGAGATACATACACCTTTTGATATCATATTTTCTATTTCGCTACTCAATCTACACCTTTGGAGTAAAAACAATTCAATTGCGGGATAGTCTGTGTCGGTACGTGTGAGATACATACACCTTTCGATATCATATTTTCTATTCCGCTATTTAATCTACACCTTTGGGGTAAAAACAATTAAATTGCGGGATAGTCTGTGTCGGTACGTGTGAGATACACCTTTCCAATTTTTGGGGCGTATCTCAAACCGCCGAGGATTTGAGGGTGCTTAAGTGTGCCTCCTGCCTGTTCCGAACTCTTCCTACTCCTCATCCTGCCTTTGGGGGTACAAAAAATAGTAATCGGGGCCTAGTCTGGGTTTGTACGTGTGAGATACACCACTGTTTTGTACATTTTTTCCTATTCCGCTATTCAATATACACCCTGTTTGAGTGTAAAAAATTAAATTACGGCATAGTCTGTATCGGTACATGTGAGATACACCTTTTTAAATTTGTTTGGCGCATCTCCTTCCACCGCCGAGAATTGCAGGGCGCTTCAGTTTGCCTCCTGTTCCCAACTCCTCCTACTCCTCTTCCTCATCCTGCCTTTAGGGTAGAAAAAATTGTAATCGGGGCCTAGTCTGTGTTTGTACGTGTGAGATACACCGTATTATAAATTTTTTCCTATTCCGCTATTCAATATACACCCTTTTGGAGTGTAAAAAATTAAATTACGGCATAGTCTGTATCGGTACGTGTGAGATACACCTTTTAAATTTGTTTTGCGCATCTCCTTCCACCGCCAAGGATTGCAGGGTGCTTCAGTTTGCCTCCTGTTCCGAACTCCTCCTACTCCTCTTCCTCATCCTCCCTTTAGGGTACAAAAAATTTTAATCGGGGCCTAGTCTGTGTTTGTACGTGCGAGATACACCATTTTTTATCCTTTTTCCTATTCCGCTATTCAATATACACCCTTTTGGGGTTAAAAAAATTAAATTGCGGCATAGTTTGCATATTTGACTGTGAGATACACCTGTGCGATACTGTTGTTGTTTTGTTCCGCTATTCAATAAACACCTTTCTATTGCAAGATCATAAATTACAGAAATATGAGGAGACCGTCAAATAGGGGCCGTGGCCTGGGTCGTGGTGCTGCTGGTAGAGCTCCTGTTGCAATTAGAGGACGTGGTCAATCTTTGCCAGCTACACGCACAAGTGAAACACCTTCCTCAAGTGTGAGTAGGCGACAGAACCTGCAGCAGTATTTGGTAGGGCATCATACGCCTCTAGAAGTGATGAGGCCAGAACAAGTAGAGGCGATAGTAGATTGGTTTGCTACTGACAGTGCCTCCAGTTCCTTTACATTGTCTCCCACCCAGTCTACTGCAGAAAGGTCAGAGTTGGCACCTGCAGCCAATGTCCAACCGTCTTTCACCTCACCCCCTTGCAAATCAGGCAAGCAGTCTGAGCCCCAAGTCATACAGCAGTCTCTTCTTCTTTTTCAGGACTCTGTCAGCAGGGTTTCCCAGGGCCATCCACCTAGCCCTGCCCCAGAAGTGGAAGAGATTGAGTGCAGCGATGCCCAACCACTTATTTCTCAAGATGAGTACATGCAAGGACCATCGCAGCACGTCTCCAATGATGACGAAACGCAGGTGCCAACTGCTGCGGCACTCAGAATTGTGGAGACCGACAAGGAGGGCAAGGGTAAAGACTGGGTGGAAGATGATGTGGAGGACGATGAGGTCCTCGACCCCACATGGAATAAAGGTCATGCAGGTGACCTGAGTAGTTTGGAGGAAGAGGCGGTGGTCGCACAGAGCCACCAGCACAGTAGAAGAGGGAGCAGGGTGCAGAAGCGGAGCGGCCGTGCCCTAGACACTACGCCTGCTACTACCCAATGCAGCAAGGGAACGAACACAGCAAAGCCAGCTCAAAGGAGTTCTCTAGCGTGGAAGTTCTTCAGAAAATGTGCTGATGACAGGACACGAGTGGTTTGCACCCTGTGCAATCAGAGCCTGAAGCGAGGCATAAACCTTCTCAACCTGAGCACAACCTGCATGATCAGGCATCTAAGTGCAAAGCACGAGCTGCAGTGGAGTAGACACCTTCAAAACCAAGAAACATCTCTGGCTCATCCTGCTTCCTCTTCTGCTGCAGTCTCGGCCTCACCATCCACATCTCTAGTGATACCGGCACCTGCCACCCCTCAAACAGAGGATCTGTCAGCAACACCACCACCTGGGTCACCAACCATCTCCACAATGTCCCATGGAAGCGTTAAGCTTTCCATCTCCCAAACACTTCAGAGGAAGAGGAAGTACCCCCCTACCCACCCGCGATCCCTGGCCCTGAATGCCAGCATTTCAAAATTATTGGCCTTTGAAATGCTGTCATTCCGTCTGGTGGAGACGCACAGTTTTAAAAACCTTATGTCGGTGGCTGTCCCACAGTACGTCGTGCCCAGCCGCCAGTACTTTTCCAGCCAAGCCATCCCTTCCCTGCACAACCAAGTGGGGGAAAAAATCAGGTGTGCACTGCGCAATGCGATCCGTGGCAAGGTCCACCTAACTACCGATACGTGGACCAGTAAGCACGGTCAGGGGCGTTATATCTCCCTAACGGCACACTGGGTAAATGCAGTGGCGGATGGGCCTGAGGCGGATAGCAATTTGGCGCATGTCCTTCCACCACCGAGGATTGCAGGGCGCTTCAGTTTGCCTCCTGTTCCTAACTCCTCCTACTCCGCTTCCTCATCTTCTACCGCCTCCTCATCCGGTCAGCGTAACACCTTCACCACCAACTTCAGCACGGCCAGGGGTAAACGACAGCAGGCAGTTTTAAAACTTGCCTGTTTGGGGGAAAAACCACACACCGCGCAGGAGTTGTGGAGGAGCATGGACAATGAGTGGTTGCTGCCAGCGAGCCTCAAGCCCGGCCTGGTGGTGTGCGATAACGGGCGAAATCTCATAGCAGCTCTGGGCCTAGCCGGTTTGACGCACATCCCTTGCCTGGCGCATGTGCTGAATTTGGTGGTGCAGAGGTTCCTTAAAAATTACCCCGATATGTCAGAGCTGCTGCAGAAAGTGCGGGCCATCTGTGCGCACTTTCGGCGTTCTCACCCTGCTGCTGCTCGCCTGTCAGCGCTGCAGCGTAACTTCGGCCTTCCCGCTCACCGCCTCATATGTGACGTGCCCACAAGGTGGAACTCCACCTTGCACATGCTGGAAAGACTGTGCGAGCAGCAGCAGGCCATAGTGGAGTTTCAGCTGCAGCACGCACGCGTGAGTCGCTCTGCGGAACAGCACCACTTCACCACCAATAACTGGGCCTCCATGCGAGACCTGTGTGCCTTGTTGCGCTGTTTTGAGTACTCCACCAACATGGCCAGTGCCGATGACGCCGTTGTCAGCTTAACTATCCCACGTCTATGCCTCCTTCAAAAAACAATTTGGGCGATGATGGAAGAGGATGTGGCACAGGAGGAGGAGGAGGAGGATGAAGAGGTAACATTTCCAAGGCTTTCAGGGCAGTCATTCGCAAGGGGCTCCGAGGATGGGTTCCTGCACACACAAACGCCAGGGACACAATTGTCCAGCAGGGGCACAGTTCTGGAGGATGAGGAGGATGAGGAGGAGGAGATAGAGGAGGAGATGGAACCATGTTCACAGCAGGGTGGCACCCAGGCCAGCTCATGGCCATCACTGGTGCGTGGCTGGGGGGATACAGAGGACACAGACGATACACCTCCCACAGAGGACAGCCTTTCGTTGCCTCTGGGCAGCCTGGCACACATGAGCAATTACATGCTGCAGTGTCTCCACAACGACCGCCGAGTTGCCCACATTCTTACTTGTGCTGATTACTGGGTGGCCACGCTGCTGGATCCCCGTTACAAGGACAACGTACCGTCCTTAATTCATTCACTGGAGCGCGATCGCAAGATGCGCGAGTACAACCGCACGCTGGTAGACGCGATGCTGCTGGCATTCCCACCTGACAGCGGGGCCACAGTGGAAGCACAAGGCCAAGGCAGAGGAGGAGGAGGAGGAGGAAGAGGTCGCCAATGCAACCAGGGCACCGCCAGCACCTCAGAAGGCAGGGTTAGCATGGCCAAAATGTGGAAAAGCTTTGTCAGCACGCCACAACAAACAGCAGCACCAGCAGCTCATATGGAACGTCTTAGCAGGAGGCAGCATTTCACCAACATGGTGGAGCAGTATGTGTGCACATGCCTACATGTAGTGAATGACGGGTCTGCCCCCTTCAACTTCTGGGTCTCCAAATTGGGCACATGGCCTGAGCTTGCCCTTTACGCCTTGGAGGTGCTGGCGTGCCCTGCAGCCAGTGTATTATCTGAACGTGTATTTAGCACGGCTGGGGGCGTTATCACAGACAAGCGCAGCCGCCTGTCCAGAGACGATGTGGACAAGCTCACGTTCATTAAAATGAACCAGGCATGGATCCCACGGGACTTTTCCGTACCTTGTGCAGAATAGAGATGGATACCGACCTTACCCAGCCATTGTTCTATTTTTGATCTTTCTCACTCTTTTGGGGTGTACCCTCATTTAAAATGACTGAAAAAAAGAAGTGTTGGCTACCTCGTCCTCCTCCACCGCCGCTTCCACCTTCACCGCCCATAGGTGTGCGCAGCCTATTGCATTAGGGTGTGCACCCCAAAGTTTAAATACACATGCATGTGTTTGCCTACATGTACATGGCCCCGGTACATTACTCTCCCTGCTGGAAAAGTGAAATAGAAGTGTGTGGCACTTCTCTTATGTCAGAGCAGGTCCGAGGGAGATCTTTCCCATCTCCTCACTGGCAAACAGAGCAATAATGCTAATGTGCCCTAGGTGATTAGGGTGTGCCCAGGCACACCCGGCACACCCTGTGCACACGCCTATGACACTGCCACATCCACCACCACCTCAACCTCCCTCCTACTCCATATGGGCCTCGTCCTTCACAGATGAAGAACATTGTTTTATTTTTCAGTTTTTTTTTTTTTGTTGTTTTAAGTTATTTTCCTATCCACATTTGTTTGCAGAGCACTTGCCATGCTCTTAACTACATTTTGCTGCCATTTGCAGCACTCTAGCCCTTTCCATTGGTGTTTTAGAGCCATTTTAGTGCCTGAAAGTTCGGGTCCCTATTGACTTCAATGTGGTTCGGTGTCCGTGTAAAGTTCGGAAAAAGTCCGGGACACGGACCCGGACTTTTTTTTCAAGTTCGGCCGAACCCGCCGAACACGGACATCCAGGTGTCCGCTCAACTCTAATGGTGACATATTATATTATGCTTGATTCCCAACTGAATTTAAACCTGGGCAGACGGACAAGTCCTGGAACCAGAGACCCTTTTGCCATACAGACAATTACTCATATTCTCTTCTTCTTGGGCTTTTATGCGAAGGAGAGGAAGGGTTAGTCACATCCATGTGCTTCTGCTTCTTCCCTTTCTGCGATAAAAATTTAGCTGGGGATATTTTGTGTGGGCCAGGGGAGGCTGGAATTGCAGGTGGGATTTTAAATTCTTGGTACCATTCAGGAAGTTCTATGAGTTCAATGTGGAGGCTCTCACAGAATGCAGGTAGATCATCTGGCATACGTAGAAAGACATTTTTACCATTGTAGGTTGCTTGAAGAGCAAATTTATATTTCCACCTGTATGTGATCCCTTTGATTTTCAGGGTATCAAGCAAAGGTCTGAGTGCTCTTCTATTTTTGAGCGTTATAGGTGACAGATCCTGGAACAAATTGGATGGTGTGCTCATTAAACAGTATCTGGTCTTTCTGTCTTGCCTTATGGAGAATTTCCTCCTTAAGGGTGAAGCTAGTTAGACAGCATACAATGTCTCTTGGTGGAGCTGGGTCAGGGGCCCTTGGTCTCAAAGCTCTGTGTGCCCTATCAAAGTTGATGGGGGATTCAGGAGGGCGTTCAAGTAAACTATTAAAGATAGAGCATAGGGCTGATTTGATTTGCTCTAGATTAACAGTTTCAGGCACCCCTCTGACCCTAATGTTATTTCGTATGCCCCTGTTATCCAAATCTTCCATCTGTCTGTTCACAAGTATTAGGTGTTTAGAATGTGTGATTGTGACTTCTTCAAGTTGTTTGATCGCTTTTTCTCTCTGCCTGCCTGCCCTCTCCAAAGCAGTGACCAGATCTGTGAGTCTTGCAAGCTCTGTCTTTATGTCAGTGAGTACTAAGGAAAATGAGCTCTTAATGTCTGCAGCTATTTCCATCATGTCTGAGTAGGTAAGTGTATGGTCTCTGAAAAGATAGTTTCCTACCGTTTCCTTAGAAGATGCATTAGAGATTTCTTCATAGTCCTTATCTTCCTCATGGTTTGCATGCGGCGCCATCTTGGGGCCTAACACAGCCTTCTTCCCTGATGACTTGTTTTTTAATAAGTCTGAAATATATTTCCCCGAGTTGCTGGTTGGTGTTCTCAGCTGCTTGCCCTGTGTCCCGGCCTTCGTGATTCTGCCCATATTTTGCTTTGGAATCACTGGATGGCTGTGGATTCACCTCTGTCACTCCAGAGCTCTGCTCTCAAGCATCTATTCCTTGTGCTTGCCAAGCCACGCCCCTTACAGCATTGTAATTGACTCACCATATGCTTATTTTACCTTTTCTAGAGTTGTGTTTACTATAAAGCTCATTGTTAAAGAAAGTTCATTGATAAAAATCTTTTTTTCCTGACGGCTCCATTTTAGCACATCTTTGTAGGTCCCAACCATCCCTCAGACAAATTTGAGCCCCCCACAGCCTTAGTGTCCCTTCTCTTTCCTTCTTCATATTGTGCATTCAGGATCAGGATGAAGATACAGTATGTCTCTTACATTGCCTGGCTAAAAGCTTGGGCTGTCCATCCACTGATATGGCCAGGATGACATCCCTGTGTTCCCCTGCTAAAATGATTCCTGCCTCAGGGAGCCCCTCTGTTAGCCTCTGGGGCTGCATAGGGAGCTTCAAATAATTTTCCTAAGGGGTGTAGAGTGACACTATAGAGCTTGACAGAATGGCAGACAGCCTTGGTGTGGTTAAGCAGTGTGTACAAGCCTTGTGGAAGCAGTTCCCCTTTCCAAGATGGTGCTAAGTGCTTCACTGCACTCATTACAGAAATATAGATGTGGGAGTGTGGAGCTGTGTTTTTGTTACCAAAGTTAAACTGGCTCTGGGATCAGTGTGTTGCTACATTTCTAGGATCCAGTTCTATTTCTGCTGCTGTTGCTGTGTTTCTTTTTGCCTCCGCTAAATAAGGCATTTAAAAGGGCCCCTGCTAATTTTTTGCCTGCACACACTAGAAGCCTCTATTTTATGTGTTAACTTGCTCTCTCTCTCCCTGCAGTGTGTATTACTATGCCAACTATAAGCAAAGACCAGCATCTGCAGAGAAGGTAGGGGACAATATAATTTGTGTGCTTAGAATTATCTGGATTCTGCAATCATTTTTAAATATTTTTTTTCTCAAAAGCTCATCAGGCTCGAGACACAGATCTCCACACATCTCACAGAGCTGGAGCATGCTGCAAGTAGTAAAAAAATCTCCATCCCTGGAAATGTAGCACTCATGAGATTCTAGGGATGGGCGTTCCAGATTTTGCTGCAGGGAATCACGCTCCCAATGTAGGTTTAGGGGACTGCATCACCATGAGTAGCCCAGGCCAGGTGGATGCTGGGCTTATCCCAATATGGCAATTCTGGGTAAGGCAGCATTCGAGGCAGGTTTTCATGAATCAACTTAGTATAAATAGGCAAATAGTCTGGACATATTTTCAATGATGAAAAAAACATTTCAAAGTACTCTGAAATCCTTTCAATATGAAACCCAACCTGCCCAGCACTCTGGATGAGTTTTGCAGGCCTCAGCCTCGTAACTCGATGTATCTGGCATGGAAGACTGAAGACCTTTGAGTCCAACCCAGTCTAAGGATTCTTCTTCAGATAAAGAGGATACCCTGTATTAAGGGTTTGACTTCACCCTGTTTCAGCCCATTCTTAAAGAAATCGGACAGGTGCTGTCAAGTCAGGATTCGGTGGATGAACCCCAAAAGAAGGACAGGAAATGCTTCAAAAACTTGTGAAAACTGGGTCTGTGTTTTCCATTTACTGTATAGATGAAATTTGGGATGTTTTTTTTAGATGACTGGAAACAGGAAGACTGGAACTATTTGTTGTGCAATAATTTTCCAAAGCTCTATCTAGGAGGATATGAAAAATCTTGAGGATTAGTGATGAGCCGAATACCCCCCTGTTCAGTTCGCACCAGAACATCTCGAACAGGGGAGATGTTCTAGCGAACATTCGAACACGAAAAATCACAAATCCTCATTTTAAGGCTTAAATTTAAGTGACTATTAATCACCCGCTGGGCTAACGATTCAAACTCACACAGCCTCTCACTTGCTAGCCTGTTATTCTAACAGCTACCCACCAAGGCAGCTGAGTAACCTGAGACTCTCTCTGCCTAACAATTCTCTATCTGAGATTGGCAGCTCTTTTAGAGGGTTCTGACATCACCAGTGCCCCATAATCCATTTCTCAGGTGCAGTGAATAAATTACTGACGTCACTTCAGAAGGGGCGAGACAATTAATCGGTTTTAATTAAAATCCATAATTAATATTAGGCACCTGCTGGGCCTGGGGATTCAAACTCGCAACCTTTTGTTTGGAAGTCGGTTACTCTACCAGCTAGGCCACCCAGCCAGCTAATTAACATTGGACTCTGTCTGGCTAACGAGCTTCTATCTGAGTTTGACTGCTCCCAAAATCCATTGCTTTAGGTGCAGTTTATAAATTACTGACGTCAGTAATTTAGTCACTGCACTTGAGCAGTGCATTGTGGGGTGGCTTGTGACATCAGGTCACTATAAAAGAGCTGTCAAAATCAAAACAGCTCATTCAGGAAGCCTCTGGAGAAGCAGGAGCTTCTTTTTTTCTATTTTTCGTATGGCCGTCAATTGATCATCGGTGGACAGAATTGTATTATTTTTAAAAAAAAGACTTTTCCAAAACTGGCTTTTGTCATTATTTTTTTGTACATTTTTTTGGTGAATGGGTAGGGGTACCCCATATCTATTCACATGGGGGGACAGGATCTGGGGGTCCCCTTGTTAAAGGGGGCTTCCAGATTCCTATAAGCCTCCCTCGCAGACCCCCACAACCACAGCCCAGGGTTGTGGGGAAGAGACCCCTGTCCCCATCAACATGGGGGCAAGGTGCTTTGGGGTATTGAGGGCATATGGCCTGGTATGGCTTGCAAAGCCAAGATTTCAGCATCAACTGCTAATCTTAAGCTGTCTGCAGGTTTTATGGCTGAAGCAGCCATTGAGATTGTTAAATCCCTTGCCAGGCTTGGACATGGCGGTGTGAGGTCGCTTTTGCATGGTGCTCCCGCTCCTTGTCCTCCCTTCTCGGCACCTACATCTCTCTCCTAGCTACTATGAGCGTCCATAGAAAGAGAAAGACCAAGTCTTCATCCGCATCGTGCTCCAGGAAGGCTACAACCACCCCCATCTGCTCCTTTTTCTCGGACTCGGCGAGCCCATCATCCGCTGCCTTGTCCCTAACCCTGGGGGGTGGCCTGGGACCCGCGGCTCCTTCTCTGCCGGGAATGAGCTCCTCACCTCTGCATCCCGCCTGCACTATGGCCACCGCCGGATCGCTGCAGGCTTCTCAACCCTCTCCCGCAGTCCAGATAGGAGACAACTCCGAGCTGTGGGCTCTCCTGCGGGCTCTACCCACTAGAGCGGACATGGAAGCCATTGTTGCGCAAGTAGCAGAGCAACATAGAAAGGACTTTCAACACCTGAGTGGAGAGTTGGCTCAGCTGGATGGGCACATTTCGGCTGGGGAAGCGGCGGTGGGTGACCTTCAGACCAGGGTACTTGCCCTGGAGCAAGCCCATGCCTCGCATGATGAGACCCTCGCCGCCCACCAGCTCAGGATGGAGGACTTCGAAAACCGGAGCCGCCGTAATAACCTGCGGCTCCGGGGCATCCCGGAGGCTACTGGCTCTGAGGATCTCGTGGAGACAGTGCGAGCCATTCTCTCCCTGGTGTGCACCCCGGACCCTCAGGCCCCCTTCGAATTTGACAGGGTCCATCGAGCCCTGGGAGCCCGACCATCTGACCCCTCCAGACTGCGGGACGTGATCTGTCGTCTCCACCGGTACACAGTGAAGGAGAAGGTACTTCGGGAGGCATGGGCAAAAGGTCCGGTGGACTTTGATGGGGCGACGGTACAGATCTTCCCGGACGTTGCCCGCGGCACTTCACAGCGTCGAGCGATGTTGAAGCCCTTGCTGGAACAGCTCAGGAGCCCGGAGATCACATACCGCTGGGGATTCCCCTTGCAGCTCACAATAAGGAAGAATGGATCCTCATTTACTCTCCGCAAGCACGCTGATCTGCCGGCTCTGTTTGCCTTCCTGGGTGTATCCCCAGTGGACCTCCCGGACTGGATGGGGCTGCTCCCGGACCGTGACCCTGGCCGGGGAGCCGGAAGATTCAGCCGCCCCTTGCCTAGAAGACAGCGTCGTTGGAATCAGCGCTCGAGGGAGGGCTCCCGTGGCCCCTGAGACCTAATTCACTGCCAGCATCGGTCTGTGAGTATGGCCCCGCTCTCCTATCTCCCCTCCATTCCGACCCCGGTGCTGTCTAGTGACTGTCGCAGCGGAACTGCCCATGGACTTCCTGCACTATCCCCCCTGTAACTTTTTGTCAGACTGCTGTGGCCCGCTCTGTGCTGCCCCCCCTCCCTCCCGTGTGGCTCCCTGATGACCCGGGTACTGTGCTATGCGGCCTGATCCCTCGTGAGTCATCCTGCGGTCCCTTGATGCCCCTTGCTAAACCTTACAGGTCCCTGCTTCATTGGCCCCCTCCCTTCTGGAATACGGTCCGACATTGCTTTGTTCCCCGGTGACGATTGTAGCTCCCCTTTCCTTGGATGCTGTTGCCCCCCCCCCCGGCCGCTATGTCCCTTCCCCTCCATTGTCCCGGGGACAGGGATGTGTATGCTCCAGGTTGGAAGTAAGCTTGAAACTGCCTTGTTCCGGACTCTGGTTCTGGGAAGGGGGGGGACGTTGGGGGCTGCTGTCACTGTAGTTTTAAGTTGCAATGCTGTTGATATGTGTGGGGGGAGGGGGCTGCTGGGGCCTGGGCTTCCGTGGCGCGGAGCCCCGGGCTCCGCCTCGTGGGGGGCCGCGGGGTGCACACTCTGTGATGCCGGCATGGGTGCGGTGGGGGGGGGGGCCCGGCCCGACTGCGCTCACACTAGCGATGTATCCGTGGCGCCTATTGCCCTGCTCTTTGGGTGGATGGGGCTGAGTCCTCCCGCTCGCTGCCCAGTGATTGGCCTCTGAGCTCTTGGGCTGCATGGTTACTGTTTGGGATTGGTGCTTAGTTGTTTGTAAGAGGCTGTTCTGGGGTGTGTTCTGCTCCTTCTCCCTCTCCTCCTTCCTACCTCCCCCCTCCTTTCCCCTCCCTTCCCCCCCTCTCCCCTCCTTCCCCACCCCCCTCCTCCCCCCCTCCTCCCCCCTTCTCCCCCCTCCCTTCTTCTCCCCCTTCCATGTACCCCATCCTCCCCTCCCTTCTTCTACATTACCCCCCTTCCCCCTTTTTGCCCCCTTCCCCCTCTTCCCTCTCTCCTTCCCCCTCCTCCTCTTCCTCTTCCCTTCCTTCCTCTCCCCCTACTCCCCTCCCTTCCTCTACCCTTCTCCCACACTCCTTCCTCCCCCCTCCCGCCTTCCCTTCTCTCTTTCTCCCCCCTTCCTACTCCTCAGTCCCTCCCCTCGGGGCCATCCATCCTGCTCGGACCGGTCTTATGCTGCTGGTAGGGACCCCCCTCGGGGCCTCACGGGGCCGCGGGCCGGTGGGGTCTTGATGAGGTGGGGTCTGGATGCACATGGGGTGTCGGGGGCCGGGATAGGCCCTTCGGGGAGATGTGGGTGTGCATCCCCTGGGGGTCTTCCTCCTTCCGACTCTCCCTAAGTTATGCTCATGTTGGACGCTCTTGTTTCTATGTGTTGTTGCATTCTTATTTCACGTTTTTTTTTCTTACATGTATGTGGTTTATATCGCGAGTTTTGCCGAGAGGGGGACGGATGGGAGCGGTCACCACTTTCCTCCTTTGTTGGTGTCCTTCCCCGTTCCCCCCATAGGATCTCCTTGGCCGAGGTTCCCCACACTCCACCCAGGTTAGGGGTGGTGGGTCTGGCACCTCAGGAGACCTGAGACTAGTTCTCATAGTGCCCATTGGCACAGTAGTTTCTTCCCTTCTTCCCCCCCTTATTATTGCCTCCTTGCTACCTCTTCTCCTCCGCTTCCTAAACTTTATTTCTTGATTTCCTTTTCTCTTCCTGCTCCCTCCTCCCCCCCCCTTTTTTTTTTTTTGAGATGGCCACCTCCCGGGTTGACCCCGTCCGGTTGGTGACCCTCAACGTCAAGGGACTTAACACCCCGGAGAAACGTTCCATCATTTTGAATGACCTTCACCGTCTTTGGGCCCACGTTGGCTTCTTGCAGGAGACCCATTTTAGAACCGCCAAACTTCCGAAGTTGGGCGACAGACGGTTCCCCACTGTCTACCACAGCTGCTCACCTGATTCCAGATAGAGGGGTCAGCATTTTGATTAGCGCACGAGCTCCGTGGACATTTCTAGATTCGTGGAGTGACGAACTGGGCCGGGCTCTTTTTGTTAAGGGCCGTCTGGGCTCTGTCCCGGTCATCCTCGCCAATTTTTACCTTCCGAACACTGGACAGATATCCTGTCTCGAACCACTGTTGTCGCAACTCCATGACTTCATGGAGGGTCAGGTCCTTCTGGGGGGGGATCTCAACTTCGTCATGGATCCGGTCCAGGATGCGTCTAGAGGCGCCTCCCACATCTCCTATGCTGCTCTCAAGCGCCTCAAAAAGGCCTTTCACCTTGTGGATGTGTGGCGGATCCTTCACCCGTCATCCCGGGATTATACCTTCTACTCCTCCCCCCATGCTTCCTACATGCGTATCGATTACTTCCTGATCCCGCAGGCCTTGCTGGGTAAGGTCGTCTCGTCTTCCATCGGCCCTGTCACTGTGTCCGATCATGCACCGGTGATCCTTGAGCTGGATTTGCGGTCCCCGGAGCCTCGGCAGTGGCAGTGGCGGCTGAACGACAGTCTCCTCCAGGACCCCAAAGTACTGGAGGAGCTGCAAGTCGAGCTTGGGCGTTTCTTTTCCTCCAATGCCCTCCCGGAAAGTTCTCCGCTGATGGTCTGGGAAGCTCATAAGAGCTATATGCGGGGGGTCCTAATAAAGATCGGTTCACAGCGTAAACGGGAGCGTGCCCGTCAGATGCACGATCTTCTTACGCGATTGGAGTCACTGGAGGCTGCTCATAAGAGGTCCTTGGCCCAATCTGTCCTTCAGGAACTAACTGTTCTACGTGAGCAGTTGCGCTCCCTGACCCTTTTTAGGGTTAAGGCATCGCTAGCTAAGTGTCGAAGGGTCTTCTATGAACATGGGGACAAATGTGGGAAAATCTTGGCAAGCGCACTGCGACAGCGGAGGGCGCAGACATTCATCCAGGAAATCCTCGCCTCCCCGAACCAGAAGGTACACGCAACGGGCCGCATAGCGGAAGCCTTTCGCCGCTACTACTCCTCTCTATACAACCTGACCCCTGACACGACTGCGTCCGCGCGGGACGACCTCCGCTCTCGGATTCAGGAATATATTAGTGCCTCTGGTCTTCCTGCCCTCCCGCTGGATGCCGTGGAGCGCCTGGAGGAACCTCTTCACCCCGATGAACTGTTGAGCACCTTGGCGAACTCTCAGAAAGGCAAGGCTCCGGGTCCAGATGGATACTCTTTGACCTATTATAAATGTTTTGCGCACATTCTCTCCCCGCACTTTCTGGCTGCATAATGCGGCGGGCTTGGGTGCTGAGTTTCCGGTGGACTCGCTTCGCGCACATATCACTGTGATCGCGAAGGAGGGCAAGGATCCCCTCCTCTGCCAGAGCTATAGGCCTATCTCGCTCCTAAATGTGGATCTGAAACTGTTTACCAAGATCCTATCATCTCGCTTGGCCCCTCTGCTCCCACAGTTGATCCACAATGACCAGGTGGGCTTTGTGCCTTCCAGAGAGGCCAGGGATAATACAACGAAAGCCGTGGATTTGTTGCATTTGGCCTGTGTGCGGAAGACCCCTCTGCTGCTTCTCTCGACGGATGCCGAAAAGGCATTCGATCGGGTAAACTGGGATTTTCTAATGGGGACGATGGAGCATGTCGGCCTCGGGCAACGTATGTTGTCTTGGATCCGTGCGATTTACTCCAACCCGTCGGCCTGTGTTAAGATAAATGGTCTGCTCTCCAACCCGTTAGAGATCTCTAATGGGACGCGGCAGGGTTGCCCCCTGTCGCCCCTGATCTTTGTCCCGACATAGCCGGGTTGACCATCTCCTCATCGCTGGCCCCGAAGGTTGCAGCTTACGCCGATGACCTCCTGTTTTTCCTCACGAAACCTCTTATATCCTTGCCTAATCTTATGAAGGAGTTCCGTGTTTACGAACCTCTTTCATCTTATAAGATTAACCATCAGAAGTCGGAGGCCTTGCCTGTGGCGATGCCTCCGGCTTTGCTGGCCCTCCTCCAGCAAGACTTCCCATTTAAGTGGAGCTCTTCTCATATCAAATACTTGGGTATCTCCCTCCCCAACTGCCCCGACCGCGTATTCGAACTTAACTTCCCTCCTCTCCTCTCTCGTATTCGGAAGGATCTGGAGGAGTGGCAGAAGGGATTGTTCTCTTGGTTTGGGCGTTGCAATATTATCAAAATGAATGTCATGCCTCGTTTGCTATATGTATTGCAAGCCCTTCCAATTGCGGTCCCTTCAGCCTTCCTGCGCAAAATCAATGAAACCTTCCGTAAATTTCTCTGGGTGAGGGGCCCCCCCGCCTTGCCCTCAAGGTTCTCCGAATGCCCAAGCTTTGTGGAGGCATGGCCTTCCCAGATGCGACGATGTACTACGAAGCATGTCACCTTACCAGGATTGTGGACTGGCAGGTTCATAGTCACCTCAAACAGTGGATCAGGATTGAGCGAAGTCCGGGGGATCCCCCTCCGGACTCCCTCCTGTGGGGTGCTTCTGACTTGCCTAAGCATGTGTTGGAGCATCCGACTGTGGGAGCTACCCTTAAGCTGGGGCGTAGGATATGCGAGGCCGGCCTGATTGCCTCTCTCCCTTTGCTTCTGTTCCCGGTGCTCGAAAATCAGCACTTCTCCCCAGGTAGGACGGATAAGGGCTTCCACGTCTTGAAGTCTGACGGCTTCCACCAGGCTAGGCACTTCATTGCTCAAGGGAAATGGGTCTCGCGTCAGGCTCTCTTTTCCAGTAACTCCTTTGCTGCTCTATCCTTCTGGCAGAAGGTGCAGCTAGCACATTTTCTACAGTCCCTTCCACCTGCAACCTCATTTAATAGACGCCTAAAGCCCTTTGAAGAACTGTGTGCGTCGCCCTCTCCATTACGACATACCATTTCTTTGATATACCGCCTGTTAACGGGGCCGTTGGATGACCCTTCCTCTCGCCCCCTGTATCTTGACAGGTGGGAACGTGACCTAGGCCTCTCTTTCACGGATCACCAGATTGATCGCATTATGTTTTTCACGTACAAAACTTCCACTTGTACCAAATATCAGGAAACGGGATACAAGCTGCTGACCAGGTGGTACTACACTCCGGTCAGATTACGCAAAATGTTCCCTTCTTGCTCGGACCTTTGCTGGAGATGTGGGGAGGAGGTGGGGTCCCTTCTCCACATTTTTTGGTCCTGTAGCCGCCTGCAACCCTTTTGGGCTGAGGTTTTACGCATCGCACAAAAATTCACAGACCATGCCCTCACTTTGGATCCTGCTCTCTTTCTCCTTCACCACAACAGTTTCCCACGAGCATCCTACAAAAAAATCCATTCTGCCGCTGCTCTTCACGGCTGCCAAGAGCTGTATCCCTCTTCTCTGGAAGCAGACCCAGCCACCTACAGTAGCTATGTGGTTGCGGAAAGTAGCTAGCATTAATGAAATGGAGGATCTTGTGGCTGCTGAACGGGGCACGAGGGAGAAGTTCCTCAAAAGATGGTACTACTGGCATGAGTTCAGTTTCTCTGCGGAATACAAAGACCTGGTGATCTAGCTCGTTTCTGGCGGGTCGGGTGGCCATCTCCCTCCCCCCCCTTTCTATCCCCTGTCTCCTCCTTCATCTCCCCCCCTCTCCCCCCTACTGTTTTCACCCTCCTGTCTTTCTCTCTCGTTAGGTGGGATCTCCCCACCCTCTTTGGGATAATATTAAAAAATGAAAAGGAGAGGAAGGGAAATGTTAATCACCCTGCTTTTTTTTTGTTCCTCGCTCCTTCCCTCACGGGCATACATGCAGGGGTTTCGCATAGCTGGCTGTGGGGGGATGGGCCGCCGGGGTTGTTTTTTCTCCGCCTCCGTAATCCGGCCATGTGACAGATGCCGGTGGAGGGGGAGGCCTCTCCGGGGACCTATTCCCCTGTGGCGGTCAGATACGACGTCTGATACCACTGCCCTCTGGTTTAGGGGCGGCTTTTGCTGTTATTTTATGCTTTAGACTCTGAGCTGTTTGTCTCTATATTTGATGTGTATGGACTTGTACTGCTGATCCTGCCTGTATTGTGTGCCTTTTCCTCTTCTAATAAACTTTGAATTTATAAAAAAAATCCCTTGCCAGGGTTATGTTAGATGCTGTCACAGGCAGAAGGGCTCTTTGGCTTACACCATGGGTGGCAGATACTGGGATGGTGCAAAATCTTTTTGGAAACAAACTGGATGCTGCAATAGCAAAAATTATGAGTGGAAAATCTGGGTTTATACCCCAAAATAGAACTGCTAAAGCAGAAACATTTTAATTTCAGAGGGCATCTAAAGGACCAGAGGAAAAGAGGCAAGGGCCTATAGATCAGACTGTGAGTTCCACTGATCTTGGAGTAGTAGCCAAGCCTTCCAGAAGCCCAAGAGATCGGCCTCCTCCTCTGGGCAGGAAGCTCAAGTTATTTGAAGGGTGTGCCTGCTCTCATCTGCCGAGTAGGGGCAAGGCTATACAAGTTGCAGCATGTGTGGGAAGGCAACATAAAGGCTTATTGGGTGGTGATTAATATTAAATTTGGCCATGCTTGGGTGTTTCAAAATGACCATGGCATCACCTCCCCTCCACAGACTTACCCTCCTGTTCTAAAAAAAAAGGGGATTTACTGACGTATGTGAAGACTCTGCTTCAGCAAGAGGCAATTGTTAGGAGTGTTTTTCCTGGGTCTGCTATCCACTGTTTATGGTGCAAAAAAGACAGGTGGCTGAAGGCCAGTTATAGACTTAAATTCCAGAACAAATTCATAAAAAAAAGACAATTTCAAAATGGAGTTACTACAGAATATCCTCAAAGTAGTACAGCCAGGGGATTGGCTTTTGTTCATCAATCTTTAGGAGGTGTATTTTCATGTTCTCATCAGCTAAGTTTTCAGAAGTACCTTTGTATAATGTATTTCTCAAATACACTTTTAATTTTTATGCCTCCCCTGCATCTTAATGACTTACCGCAAGAAATTCAAAAAAGTGTTAGTGGCCCTGATAACCTTTCTGAGGAAGAAAGCAGTCAGAGTCTATCACTATTTAGATGACATTGTGTTGTTAAATCAGAATAAGGAGATGCTCTTGGATCATCGGGGGTTGTTTATCTCAATACTGACAGCCCTGGTCTATCTTTAGGTTAAATACAATACCCAGCAACAGTGTCTCTTGCTTCCATCAATTTTTAATTTATCCTGGGGAAGGCGATCCATGCCCTAGATTTGAGATTCCTCTCAGCTTTCCAGTGTTTGCAGACTTTAGGCAGGATGAAAACAGCAATTCCAATGGTCAATTGGGCTCAATGGAACACTCACCCCTTCCAATCCGGCTTCCTCCCTACAATGGTACTCAGAGAACCTAAGCCAAATGATCCTGATTGCTCTGTTTTAAACTTAGGGAACAGTATCCAATGTCCTGGATTTTATGCGGCCTGGCAAGCCCTACAAGCATTTCAGCATTTGATCCAAAGTCATTCGGTGCTGTTGAAGATGGACAATACCACACCAATAGCATACATCAGTAGGCAGGGAAGTACTCAGAGTTGTATACTGCTGAGGGATGTGACCTCAATTTTAAATTGGTCCCAAGGAGAGTCTCCCATACCTCTCAGTAGTGTATGTATTAAGGATGTCAAATCTTCAGGCAAATTATCTTTCTCATGCTCGGCTGGACAACAACCAGTGGTCACTTTCACCTCAAATATTTCAAGAAATTACTAGCTGAGCATTTCAGCCAGAAGTCAACCTCTTCACATCCCAACTTATTGCTAAACTTCCCAAGTTTTATTTGAAATTTCCAGTTTCGGGAATCATTTCAAACAGGCGCTTTTGTGTCGGAATGGCTCTTCCAGATGGCATATGCATTTCCTCCAGTTCCTCTAATCGTGCCTTTCCTCAAGAGACTCCTCAGGTGGAGTGTCACGATTCTAGCTGTGATCAGTGATTGGCCAAGGTGTTTATAATACCCTTTACTTTGTCATCTGAGCATCAGGGATCCCCTGTGGCTACCCTTGGTACCCAACCTGCTGTCTCAAGGCCACATTCTTCATCCACACCAGAAAGGGACCACTTGACAGCTTGGATCTTGAGAGGAAAAGATTATTAAAACTGGGCTACTCAGATAGAGTAGTGGCTACTCTTTTAAAGGCAAGAAAAGACTATATGACCTATAATGGAGTCTGGCATACATTCTTGGAGTTTTCCTTCTCCCTACAAAGGTTTAGAGTCAAATCAGATCACAAGTACCCTTAAGGGTATATTTCCAAAAATTCAGCCTTTACAGAAATTTATTGGGCTAAGAATAGTCTAGTAGTCAAATTATTCAAAGCCATGGGGAGACTAAAACTACCAAGGGGTCTCTTGTTCCCAATATGTGATTTCCCACTAGTGCCTACTTTAAAAGCTTTGGAAATCTTTAATAAAGACGTCTCATTATGGTACCTAACCCCATCATCTTAGTGGCAATTACTTTGGAAGTTAACCCCCAAATTCCTTCTAAAACAAAGATTTGTGCTTCCTACCTTCCTTGCAGAAGACAGCCAGGAAGTCAGTAAATTTAATGTGGGTAGAACGCAGAAGGATTACATAATTTACATTCATGGGCAAGTTCACTTTTGGCAACATTGTGACAGCAAGCCGGGGATCTTCTCCCTGTATCTGCTGTCACAATTTGAAAAGAACTAGGCCGTGTGGGGCTTGGGCCACACAGCTGCATCATTTATTCCCAGAGTTCTGAGAATTAATAAACTACAAGTCCCGGCAGCCTTTGCGGCTGATGGCTTGTAGTTCTCATTAAACTTCCAGGGCACTGGTGGAGCACTCTAGTAGTACATTGATTCTACCTGTGATTCAGTAACTGCCTGCCCATTTGAGATACAGGCAAACAGCTGCACAGACAGTCTGCAGGAGCCCTAGATTGCCGATTGAAGGTTCAATGCTTTACAAGTTCCTAAAAAAAAAAATTATAATAATAATAAATAAATGAATGCACTTTTTTACTTGCAAAATTAATGCATTTATTATTATTTTATTTTTTTTAAGAAAGTTTAACTTATCCTTTAACGCAGCAGCAAATATTAGATCTTCTGACCACGTTCTCTTCATTGCAATGGGCTCAAAAAACGGTGCCAAGGATTCAAGCCAAATTATCACATCCTTAATGGTCAAATATAACAATAATAACAATATCTTTGGCCTGAAAGTCCAAGCGGTTGGCAGACCTGAATGGGGTGATTATTAATTCTGGGACACTTAGTTTGGGGGGCCTCTCAACATAGAAATAGAAGCATAAGTTCACTTTTTAAAAAAATATTAATAAATGCACAATTTTTACAGCTAAAAAAAATGTGAATTGATTATTTTTTTCTTATCAGCCTGCAAAGCATTGCACTTGTGATCAGTAGATCATGGGTGCAATGGCAGGCTCCTGCAGACTCTCAGTCTAGCTGTCTACACGTACCTCCCGTATGGGCAGACAATTACTGGAGAGCAGGAAGAATCAATTAACTTTAAAAGTGCTCACCAGTGCCCTTAAGTTCATCGAGAACTACAAGCCATCTGCCGCAACAGAAGACTGTACTTGTAGTTCATTCATGCCCACAACTCTGTGAATAACTGGCACCCCTGTGTGGGTGGAGTCCTGCAAGGCTGTGCTGTTTTCAAATTGTGACAGTGGGTGCAGGGAGAGGATAACCAGATAGCTGTTACAATGAGGAGGGGAATCGGTAGTGCTTGGGGGAGGTTGCTAAACATGTTACATGTTGCACCCTTAATACAGGTGTAACATGTTCAGAAAGGTAAATGTATTCTTTAAATTATATGACCAATAAAAAAGTAAACTGAAATGAATAATAAACCATATTTGTTCTAAAAAATATATAACTTAGGTTCTGAAGAACACATTTGTCTGTTTTTTGGGGTTTTTTTTCTCAATTTTAATGACTATAAGAATATACATTAAAGAGGTAACTGGAACTGGCAAGTCATACATCACAGTTATGCATCACACTACATTATTTAAAAAAAGTCTTTCTTCCTGCACTTAGCATCTGCAAAATCTTTAACTCATCACACCATGTCATCTTAAGGACACTGTTCTCAACAGCCAGTAGGCACAGAACACTTGTCTTTCATGGCTCATCGTGGTTCTCAGAATTCTTTATCAGTGACAATTTGCTGAACAACCTTTTTCCCCGAACAACTAGTAACCATCATGCTCAAATATAGGGGCATTTGCCCCTTCATAAATCCATCACTGCTACCAGGAATATCTGGGCATCCTAAATATCAGCGTGCAGGGTCTCGCTGGAAACAATTTCATACTTTTGTCACTTGATATAATGTAGAACCAACAGCTTTGACCATTGTCAAATTTGGTAAAAAGATTCTTGTTTCAGCCTTTAGCCACAATTAAAATTCTCTAGCAATTATCCCTCATTGTGTGGCTAGTTATCTCCCAGGTGTACTGACATGGAGCCATCAGGGAAAATGGAAATTATTCTTTATAGGTACTTCAATTTTCCTTTTCTGACAAGCTCCATGCCAGCACAGCTACCACCCAATCTGAGGAAACTAGTTACTTAACACCAAAGCGGGGGGGGGGGGGGCTTAAATTTACACTTACTATTCTGTCAAATACAAAGGGTGGGCAGGACCTACCCAGGTGTGCTGCCATGAAGCTCATCAGGAAAGGAAAATTGTGCTAAGTATGAAGAACAATTTTGGGTTGTATGAATGGACTTTTCTATCAATGTGCTCTATCATAAACAGACTCACCATAAACAGACTCACCATGCTGTCAATTTACACTCAGTTTAATGAATGGGTATGCTGATGAACAATAAATCCCCTTTATAACAGCTGTTGGGGTGGGGGGCATAAGTATTTGTCACCATAGACTTTAAGCAAGATAACTGAGGGGACGGAGAGGATATAGCAGCAGTGTAAACAAAGAATAACCATTTTCCTAAAGCACCGGGGAGCACATGAAATCATCTATATGATGGGTACAGTGCACAAAAGAGATACCATGTTTTAAAGCTGTCCTTTTATCATAGAAAAATTATATTACACAAAGTATTATTGATAAATTTGAAATATGACCTGGTTAGGTGCATAAACCCCAAAACATTATATTAAAATTGAATAATCTCTATGCAATACATTTTTTAATAAAATGGATGGCGTGCTGCGTCATTGTCAGGGTCCGGACTGGTAGCAGGAGCGATGCAGGGAGTGGATCCGCTGTGTCAGTGAGGGATTGGCGTGGACCGTACCAGAGGATCGGTTCTAAGTAGTTACTGGTTTTCACCAGAGCCCGCCGCAAGGCGGGATGGGCTTGCTGCGGCGGTAACTACCAGGTCGTGTCCTCTGGTAGCGGCTCAACCTCACCGACTGCTGATATAGGCGTAGTACAAAAGGGACAGGCAGAGGCGTAGTCAGACGTAGCAAAGGTCAGGGCAGGCAGCACAGGTTCAGAGGCGATAGTCGTTAGCAAAGGGTTTGGCAACAGGCAAAGGATTACACAAATAACGCTTTCACTAAGGCAACAAGGCAACAAAGATCCGGCAATGGCTGGAAGGGGCAGGTCACTTATATAGGAAACAGGTCAAAGGAAACAGGTCACAGGAAACGGGTCACAGGAAACGGGTCACAGGAAACGGGTCACAGGAAACAGGAAACAGGTCACAGGTCACAGGAAACAGGAAACAGGTCACAGGAAACAGGAAGGGAGGTTTGGACCAGGCACCAATTACTGGTGCACAGGCCCCTTAAATTTCAAACGACCTGCGCGTGCGCGCCCTATGGTGCAGGGGCGCACGCTCCGGGAACCATGTGAGCGGGGAGCGGAGGAGGGAGCCGGAGCGGGCACAGGTGAGTGGATCTGGAACGAACGCTGCGAGCGCTCCGGTCCAGAAGCAGGGACCGGAGCGCTCAGCGTTACAGTACCCCCCCCCTTTGGTCTCCCCCTCTTTTTGGTACCCAGAAACCTGAGGATGAGGTTACGGTCCAAGATATTCTCCTCTGGCTCCCAGGATCTCTCTTCAGGACCGCAGCCCTCCCAGTCCACCAAAAAATATCTTCTCCCCCTGACCAATTTAGAGGCCAATATCTCCTGAACGGAGAAGACATCCGAGGTACCGGATACAGGCGTGGGAGGAAGATTCTTGGGGGAAAAGCGATTAAAGACCGCAGGCTTGAGGAGGGAGACATGAAAACAGTTGGGAATTTTAAGGGAGGGAGGGAGATGGAGTTGGTAACACACAGGATTGATCCTCTTCTTGACCTTGTAGGGTCCCAAATAACGAGGACCAAGCTTGTAACTAGGAACCCTGAAGCGGACGTACTTGGAGGAGAGCCAAACTCTGTCCCCAGGAACCAGGACAGGAGGAGACCGACGTTGCTTGTCCGCTTGGATTTTCATGCGGGATGAGGCCTGTAAGAGGGACAGGCGCGTCTCACGCCAGATGGCAGAAAAGTCTTGCACCAGGTCATCCACTGCAGGTACACCGGAGGAGGAGGATAACGGCAGAGGAGGCAGAGGATGACGACCGTAAACCACGAAGAAGGGAGACTTGTTGGTGGCGGAAGAGTCTTTGTGGTTATAGGAGAACTCCGCCCACGGGAGGAGGTCGACCCAATCGTCTTGACGGGAGGAAACGAAGTGGCGAAGGTAGTCGCCCAAGATTTGATTGACCCGCTCTACTTGTCCGTTGGTTTGGGGGTGGTATGAAGAAGAGAAATCCAGCTTGATTTTAAGCCGTCCACAGAGAGCCCTCCAGAACTTGGACACAAACTGGACTCCTCTATCGGAGACAATATGTGAAGGCAGGCCGTGTAACCGGAAGATGTGTCGGAGGAAATGCTTGGCCAACTGAGGTGCGGATGGTAAGGCTGGCAACGGGATGAAGTGCGCCATCTTCGAGAAGCGATCTACGACGACCCAAATTATCGTTTTCCCGTGAGATGGTGGTAGGTCCGTAACAAAGTCCATCGCGATATTGGACCAAGGGGTCTCTGGTATGGGAAGTGGCTGGAGAAAGCCGGCGGGTCTTTGGCGAGGGGTTTTGTCTCTGGCACATACAGAGCAGGACTGTACAAATTCAGAGATGTCCTTCTCCAAGGATGGCCACCAATATCTCCTGGAGATAAGTTGTAGAGTCTTTCGGACGCCAGGATGTCCTGCGAGAAGAGAAGAATGTCCCCACTTAAGAACCTTTAGGCGAAGACGGGGAGAAACATAGGTCTTTCCGGGAGGGAGGTTACGCAAGTCTATAGGTGCCACGGTGACCAGACATTCTGGGGGCACAATGTGCTGTGGCTTGACTTCCTCTCCTGTGACATCAGACGAACGAGAGAGGGCATCGGCCCTGAGGTTCTTGCTCGCTGGACGAAAGTGGATCCGGAAGTTAAATCTGGCAAAAAATAGAGACCAGCGAGCTTGGCGGGGATTTAGTCTCTGAGCAGACTGGAGGTAAGATACATTTTTATGATCCGTGTAGATGTTCACGGGATGTACCGATCCTTCCAGTAAATGCCGCCACTCTTCCAAGGCCAGCTTGATGGCGAGTAATTCTCTATCCCCAATAGAATAATTTCTTTCAGCGGGAGAGAAAGTCTTAGAGAAAAACCCGCAAGTAACCGACTTGCCTCTCGTAGTCTTTTGCATGAGCAAAGTACCAGCACCAACAGAGGAAGCGTCGACTTCCAGGTAGAACGGCTTAGTAGGATCCGGTCTGGACAGAACTGGGGCGGTGGCAAATGCAGACTTAAGAGCGCTGAAGGCCTTCTCGGCCTGGGGCGGCCAAGATTTCGGGTTAGCCCCCTTCTTGGTTAGGGCTACAATTGGTGCCACAAGGGTGGAGTAATGCGGGATGAACTGTCTATAATAGTTTGCGAATCCGAGGAATCGCTGGATGGCCTTAAGGCCAGAGGGACGAGGCCAGTCCAGGATGGCAGACAGTTTGGCAGGATCCATTTGTAGTCCCTTGGCAGAAATGATGTAGCCCAGGAAGGGAAGGCTGGTACGGTCGAACAAACACTTTTCAAATTTAGCGTAGAGACGGTTCTTTCTGAGACGGGAGAGTACTAAGCGGACATGAGCACGGTGTTGATCCAAGTTAGTAGAGAAGATGAGGATGTCATCCAAATAGACCACGACACAGGTATAGAGCAGGTCTCGGAAAATGTCGTTAACGAACTCCTGGAAGACCGCTGGAGCGTTACAGAGCCCGAAAGGCATGACTAAGTACTCAAAATGCCCGTCTCGGGTGTTAAAAGCCGTCTTCCACTCGTCACCCTCTCGGATGCGAATAAGGTTATAGGCCCCTCTGAGATCCAACTTGGTGAAGTACTTGGCGCCTTGTAACCGGTCAAAGAGTTCCGTAATCAGGGGAAGAGGGTAACGGTTCTTTACAGTAATGCTGTTGAGACCCCGAAAGTCTATGCAAGGCCTAAGGGTACCGTCCTTCTTCGCAACAAAGAAGAATCCTGCTCCGGCAGGAGAAGAGGATTTCCTGATAAACCCTCTCTGCAGGTTCTCCTGGATATACTCTGACATGGCTAGAGTCTCTGGAGGGGAGAGAGGATAGATTCTTCCCCTAGGCGGCGTAGTGCCAGGTTGCAAGTCAATGGGGCAGTCATATGGCCTATGTGGAGGCAACACCTCCGCCTGTTTCTTGCAAAAAACGTCTGGAAAATCCGCATATGGTTCAGGCAGACCGGGAGGAGGAGAAATAACAGGTGCAGACTTGACTCGTACCGACTTGAGACATCTGCCGAAACAAGCCGAACCCCAGCTTCGAACCTCTCCGGAGGTCCAATCCAGAACGGGACAATGGCACTGGAGCCAGGGCAGACCCAAGAGGAGTTCTGAGGGGCAATGGGGTAACACAAAAAACTCCAATCGCTCAGAATGCAGGACTCCGATGTCCATCTGGAGGGGTTCTGTACGGAACTGCACCATACCGTCGAGTCTCTCTCCATTAACTGTGGAGATGAAGATGGGCTTCAGTAAACGAACCACAGGGATGTGGAACTTGTTCACCAGCGAGGCGTCGATGAAGTTACCGGCTGAACCGGAATCCAGAAAGGCAGAGGCAGCAAAGGAGATCTTGGCGGACACGGAAATCCGCACGGGTACCGTAATGCGCGGAGAGGAGGTATTCACACCTAGCAACGCCTCTCCCACGTTGACTAGGTGCGAGCGTTTCCCTGACGCGGTGGACGGAGAGGACAGTCCTTTAGAAAGTGCTCAGTACTGGCACAGTACAAACAGAGGTTCTCGTCTCTACGGCGGTTCCTTTCTTGCGTGGTCAGGCGAGACCGATCCACCTGCATGACTTCCTCGGCGGGAGGCCCAGAAGAGGGTTGCGGTGGAGGCTGGAAGATAGGCGCCAGACGAGGAAAGCGTCTGGGACGAGCACTTCCCTTTTCCTGTAGCAGTTCCTCTCGTCGCTCAGCAAAACGCAGGTCAATCCTGGTGGCCAAATGGATGAGGTCACTCAGGTTGGTAGGGACTTCTCGTGCGGCCAGGACGTCCTTTATGGCGCTGGACAAGCCTTTCTTAAAGGTAGCACAGAGCGCCTCGTTATTCCAGGAGAGTTCCGAAGCCAGGGTGCGGAAACGGATAGCATAGTCTCCGACAGAGGAACTCCCCTGGGACAAGTTCAATAACGCAGTCTCTGCTGAGGCAGCCCGGGCTGGCTCCTCAAAAACACTCCGGAATTCCACAAAGAAACTCTGGACACTGGCAGTGGCAGGATCGTTGCGGTCCCAAAGTGGTGTAGCCCAGGCCAGGGCCTTCCCCGAAAGCAGGCTAATGACAAATGCCACCTTGGCTCGTTCCGAGGGGAACTGGTCAGCCGACATCTCCAGGTGAAGGGAGCATTGGGATAAGAATCCGCGGCACAACTTGGGATCACCGTCGTACTTGGCCGGCATGGACAGACGGACTCTAGAAGTGGCGGCGGCCACAGGCTGCGGTGGTGAAGCAGATGCAGGCGGTGGAGGCGGCTGCTGCTGTGCTGGAAGAAGCTGCTGCAGCATGGCGGTCAACTGTGCCAGCTGTTGACCTTGCTGAGCGATCTGCTGCGACTGCTGGGCCACAACTGTAGTAAGGTCCGCGATACTAGGCAGAGGCACATCAGCGGGATCCATGGCCGGATCTTACTGTCAGGGTCCGGACTGGTAGCAGGAGCGATGCAGGGAGTGGATCCGCTGTGTCAGTGAGGGATTGGCGTGGACCGTACCGGAGGATCAGTTCTAAGTAGTTACTGGTTTTCACCAGAGCCCGCCGCAAGGCGGGATGGGCTTGCTGCGGCGGTAACTACCAGGTCGTGTCCTCTGGTAGCGGCTCAACCTCACCGACTGCTGATATAGGCGTAGTACAAAAGGGACAGGCAGAGGCGTAGTCAGACGTAGCAAAGGTCAGGGCAGGCAGCACAGGTTCAGAGGCAATAGTCGTTAGCAAAGGGTTCGGCAACAGGCAAAGGATTACACAAATAACGCTTTCACTAAGGCAACAAGGCAACAAAGATCCGGCAATGGCTGGAAGGGGCAGGTCACTTATATAGGAAACAGGAAACAGGTCACAGGAAACGGGTCACAGGAAACGGGTCACAGGAAACGGGTCACAGGAAACAGGAAACAGGTCACAGGTCACAGGAAACAGGAAACAGGTCACAGGAAACAGGAAGGGAGGTTTGGACCAGGCACCAATTACTGGTGCACAGGCCCCTTAAATTTCAAACGACCTGCGCGTGCGCGCCCTATGGTGCAGGGGCGCACGCTCCGGGAACCATGTGAGCGGGGAGCGGAGGAGGGAGCCGGAGCGGGCACAGGTGAGTGGATCTGGAACGAACGCTGCGAGCGCTCCGGTCCAGAAGCAGGGACCGGAGCGCTCAGCGTTACAGTCATGCCCTTTTCGCTTTTCATCCTTCACCTGTGCTGTAATGTTTTAAACTTTAGTAAAAAAATCTGATTGAAATATAAAATGTAATAACTTATTAATAACTTAATTAATAAATTTTTAAACTTATTAATAAATTAATAACTTATTAATATTACAACACCATAAAATTATCCATGGTAACCAAATTATCATAATATTGACAATAAAAGCAGATGTACCCTATATTTTTGGAATGAGTGTGTTCTCCCCAGACATAGGAGCTATACAATCACTTTACACAATATAATTGATGCTCCTAAATTCTTCAAAATATGGGGGTTCCTCATTCCAAAGATTGTTGCTCTACGTATTTTGTGACATATTCGCTTCCTCAGGAGCTTGTAGTGTGTCTATATAAGGGAGAATGCATAAATTAAGTACATTTTTTAATAGTAAAATGGTACATATGCACTTACAAAATACAAAAATAGACACAATCAGAGTCAGGTGGAGACAGCAGAAGCAATCGGAAGTGTTTCCAGCAGTGGGTGCGGGGTGCAATAATAGGCTGTGAGAAACAGCAGTAGGACTGACATTCACTAAGATAATAACCACTTCTGGACCGGATGGTTTTACCCCTTTAATAACCAGGCCATTTTTTGCAATATGGCACTGTGCTACTTTAACTGACGATTGCGCGGTTATGCAATGCTGTACCCAAATAACATTTATGTCCTTTTTTTCCCACATATAGAGCTTTCTTTTGGTGGTATTTGATCACCTCTATCACCAATATTTTTTTTTTATTTCTGCTATAAAACACAGACAATAAGAAAGCATAAAAAATCAAATTTTTTCATCAATTTAGGCCAATATGTATTTTGCTACATATTTTTGGTAAAAAATCCCAATAAGTGTACAGGCGGTCCCCGGGTTACAAACTAGATATGGACAGTAGGTTTGTTCTTAAGTCGAATTTGTTTGTAAGTAGGAACAGGTACATTTTTTAAGTGTAGCCCCAGCCAAAAGAGTAATTTTTAAGTTTTTGTATAGCATAGGGAAGAGTTAACGCCCCCTGTATCATTTGTTTTGCTGTCTGTACCACTGTTCAGAAGATTTCACCTCACTTTATGTCCCTATGACAATTGGATTTTGAACAATTTGGGTTGTTGTAGAAACAAGGAATAGTGATAAAGTTTCAGTGGAGACACCTTTTTCCCACTTCCTGTAGTCTCCCTCCGTTTTTGTAAGTAGGAGTCATTTGTAAGTCGGATGTTTGAAACCCGGAGACCGCCTGTATATTGGTTTGCGCAAAAGTTATAACGTCTACAAACGATGCAATATTTTTGTAGCAATTTTATTTTTTTTTACTTGTAAAGGCGGTGATCAGAAATTTTTAGCAGGACTGCGACATTGCGACAGACACATCTGACATCTAACTGACACATTTTACACTTTTTGGGGACCAGTGACATTGTTAGAGTAATAAGTGCTAACAAAAATGCAGTGTCGCTGCAATAATGACACTGGCAGGAAAGGGGTTAACATCAGGAGCAATCAAAGGGTTAATTGTGTCCCTAGGGGGTGCTTGCAAACTGTGTGGGGGTTGCTCTGTCTGGAGGAAGACAGATATCCATGTTCCTGCTTAGCAGTAACACAAGATTTTTGTCTTCCTCCCTTTCAGAACAGCGGTCAGTTTACATACAGTAGGCGGATCCCTCTCCCAGGGATGATCGCGGGTGGCTGGCGAACATCGGGTCCACCGGACCCGCTGATTGATATCACTAGTAGCCAGTCACAATGCGATCGTGGCTCTGGCAGCGTGATCACGCCATCTAGTGGCTATTGAATGAAACGAAGTACAGGTACATCGTTTCGCGCAATAGAGCCACGCTGCCGCATTATATACATGGCGGGCGGTCAGCAAGTAGTTCATTTACATAAATTAAGCCATAAGCACTTATTAATAAACCTTACAGACTACTATGCCACACTTACATATGGCCTTTATAATTGCAGAGGAGCCTACTTTATCACTAGTCGTACCACATCTCCATGTTTACTGACCACAGTTGTCAGGGCCTACAATTGTATAAACATAAAAGGAAGCCCCTTTAAATTGAAAACACAGTAAATAAAATTATAGAAACACTGGTGGCATCTAGCCTTTAAATGGTTAGCTTTTTTAGTCTTGGTGGGCCAATGTGGGAGGTAAAACTTATAATCCCATTATAGCAATAGGCATAGGGCCCACAGATAACTATAAAGGGGTATGAGAGGACTAGAAAATCTGGGTCAGACACCCCCCCCCCCCTGGATTTGGAAAATCAAAAATCCCAGAGGGGAGACCAACATCAGTAGTAGAAAGAATAACATTCATAACATTCATAAATATAACCAATCCAAAAGCAGCACCAACCACCAAACCTGGAATTTGCTTGATCTCAATAAACTCAGATGTCCTCCATCTTGGCGTACCCAACACCTCACATGCAAAATTAGAGGACATTTACTAACCACAAAACCGCTGATTTTTCAGCAAAATCAAGTTCAACTAAACATCCATCATCCATACTGATTGTCTTTAAGAGGATTATATTGTTGTGCTGTACTTGGGTGGATATTTGTATACCTTTTATTAAACCTAAGTAGGACCATCTTCAAAAACAGATCATGTTATCAATTTTATCAGCAGAAAAAAACTTGGTGTACACACAAAATGTGTGTTAAAAATCTGATTATTGTTCTTAATCTTTAAAGAATGTTATTTAACTATTTATTTGAAGTTAGGTATATGGTTTTCATGCATCCTGTATTTGTCATGTTGTTCGAACTACAGCTCCTTTTCTAGTATTGAGTTTGATTTTAGTTGGCTGCAAATAACTGAGACTGAATTTTAAAACAGCTGGATTGCCTCAGGTTCCAGAGCCCTTGTGACCATAAAGAGCAATTTAACCAGAAGCAAAACAACTATGGGCTTTTTTGTTTTGACATTATCATACATTACAGAAAGAACATTTTCATCTCCAAAAAAGTTAAACATTAAAGTAAAAGAGATTAGAAAAATGCATAATACTCTTTATTTTGTAAATACACACATTATTTGTCCATTTTTGTGGTAAAATTTTTCAACACAAAAGCTGGATGATTGTTTCTACAGACAGGATGGGGTCATCAATCCAGTATTTTTGCATTTTTAAATAATAAGTCATGTCTGATCATGGCCTATTACAGTCTGAATGATAAATCTGCATTATCCTAAGTATATTTAAAGTATTTTATTAGACAATACATACTTTTATCATATTCATGACAGATTAGCACAATATAATTTTGAATTATAATACAGAAAAGTGTAGTGCTACCCCTTGCTTGATCAATAACCACTTACTGACGGGCCAGCACAGGTAGGCTGGAACATGTACATGTACGTCACCCAACCTGTTCCAGGGTTAGGGGTGTGCAGCACAGGATTTGTAGATGTTGACTTTTTACTTTTTTGTTACAGAGTAAAGAACCGTTTTATTGTTGATTTACATCCCTTAGGAAACAATATTAATGTTTCACAAACAGAAAATCTTGCTTGAATATTTTGTATGTTGGGGGTGTGGGAAAAAGAAAGGGAAGAAGAGAGAAGGGGAGTGAGGGTAGACCCCCACATACTCGGATTGAATTAAGCAAGATAGCAAAATTACAATGCTCCCAAACTGGAAGAGTTTAGGAAAGGCAGTGCATATTTAAGCAACAGCTCCCATCTCTTACAAAATTTAAACTGAGAGTCATTGAGAACACTTGACATTTCTTCATTGACAAACATCAGATTCATTGGGTCCTTAACAGCTTAAAAAGGAGCCAATAATTTTTTCTAGCCCTGAGCTATTGATTGTTTAGCCACCAGAACTAAGTAGGGGGCCAGTTTTTGTTGATAGGAGTAAAGGCCAGGTATAAGCTGGTGAAGAAGGGCTGCCCAAGCTTTTTCGTGGGAAAATGAGATGGAACAGGGTTTGAAGGAGGCCAAACACTCTGGACCATAACTCAGACAGCTTCGTACTGAACCACCAGATGTGGACCATGTCTCCTCATTGGTCACATCCTCTGAATCATCCAACACTATATTTAGAATTGGCACAAGCAATCTGGGCAAGGACCCAATACAACCTGAAGAGAACTTTGTAGGCAGTTTCTAGGATAGACGTATTAAAAGAACAATTATTTTTACATCAAGCATTGCTCCAGTCTTCCAAATCCATCTTGGTCCTACTGGACCACATTGGAATTGGAAGAGTGAGGGTCATGCCTTTTTAAGCAGGAATATAATGAGTAAATACATTTAGGGCATCCGAGGGATAAAGGCAAATATGCTTATAGCATATGTAAAGAAATCCAGTGCCGTAGTCGTAAATATCAGACAAAAATCTGACTTGGTTGTTTGGTAGTGTTCCTGGAGAGAGACCTAGGTGATGAAGGTGCATAATGTCACGAAATGAAAAATAAGGGTACTTTATGTAGAAGAGGAAAATAGTTTGCTGAAAACAGGAACCCATAATTGGAGGTGAGTTTCATTCCTAAGCAATCTAACATGGAGGGCACCCGACTGTATGGAAAATAGGATTGGATAAGCATGACCATTTCCAGTGTAAGTGACATATTGATGGCTTTTGACTCATCAGGGTTCACTTAAAAGATATCTGAAAATTGGGTGAGAACCCTTTGGAGATTCAGGAGCATCGTATGAGGATTAGTAAGGACCAGGAGGGCATCATCTGCAAAGAGATTAAGCTTATAGTGAAGCCCAACATTCAAGACTCTAGTGATGTTAGGGTTGCCTCCCATTGTCAAAGCCAAGGGTTCTATGGACAAAATTAAAATAATGGGGAGAGGGGACATCCCTAGCATGTACCTCAAAAAATATTAAAGGTATTGCAGGACTAGCCTGGATATCTGACTATGCCAGGGAGGGACAATTATAGGGTGGAGATCCACGAGAGAAGGGATGTCCCAGAACACCAGCATTGTAGAACATATTGCAAGTAGCCCCATGAAAGGAATCAAAAGCCTTATAGATATCCAGGGAAAGGAGGAAACCCAGAATTATACAGGAAATGAATAAGGTGGACAACTTTTCAGATTTTTCCTCAGCTTTACATCCTGGGACAAATCCCACTTGGTCCCTATGAATGAGGGCTTTGGAATATCTGTTGATGCAAGTGCCCAGAATGTTGCTCAACAATGTTATATTAATGTTCAAAAGAGAAATGGACTGAAACGGTTGAGGATAAGAGGTGCAAGCTCTTGGGAACCATCACAATGTGAGCCTGGAGGGAGTCTGGGAGCAGACAGGCATCCCATTTAAGGGGGTTAGGAGGGGAGCATATTTTTTGTAGTACAGGCCAGTGAAGCTGTCAGGGTCTGGGTTTTGGAGGTCTTAAGCACCTTAATGTCTACAAAGAACACCAATTCAGAGCCATCAACTTCAAGGGCTTGGGAGGCTCCAGAAGAGAAAAATGGAAGCTAAGATCACAAAAGAACTGATCAGCTTAAGAGGTCGAAAAGGGAGCAGGTTTGACATATAGGGAGATCAAGAAGTCAGCAAACACAATTGAATTACTTTAAAGGGTTTCCCCAGTGAGTTAATTTTTTTGACCAACATGGGGCCTGGTTTGTTAGCTCTGCAATAAAATTTTTGTTTGGATCGCCGCAAAGCTTTTTCTGCTCTGTCAGTGAGGGGTCCAGTTCTGTGGCTAGAGTATTCCGAGCCTTCCTATTCAAGAGAGTGGGTCTTGTAGTTGAAATGTCTCCTGAGATATGATTAGAGACTCAATCCCGCATCAGTGAAAGGACAGGAGATCTGAGCAGGTAAAACTGCAGGCCAGCATGATCAGGTCTGACGAAGGAGTAACCAGCATTTTAATCTGATGCACCAGAAGCAAATGCCCTCCAGGCGTCCACTAAGTGATGCACAAATAAAAAATTGGGATGGCTGCACTCCGTTGTTTTTTTGTAGCAACACTTTTTTTATTAAAAAAAGTCCATAAAAACAGCTCAGTATACACAGGGGAGACAGACAGGTAAAACATGTTTCACACTTGTTGTGCTTCTTTTTGGTTTGGAACAGGCACAGCAAATACATTTTTCTCTCCCCCATGTGTACTTTTGTACCGCTGAGCTGCATTTATGGACTGTTTTTGAATAAATGTGTTAATAATAGTGTTGTATGAAGAACAAGGAAGTGCAGCCATATATATTTTTTATTTGTGCATGTATAGTGTCACATTGGACTAGCACCCCTCCTGTGTTTGGAAAATTGATGTTTTTTGCCGACTTACCTTGAGCAGCAGTAGAAGTTGATGTGATGTTCCGTAATGTAATGCTCCAGAAAAAGGGCAAACAGTTGAGATTCTTGTCACGAAAAGTAGTAGTTTCCAAGGGTACTGACAATCCAAAGAAGAATTTACAGCCACATTGGTGTCCCCCATAAGGAGCAGTACACCTTTACTATGATGTGAAATCACTTTTAAAAGGTAGTTGAAAAATCTTTGCTGGAACTTGCTAGGGGCATAAAAAGTCACCCTTGTCAAAAATGTTGCCTTGTAAAAGTAGAATATAGCCAGTAGAGTCTGCTATCACCAGAAAGCATTAGAATAGGATATTTCAGCAGAAAGCAATCAGAACCCCCCTATGTTTTTCCTGAATAAATGCTGTGTAAAATGATGGGTAATGTGAATTTAGGAAAACTGGAGCAGACTAGGCTGAAAACCTAATCTCTTGCAAACAGACCATGTCCACTTCTCAAGATATGAGGTAATGGAAAACTTTGGTTCTCTTCACGGGGGAATTTTAAAAGTAGAATATCAGAAGTTGTGCTGCCACAAGGTTGAGGAAAGGACAAATCACAAAAAAAACAAAAAGAGAACTGAATAGCCTTGGTAGATAGGGGGAGTATGTAAGACCCGAGTCAATGGGGAAGAGGGAGGGAAAGGGAAAAGAGAGAGAAAAGGCAAAAGAACAAAATCTCCAATATAGGACGTGCTAAGCATGAAATATAAAAACAAAATAGAAATCAATCCCTAAATAAACAATAAACTATTAATTGCTGCTTACACTGTAAAAGTGCTTCCACCACACTTAATATAGAAAATACTAAATTGGCACATAAAGGGGTTGATTTACTAAAGCTAAACACTTCAAGTGCACTGCAAGTACAGTTGCTCTAGATCTAAGGGTAACATGAAAGGAGCATAACAAAAACTGTATTTTTGCTTGCACATGATTGGATGATAGAAATCAGCAGAACTTCCCCTCATTTCAGAGCTTCACCTCAAATCTAGAGCAACTGCACTTGCAGTGCACTTAAAGTGTACTTCTAGTGCACAGTATATTTGCCTTTAATAAATCAACCTCATAGTGTAGCACAACTCAAAACAAATTACAACAGTCCTCAGGGCATAAAATATGCCAATTCCATATGTGAAAAATGATTGCGAAAATCCTTAATAAAACGGTATTCGTGTCCAAACAACATAAGAAAAAAAAAACATATAATAACCCTTAGAAAATGTGAAGAATCCACCACCAAGTTAAATATTCTTGCAGCTCAAATATCACCCGCCAATCGAGTTCTTACTTGCAGCTCACCTTAATACCAAGACCCCTGCATTACCAGTAAGGTCATGGCATCCATTGTTTCCCTTTAAAGCGGAGTTCCACCCAAAAGTGGAACTTCCGTTTTAGGTAGTAATAACCCCCTGACATGGCACATTTGGCATGTCATTTTTTTTGGGGGGGAGCGGGTACAGGTACCCGCTCCCGCTTCCGCTCGGAGCGCCACGGCGCCCTGAACAGAAGTTCTCCTCTCCCCCTCCCTCCCTGCAATCTTCTGGGACATGTCAGAGATCCCAGAAGATTGTCGGCCAATCAAGACGCGCAGCGCAACTTGTGCATGCGCAGTGCGTACCCGGCTGTGAAGCCGCAAACTGTCACAGTCGGGTGCCCACACCAGTGATGCCGGCGCCGCCGAGACCAGAGGGAAGAGGATCGAGGCTTTGGGCGGCCGCATCGCTGGACCATGGAACAGGAGAGTGAAAAGGCTGGAACCCCGCTTTAAGGAGAATCACAAGATGGAATCTCACTCCTCCTAGTCTCCTACATTGAATGATCATCATAGGCACTAGCCGATGTAAGTTAGGACATGCAAATAGAAAACATCCAATCTAGTGCTCACTGTATGCAAATTTATTAAAACAAATAAAAGCTTTCTCATAATAGGGATTCAATTTCTCTTCAATTTTGGGGGATTGAACAAGTCAAGAGGCATTGGGGGGGGGGGGGGCAATTACATAAGACAGTTAATCCGGAGAGAGTCCTATTTCACTTGGTGGTGGATTTTTCAAATTTTCTAAGGACTGTTTTTGGTTTATTGTATATATATTTTTTATGTTATTTGGACATCAACACAGTTTTATTAAGGATTTTTGCAATAGTTTTTTACATATGGAATTGGTATATTTTATACCCTGAGGGCTGTTGTAATTTGTATTGCGTTGCACTACACTATATGTGTGATTTTAGGCATGAAATATGCCCAGAGGATGAGAGACATATCTGTGGGGGTTATACCCCCCCCCCCCCGCCCAGTTAACATGTCTGCACTCATGTAAAAATGAGTAGAGAGACAGGGGGATTGACAGACAAGGGTATTAGGAGAAGAGAGGGAGAAGAGGGAATAGGAGGGAGGGGGCTGGGAAAAAGGTGGTGGCAAAGGGAAGAAGAGGTAAAGGGGGGCAAAGCAAGAGGCAGTAAAAAAACATATGGGAGAATAAGGACTCCAGGAACCAGGGACCTTGGGTGTAATGTCACAGAGAGATAGTAGGGGGAAGCCCTAAGTACCAACCAAGCAAAAAGGACCTGTGAGATAATCAGACCTAGGAGGATATGCTAAGGAACTAGAGCCCACTCTAAGGGGGCAGGAAAGCAATACAGAACTGAGCATAATATGGTGAGGCCTGAAAAAGCTGAGTAACAACCAGCCATAAAGGCGTCCGGTAATACAAAGAGAAACTGTCACATACTTAACATCTTGTAGGAGAGGATGGGGTCTCACTAGTGGGCCCTCAAAAGGCTATAAACTCAGACTAAAACAGAGGCAGAAAACCACAGTAACAACATTAGCAAGACATAAAGACCTGATGGGATCCATACAAATACCAGATCCTAAAGGGTGGTTAGGGTAAAAAAAAAAATTGTCTATGAAAGTTTATGTGAATATACAAAAACATGAAACCTCCCACCAAAATTCCAGATATAGGCTATGTAATGGACTGCCGCCCACAACCCTGACCCCATGAGCAAAAACACAAAAAGTACTAATTGAATGTCACATGTCCTAAAAGAGGCCAGGAGGGTAGTATGTGAGGGACAGGCCACTCCAGAGTACTGCACTATAGGGATCCAGCGCCCTGTATCGTGGAACTGCAGTATATGAACCTGAAATTTCCAAAAAGAGAAAAACAAAGATGACCTCAGGAACCTGCATAGCGTCCATAACCAAGATGTAACTAAATATAACCTTGAAAAAAGAGCCAAACCTGGCAAACAATAGTCCAGTGTCCATCTTGGACATCCAATGTTGAGGACAAATAGCAGTTCCTGGAAGGCATGACTAAATCAGATATGCCCCTAGGACATCCAAAAACAAATTAGAGGACTAAAGTCCCAAAAAGTTCATGGAAACTAGACAAAACACCATTTCAATTTCTCAAGGATCTAAAGAACAAGCAACATTTTACCTGTCATACTGTTCAGTTAGGATCTTACCATTGTGATCCTGATGTAGAGAGTATATAGGGGATGGTGCATTTAGGCCTCATGCACACTGGACATGTTTACAGCTACTGTTTTTGGCTTCAGATATTTTTTTTTCTGTAGCCAGTAAACTCCCCAGCATGTTATCCTATGTGTCCATGCACACATAGGCTGTTATCAGCAGTTTTTGGCATTGGCGTTTTCTGACTGGAAAAAAAAAAACAGAACTAGTGTGTTTTAAAAGGATTTTTTCAGCTGTAAAATTACTCTAACTCTGATAAAAGCTTAAATACGCTGTAAAAATGCCAAAAAAACTTGGCTATTCTACATCAGAATTTTTGAGCCATAAGCTTTTGTGGGAGTATAGTTCTGCTAAAAAAAAGTTAAAAAACAGTACAGCTGAAAAACGCTACTGCAAAAAAAGCTAAAAAAAACTCCTTCTACAGCTACAGCTTTCTACTGGCATTGTGATAACCTCCAGTATGCATGAGGCCTTATAGTTGGTCACCTTCTCCCACTGGGGCCTCAGACGACAGAAGGGTGAATGTGAAATGGATTACTTTGATGGACTACAGGGGTCTTCAGCTGCAGGAAGCCAGCTTAGCTTTGGCTAGGGTAGTGATAATGTGGGACTGGCCCCAATGATAGCTTGAACAGAAATGCCTATTTGTACTTCATACCCTGAGCAAATAAAGTGAAATTGTAGGGTTTCAGTTTGCTTTTTTTTTGGCTAGTAATCAGGTCCAAGTCTGACCCGATTGATATAAGTGTACTTAGAAAGACAGATTTGGCTTGTCTCAGGCTTCCTGTAGGAGGGTCTTTCTATTGCTGTAATAGGTAAACATAATGATAATGTCCCATGGGGGGGGGGGGGGCATCTGGCTTCTTTGGGGCCAGGGCCCTATGCATGAGGTCAAACTCTAACCAATCAATGGGGCAAGACTTCTTGGAAAAGAGCAGTGGCTATGGAAGTGCAATCTACAATGAATTCAGGGAGACCCCATAGGAAAAAAATACCTCTGTGGGAGCAATTTTCAAAGTGCTCCAGGGACAATAAGACAAGACAATTCCCCTTTAAGATTCTCTAGGTCCTTCTCATGGTTTCCTAGCACCGTGGCTACAGTGTCCTTCTTGTCTTCCAAGGCACTGATGTTGTTCGCCAGATCTATACCTTTCTTAGTTAGATAGCTGGCAAGTTTGTGGATTGCCAACCGTAAATTTCAGCTGCAGCATGCTTTTGAACCTAGCAAGAAGCTCAACATGATGAAGGGGAGATGCCTGCTTCTCAGTTGGGATGTCTGCAGCTCTTTCTGCATCCAATGCCAGGTCGTGGTCTCCTGTAAAGGGCACCTGGGATATCTCCAAAATCAAGCCTAAGGCTTCTGAAGTGTTGTCAGAAAGGCAGGCCCTACCTTGAACTGCAGCTGTGCTGCAGGTGCTAGGGCCCAAGATGGTCATGATTTATTTTACCCATGATGTGGTATGGGTGTGCAGAGTATCAGGATCAGTGGGTGTAGACTGAGTCGGGCACTCCTTAGGGCTAAAGATTATCTGACGTGCACAGCAATTAAGAAGCAAAGGTTTCAGGAGGCCATCTTCCAATGCTCCCCCCCCCCAAGTTGAAGCTGTTTTAACTATGACTAAATCTTCTATGATGTTTGGGGGGTTCGCACAATGGTAGTGCTTTTTCATTAAGTTCGAACTAGCCAGGGCTTGTTGGTGTAATTTTATTTTGGAAGAAAGTAAAAAGTTAAGCTTCAACAAAATGAAAAGGTTACCTAAGGAGGGGTGTTCAGCTTTCTCTGGCCTGCTCTGGCCTCACATGTCAGCCTTCTGTCTGGTCCTCCAGGCTGTCTCACAAAATTCTAGAATATGCATTTGCCTCTCTCTCTCCTCTCTTGCAGCTTTCTGCTGCACTGGCCTATGCCCTGGGGACCTCCTATCTTCAGAGTGGAGCCCTGAACTACAGACATCCACTTGTATGTAACAGCTGTGCACACCTGCACATTAGGCCTTCTGTAGAACATGAACATGGGGTTAGAGGCTAAAGACCTTCCAAGATTCTTTAAAGCATCTGGACTTCAGAACCTAATCTGGGAATTACTAATACCAGAGAAAACTCCACTTAGCGCCAATATTCTGGAGCTCCTCACATTGCATTTGTGAAAACCCAGTATGAAATGTATCTCTTCTAACATAGTAGCAGGACACAGCACTGTCACACTATCCATACCTATTAGCATTCTAAGAGATAAAGGGGGTGTATGCAGTAGGTAACCAATTTTTAAATGGTACTGACATCCCTAATTGTCATCATTTTGATAATGGGAATCAACCCAAAGGGAGAAAGGGGGGGAAGGACAGACCCAGGTGATAGAGCTTGTCGACCTAAGATACAGTAGGAGGAGTACCTCCAAGAAAAAAATAGAACAGAATAGAGTAGAGTGGAAAATTGTGAGGGCTAGTGGGATTTTTCAAGTGGTACCGTACTATTTCATATAGAATGACACATAAGTGAACAAATAAAATATATAGAGTTTATTAATCTAAAGTTTAAAAACACCATACAAATAACACAAAGGACATTATAAAATACAGAAGTACATTGAGGAGTTCTCAGTGCTTAGTACATCCGATATAGATATCGGATATTAAACCCAACATGTTTCGCAGTTATATCCAACTGCTTCTTCAAGGGTATAAAATAATTTGTACTGTAGCGATGTTGTCCTGAGTTTTCCTGTATAACAAATAGTAGAGTGAGTTATCAAAAAATGTATCACAAAACAGGTGGTATACGTATTTGCATAGGGATCCGATGTCTCAGTGCACTCCCCAGTATGCCCAGAACACCCCAGTGGGTACGGAGAGAAAAGTGCCCAAACATACGCCTCACCGACGGGTGTGGAAGCAAAAGCAATAGAGACAGCAGGTTAACAATAGGTAGATATCAGATGTATCATTTGTGAAGCAAATACATGTACAGGTTGTATATACATATATTGCAAGATTACGCCAAGAAAGACCAGAATGCTCCACCACCAGGAAAGGCCATACTGCCATGTGTGTAAGATTTTAAATAGAATTTAGAAGAAAAGATGCACACAGTTGGGATCCATACCTAGCGCTGCAACAAGGTCCTGAAGCCGAGACTGGCATAAGTCATATGTGGCTCTTTTAGCATGTGCTTGGTTTAAAATGGCACCTTAGATGTTAATTATTGTATCTATGGATACAAGGGGAGATGAGGCTAAATATGCATTCAGAAAGGGGAAAAGAACAAACCCCTTCCCAGATGTCCAAAAGCTTATCAAATGGTGTCACATACCCATTTAGAGGAGAGATGTCTCAAAATGGATTATGGCCCATTCAGGTTCATATAGGTAATGGTAAAAGATGAACGGAAGAAAAATAAATAAGGGAAAAGTTCCCTACTGGTATCCCAAACTTGAAGGTGGTGCCGGTCAGAAGATCTAAATAAGAATGGTAAATATATCAACAAGGATGGGCAGGAATGTGTATAGATACCTATACACATATATGTAAAAGAGTACATATGCATAAGGGCGGTTCCTAGCCATGAGACTTACCTTATAGTGCAGCCACATGAGGATCACTCCTGCAGTCTGTGGCTGCTCCGACATGCTGCCGCTTTATGCTTCACTTCAACCCGGCGTGTGAAGTCAGGCGGCGCCGTAACTGAAACGTCCATCGGCGCCGGAAATGACGCACAAGCTGGGTCAGGTCCCCAACTGTGCACGCCCCAAGGACGGGGCATGCGCAGTGCTACCATCCATTGCAGCCTATGAAGCGGCTGCGTATCCACATTACCGGTCAGGTGAACTGACCAGAATGTCCGGGGACCACACACCCGTCCGAGACATAATGGGCTCCCGCCCCCCCGCAGCCAAAGAAGGAACTGGAGTATATGGGGCAGTGCAGCAGAGACATCAATTGACCCCAACTATTATGCAGAAGCCACCTATATAGAAAAGAAGTGACATATATTTAGTTGGGGACCTGACCCGGCGTGTGCGTCATTTCCGACGCCGATGGACGTTTCAGTTTCGGCGCCGCCTGACGTCACACGCCGGGTTGAAGTGAAGCATAAAGCGGCAGCATGTCGGAGCAGCCACAGACTGCAGGAGTGATCCTCATGTGGCTGCACTATAAGGTAAGTCACATGCTAAAGGAGCCACATATGACCTATGCCAGTCTCGGCTTCCGGACCTTGTTGCCGTGCTAGGTATGGATCCCAACTGTGTGCATCTTTCCTTCTAAATTCTATTTAAAATCTTACACACATGGCAGTATGGCCTTCCCTGGTGGTGGAGCATTCTGGTCTTTCTTGACGTAATCTTGCAATATATGTATATACAACCTGTACATGTATTCGCTTCACAAATGATACATCTGATATCTACCTATTGTTAACCTGCTGTCTCTATTGCTTTTGCTTCCACACCCATCAGTGAGGGGATGTTGAGCACTTTATCTCCGTACCCACTGGGGTGTCTGGGCGTATTGGGGAGTGCACTGAGACATTGGATCCCTATGCAGATATACCACCTGTTTTGTGATACATTTTTTGATAGCTCACTCTACTATTTGTTATACAGGAAAACTCAGGACAACATTGCTACAGTACAAATTATTATATACCCCTGAAGAAGCAGTTGGATACAAGTGCGAAACATGTCGGGTTTAATATTCGGTATCTATATCGGATGTACTAAGCACTGAGAATTCCTCAATGTACGTCTGTATTTTATAATGTCCTTTGTGTTATTTGTATAGTGTTTTTAAACTTTAGATAAACTCTATATATTTTATTTGTTCACTTATGTGTCATTCTATATGAAATAGTACAGTACCACTTGAAATCCCACTAGCCCTCACAATTTTCCACTCTACTCTATTCTGTTCTATTTTTTTCTTGGAGGTACTCCTCCTACTGTATCTTAGGTCGACAGGCTCTATCACCTGGGTCTGTCCTTCCCCTATTAGCATTCTGTTTGGGACCTGTGCTACATATCTAAAAATATTTATTAGAGTTAATATGTACCCTTAACCACTTAAGTCCCGGAGGATTTGGCTGCTCAAAGACCAGGGCCTATTTTGCGATTCGGCACTGCGTGACTTTAACGGACAATTGCGCGGTCATGCAACGCTGTACCCAAATGAAATTGACGTCCTTTTTTCCCACAAACAGAGCTTTCTTTTGGTGGTATTTGATCACCTGTGCGATTTTTACTTTTTGCGATATAAACAAAAAAAGAGCGTCAATTTTGAAAAAATAACAATATTTTTCACATTTTTTTATATGAAATTCCCCCCCAAAAAAATGTAAAAATCTAAATTTTTTAACATTTTAGGCCAATTTGTTTTCCGCTACATATTTATGGTGAAAAAAATCACAATAAGCATATTTTTATTGGTTTGCGCAAAAGTTATTGCGTTTACTAACTACGGGAAAGATTTATGTCATTTTTATTGTTTTTTTTTAACTAGTAATGGCAGCGATCAGCCATTTTTTTTGCGGGACTGCAACTTTGCGGTGGACAAATCGGAACCTTTACTGACATTTTTTACACTTTTGGGGGGACCAGTGACATTACTACAGTAATTAGTGCTATACATATGCACTGTTACTGTAAAAATTACACTGACAGGGAAGAGGTTAATTTTATTATAGAGCAAGGTGTGTCCTTAGGGGTGTGCTTCTAACTGTAAAGGGGTGTGACTTTTGATGTAACCCCAGAGACATACGATCCTACATAGCATGATCATATGATCTCTGCTGTTACATCAGGGAGAATGACAGGCGGTTTTGTTTACATCAGCCGCCTGCCTTTCTCCCTCTCCAGCGGGAGATCGCGAGTGACCGGCGGACATCGGATTCGCCAGTCACTCACGCGTCGATGCCCGTAAACGAGCGGGAGCGCGCCTCCGGCAGCACGTGCTCGCCCCCTATTGGCTCGCGGGCGAGTGACGTACCCATACGTCACTTTGCCTGCACGGGGCTGACCGCCGCAGTATATGTACTTTATGTGCATTTTATCTTTTTAGTTTTCTGTTCTAGAGGATCAGGCAACTCTGGGCTGAAGCTGACCATTACTACAATTAGGCCTTGCAAAAAGCCCAGGCAGCTTTAGAGACTACAATCAGTGTCTTCAAAACCTCCTGATTTCTCTCCTTGGTCTGGCCTGGGGGTGAGCTTTCTTACTCTCCTGAAGAGATCTTTCATCACTTTTACTTTAATCCTTACTCCTATAGTTTGTAATCCACGATTCCTAAGCGTTCAAAATGAATTGTCCATAAATCGGTAACTACACTAACCCCCTTCCTAACCAGACCAATTTTCAGCTTTCAGTGCTCTCACATTTTGAATGACAATTACTCAGTCATGCAACACTGTCCCCATATGAAATTTTCGTCCTTTTTTTTCACACAAACAGATCTTTCTTTTGGTGGTATTTAATCATAATTTTTTTTTTTTTTTTTTGGTTTTTTTATTGTTTGCGCTATAAATGAAAAAAGACCGAAAATTTTGTAAAAAAATGCAATTTTCTTTGTTTCGGTTTTAAATTTTGCAAATTTAGTCATTTTTCTTCATAAGTTTTGGCCAAAATTTATACTGCTACATATCTTTAGTAAAAATAACTCAAGTATACATTTTTTGGTCTTTGTGAAGGCTATAGAGTCTACAAGCTATGGTACTAATCAGTGAAAATTGATCACACCTGATGTACTGACGGCCTATCTCATTTCTTGAGACCCTACCAAGTCAGAACAGTGCAAATACCCCCCAAATGACCCCTTTTTGGAAAGTAGACATTCCAGGGTATTTAGTAAGAGGCATGGTGAGTTTTTTGAAGTTGTAATTTTTTCCCACAATTCTTTGCAAAATGAAGATTTTTTTAAAAAATATATATTCTTCACAAAATGGTCATATTATGAAGTTATTTCTCACACACTGTACAGGCATACTTGCAACTACACCCCAAAATACATTCTGCTACTCCTCTTGAGTATGGCGATACCACATGTGTGAGACTTTTCCACAGCCTGACCACATACAGAGGCCCAACATCCAAGTAGCACCGTCAGGCGTTCTAGAAGCAAAAATTACACAAATAATTTTCTGACGACCTATCACACTTTTGAAGGCCCTAGAGCACCAGGACAATGGAAACTCCCACAAAATGACCCCATTTTGGAAAGAAAACACCACAACACATAATCTAGGAGGCATAATGAGTCTTTTGAACATGTCATTTTTTTCCACAAGTTTTTGGAAAATGTGGAAAGAAAACCAAAATGCATTTTTTTTAACACAAAGTTGTCAATTTATAAGACATTTCTTACACATAGCATGCACATAGCAAAAAATGACACCCCAAAATACATTCTGCTACTCCTCCTGAGTATGGCGATACCACATATGTGAGACTTTTCCACAGCCTGACCAAATACAGAGGCCCAACATGCAAGGAGCACCGTCATTTCCTGACTTCCCATTACAATTTTGTGAGGCACTGTAGGGCACTGATAAGCATTGTAGTGGCACTGATGTGGCATGGATGTCGCCCGGATGAGCACTGATGTGGCATGGATGTGGCACTGATGAGCACTGACATGGCATGGATGTGGCACTGATGAGCACTGATGTGGCACGGATGAGCACTGACGTGGCATGGATGTGGCTCTGATGAGCACTGACGTGGGATGGATGTGGCACAGATGAGCACCCTGACGTGGCATGGATGTGGCACAGATGAGCACTGACATGGCATGGATGTGGCATTGACGTGGCATGGATGTGGCATGGATGAGCACTGACGTGGCATGGGTGTGGCACGGATGAGCACTGACGTGGCATGGATGTGGCACTGACGTGGCATGGATGTGGCACGGATGAGCACTGACGTGGCATGGATGTGGCACGGATGAGCACTGACGTGGCATGGATGTGGCACTGATGAGCACTGACATGGCATGGATGTGGCACTGATGAGCACTGATGTGGCATGGATGTGGCACTGATGAGCACTGATGTGGCATGGATTAGCCCTGATGTGGCATGGATGTGGCATGGATGAGGCACAGATGAGCACCCTGACGTGGCATGGATGTGGCACAGATGAGCACTGACATGGCATGGATGTGGCATGGATGTGGCATTAATGTGGCACTGACGTGGCTGGATGAGCACTGATGTGGCATGGATGTGGCACGGATGAGCACTGACGTGGCATTGATGTGGCATGGATGAGCACTGATGTGGCATGGATGAGCACTGATGTGGCATGGATGTGGCGGGGATGAGCACTGACGTGGCATTGATGTGGCACTGATGACCACTGATGTGGCACAGATGAACACTGAAGTGGCATGGATGTGGCACGGATGGGCACTGATGTGGCATAGATGTGGCACGGATGAGCACTAACATGGCATGGGTGTGGCACGGATGAGCACTGACATGGCATGGATGAGAATGGATGTGGCATGGATGAGCACTGAGGTGGCATGGGCAGGCACATATGTGGCATGGATGTGGCACAGATGAGGCACGGATGAGGCATGGATGAGCACAGATGTGGCATGGATGAGCACTGAGGTGGCATGGGTGGCACGGATGATGCATGTATGGGGCACAGATTAGGAATGGATGGGGAAAAGATTAGGCATGGATGGGGCACGGATGAGGCACTGATGAGGCACTGATGGGGCATGGGCAGGCACATATGTGGCATGGATGTGGCACAGATGAGGCACGGATGAGGCATGGATGAGCACAGATGTGGCATGGATGAGCACTGAGGTGGCATGGGTGGCACGGATGATGCATGTATGGGGCACAGATTAGGAATGGATGGGGCAAAGATTAGGCATGGATGGGGCACGGATGAGGCACTGATGAGGCACTGATGGGGCACAGATGAGGCACTAATGGGGCACTGATGGGGCACTGATGAGGCACTGATGGGGCACTGATGGGGCACTGATGGGGCACAGATGAGGCAGAGGAGGCATGCAGCTGCAGTTTCTCTCCTCTCCTTGCATGATGTACCGATTGCTGTGCGAGGAGAGGAGAGAAATGAACCGGACATGCACCGGTTTGTTGTAAAGTGATCACTCCGTCAATGGATGGAGCGATCACGTGGTAAAAGGACCACTCTCATTGGCTCTTTACCGCGATCCATAATGCGTCGGGTCCCTGGGACCCGGCGAGCACGGACACTCCCGTGTGCGCACCCCAGGGGGCGCGCGGGAGCGCGATTCTGGGAGGACGTCCATGTACGCCCTCCCAGAACTAGAAGACCACACTGCAGCCGTATTTTTACAATGGGCCAGTCGGGAAGTGGTTAAAGAGACTCCATGTCTTTATCTCCCATCTAAAGTTTGGTGTTAAATAGGCTAGCTGAAATTATGTGTAACATTTCCCATTTAAAAATTGTTCCCAAGTGCCTCCACAAAGGATGCAACTTCATCCTTATCAACAGGATGAGGTCGCCAGAATGTGGATTCCATTGATGTACAACGTACCTGTACCAGGATAAAATCCTGGACATTTACACATGGTCACCTCCTCCTTGAACAACTGGCATTTCCATTCCCCCAAGTAGAGACTTGAATATACTTTTCAAGCCCTGTCCATGTCATGTTCTGTTCATGGCCATCCACTGATCTTGGCAATAATTGCTGTTAAACATAAATGTATTAGGGGTAAGAAGGAACCCGAAAAGTTTTAAAATAAACCTTTTGCTTTTTTCCCTTCGGAACTGGTACTTAAGACTTTTTCTACCACTAAAGTAATCAATTTGTGGACAATGGAGGAATATGAAGGCTGTACCCCTTACATACAAGGGTAATGTCTCTACAAATATACAAATAGCTGAAATACCTTATCAATGTACTCATTAACCTTCTTGGTCAATTTACCCCCTCCTGAGATAATAGGTATCCTCGGGGGGTGAACTTTAGGTAAAACAAAAGGACGTGGAACAGTGGGACTTTCTACCTCCAGGATTTCCATTGTTTTTTCAATAATTCCTTCTAAGAAGGATCAATCCAAAGGGGATTTTCATTATCTTCCAAACCCACCTAGGTGTCTTGGGGTACCATTCCATGTTTCTCAATATTTTCTGACACATTCTTAACCACTTAAGGTCCAAAAGATTTTAACCCCTTCATGACCAGGCCATTTTTTTTCTATTTGCGACACAGCGCTATTTTAACTAGCAAGTAGGTGGTCATGCATCGCTGTGCTAAAATCAAATTATATAATTTTTCACACAAATAGAGCTTTTTTTTGGTAGTATTTGATCACCACTTTTTGTTAAAATGAAAAAGCCTGAAAATTTTGAAAAAAAAAAAAAAAAAAAAACAATATTTTGAATTTTCTGATGGGCCAAATGGTTCTTATCTGCCGACACATTCTATGTTTATGCTATAAAATGTATCCAATAAAAACATAAAAAAATCTATTGTGGTAAGAAGCTGTGGCACCTATAACTTCCTGCATACCCTAACAACGACTGCATGTATATAAAGGAAGTTATCTTTTGCCCAATAATTCTACACCTAGAACCTTTGTTTTTGCAACAAATGTTTTGTCAAGCCATAGGCTACCCATGGCTCAAATTTTGTCTGATTGTAATGTTCCGGTACCTTTGGTACCCTAAATTACACTTTCCACAAGTGTATGCGCCCCACCATTTACTTTTGGAAAGGTGCGCATACACCTTTAAGACTGGAGCTGTCATCACTCAGCGCCGGACTAGATGGCTATTTAAGGCGTCGGTTCTCACTCACATGTGTTCGTTCAAACACCCTTACTTGGATGCTAACCTTGCTTGAAGCTTCCATGCTTGCAAGCTTACTTCGCTGACGGAACCTCGCTGCGCTGATCCCTGTATCCCGCTACTGGATCATCCGCCTCTCCTGAACCACCCTTCGGCTGTATCGCTAATAGTGCTAAGTACCCCGCAGGGGAATTCTCTATAAACTTATACTAAGCTTACACTATCTAGCTCTGCATAGTAAAGACTGTTTATTACATCTGCATAAACTAGATTGCTAGCTCTTGAGACTACTGCTACTTTTCTGCACTGGGTTGATCTCTTTTGTATGTCCACCTGCTATTCTATCATCTGCTATCATACAACATTGCTAAACCTTCCTGCATCCATCTGCTACTGTCTCACCTTCAAGTGTCTATCACCTATCACCTCCACTCAACCTATCCCTCAACCTTCATCATTGTGTTACCACATACATAAAGTCACTCTAGGAACCAGCTTGCTAATTGTGTGTATTTACTGGCTGAAATAAGACCTTCCACACATGATGAGTCATTGAGGTTGGGAATGGTATCTCAGCATATCTCTTACATGACTACTGACGTGGAACTATTTCTGCAGCTGAAAATCCACACCATATTAGAAACACAGGAGCGTTACAGATTGAACGAACCCAAAATGGATTCAGCAGAAATAACCACTCAGGTGACACAATTAAAACAGCAAGTATCTGCGTTAATACACGCACTTGCTGAATTAAAAGAAGACAATCAGGCTCTGTCGCAGCAGGTAATTAGACTGACACAACTTACCTCTGCTCAGTCCCCTGAACCCAAGATAAATCCCCCTTTGGTATTTACAGGCGATCGCAAAAAAATTCGCGAATTTAAAAACGCATGTGAGTTACTTTTTTTGCTAAAACCTCGTACCTACCTTACTGATCACATTAAGGTTTGTACTATTATTTCTTACCTATCAAGCGATCCTCGAGCCTGGGCAGATTCTCTTTTTGAGAAAAACGACCAGCTTCTCAACTCCTATGCCTTGTTCCTGGCAGAGCTCACTAGCCTATATGATGACCCCAATAGGCAGAGTACTGCTGATCTTCAGTTAAGATCCTTGAAACAAGGAAGGAGGCCTGTAGAAGACTTTGTCGCAGAGTTCAAGAGATGGACCCTTGATTCAGAATGGAATGATGCATCTCTGAAAACCCAATTTAGGCTTGGCCTATCAGAAGCCGTTAAGGACGAGCTCGCCCGAGCGGATCTGCCAAAAACCCTGGATGCATTAATACAACTCAGTATTACCATAGATAGAAGACTACGAGAAAGAAAGGCTGAAAAGATGGGAATGCCATTATCCGTTTCCTCTCGGAGTCTTGCCGTTGACCCCGTTCCTATGGAGATAGGAACCATACGCCCACCGCTATCAACTATGGAAAAAGCCAAAAGACGAAATGAAAATCTCTGCTTGTACTGTGCATCCCCGGATCACAAGATAAACGTCTGTCCCCTAGTCAACAAAAAGAAGGGTGAGTGTTCACATGTCTCCCTAGGAGGATTGACAACTTCATTCACTAACCCCTACATTTCTGTTTTTTTGACATTACAGTGGGACCAGAACAGGATTACTACTAAGGCCATGATTGACACAGGATCTTGTGGAAATTATATGGATATATGTTTTGCTGCTTTAAATAAAATTCCTATTATTTCTAAACTCAAACCTGTCTCAGTAAGTCTTATTACCGGTGTTCCGTTATCCTCTGGTCCGATCACCGATCAGACACAAGCACTTCTAGTCACTATTAACGAGTCTCATAGGGAGACTTCTACCTTCGATTTAATACCATCACCCCACTTTCCCATTGTGTTGGGACTTCCCTGGTTGCACACACACCAACCAACCATAGATTGGAAGAAACGGTCCTTGACCTTCCCTTCTTGTTATTGCGAGGAAACGTGTAACCTCCCGTTTTCCGGGAAGATTCTGTCTGTGGTGACAGATGAGATTGCACCACTTTGTTATCAGGATCTTTCTGAGGTTTTTCTTGAGAAAAATGCTCAAGCATTACCTCCTCATCGAGACTATGATTGTAACATTGATCTACTCCCAAATAGCAAATTGCCGTTCGGTCATGTTTATCCTCTTTCACAGGATGAACTTGCCCATCTCAAAACCTATTTGGATGAGAACTTGGAAAAAGGTTTTATTAGACCTTCCACTTCTTCCACAGCAGCAGGACTCTTTTTTGTTCGCAATAAAGATTCAAGTCTCAGACCTATCATCGACTACAGGAAATTGAATGCTATCACAATAAAAGATCGCTATCCTCTACCGCTTATCCCTGAGCTCATTGAGCAGGTGCGTGGAGCTACCTATTTTTCAAAATTAGACCTGAAAGGAGCATACAATCTCATTCGAATCCGTGATGGACACGAGTGGAAGACTGCATTCAGAACTAGATACGGATTGTTCGAATATCTTGTGATGCCATTCGGCCTATGTAATGCCCCTGCAGTTTTCCAACGATTTATAAACGATATTTTTAAAGACTTACTAGATGTCTGTGTTGTGGTATATCTGGACGATATACTTATATATTCACAGACCCTGTCTGAACACATAAGACATGTAAGACTTGTATTATCGAGATTGCTTGCACATAATCTTTATGTGAAGCTGAAGAAATGCTTGTTCCATAAAGATGAGGTACTCTTTCTAGGCTACATCATATCCAAAACAGGAATCGAGATGGACATGAGTAAAATATCCTGCATTCAGGATTGGCCTACACCAACTACACGCAAGGCGCTACAGCGATTCCTGGGATTTTCAAATTTCTACAGGAAGTTCATAAAAAACTTTTCTGCTATTGTGAGACCCCTCACACAGCTCACTAGCATAAAAATACCATTTAAATGGTCAGAAGAAGCAAATAAGGCTTTCCACTTGTTAAAGACAAGGTTTACTTCCGCTCCCATATTACGCCATCCAGACCCATCCCTCCAATACATTCTGGAGGTAGATGCGTCAAACATGGCAGTAGGAGCAATACTCTCCCAACGACCAACCCACACTTCACCACTTCATCCAGTCGCTTTTTTTTCTAAATCCCTGAGCAGTCCCGAGATAAATTACCCCGTGGGTGAAAAGGAACTGCTTGCTATAAAATTGGCTCTGGAGAATTGGCGACATTTACTCGAAGGCACCCAACTACCAATAATTATATACACGGACCATAAAAACCTCCAATATCTTCAGACTAGCAAAACTCTCTCGCATCGACAGGTACGATGGTCACTATTCTTTCTAAGGTTTAACTTCCTAGTGACCTACACACCTGCAGATAAGAACAAAAAGGCGGATGCACTATCACGACTAACTGAAGAAAACTACTTTGAAATCCCTTCCGTTCCTATAATACCTCACAAACGCATTATTGGAGTTGTCCGTTCCTTAAAGGAAGAGGTTCTGCATGGTATAAGTTTGGATTCACCCCCACCACAACTAAATACTGATGCAGAAGGCTTCCTCTACTACAACGACAAACTTTACATACCACCTACCCTACGCACCAAGATCTTGGAATTATCGCATGATGTGCCTATGGCAGGACATATGGGTATGACAAAGACTTTCAATTTGATTTCTCGACAATTCTGGTGGCCTGACATGAAAACATCTATACAAAAATTCGTCTCTTCATGCAATGTCTGTGCCAGGTCCAAAATTTACACTACGAGACCATCCGGTCTACTATGCAGTCTACCAATACCCCAAACTCCATGGGAGGTTTTGTCATTGGACTTCATCGTAGAATTGCCTCCTTCCAAAGGATTTAATACCATCTTGGTGTCAGTGGACCATCTGACAAAGATGGCACATTTCATTGCTATTCGCAGACTACCTTCGTCCAAACAAACGGCAGAACTCCTGATGAAACATGTCTTCAGATTACATGGTATCCCAAAAACTCTTCTGTCTGACCGTGGATCCCAATTTATTTCTAAATTCTGGCAAGAACTATGTCACATACTACGGATTGAGCGGAAGCTCACTTCTCCTTACCATCCGCAGACCAACGGACAGACTGAAAGAGTCAACCAATGCATCGAGCAGTATTTACGTTGTTACACTTCTTACCAACAGGATGATTGGTTGGATCTTCTCCCCCTGGCAGAATTTGCCTACAACAACGCAACTCACAGTACAACCAAGCAGAGTCCGTTCTACTTGAACTATGGGTTCCATCCCTCTATTCTCCCTCCACGCATCCTTCCTTCAAATAACCCAGTAGCCTCAGACTATCTTACCCAAATAAAGGATTCTCTGGGTTTACTAAATACTACCATTGCACACGCTCACAGTCAACAAAAGAAGTACTATGATCTTCGTAGAAGACCTTCTCCACAGTATACTATCGGGGACCTCGTTTGGCTCTCAACAAAAAACTTGAGACTGAAGATCCCTAGCAAAAAGCTTGGACCTCTGTTCTTCGGACCTTTCCCAATCAAGAAACTTATTGGAAAAGCTGCAGTGCAGCTTACATTGCCAATGGACCTAAAAATCCATCCCATTTTCCATGTGTCGCTACTAAAACCCCATGTTCCGGACCAAGGAATAAGGCCTAATATTCCACCTCCCCCTCCTGTACAAGTTGAAGGTGGAGAAGAATACGAGATAAAAGAGATTCTGGATTCTCGTATCTACAGAAGAAGACTTCAGTACTTGGTTAGATGGAAGAACTATGGGCCCCAAGACGACACCTGGCTAAACACCTCTGACATACATGCCCCTAGATTAATCCGCAATTTTCATGCGAGATACCCAGACAAACCAGCTCCAGAGGCCTTCAGGAGCAGGCCTTAAGGGGGGGGGTATTGTAATGTTCCGGTACCTTTGGAACCCTAAATTACACTTTCCACAAGTGTATGCGCCCCACCATTTACTTTTGGAAAGGTGCGCATACACCTTTAAGACTGGAGCTGTCATCACTCAGCGCCGGACTAGATGGCTATTTAAGGCGTCGGTTCTCACTCACATGTGTTCGTTCAAACACCCTTACTTGGATGCTAACCTTGCTTGAAGCTTCCATGCTTGCAAGCTTACTTCGCTGACGGAACCTCGCTGCGCTGATCCCTGTATCCCGCTACTGGATCATCCGGCTCTCCTGAACCACCCTTCGGCTGTATCACTAATAGTGCTAAGTACCCCGCAGGGGAATTCTCTATAAACTTATACTAAGCTTACACTATCTAGCTCTGCATAGTAAAGACTGTTTATTACATCTGCATAAACTAGCTCTTGAGACTACTGCTACTTTTCTGCACTGGGTTGATCTCTTTTGTATGTCCACCTGCTATTCTATCATCTGCTATCATACAACATTGCTAAACCTTCCTGCATCCATCTGCTACTGTCTCACCTTCAAGTGTCTATCACCTATCACCTCCACTCAACCTATCCCTCAACCTTCATCATTGTGTTACCACATACATAAAGTCACTCTAGGAACCAGCTTGCTAATTGTGTGTATTTACTGGCTGAAATAAGACCTTCCACACATGATGAGTCATTGAGGTTGGGAATGGTATCTCAGCATATCTCTTACATGACTACTGACGTGGAACTATTTCTGCAGCTGAAAATCCACACCATATAAGAAACGCAGGAGCGTTACACTGATTCAGCAGGGAAACTGAATTTAAGCCATGTGTGGCCAGGTAGTAAAAATTTGCTGATCTTATAATGGTGTAGCACCCTACAGGTAGGTGCTAGGTAAATGTATAGTGGGCCTTGTCTGCCTAACAGCAGGGCTGTGATTTATTTAGCTAGGGTGTCAGGGCTTCCAGATGTACCTGCTGAAGGCAGAAGTATCCCCACTGGCTCCTGTTAGAGGATTCTCATAGGGCAGTGTGGGAAGCCCAATCAGGGGACACATCCCAGCTTGTAACTACCCCAGAAGGCAGATTTTGCTGCAGAGGATTCTGGGAGTGGGTATAAGTTTGGGGGGAAGTGCGTGGCACGGTGTCTTTGGCAGGAGCAGAGTCCCAGGAAGGAGAGTGTGGCTGGCTCTCCTCCTGTCTGAGGAAGGCGGATGTCTCGGGGTGTCGCCTGAGTGCAGGAGAGTGCTGAGTTGAGCTGAGGGGATCCGGTGTGCCGTGAGCCTGCAGAGAGAGAGAGGGGTCGAGTCCCAGGAAAGCCTACACAGGTCGTGAGTACTGAGGATTGCCCCTGGGGGTCTGCCTGAAGTTAGAGGGGACCACTCCAGAAGAGGTTCTGGGATCCAGTGTCAGCTAGCTGCAAAGGGGGTACCTAGGTTGGGGATCGTGAAGCTACAGAGGGGGTACATAGTCAGTGCACCCTGAAGAGTTCAAGGTCAAAGGGGGCACCTGCAGTTTGGCCCCTGAATTACACAGAGCGTGCCAGTTAAAGGGACAGCTATACAGAGTTCTACTATATACTACCTCAAGCTGTGCCAGGCGGGAGAAAGTATTCAGTGACTTTCATAGTACAACAGTGTCAGGAGTTCTACAGTTCTCCGTCTTGGATCTTCTGGACTATAAGTCGAGGATTCAGCACTTCTTCTGTTCTACAGAGTGTTCTCAGAGTCAGTGAGCATTGGCTGGCGCCGGCTGGTGTCAAGGAAGAGCCAACGGGCATTTCAGAAGTAAAGTCCCAATTGTAATTAGTTTAAGCCTTAAGGAGTATCCCACTCATTCCCTTCTCCCATCCCCTTTATTCCAATAAAACCCACAAACAAAGATGCCGGAGTTGTCGCTGATTCAGTTGTCACACCCAGGGTCGCAGCTGACATGGGCTGAAGAGATAACCGGTACTAATGGCAGACCCACATCAGGCCATGGGCCTGGAATCCTTGCTACAATAGGAAAATGTTGTAACTCAGTATTGGCCTTTCTAAGGAAAAATGGTCAAATTGTTGTAAAAAATGACATTTGAACTGGAGAGTGTCATTGGACACATATACATATACATACAATAGAGGTGCATATATAATATTATCACAAACAAGATATACTACAACGCACTAGCAGCGCTAAGAGCATAAAAAAATATATAAATGCAGTCCACTGGGATAAAGTCCATGTGCTCATATGATCATGCAGTGTGCCCAGAATATTCTCTCCTGATAATCCAAGGTCGTGAGTATGTTGGTGAATACACCGGACCCTCCACCTCACCAATGTGCTCCCCCAAATCAGAAACACTCACCAGAAATCTGGTCAACAAGCGCCTTTAACATCAGCCTATCACAGGCTTAGAAACGATCTCCTCAGGAATTAACCAGGAGCGCCGGCACTTGAACCGTCTCAATCAGATCAATTCATGTGGTATACCCACAGGAGGTTCCAATCAAACAGGGGTGGTACATGTGGAAATAATAACTCACATAGGGCAATATTGCATGGCTAAAACACCGCTTTATTATCCAAAAGAATACCCCCAGTAGCTGATGCACTTACAAATTAACAAAACAAAGCAAGCTTGTCATGAAAGATGAGGCATAACCTGCTTGCAGAGGCCGGTCCCGGTAGTAGCAGTTCGCCGCTGGTACCAAGCGATGGCGAGCCTCGGGTACAGCATCGGACGCCGGTCTGCCTCGTGACCGCGTGACCACGCCCTGACGCGTTTCGTTAGCAAGTAACTTCAACAGAGGGCGTGGTCACGCGTGTACGGTCTCCGCTATTTGACTGTACCGGAGGGGCGGAGGCACAATTCAGCCCAATGACGCTGGCTCCTCCAGCCTGTCGTCACTTCCGCCCACACAGGAAGTCATGTCATACAACACTGGCTTCCGCCCTTACAGAGCGTCACTGCCATCTCTGATCGAGGCTGTCCGATCCACACAGCGCCCCTAGGGACAAGCGGAACAAGCACTCGTCAGGTCATTAGCAGATCATATAGCCTGTATATACGTTTGTAGACATATACAATACACAGTACAATAGCGACATGTTGCAAATATAATCATAATAAAAATTGCGACTTTATCCCAGTGGACTGCATTTATATATTTTTTTATGCTCTTAGCGCTGCTAGTGCGTTGTAGTATATCTTGTTTGTGATAATATTATATATGCACCTCTATTGTATGTCATTTTATTTATAGCAGCAGCTTTGTTAGATATATTGTTTGTATCAAGCATTCATATATCTTTTATATAATAGATTTTAAGGTACTTGTATTTTAGCGCCGGTTGAGCAGGTGTTTATAGTCCCTCGTAGTGCCCCGCCTACTTGCTCCTTTTTTGGATATACATGTACATATTAAACAAATATCAACCACTTGAGTTGCAGCACCTTGAACATATATACAGTGCCTTGTGAAAGTATTCGGCCCCCTTGAACTTTTCGACCTTTTGCCACATTTCAGGCTTCAAACATAAAGATATAAAACTGTAATTTTTTGTGAAGAATCAACAATAAGTGGGACACAATCATGAAGTGGAACGAAATTTATTGGATATTTCAAACTTTTTTAACAAATAAAAAACTGGAAAATTGGGTGTGCAAAATGATTCAGCCCCCTTAAGTTAATACTTTGTAGCGCCACCTTTTGCTGCGATTACAGCTGTAAGTAGCTTGGGGTATGTCTCTATCAGTTTTGCACATCGAGAGACTGAAATTTTTGCCCATTCCTCCTTGAAAAACAGCTCGAGCTCAGTGAGGTTGGATGGAGAACGTTTGTGAACAGCAGTTTTAAGTTCTTTCCACCGATTCTCGATTGGATTCAGGTCTGGACTTTGACTTGGCCATTCTAACACCTGGATATGTTTATTTGTGAACCATTCCATTGTAGATTTTGCTTTATGTTTTGGATCATTGCCTTGTTGGAAGACAAATCTCCGTCCCAGTCTCAGGTCTTTTGCAGACTCCATCAGGTTTTCTTCCAGAATGGTCCTGTATTTGGTTCCATCCATCTTCCCATCAATTTTAACCATCTTCCCTGTCCCTGCTGAAGAAAAGCAGGCCCAAACCAAAATGCTGCCACCACCATGTTTGACAGTGGGGATGGTGTGTTCAGGGTGATGAGCTGTGTCGCTTTTACGCCAAACATAACATTTTGCATTTTTGCCAAAAAGTTTGATTTTGGTATCATCTAACCAGAGCACCTTCTTCCACATGTTTGGTGTGTCTCCCAGGTGGCTTGTGGCAAACTTTAAACAACACTTTTTATGGATATCTTTAAGAAATGGCTTTCTTCTTGCCACTCTTCCATAAAGGCCAGATTTGTGCAGTATACAACTGATTGTTGTCCTATGGACAGAGTCTCCCACCTCAGCTGTAGATCTCTGCAGTTCATCCAGAGTGATCATAGGCCTCTTGGCTGCATCTCTGATCAGTCTTCTCCTTGTATGAGCTGAAAGTTTAGAGGGACGGCCAGGTCTTCGTAGATTTGCAGTGGTCTGATACTCCTTCCATTTCAATATTATCGCTTGCACAGTGCTCCTTGGGATGTTTAAAGCTAGGGAAATCTTTTTGTATCCAAATCCGGCTTTAAACTTCTCCACAACAGTATCTCGGACCTGCATGGTGTGTTCCTTGTTCTTCATGATGCTCTCTGCAGTTTAAACGGACCTCTGAGACTATCACAGTGCAGGTGCATTTATACGGAGACTTGATTACACACAGGTGGATTCTATTTATCCTCATTAGTCATTTAGGTCAACATTGGATCATTCAGAGATCCTCACTGAACTTCTGGAGAGAGTTTGCTGCACTGAAAGTAAAAGGGGCTGAATAATTTTGCACGCCCAATTTTTTATTGTTAACAAAGTTTGAAATATCCAATAAATTTTGTTCCACTTCATGATTGTGTCCCACTTGTTGTTGATTCTTCATAAAAAATTACAGTTGTATATCTTTATGTTTGAAGCCTGAAATGTGGCAAAAGGTCGCAAAGTTCAAGGGGGCCGAATACTTTCGCAAGGCACTGTAAATCCTATTGAATTCCTGGGATTTTTTTTAAGATGCTTTGCTGCTTTGTTTTGCAGTCAGTCTAGTCAATCCTGATATTGTTTTTTTTTTTTTTTTTTTAAGACAGTACGTTATTCTGATACTTTAAATAATATACTTTTTTTTTTTTTTAGAAATTATAACAAAAAGGTCAACATTAGGAAAAACATGATTTTCTGTTCATTTTGTCCACATGAAAAATGTAAGCAAAAAAATTTATCAATTTGTCTGGAATCAATACCAAATATGCTTGTTTTCTGTTTTCACCAAGTTATGGGGAAAATAGATGGTGCAAAAACAATAGTTTATATACAGTATACAAAAGGTGCACTCTATACAAAGTTTAAAATTAAAAACTCCTCATGAGTCCACTAGGGGCGCTCTAGGTACGTTATCCACATACACTAATAATATTAATTTCTCAAGAATGTCCTAATAGGTGCAATGAACGGATCTTTCCTCCTTGTATATATTATTAGAAGAGCAATCCCAAAGTTAGTCCATTGCCGTGAGTGAAATCATATGAAGAAAGACAGCTGGGCACACAAACCTCCACCACACTGCTGTGCTTGCCTAGTGGTAATGAACTCACCAGAGGCGGCTTGCAAACAAGCCTGTAAACCAGACACAGAAGGAGATGGATCCTCAACCAGCCTCCAGATATTACAACGTCTTCTCCAAAATGGTAGACAATTCGCTCGCCAGATTTTGCATGAAAATAAATGTTCAAAGACACATAGCGTAATCCCGTTTCAACATTTATTTCACAACCCAGCAATACAATAAATCCCTTAAGAATTTGCACTCACATGTATAACAGAACAATCAAGCATAAACATCAGGTTACTGAAAAGCTCCTTGTCAATCACCGTGTACACGAACAACCGCCCGGTACCTAGGTTGGGTGTCTTCTGGGTATGACGTCAGGCGCTGCCGAGTACCATGGAAACCGCATGCTCACGCCCTAAACCGTTTCGTCATCACGGACTTCAACTGAGACGCCCAGTCACGGCAATGGACTAACTTTGGGATTGCTCTTCTAATAATATATACAAGGAGGAAAGATCCGTTCATTGCACCTATTAGGACATTCTTGAGAAATTAATATTATTAGTGTATGTGGATAACATACCTAGAGCGCTGCTAGTGGACTCATGAGGAGTTTTTCATTTTAAACTTTGTATAGAGTGCACCTTTTGTATGTAGATTGTATTAATAGTGGCAGCTGTTTATTGTATGAGTTTTGAGTACACTTTTGTTGCATTCAAAATATTTATTTATTTTAGCGCTGGGTGAGTAGGATACACTATCCATTTTTTCTACTCCTTATTTTGTATTTTTTTATATACAGTATATTTGATTTTATTTATGAGGTCCGGTTCACACTGATGCGATGCGGGAAGGCTGCGAATCCGCAGCCTGTTCCCGCATCGCACACGCACCCCCGGCAGTTCACACTGCCATATGCGATATGCTGGGGGTGTCAATGTAATCTTAACGACACCCCCAGTTTGATCGCATATCGCAGTGCGATCGTGCAGTTCGCACAGGATCGGATCGCACAAGTGTGAACCGCTGTGCGATCCGATCCTGTTGCGGCTTCCAAAAAGGGTCCCTGTGCGTGTTTGCTGCGGCTGCGGTGCGAATTTAGCCATACAAAGTGTATGGCTAAACTCGCACCGCACAGCCGATCGCATGTAATGAAGGAGCAGTGCGCTCCGACATTACATGCGAACCCGGCACTCGCACAAGTGTGAACTGGGGCTGAAGTTTTTTTCTCACACTATGACATGACAACAAAGGACGTATCATTGAAAATATGTTAAACACCCAAGAAATTGCACCATTTTGAACAGAAAGAAGATGTGCAAATTCAGTCATGGGTTTTTCAACATTCTACACAGTAATAGAATGGTAAAAAAAAAAAAAAACCTGCATCCAACAATATGTTTAGCCTCTCACATGCACAAGGATACTATAGAAGTATGCCTCCACTTCCCACAGCTCAGCACTGTTGCAATTTGCAAACTTTGCCTCAAGCAGATCAAACGTGGCAAAAACACCAGCCATTTAGGTACCACATGCTTGACAGGGTATTTAAGCTCCCACCTCTTAGCCCGTTGGCAAGAGCACCTGAAAGCCACACAAAAGGGATGCAATTCTGCTCCTCCTCACTTCTCAACTTCCGGTCTAACCCCGCTATATCTCATGACTAGGGATGGGCAAACAGGTCGGCCTGAGCATGAGTTTGGACCAAACATTTGCCTGTTTGGTCATTCAACAAACACCCGAATTTGCAGGGTGGTCGCCCTGACAAACACCCTGCAATGCACTGAGCACCACACAGTGCATTCTGCGCCCTGATTAGGCAAAGCTTTGCCCAATCAGGGTGCAGTGTAAGCCTGTTGTTAAGGAGCGGGGCCAGGAAGCCTGTTGTGGCATCCTTACCAAACGATGAGTCATCAGCTGTCAATGGGTTGGAGTCCCCCCAGTCAGTACCAGATCCTTTGGGCCAGATATGGATTTAGAGGGGAACTCCACACCAAAATGAATTTAAAATCTTGTGGGGTCCCCCCAAAATCAATACCAGACCCTTATCTGGGCATGCAGCCTGGCAGGTCACGAAAGGGGGGATGAGTGAGCACCCCCCAAACCAAACCAGGCCACATGCCCTCAACATGGGGGATGGGTGCTTTGGGGCGGGGGGGCTCTGCCTTTAACAAGGGGGCCCCCAGATCCCACCCCCATGTGAATGGGTATCTGGTACATAGTACCTCTACCCATTCACCAAAAAAGGGTTAAAAAGTAAAAAACACAAGAGACAGTTTTTGACAAATCCTTTATTTAAAAAAAAAAAATGATGTAAATCCATCGTTAATCACAATGTCTGCTGGACCTGAAAAATAGAAAAAAATTAAAAACACTCTTGCCTCCTGACAGGCCTCCCGCCTCCTGACATGCCTCCTCTGTACTTTTACATTTCTTATGTAGGCAAAGGTCGGGGCCACCCCTTCTGATGTCACATGCCTAACATGCACCAGTCTGTGATGTCAGAAGGGGGCCACAGGGTGATGTAGCCAGGTGACTCTGCCTCTTACCTATAAAGGAAATGTCAAAGCACATAGCAGGCATTTCAGTGGGAGGCCTCCCAGGGGGCCAGGGTATTTTAAATTTTTTTTTATTATTCGGGTTTGGCAGGTGTCGTGATTGATGATAGATTTACATTGAGGGATTTGTCAAAAACTGTCTCTTCTGTTTATTACTTTTTGACACTTTTTTGGTGAATGGGTAGGGGTACCATGTACCCGATACTTATTCACATTAAGGGGGGCCAGGATCTGGGGAATCTTCCAGATTCAGATAAGCCCCCCACCCGCAGACCTCAACAACCACAGCCCAGGGTTGTCGGGAAGAGACCCATGTTCCCATCAACAGGGAGACAAGGTACTTTGGAAGGGCAGAGCCCCCCCACCCCAAAGAATGCCCCCCATGTTGAGGGCATGTGGCCTGGTATGGTTCAGAAAGGGGGTCACTCGCCCTCCCCTTTCCTGACCTGCCAGGCTGCATGCCCCAATAAGAGTCTGTTATTGATTTTGGGGGGACCCCACATGTTTTTATTTATTTTGGCGTTTGGCGTGGGATTCCCCTCCAAATCCATACAAACCCTAAGGGAATTGTAATGCCATTTTTGCTGCAGCATGTTTTATGCACACTACAGATGCGTCACTTTACAGGCACATTAACCACTTTAATACAGGGCACTTTCCTCCCTTCCTGCCCAGGCCAATTTTCCCCTTTTAGCGCTGTTGCATTTTGAATGACAATTGCGCGGTCATGCAACACTGTACCTACACCAAATTTATGTCATTTTCCCCCCACAAATAGAGCTTTCTTTTGGTGGTATTTGATCACCTGTGGGTTTTTTCCTTTTTGCTAAACAAATAAAAAAAGACCGAAATGTTTGAAAAAAAAAAAAAGTTTTTTGTTTATATTATACAATTTTGTAAATAAATACGTTTTTTTCCGGCACTGATGAGCACTGATGAGACTGCACTGACAGGCACTGATGAGGAGGCACTGATGGGGTGGTACTGATGGGGTGGCACTGATGGGGCGGCACTGATAGGCACTGATATGAGGCACTGATAGGTAGCACAGATATGCAGCATTGGTGGGCACTGATAGGCGGCACTGCTAGGCACTGATAGGCGGCATTGATGGGCACTGATAGGTGGCACTGCTGGGCACTGCTAGGTGGCACTTATGGGCGGCACTGATTGGCACTGACGGGCGGCACTGACGGGCGGCACTGATGGGCACTGATAGGCGGCACTGGTGGGCAATAATGGGCACTGGTGGGCGACACTGAAAGATGGCAATGATGGGCACTTGTGGGCAGCACTGATAGGGAGGGCACTGGCCGGCAGCACTGATGGGGAGGGCAATGGGGGGCTCCCTGAGCCCTGATTGCTATCCCTGGTGGCCATAGTGGGCATCCCTGGAGTCATAGTGGGCATCCCTGGGGTCATAGTGGGCATCCCTGGTGGTTCTAGTGGCATCCCCACCACGAGGGTCTGCACTGGTAATCAATGATCTGATTACCAGTGCCGACCCCCCCCCCCCCCCTGTCAGGGGAGCTGCCGATCGGCACTCCTTTACTCGTGCCTGTCAGGCACGAACTAAGGAAAGCCGATCAACGGCTGTTTCTGTTTACTAAGTGACCAGCCGTGATTGGACACGGCTGATCACATGGTAAAGAGCTACGTCAGTAGTCTCTTTACCAAGATCAGAGATGCAGGGTGTCAGACTGACACCTCGCATCACTGATCGCCCCGGGGGGCGCGCAGAGCTGTATTATCCTGCCATCATATGACGTCCGGTCAGGATAATACAACCACATTCCCGCCGTCAATCTGTTATAGGGCGGGCGGGAAGTGGTTAAGGGGACCCCCCAGGCACTATATTTAAGGGACTTTTTCATTTTTATTGTTGTACTTTAAGCATAATTAAAACCACTGATGCTAAAAATACAAACGTTTTTGATAATTATATTTTATTGATACATGTCCCCCAGGGAAGAACCCAAACCCCATACCCCTTTTATGGACAATTCCTTGCATATAAGTCTTCAAAATTAGCACTTTTTTTTTCTGCTACTCTCCTACAGACTTCAATGGTGTTCGTCGTTCGCGTTAGAACATTTCCCCTATTCTGGAGTTCTACTGCAAAACAAATAGGGGCCATTCCTACTCATGACCTTTCAGCAGCCTCCACTGACAAGGATGATGGTATAGTGAAGGGTGTCACAGCTCCTTGTAACACACCTGGCACTAGCTGTACACTTTAGCAGGCAAATTTCTCTGCCCCATCTGCTGCAGCAAGAAAAAAAAATACAGTCACTGCCACCCACGTGCCCAGCGTCTATATTTAGGCTCATCAAAGCTGCTGGCTTTACAACTCTGGACAGGGCTCAGTACTGCAGATTGTTTTTCCGCCACATCTCCATACAGCTAGTGGTGATGGTGTGAGATTCTTCAGCTCCACTCCCTTTTCCTCCTACTACCCCATGCCTTTCTCTGCTGAATTGTCCTATGAACCACCAGTATTCCCTAAGCATTTAAGGGGCTATTCAATGAGTCAGGCTAAAAGATGCCATGCAGTGCTTCAGTTGGTCTGTCTAGGGGAAAGGAGCCACACGAGAGCAGAGATTCTTGCAGCTCTGCAGGGGCAGGCCCAGAAGTGGTTCTTCCACGCCAGCTGAAGCCAGGAATGGTGGTGTGTGATAATTGCATTAACCATGCCTGGCACATGTCCTCAATTTGGCGGTGCAGCATTTCTTAAATAGGAACCAAGGGTTGGAACATCTGCTAAAGCAGACCAGATACGTCTGTAGCCATTTCAGGCGGGCATACACAGCTAGTGCTTAGCTGGCTGAAATTCAGCAGGAATTGCACCTGCCCGTAAACCACATGATTTATGATATGCCCACAAGGTGGAAATCGACTCTGGCAATGCTGCAGCTGCTGCACATGCAACAGAGGGCCATCAACGAGTATCTGTGTCTGTATAGCATTTTTCCCAATGCCATTGTCTGCTGATAAAGGATGCATGAACTGTACTGTCACCATTTGAGGAGATGACAAGGATCGTGAGCTGTGACAATGCATGCATTAGTGACACAATCCCTGTTGTGTTGCAGACTTTGCGTGGCATTATGGACAGGGCACTTGAGGCAGAGCAGCGGGAGGAAGGGGAGGACTTAATTTCATCTGAAGGCCCGCTTTATGCAGACACCATTCTTGCAATGCCACAGAACACACAAGAGGAGATTGAGGAGGAGAAGGAGGAGGAGGATTATGGCAGTTTTGGAGGCATTAAAGCAGAAGAAGACACAAGACAACCCTCAAGAAATGGTTTTCCTTCCCCAGAACCATTTCAAGTAGTACATGGCTGGAAGGAGGCAGTTCCAGCTATGGTAATCCTCAGTGACCCAGCGGAGTCTGCATGGGCTCCCTTTGTTTTCAAAGCCTGCAAAAGGACCCAAGAAAACCTGGCATCAAGGAGAAGGATCACTATTGGGTTTGACCACATTACAAGGAGAAAATCTCGGAACTCATCCCCTACCCACAGAGGGAGCAGAGGATGAAATATCTTGAGGACACCTTAAAGAGAAGTTTATGTAAAGCCTTTCCTGATTCTGGTAGGTTACAGTCTTGTGGAAAACAAATTTTGAGGCTTCTGTTAGTCAAGAGAGGAGGGATGGACAAGGAGGCCGCCTCAGTGATGCATTTAAAACATTTTTAGTCCTCGGCACCCAGGGCTGTCAGCTTCCACATCCCATCAGCAGCACCTGCATTATGAGGTGGTATCAGGATCAGGTGTGACCAGAAATATGTGGACTGCCACAGAGAATATAAGTCACAAATACAGTGTAAAAGCATATAATTTATTTAAAAGATGAGTGAACAACATAAACGTAAACACACCTCCAAAATACCGAACTGATTAAAACAAACCAGAAAACCAAACAAATAGTAACACACAATGAACAACTGCCTAAACCAAATATATACAGCAAATGGGGAATGCAAAGCGTAATCAAAACAGAGCCGAGGTCTTACATGGGAAATCAAACAGAGGGAGATGGGAGCAAGACAGGGCAGGGAGAGGGTAACAGGAGATGGAGAGAGCAGGTGGAAGGGGATCAGGCTGCAGGATCGGGACCAGGGTCCAGAAACAGGATACAGGATTGCAGGCACACATTGGGAACAACACCAAGGCAGGAATAAAGAGCATGGACATGATGTAAATACACATCCTGCAACAAGTATCAGTTGATGACTGTTTACATGAGATGATCTCCTGGCTCCTAAGAGACACCTGCTGGTGGACAAGGGAACTGCAGCCTATGGATCTAGGAGCCACAGTGCCACCAGCAGATGTGCCCTTTCCTGACAGGTGGGAGATTATCTAGAGGCAAAAACAGACATGGAGAGCTTTACAATTGACTAGGTCAATAGACCAGTGGCCACAACTTTCCCAGCATGCAATTGAGCTGCTTGGCTGCCCTGCATCCAGCGTGCTTTCGGAACGGCATTTAGTGCTGCCGGAGGTTTTGTGACAAAAAAGAGAGCACATCTGTCCACAGACTCCATGGACCGGTTGACATTTATCAAAATTAATCAGTCCTTGATAAGCAGCAGCTATCAAGCCCCTAATGTCAATGTCACTGATTAACTGTTTTCTGGATCTGAAATCTCTGAAAGACTAGTCTGCCTAGCTTTGTGGGTGTTGATTTCATCTGAAAGAAATGTTTTGGTGTAGGTTTCATGGACACAATTGCCACCCAAGGACCAATTTTTCTGCACCTATCTGACAGGTGCATATTATTAAAATTTTTGATGGCAGGGCCAGTTCTTGCTTTCATCAAGAGTATTTATACAGGGCTACAGTGTGAAGGCACCACCTACACCCAAATCCCAATTTTTTTGCACTTGTTACTTCTATCAAAGTCTGCGAATAGACACCAGAATGTACTAAAAAAAATCTCTAATCTTGTTCCGAGTGCACTAAATTGTGGCCTCATCATACAGACTGGCTCCCCAAGCTGTTGTTTATAAAAACAAAAACTTGCAGGGAAAATGTCATTTTTTTACCTTTATAAATGTCATGTTCTATTGGACATGTTCAGTTTGTTTCTTTCTGAATCCAAATCCTGATGAATTATTCAGAAATTCTGATGTTTCCAAATCACTGAATTACAATAGATAGGAATTGAAATGAATCAGAAATAACAAACTAAAATTCAGATAAAATTTTATTCGAATTTGAATTCTAAAACAAATTTAAATTGAAATCGAAAAAAAATTAAAATAGAAATTGAATTAAAAAAAAATTAGAAATCAATTTTCTAAAAAATAATAAAATAAAATGGAATATAAAATAATAAAGCAATAGAATAAAAATTAAAGAATAGTAAAAAATAGAAAAGAACTTCATACAATAGAATAAAATAAAATAGAATATGACCGTCTTCCCAAATTCAAATAGAATGAATTTGAATATGAAATTAATAGATAAAAATAGAATCTAAAACAATGGAATTAAAAATAAGAGAAAATAATAGAAAATAAGAGAATAGAATAGAATAAGAACACAATAGAATAGAATAAGAATTAGGAATATAACCTTTATATAAATAGAATATAAAGAATATAACCTATAATCTTCAGAAATTCGAGCTTCGAGCAGCATGAATAGCATGAATTTGAATAGAAAAGATTAAAATAGAAAGTAATAGAAAATAATAGAATAAAAATAAGAGAATAGAATAGTAAAGAATCGAAAAACAATTAATATATAATAGAATAAATAGAAAGCATATAACCAATATATTCTTTCTATTTTATTTTATTCAATTCTATTGATTTTCTATTCTATTCTCTTTTTTTCAATTTGAATTTGAATTTCGGAAGAGGGTTATATAGTCTTTCTTTCTATTTTATTCTATTCTGTTTTATTGTTTTTTTGTTATATTATTTTCTATTCTATTATTTTATTATCTATTCTATTCCTTTCTATTATTTTATATTCTATTCTAATATTTTCTATTTAAATTCAAAATCATTCTATTTGAAATTCTAATTTCAGAAGATGGTTATATATTATATTCTTTCTGTTTTATTCTATACTTTTCTATTGTTTTTCTATTGTATTCTTTTCGACTGGTGAGTATCTTAGTGACTGGTTAGTATACTAGCGACTGGTGAGTACCCCAGGTTTAGTACCAGGGGAGTTAACATTATCCCCATAGAGTAGTGGGTAATAATGTCCGACAGGATTGGGGATGCCATTCAGTGCACTTCTTGCGCCATGTATGAGTTCCTTGATGAACCAATCGAGGGCGAATACTGCTGTGCAAGATGTGAGCGACTTGTTGCTCTGGAAGACCAGATCCTGGATCTAGAGAATACAGTGGCAAGACTGCGTCGCATCAACAACCTGGAAAGGAGCTTGGACATTACCCATCAGGCGCTGGCAGGGGCCAGCATAGAGGAGGAAGGAGTAGAGGAGATGCAGGCATCAGAGGTACACAGTTGGGTGACCGTTAGGAAGCCTAGTGGGAAGAGTGTCAGGGAGGCCAGTCCTGAGTTGGTACACCCTAACATATTTGCCGAGTTGCAGGTTGAGGGGGATATCAACTCAGGGGTGGCAGAGCTGGAGCAGGCACCCTCCCCCAGCTGCCAGGGGAGGGGCAGCTCCAGGAAGAAGGGGGGCCGTAACTCAGAAAAGGTTAGACAGGTTGTGGTAGTGGGCGACTCAATTATCAAGAGGACAGAGAGGGCAATCTGTAAGAAAGATCTCGGTAACCGAACAGTATATTGTTTACCGGGCGCCCGCGTTCGGCACATCGCAGATCTGACAGACAGATTATTGTGCGGGGCTGTGGATGACCCAGCGGTCATGGTGCATGTGGGCACTAATGACAAAGTAAAAGGTAGGTGGAGGATCCTAAAGAACGATTTCAGGGACTTAGGTAATAGATTGAGGAAAAGGACCTCCAAGGTGGTTTTCTCTGAAATACTGCCTGTACCTCGAGCCACACAAGAGAGGCAGAAGGAGATTAGGGAAATTAACAAGTGGCTGAGGAACTGGTGTAGGAAGGAGGGGTTTGGGTTCCTGGAGAACTGGGCTGACTTCTCAGTCGGCTACCGGCTCTTTAGCAAGGATGGGCTGCACCTTAATGGGGACGGTACAACTCTTTTGGGGAGAAAGATGGCCACCAAGTTGGAGGGGCTTTTAAACTAGGAGACGGGGGGAGGGCTCAGAAGTAGAATCAGTCAGGAGGGAGAAAGGGACTGAAGGCAGTGGTAGGGTCAGCAGCGACAGTAGGTCCACAACGTCAATTGGCAGGTCTGTGCGGGAAAACCTCAGACCAAACAGGAATAGACATAATCGCCAATCACGTTTAACTTCCGTAAAACTAAGAGGGGTATATGCTAATGATGTGAACGTGAATGGTGCGCTAAATGCAAGTATATAAAACTCTGGTCCGACCGCATCTGGAGTATTCTGTCCAGTTCTGGTCGCCAGTCCTCAGGAGGGATGTGTTGGAGCTGGAGAAAGTCCAGAGAAGGGCAACTAAACTGATTAGGGGGTTGGAGGACCTTACCTATGAAGAGCGGCTGCAATCGCTCGATTTATTTTCCCTGGAGAAAAGACGTCTGAGAGGGGACATGATAGCAATTTATAAATATCTTAATGGGGATCTCAGCTTAGAAGAAAAGCTGTTCATTCGAAGGAATTGCATGAGGACTCGAGGACATACAATGCGATTAGAGGAGAAGCGTTTTAACCTCAGGCAACGTGGGGGGTTCTTTACTGTTAGGGCTACAAGATTGTGGAATTGTCTACCACAAGAGGTGGTTTCTGCGGGTAGTATGGTGACTTTCAAAAGACTCTTAGACTTACATCTCAAGGATCAGGAGATTGAGGGCTATGTTAGATGATTACAGTCACACACACCTACACAGGTTGAACTGGATGGACTATTGTCTTTATTCAACCTCACCTACTATGTAACTATATGTAACTATGTAACTATGTAAGTAAATATGAACAACTCAATGTGCATAAATAAATATGACCAAAAACATAATTATAAAAGTTCCAAACACAACGTGATGTAACTCCTCAAATTATATATTCTGGTGATACACAAATGTTGACAAATGGTGATAGATTCAAATGGTGACTTTGAAATCCCTCCACCTGGTGAAATTCCTCCTTACCGGATGGATATAAAGTAAGTGCCAATCATTGAAGTATTTCAAAAAACAATTTCCTGTGCCCACACAAAAGAAATAGTGCTCTTCACCGTGCATGCAGTAGCCAGTATGGCCTCTTACCAAAACGGTGTGTAAACAGCACTCTGCAAACTCCTGGAGGTAGTCCAACTGTCTCTTTCCAGGTGAATCAATGCGGTCAGTTGGCAGGATTCAGCAGGGTTATTATCATCAATTCCAGCATGAACATGTAAAGTAATAACCACTAATAGTGCATTACCCTTTTAAAACATTTATTATGTATACAGATGCACTTACATGTAAGCTGCCTTGATATCGCATGAAGTAATCAATTATAGCAGTGACGGAATTCCTATAGTGCTCGTGTCCGGCTGCAGCACGGACTCCGAGCGACGTGGTGACAGCACGCCTCCTTGCTGACGCGTTTCCTCCGATTGGATGTCTTCAAAGATAGGAGGTACTCGCGCGCCGTCACGTCCGTCCTTTTATGCGAAGGGGAGCCACGACACTTCCGGTGTCAGCAGTAAAGTGCTCCGGAAGTCTTCAATGAGTCTCGTGTATTAAAACTTGTTTAATACAACCGTTTTAAAATTTAAATGTCAGAACTAATAGCAGGGTTATACCAATAAAGCGGACTATGTATCCTCACCGGAATTACTGCCATTTGCAATTTCTTTATCCGCTGACTCGTCTATCCCGCTGGGACCGACATCTTTTTAATTTGTAGGGGAAATACAGAGTTAAAATCGTGGAAATGTGTGTTTCCACAATTGCATCCTTTATTTATTATTTATTAAAAACCAATTCAACGCAAAATTACTTTAAATTTGGTGTTTAAAATTTCTAATCTATTAGTGACACCGGAAGTAACATATCTCCACTTCCTAGGTTGATGACAACAATATGTATTTTACAACCATAAAAATGTAGAGCCTTTATGTCTATAGTAGATCAGTACAAACTAAGATGTATTCTAATACATACAGCAATATATTAAAATATTAAAATATTATTAAAACATTCGGATGTTAAAATATTAAAACCTTAAAATATTAAAATGTCCATAAGTTTACTAGATGTCTTACGCTTATTAAGAGCCTAAAAACTACAAATTTTATTGTGTAAAATTAGGATGTATTGGCTATGGTCTAGCTGTTATTTATATGTGAGTTGATGTCCCATTCTATGTTGTGGCCCCTGGGCCTAAAACATTTTAACTCATAAATCCAAAAAGTTTTTCGCCTAGAGGTCCATCTTTTAAGATTACTTCCTCTCCAGTGAGGGAATTGACGGTAATTTTCAATTTCTTGGAATCCTTATAATGGCATGTTGCATAATGTTGGGACACGCTATGCCCTGGGAAACCATTATGGATATTGGTCAAATGTTCTCCTATGCGAATGCATGCTGTTCTTATAGTTCTGCCTACGTACTGCAAATTACATTCGCATTGTAGGAGGTAGATGACACTTTTTGTATGGCATGAAATAAACTCTCTGATGGGGTATTCTTTCCCTGTTACAGTGGAAATAAGCTTGTTCGTTCTCACTGTGTTGGCTTCTTTACATATTCGGCACGTTTTACATGGATAGAAGTCCTTCATGTCAGGAAAGATCCTTATCATGGGAGGTTTTTCAACTGGATTCCTAGCTACCAGTTCCTTCAAATTTGTCGCCTTTTTAAAAATTATTTTGGGTTAATTGGGTATTGCTGGCCCAAGGATTTTATCCTCTTACAGTACCCCCCAGTACATTTTGAAGACGTAGTTTAACCATTTGTAATTGCTGGAAAATGTAATGGTAAATGCATATTCAAAATGAGGAGATGTATCTTTGGATTTGTTCTTCGATTCTACCAGACTCTTGTTGGATGGAACTGACATTATCAATTTCCTTATCTAATTCTAGGGCATCATATCCCTTTTCAACAAATTTCTGTTTCAAAGTTCCCGCTTGCTGTTGGAAATCTTCCTTCTCCGTACAGTTTCGCCTAATCCTCCTAAATTGGCCTCTAGGCACAGACCTAAGCCAATCTGGGTGATGGCAGCTATCTATGGCTATAAAGCCATTTCTATTGGTAGGTTTGAAGTAAGAGCGGGTTGCGAAACCTGAGTCTTTACGGAAAATCACCAAGTCCAGGAAGTTAATGGAGCTATTGCTATATTGGTAGGTAAACCTAATGCCCCAATTGTTACAGTTGAGGTTCTCCATGAAACTCTTCAATGAGTTCTCGTCACCTCGCCAAACTAGCAGCGTATCATCTATGTACCGCCTCCAAATAACTAATTCCTTCGCTTTATTAGTAAAAATGTTCTGATCCTCCCAAAGTGCCATGAACAGGTTGGCTAAACTTGGGGCAAACTTTGCCCACATTGCCACACCTGTCCGTTGGTGATAGAATTTCTGATTGTAGTAGAAATAGTTGTGATCCATCCCGAAAATGAGGAGATCAAGGATGAATTGCTTCTGTATGAACGGAATTTCATAATTGGCATCTAAAAATGTGCTGACGGCCTCATATCCCATTTCGTGCGGTGTTATTGTGTATAATGAGGTCACGTCTGCCGTGACCAATAGTACATCACCTTGAATCTCCAACTCCGTTATGTCTTTAATGCATTGAGATGTATCTTTGATAAAAGCAAGTGTCTCTTGCACTAATGGCTGGAGGAAGTAATCAGCATACTTTCCAATTCTTGAGGTTATTGACTCGATCCCACTTACTATGGGTCTCCCAGGTGGTCTACTTAAATTTTTATGTACCTTTGGGAGGTAATATATAGTTGGAATTCTGGGTGAGATTGGAATTAAAAACTCCTTTTCTTTTTGGTTTAAAACACCCATTGTAAAACCTTTATGGATTAACTTCTCCAGCTTCTTTTTGTAGGTAAAGGTGGGTTCGCCCTTTAAAACTTCGTAGGTGGTGGAGTCTGCTACGAGATGATCCATTTCTTGTATGTAATCGTCTTTATTTAGTAGCACAACCCCCCCCCCCCCTTTATCCGCTGGCCTAATAATTAAATTCTTTTTCTCACATAAGGTTTTTATTCCTTTTTGTAAATCACTTTGCTGTTTATATTCCAACTTTTTTTCCTCCAGTTCTTTTAGTACCAAGTCTCTGAACACTTTCACATGATGACTCGGTGCTCCGGGAGGGTTAAATAATGAGGCATTCCTTAAACCTGAGGGAATAATGGATGAAGTTTGGTAAGACACATAGTTCCTTTCTCCTGCTTTTGATAGAAAATGTCGTTTGACATTAAGCTTTCTCACATATTTGTGAATATCCACAAAGGTTTCGAATTTATTTAAAGGTTTATTGGGAGCATATTTTAATCCCTTGCTTAAGGTATGTTTTTCAGAATCCGAAAGTTCAACCTTGCTGAGGTTGAATATTCCTTGGGTCTCTTGACTATTAGTTCTTTTCTTTGACCCTCCTCTGCATCCTTGTTTTATTTTCTTTTTTTGCCCTTCTTTGGGCCCTGTCCTAAAAAACCTTTCTTATTGGCTTTAATGGGTGTTCTTGTTCGTGGAGTTTCGACTAGCTCCTCCCTTTCCTCATGCCCATTATGTCGCAAGGGTTCATATCTGTTTTGGGTATATTGGGAGTAGACCCTAGGGGTATGGGGAGAGTCAGAATAGTTCCCCGTGTAGTCTAACGGAACTCTTCTTGGTGACCGAGACCTTGACCGTCTAGATTGTCTTTCTCTAGAGCTGCGTCGATATTCCAGCTCTCTTCTATAAGAGTCCTGTCCTGTAGGTCTCGTTTTTTCCTTCTTATTATTGTTGTTGTCTCCTCCACTCTGATTTTTATAGTTTTGTCCTGAGGTGTTTTCCTTCAAAGGTTTGAATTTATATAAATTCTTATATCCTTGTTGTTCCGGTACTCTCTTTGAGGGTTCCTGTATCGTTACCTCTTTTTTGGACATTTCTTTAGGTTCTTTAAAACCAAACGGTTCTTTTTTTTTTTTATTTAAGACTTTCAAGTTTGACAAAATGCAAAACAGAGATCGACAAGTATCGAGAGACAATAAAATCAACAGCATATAAGGAATAACTGGGGCAAGGATATCGCCTGAGGCAGGAGGGAAGGGGGGGGGAGTGGGGAGGGGGCGTGGTCAGAACTCAATGACCTAAGCATAGGTGGGTCTGGGGATAGCGGAGGTCGCTTAGGGCGGAGGATTCCGTATCGTTAATGTAAATCCATCAAGGGGGTAGTCCAAGGTTTTAGACAGATGCTGAAGAAAAACATTCCATTTGGCCTGAAAGGCGTTGGTCGCCGAGGGCGATGTAAAGTCTGTGTTTAGGCGGTCAATGGAAAGGAGTTTGGTTAGCTCTGGTTGTAACATAGAAATGTGAGGAGGGGTAGATGCGATCCAGTGCTTCAATATCAGACGTCTGGCAACGAGTAGAGTTGTAAGTATCCATAGACGAGGAGGCTCGGTCGACACACTTGACCATTTCTGAAGACGCTTGTCCGAGTAGCCAAATAGCAGAAGAAGGGGGTCTTTCGGAGCAGATAGGTTAGTGACAGATTCGATGAAAGCAAGGACTTTGTCCCAAAATGACGAGATAGCTGCACAGTCCCAAAACTTATGAAAAAGGGAGGGACGTACAGTAGAGCAAAGAGGGCATTTTTGAGCTTCCGGGATCGTCCTGTCAGATAGGAACGGGATATGTGCTCTGTGAAAGATCTTGAGCTGGGTTTCCTTCCAGGCAGAGTTTTGGGTAAGGCCGAGAGTGGTCCGGAGTCCGCTGATGATCTTGGGCAGGGTGTTTTCTCCAGGGAAATCCTTAAGCCAGTTCTTAGCGGAGGAAGTAAACGAAACCGGTGGGCATGTCTGCAAAAGAGGTTTGTATATGTCCGAGATGGTAAACTTGCCTGAGTCTAGGAGGGTATCAATGAGTGAGGGACGGAACCTTTGTTCAGGCTTAGTTGAAGTATTACGAATAAAGTGGCGACATTGCGCTAAATAGAAAGAGTCTGAAGGCGGCAGTTCGTATGCCCCGGATATGTCCGGGGTTGAAAGCAGGAGTCCGGTTTGTGTATCACAGAGGTGAGCAAAAGTGACTATCCCTTTTAGTTCCCAACGTTTATAAACCACATGATCCATACCGGGGGGGAAGGCGGGAGTACCTCTAATCGGCAGATATTTCGAAAAATATAACGGTAATTTCAAAAGTTTCCGCACTTCCCTTCCACGCGATAACCGTATCCCTTAGGAGCAGGTTATGACGCAGTTCGGGTTGGAGTTGTGCCCATCTGACATGAAGCAAGGCAGACAGCGAGAATGGGCTGGACATCTGGGATTCCAACTCGTGATTCGAGAAATGAGAGGTCTGAGATATCCAGTCCATGGCCACCCTCAATAAACAGGATAAATTGTACAAACGCAAATCAGGGAAGTTGATGCCGGCATCTCGTCTTGGGGAGGCACAGTTTTTTAGAGGAAATGCGGGGTCTCTTCCCTCTCCACAAGAAATGGGAAAAGGCTCGGGAGAGCTCTTGGACGTCTTTATGTTTGATCAATAATGGTAGGGTTTGCAGGAAGTACAGTATGCGTGCAAAGCTCACCATTTTAATTAGGTGGCATCTCCCCAAGAGAGACAGCGGCAGTTCCCTCCAGTTTTCCAATTCTCCTTTGATTTTGGCAAACAGCGGGGGGTAGTTGAGGGTATAGATGGAGGCGGGGGTCCTCCCAATTTTTATCCCGAGATAGGTTATAGACTGCAAAGCAATTTTGAAGGGGGAACCTATTTCCCAGGCGCGATGATTGCCCGACCCCAGGGGAAGAATCTCGCTCTTGGAGTAATTTATTTTTAGGCCCGAGCATTTCCGAAAAGCGTTGAAAGTAGAGACAATCGTGGGAATGTCGGCAGAAGGGCAGGAAGTGAATAGGAGGACGTCGTCTGCGAACAGGGAGATCCGTAATTCCTGTGTACCCAGACTGATACCATGTAGGGGTGCTTTAGTCGAAAAAAACCGAGACAAGGGTTCCATTGCCAAATTAAAAAGTAGCGGGGACAGGGGACACCCTTGACGTGTACCCTTGAACAGTCTGAATTCCTCAGTCAGGGAGCCTCCTACACATAGTCTGGCAGTCGAGGAAGCGTACATAGATGTTATCAGACGTACAAACGGGCCTTGAAACCCCATAACATCAAGGACCTTGCGCAGCCAAACAAAATTTACATTGTCGAATGCCTTTTCGGCATCCAACGTCACTATCGCCAGGTCTTTGGTGGGGTGAATACGCGCTTGTTCCAGTACTAGCAATACCTTTCGGATATTTGCTGTGGCCAAGCGTCCCTTTGTAAAGCCGGATTGGGCCGGGTGTATCAAATGTGGCATGATAAGTGCTAAGCGCGAGGCAACAATTTTCGATAATATTTTCACATCCAGATTAAGTAATGAAATCGGATGATACGATCCCGGTTCTAGGGGGTCTTTCCCTTTTTTCGCCAGCAATTTAATTATGGCCTGGTTACCCGTCGGCAAGTAGGGCCCACCTTCCCAGATGTGGAAGTAGACCTTTACAAGTGTAGGAACCAAGCTGGCTGGGATGGATTTGTAAAATTCCCCTGTGAGACCGTCTGGTCCAGGTGATTTATTGGCTGCCAAGTGCTTTATCGTACGTTCGACTTCTTCCGCCGATATCGGGGCGTTTAACATGGCTAGCTGCTCTGGGTCAATAATAGGAAGTCCTGTGTCCGACAGGAACATGTCACCCGCCGCATCCTCTACATTTTCCGGCCCATATAACGTGGAATAAAATTCTCTCTTGATGCGCTGCACCCCGAGGGGAGAAGAGTCGACGGCGCCCGCTGGATCTCGCAGTGACCCAATATGCGTGGGAGACGGCCTGCCCTTGCACATCCTCGCCAACAGTTTGCCAGCCTTATTGCCGAACCTGTGCAGGGACGCGGCACAGTGAGCCATGCAAATATGCTCGACTTTATCAGCCCAGTCGTCAAAGTTTTTCTTGGCTAGGAGCCAAGTTTCCGTGGCTGTTGGGGTATCTGACAGAAGCAAATTCCGCTGTGCCGTGCGAAGGCGATCGCTCACTAATTTATACCTGCCGTTAGCATGTCGCTTGTAAGCCGCCACATATGAGATTATACGACCTCTCAAAAACGCCTTGCCCGCTTCCCAGAATAGATGGGGGGACGTGGAATGTGCTGCATTGGAATCTGAGTATTCCTGCCACGCACGATCTAGATATGATTGGAAGTCAGCATTTTTGGCTAAAAAGGAGGGGAACCGCCAAATAAGGGGGACAGTCGGGTGACCGGTGAGATCAAGGGTGAGGGAGATAGGAGAGTGGTCTGAAATTGCCATGTCATGGATGACTGCATCGTGTGTCAGAGGGAGGAGGGAGTCCGAGCAGAAAATGTAGTCAATTCTGGAAAAAGTTTTATGAGGGTGGGAGTAAAAGGAGTACTCCCGGTCAGTCGGGTGAAAGTGGCGCCAGGTGTCCGTCAGTGATAGAGAGTCTACGAACGTGGCTAAAGGCGTAGTAGTGCCGACCGTGGGGGGATATGACGTCGAGGGGGACAGTGATTTGTCAAGAACTAAGTCCATAACCGCATTGAAATCGCCCCCCACCAGACGCGGAAGATGTGGAAGGGTTAAAGCTCACGTTGATAACGCCGAATAGAAGGACTGATCATAGACATTAGGGGCATACACATTAGATATCACAAATTCTTTGCTGTTAATGCGTACGTGCACCGAAACATATCGGCCTTCCGCATCCGCATCCACCGAGAGGATGTCTACTGGGAGGCGTTTATGAAATAGGATGAGAACACCAGCCCTGCGCCCTATCGCCGCCGATCCAACTACCTTACCCACCCAAAGTTTCTCCATACGGGCCATATCTTTTGCTGGAAGGTGTGATTCCTGGATAAGAGCGATATCAGCCCGGAGGCGTTTGAGGTGCCTCAAAACTTTCATCCTCTTAGCCGGGGATCTGAGACCCTTAACATTCCAAGATATAAACGTCATAGCTTACCTAGAGCGCATAGATTTGCACAGTGCCTACAACATAGTCTACCCATAGTCACAGAGAGCGTTGCGTTCGAACACTCCAGTTTTTGCCGCCAAGTGATCAGAAGGGTACGCCAAGCGATTTTCGCAACCTGAGGGAGATTGATCTCTGAGGGGGAGAAGAACAGGGTGACAGGGAATAGGAAAACTGGGGGGAAGACATAATAAACAGTACAAGCACAACAACATAACATCAGTGTCTTCACTTTTTTCCGCATGTGTATGCGATAGAGCACAGCTCCCCACGTGTGACTCCAGAGACGAAGCAGAGCCATAGAGGCCCAACTAGAGATCGTGTCTGCAGAAACCTGGGTCGCGACCTACGACAGAGCGTGGTGCAGTCATGGCATATGATGCGTTCCAAAGGAAGGAGCACATTAACAATAAAACAAAAGTATAGCATTGGTTAAGCAATAAACATTTATCAGACTCTAATAACAGAGGATGATCTTACGGTTTCCGCCGACCAAGTGGCAGGAGCCACCCGGGACATAGCCCGGAGAAAACCACTCCTCTGGCCCACTTAGGCAAAAGGAAGCGCCGAGAGGACCTGAGGATGCTCAACGTAGGGGACCAGAGCGGCCAGAGCAAACCACCTCCGCGTAGCGTTGCCGTTTAGGGGATTCCTTCCTGGGGCTGTGGTGGACGTCCGGTCTGGGAAAAGAAAGGGTTTTTGAAGCGGTAGAGTGACCTGAGTTGCCTTTGTGTAGAGAGCGGACAAATTTTTCAGCTTCAGAGGGGTCCTGAAAGGACAGTTGATTGCCGTTCGGGGCGCAAAGGCGTAACGTCGCCGGATAGGCCAGGGTGAACTTCAGACGTTCTTGGTGGAGTTGTGAACAGACGGTCTGGAAAGCCTTGCGTCTTTTTGCGACGTCAACTGAATAGTCTGCAAAAATGAGAATTTTCATACCTTCGATCTGAAAATGAGGAGTTTGGCGAAACTTCTGCAAGATGGCGGATTTGTCCGCATAGTTCAGATACTTCGCTATAATGGGGCGAGGGGTCTTACGTTCTTCAGAATAGAGACCCATTCTGTGAGCCCGTTCTACTACGCAAATCCCTTGCAGACCCAGTGCAGCTGGTATTTTCCGTGCGCACAATTCAGGGATGACTGAGGGTGCAACAGTCTCCGGGATCCCTATGAAACGCAAGTTGCTCCGCCGAGATCTATTCTCTAAATCCTCAAGTTTGTCCATAATTATGCGGTTTAGCTTATCCTGTGACTGCTCAGTACCTTGCATTTGGTAAAGTTCATCCTCCACACTAGAGATCCGACTTTCTGCTTCGTTTAGGCGGTGTAAGTGAGACTCCAGCTCCTTCGTAATGCAGGCCATGCCAGCAGCCACGGCCTGTTCCACAGAGGCAGAAATGGTGGGGGTGAGCAGGTCCACCACTGCCTTAGCTATTCTGTCCGTGGAGGGGTCTGATGCCGAGGTAGGTGGCATGGGGGGCAACCGGGAGGTCTCCTCTGGCTGTCTGGAGGTGTCCATGTCCGCTGGTACGGACGAGGCTCCGGAGCAGGCCGCGACCGCGGCCTCGATTTGCGGCGGACCCGGCGGAGGTCGCGCCGCCGGTTTTTCTAGAAATTGCTCCATAGCGGAGCTTATGGGGTGCAGTCACCGGGTCCTGGGAGGTTCCGAGGGCAGGTGAGGGGTTGTGGAGGCAGGCAAGAGGCTTTGGGCCGGTTTTGTAGGCTGTTTTAGGAGGTCACACTGCGGGAGCTGCTAAGTGCCCAGCTAGTGCATGCGGCACCCGAACCGGAATACCAAACGGTTCTATACCCTTCTTGGAAGTCCCTGCTCCTGGTGAGTTCTGCACTTCCATATTATTTTCTTCCTTTTCCACTAGGTTCAATTGCCATTTAAACTCTCTGGATCCTTGGTAATCTTCCAAGTCTCTCAGGTATTTTTTCCTTTTCTTTATCTTTTGTTCTTCGTCCTCCATAGCCAGTATTTCCCTTAATTCTTGGTTATATATTTTATAAGCTTCTTCTTGCATAGACGGTGGTAATTTCTCTTTTATTTCTAGTATTTCTTTATTTAATTTTAGAACTTTTTTCCTTTTCCTATCAATGAGGAAATTCAATAGGCCCATACCAGCCCCATTGAAGAATTGAAACCATTCAACAAGATCCTGGTCTCCTTGGTCTGGGAATATACTCCACCTCAGACTTCTGGGGACCATTTTTTCCTGGACATATTTCTCAAGAAATGCTATGTCCCAGGATGCATGCAATTCAGCTGTCATTACATTTTTTAATCTCATAAAGATTCCTCTCAAGTCTGTGGTTTCATAAGATGTTTTAGTAAAGATATCATCTACTAAAAGTTTGCGTGTGCTGTGATATTAAAATATATCCATTTTGACCTGCTACAACCTTGAAAAAAGTGTTGATATGTGTAAAAAAGAAAAGTGCGCTGGTCTGTGATAAAGCTGCTACCAGAAAAATATGTAAATAAATGATGTAAAGGTGAATGGTGCGCTAAATCCAAGTAAATATGAACAACTCAATGTGCATAAATAAATATGACCAAAAACATAATTATAAAAGTCCCAAACACAACGTGATGTAACTCCTCAAATTATATATTCTGGTGATACACAAATGTTGACAAATGGTGATAGATTCAAATGGTGACTTTGAAATCCCTCCACCTGGTGAAATTCCTCCTTACCGGACGGATATAAAGTAAGTGCCAATCATTGAAGTATTTCAAAAAACAATTTCCTGTGCCCACACAAAAGAAATAGTGCTCTTCACCGTGCATGCAGTAGCCAGCATGGTCTCTTACCAAAACGGTGTGTAAACAGCACTCTGCAAACTCCTGGAGGTAGTCCAACTGTCTCTTTCCAGGTGAATCAATGCGGTCAGTTGGCAGGATTCAGCAGGGTTATTATCATCAACTCCAGCATGAACATGTAAAGTAATAACCACTAATAGTGCATTACCCTTTTAAAACATTTATTATTTATACAAATGCACTTACACGTAAGCTGACTTCCTAGAGTGCTCGTGTCCGGCTGCAGCACAGAATCCGAGCGACGTGGTGACGGCACGCCTCCTTGCTGACGCGTTTCCTCCAATTGGATGACTTCAGAGATAGGAGGTACTCGCGTGCCGTCACGTCCGTCCTTTTATGTGAAGGGGAGCCACGTCACTTCCGGTGTCAGCAGTAAAGTGCTCCGGAAGTCTTCAATGAGTCTCATGTATTAAAACTTGTTTAATACAACCGTTTTAAAATTCAAATGTCAGAACTAATAGCAGGGTTATACCAATAAAGCGGACTATGTATCCTCACCGGAATTACTGTAATTTGCAATTTCTTTATCCGCTGACTCGTCTATCCCGCTGGGACCGACATCTTTTTAATTTGTAGGGGAAATACAGAGTTAAAATCGTAAAAATGTGTGTTTCCACAATTGCATCCTTTATTTATTATTTATTAAAAACCAATTCAACGCAAAATTACTTTAAATTTGATGTTTAAAATTTCTGATCTATTAGTGACACCGGAAGAAACATATCTCCACTTCCTAAGTTAATGACAACAATATGTATTTTACAACCATAAAAATGTAGAGCCTTTATGTCTATAGTAGATCAGTACAAACTAAGATGTATTCTAATACATACAGCAATAAATTAAAATATTAAAATATTATTAAAACATTCGGATGTTAAAATATTAAAACCTTAAAATATTAAATATTAAAATGTCCATAAGTTTACTAGATGCCTTACGCTTATTAAGAGCCTAAAAGCTACAAATTTTATTGTGTAAAATTAGGATGCATTGGCTATGGTCTAGCTGTTATTTATATGTGAGTTGATGTCCCATTCTATGTTTTGGCCCCTGGGCCTAAAACATTTTAACTCATAAATCCAAAAAGTTTCTCGCCTAGAGATCGATCTTTTAAGATTACTTCCTCTCCAGTGAGGGACGTGTTTTTCAATGACGGTAATTTTCAATTTCTTGGAATCCTTTTGATGGCATGTTGCGTAATGTTGGGACATGCTATGCCCTGGGAAACCATTATGGATATTGGTCAAATGTTCTCCTATGCGAATGCATGCTGTTCTTATAGTTCTGCCTACGTACTGCAAATTACATTCGTATTGTAGGCGGTAGATGACACCTTTTGTATGGCATGAAATAAACTCTCTGATGGGGCATTCTTTCCCTGTTACAGTGGAAATAAACTTGTTTGTTCTCACTGTGTTGGCTTCTTTACATATTCGGCACGTTTTACATGGATAGAAGCCCTTCATGTCAGGAAAGATCCTTGTCATGGGAGGTTTTTCAACTGGATTCCTAGCTACCAGTTCCTTCAAATTTGTCGCCTTTTTAAAAATTATTTTGGGTTAATTGGGTATTGCTGGCCCAAGGATTTTATCCTCTTGCAGTACCCCCCAATACTTTTTGAAGACGTAGTTTAACCATTTGTATTTGCTGGAAATCTAGTGGTAAATGCATATTCAAAATGAGGAGATGTATCTTTGGATTTGTTCTTCGATTCTACCAGACTCTTTTGTTGGATGGAACTGACATTATCAATTTCCTTATCTAATTCTAGGGCATCATATCCCTTTTCAACAAATTTCTGTTTCAAAGTTCCCGCTTGCTGTTGGAAATCTTCCTTCTCCGTACAGTTTCGCCTAATCCTCCTAAATTGGCCTCTAGGTACAGACCTAAGCCAATCTGGGTGATGGCAGCTATCTATGGCTATAAAGCCATTTCTATCGGTAGGTTTGAAGTAAGAGCGGGTTGCGAAACCTGAGTCTTTACGGAAACGTATATGCTAATGCCAGGAGCCTAGCTAATAAAATGGATGAATTGGAAATGTTAATACATGAGGATGACATAGACCTTGGACATAGGAATAACAGAGACTTGGTTCGACCCCTCACATGACTGGCTGGCCAATATCCAAGGGTATTCGGTGTACCGGAAGGACAGGGTAGGAAAAAGAGGTGGAGCGGTATGTCTCTATGTCAAGAACAATATAAAGGTGATAGAAAGGAGTGACATTACAAATGGGATGAGCATGGATTTAGAATCTGTGTTGGTTTAACTCCATAGGGAAGGGGAAAAGGGAAAAGTAGTTGTGGGGGTTTGCTATAGGCCACCTAACCAAGGAGAGGAGGTAGAGCAGGAATTTTTAGCACTTTTGGGTAAAGTGGCAAGATTGGGATCAGTCATCATATTGGGGGACTTCAATTATCCCGACATTGACGGGGATGAGGGGACTACACACTCACAGAAGGTTCGTCTATTCACGGAAACCTTACAGGACAACTACATGTCACAGTTGGTGGATTCCCCTACCAGAGAAAATGCAGTCCTGGATCTATTGATCACTAATGACCCAGACATAATCTCGGAGGTAGGAGTCCAGGACAACCTGGGCTCTAGCGATCACATTTAGTATAAATAACAATATAACAAGGCAAGTTGGGAACATAAGAACCCTAAACTTCAGAAGGGCAAACTTTCCAAAATTGTACTCATTGATGGAAAGGGTAAACTGGGACCAAACCCTGGGATCACTGACCACAGAGGAAAAATGGGAATGCTTTAGGAACATATTAAGCAAATGCATCTTGCAGTGCATTCCTATGGGAAATAAATTTAAAAGAGACAAAGCCAAACCTGGCTGGCTAAACCGTAGCATTAAAAAACTTATTAGGGGAAAAAAATTGGCCTTCAAGAAATATAAATCAGAGGGCACAGTATCGGCTTTCGAGCAATACAAGGAGGCTAATAAGAAAAGTAAACAAGAAATCAAGATGGCTAAAATCAACTTTGAGAGACAAATAGCGGAGGATAGTAAAAAAAACCCAAAGAAATTCTTTAAATATATCAACAGCAAAAAAAACTAGGGCAGAGCATATTGCACACATAATTAACGATGATGGGAGGATGGTTACAGAAGACACTGAAAAAGCAATCGTGCTGAATGCTTTTTTCTCGTCAGTCTTTACACAGGAAAAGGAGGGGTACACTGACCATGACTGTATGGTTAGTAGTAATACACAGGACTTGCCACTATGGCTAACAGAGGGTGAAATCAGGGAAAGGCTAGATAAACTTAACACAAACAAATCACCAGGCCCGGATGGCGTACATCCGAGAGTACTCAAGGAACTCAGTAAGGTTATATCTAGACCACTGTTCCTGATCTTTGCTGACAGTATTAGGACAGGAGATGTACCAGTGGATTGGAGGAAGGCTAACGTGATTCCGATATTCAAAAAGGGCCAGAGGCATATCCCGGGAAATTATAGGCCTGTCAGTTTGACATCAATAATATGTAAACTTCTGGAGGGGATGATAAGGGACTATATCGTAGAGTATGCTAAAGACAACAACATCATCAGCAGTAATCAGCACGGGTTTACAAATGGGCGTTCTTGTCAAACCAATCTCTTAGCATTCTATGAGGAGGTGAGCTGTGAGCTAGATAGGGGCAGACCAGTGGATGGGGTGTACTTGGATTTCGCTAAGGCGTTTGATACAGTTCCCCACAAGCGCTTAATTTAAAAAAATAAGGTCTGCAGGCATCGACAGCAGGGTTTGCTCTTGGATACAAAACTGGCTAAAAGGCCGTGTCCAAAGGGTGGTAATAAACAGCGCATACTCAGACTGGTCTGAGGTAGTAAGTGGGGTGCCCCAGTGCTCAGTCCTGGGACCAACCTTGTTCAATTTATTCATAAACAGCATTGAGGATGGGATCAGTAGTTCGTTATCAGTTTTTGCAGATGACACAAAATTGGCCAGGGCAATAACTACACAACATGAAGCAGATATCCTACAGAATGACCTGGACAAAATAACGGAGTGGGCAACGACATGGCAAATGAGGTTTAACGTGGAGAAGTGTAAGGTTTTGCACTTGGGGACTAAAAACATAAAAGCACAATACACGTTAGGAGGGGAACCCTTGGGGGAATCAAAAATGGAGAAAGATCTGGGAGTCTTGGTTGATGATAGATTAGGCAACAGCATGCAATGTCAAGCGGCAGCTGCCAAAGCCAGCAGATTATTAGCATGCATAAAGAAAGGGATGTATTCCAGAGATAAGACTATAATCCTTCCACTTTATAAAACTCTGGTCCAACCGCATCTGGAGTATTCTGTCCAGTTCTGGTCGGCAGTCCTCAGGAGGGATGTGTTGGAGCTGGAGAGAGTCCAGAGAAGGGCAACTAAACTGATTAGGGGGTTGGAGGACCTTAACTATGAAGAGCGGCTGCAATCGCTCGATTTATTCTCCCTGGAGAAGAGACGTCTGAGGGGGGACATGATAGCAATTTATAAATATCTTAATGGGGATCTCAGCTTAGAAAAAAAACTGTTCATTCGAAGGAATTGCATGAGGACTCGAGGACATACAATGCGATTAGAGGATAGGCGTTTTAACCTCAGGCAACGAGGAGGGTTTTTTACTGTTAGGGCTACAAGATTGTGGAATTGTCTACCACAAGAGGTGGTTTCTACGGGAAGTATGGTGGCTTTCAAAAGACTCTTAGACTTACATCTCAAGGATCAGGACATTAAGGGCTATGTGAGATGATTACAGACACACACACCTACACAGGTTGAACTGGATGGACGATTGTCTTTATTCAACCTCACCTACTATGTAACTATGTAACTATTCACTTCTATTTCCTTATTTTCTATTATTTTCTTTTCTATTACTTTCTATTCTATTCTAATCTTTTCTATTCAAATTCATATTCATTCTATTTGAATTTCAGAAGATGGTTATATATTATATTCTGCCTATTTTATTATATTCTTTTCTATTGTTTTTTTCTATTCTATTATTTTCTATTTTATTGTATTCTCTTATTTTCTATTCTATTATTTTCTATTTTTTTATTCGTTTCTAATCTTTTCTATTTGAACTCAGATTCAACCTATTCAAAATTTGAATTTCGGAGCATAGGTATATATTTTTTTCTATTATATTCTATTTTGTTCTTTTCAAATTGCCAGTCAGTATCAATAGCCTAATTAAACAGCTGCATTTAAATGGAAAAAAACATTCAAATTCAAATGTGTTTTTGAATTTGAATACCAATTCAATATTTTTTTTCAATTTCATTTTTTTTTTAATGCGGTCAGATTTTTTTTAACTTGAGTTGAATTTTTTTTATTTGAATATGAAACGAATGAAACCAATGTAACAATTTTAACTAAACTAATTTATTTAAATAACAAATCAAAAAGAAAGGAAACAAAACAAATGTTTTCATCCTGCACAGACAAAGGGGACCCCACCCCCCAGGCACTAAATTTTTAATTTTTACTGTTTCACTTTAAGCCTCAGTAAAACATTGTTTATTTAACCACTTTACCACAGGAGGATTTTCCTGCTTTACGTCCAGGCCACTTTTTGCGATTCGGCACTGTGCGACTTTAACTGACGATTGCGCGGTCATGAAACGCCGTACCCAAACGAAATTCACGTCCTTTTTTCCCCACAAACAGAGCTTTCTTTTGGTGGTATTTAATCACCTCTGCACTTTTCATTTTTTGCGATATTAATTAAAAAATGCGACAATTTTGAAAAAATAACAATATTTTTCTACTTTGAAAGTTAAAAAATATCCAATATATTCAATTTTTGTCTTATATTTAGGCCAAAATGTAATTAGCTACATGTCTTTGACAAAAAAATCTCAATGAGCGTATTTTTAACCGCTTTAAGACCGGAAGATTTTACCCCATTCCTGACCAGGCCATATTTTGCGATTCGGCACTGCGTTACTTTAACGGACAATTGCGCGGTCATGCGACGCTGTACCCAAATTAAATGTATGTCCTTTCCCCACAAATATAGCTTTCTTTTGGTGGTATTTGATCACCTGTGCGATTTTTACTTTTTGCGCTATAAACAAAAAAAGAGCGACAATTTTGAAAAAATAACAATATTTTTCACATTTTTTTATATGAAATCCCCCCCCCCCCCAAAAAAAAAATGTAAAAATCAAAATTTTTTAACATTTTAGGCCAATTTGTTTTTCTTCTACATATTTTTGGTAAAAAAAATTGCAATAAGCGTATTTTGATTGGTTTGTGCAAAAGTTATCGCAGCTACCAACTACGGGAAATTTATGTCATTTTTTTTTAACTAGTAATGCCGGCGATCTGCGATTTTTTTTTGCGGGACTGCGACATTGCGGCAGACAGATCGGACCCTTGACTGACATTTTTGACACTTTTGGGGGTACCAATGACATTACTACAGTAATCAGTGCTATAAATATGCACTGGTACTGTAAAAATGACACTGGCAAGTAAGGGGTTAACTTTTATTGGTGATCAAGGTGTTAATGTATGCCTGGTGCTTACTAATGTGTGTGGGGGGGGACTGTGTGACACAGGCACAGATCGCAGGTTCAGCTATGCTGAATCCTGCAATCTGTCCCTGCCTGTCACTTAGGAGATCCGCCCGCTTTGTTTACACAAGCGGGCGGATCTCCACACTCGATCCCCGACGATCGGGGAAGAGCTGCGGTTATTACCCTGCTCCTCCCCTGGCCTGACTCCCGCTGTGACTGAATACAGTGGGAGCGAGCCTCCGGCGGCACGTGCGCGCCACCCACAAGGGGAGGAGTCCAGGTCTACGTCGCTGGACGATAACAAACCACTTTGCCACAGTAGGCTCAATGTGAGTGGTCGAAAAGTGGTTAAAACATTGTTTTTGGCAATTTTTTTTTCATTGATACATGTCCCCCAGGGCAGTACCTTGACCCCCATAACCACTGAATGCCCAAAAACTGGCATATAAGCCTTCAAAATGGGCACTTTTGATTTTTCAAGTATGGGACCCATAGACTTTAATGGGGCTCGAATCGAAATGGGGAGTGTTCAGCCCATCTCAAGTGAGGAGCAGGGAGATGGATTTGGGTGTTATCATCATAGAGATAGTACTAGAAGCCATGGGGGGGTTAATAACTGACCAAGGGAGGAGGTGAAGATAAAAACTAGAAGGGGGTCAGAGGACAGAGTCTTGGGGGATCCCTGCCGAATAGAGTTGGGCAAGCGGTTCGGACCAAGCATAAGTTCATCCCCAACATCACACATTTGCCTGTTCAGCGAACACCCAAATATATGGGGCCCACAATGCATTATGCACTGAGCAAAACATTATAAACATTGCCCAATCAGGGTGGTAAGGAGCCTTCTGGGAAGCCAGCCACGGCGCCCTTAACAATGGATGAGCCATCGGCTATCAACGGGCTTTTCCACTGACAGCGAATTTAAAAAACATTGCCGGCAATAGAAAAATGTGTCTAATCACTACTCATGACTTTTTTAGGAGGTTTTATCACGCGATTAGTGACACCATTGTGCACTATCAGGTAGCAGTCAACCAGCCACTGGGGATTACAAGGCTGAGTATCTGCGAATGTTTAAGTGCCCTGAAGGGGAGCCTACAACCCTAGCAAGCCACCTATGTGCACCAGAGATAGTGCACCTGCAAATGTGAGTGTGCTTTTTTTATTTAAATAAACACTATGTCAGTTTTCTCCTGCTTATATGATACATGTGAATGAGGAATACTATCTAAGGGAACAAGAGTCCAAGAACCACCGGGGAAGTTGCAGATTACTGGATTTACTGTATACCCCTAGGGGGGAGGCTAGGTCAGACCCCTGAAAGGGTTCCCCCGGGAGGTGAGCACATAGTTCGACCAGTGGAGGGCACTTCAGTTTTTTTATTAGGGAAATTACGTTAGACTCGAACTTGAAGCTCATCCCTATTTAAGAACTGTCAGATGGTGGAGTAGGCATTCAGCGGTTGGCCTTCATCATGGGGGGAGCTATTTTTTTCCTTTTTTCATGTCTGGTGGTGCATGTGTGTGTCGTGATTGACAATGGATCTACATTGGGGAACATTTTTTTAATAAAGGAATTGTCAAAAACTGTGTGTTTTTTACCCCAAAACACCCTCCCCATTATTGAGGGCATGTGACCTGGTATGGTTCAGGAGGGGGGTGCTTGCTCATTCTCCCCTTTCCTGACCTGCCAGTCTGCATGCTCAGATAAGGGTCTGGTATGGATTTTTTTTGTTTTGTTTTTTTTTTTTTCATTTTGGTGTAGGGTTCCCTTTAAAATCCATACAAGACCTGAAGGGAATGTCAATGGTACTGTATTGCCAATAATTTAAATGTCATTTTTTTTTCTTTATAAATGTCATTTTTGTTGCAGCAGGTTCTATACACTGTACAGATGCACCACTTTACAGGCAGACTAAGGGGACCCCCCAGGCACTATATTTAAATAATTTTTTTCATTTTTTTACTGTTTAACTTTAAGCATCATTAAAATCACAACTCCTGTAAAACAATATTCTTTTTATTGATACATGTTCCCCAGGGTCGTACCCGTGTCGTACCCGTGTCCCCATACCGTTTTATTGAGACTTTATATTTTTTAATTTCGTCTCTTATAAACTTTAATAGAGTTTGTGGCTCAGGTCTGAACTTTTTACATATTTGGGAGTTCTGGTGCAAACTAAACTGAGGTGTGTTTTGCCCATCAAAATTAGCGACGGAGGAAAAGGAGCGGACAATGTTGAAATGAAGGTGGCACTTAATTAGCACATAGATAGGTAGGAGGATAATTAGAAAAAAAGAAAAGTCTCAGAGGCAAAGGGTCTGGAGTTTTTTGGGGAGAAGCGGGTGGTCAACTGTATAAAGGCAACAGAAAGGTCTAATAGTATTAGTGCATGTGTAGAAGAATAGCCTGTAGTTTTTTTTTTTTTTTATATATAAATTTTTATTAAGTTTCCAAAAATAACAAGCAAATGCAAAACGTACAGTAGTCCAGTACAGAGCAGCATATTTTGAACAAGTCCAAATAATAACAAGTGCGGGAGGGAAAAAAAAAGGGTAGGGGGGGTCGTCATCCATCAAAAGGGCAGGTTATGGGGGGGGGGGGTGAGCAAGAAGCGAAGGCAAACGTTCATAGAAACATTAAACATTAACTATTGCCAACAACAAGTATCCCTTGGCATATAACAGTTTAGGCACATGTAATCAAAGATAATGATCGCCTAGAGGCGACCATACACAGGCACAGAGATTATGTATACACACAGGTAGACTGCATATCACATGAAACCTTAATCGAACATGTAAATGCAAAAATACCCAGGTATCAGGAATAGTATGTAGATATGGCTGTATGGGTGTAGGGTAATGTATGGAAAATTAGAGTGAAGGGGAGGGGAGGGGAGAGGGGGTTCCCACACGTGAGCTGCCCTTAGGTCTCCAGCCCGCGTGTGGAGTAGGGTGGATAAGGGGGGGAAGGGGTAAGGCAGAGGGAGGGTAAAAAGAAGGGTTAAGAGGGGGGAGGAAGACCCTTATTCTTAACACATACTATACATTACGCAGATGTCCAAAAATCCCAATTAGCCTGTAGTTTTGACAACTGTGTACATGATTTCATATACTGCTACTTCTGAATGTTTGTGCTATCAGTAATCCTTGTGCTTATGTTATGTGTACTACCAGTATCATATATAGGTTGTAGAGTTGCTCTTTTTTTTTTTAATGTTTTATTTATTGTTAAACCATAATCTTAGTGTACACATTCCTTAATACAATATAAGTATTTACAGACTGTGTGCAATTCACAATTTCATACATTGTGTGAGGGTTCTTTCCTTGTTTGCCCTTCTAACTGTTGTTTGGGTGCGTGGAAACTCTACTATCGATCAGGTAATCAAGACACTGGCAACAGGTTGAGTGTAGCAAGATTACATTTGTTTATTGGTACAGAAGGTCTTATATACAACTTAAACACGTCAACCGCCCCTCCAAGGACCAATCGTATTCAAAAGTTAATAGCGTGACATAGAAACTGCCTCCTTTTAGATAGTAACAGCATTTAAATGTTTGATTAAGAATAGAAGATAACACCTAGTGACCACATAGGCACATTCTTCTTGGAATTTATCTATTATCCAATTGTACACGTATAGCCTTGCTTGCAAAAATATAGCTCGTTGCAAAACTAAAGGTCACCAAACATTACATTCTTAACAACATCTACAATATAGAAACAGCGTAAAAACATTAAAGTAGGGTTCCACCCACACCTTACACATTGCCTAGGCATTCTATAAAATGCTTGATTTCACACATTACCTGTAAAAGGCACAGCAAAACATTCCTGGGATCATTTGAGGGATTGCACTCAGTTAGTGAGTGCAACCCCCAACCCAATTGTACAGTTATCTTCCTAGCATTTTCTCCCTGCTCATGTGCATTTTTTTTTATAAATCACAGTCACTGGGTAAAAAAGTAAATAAAATATGTCCAAAATGGCAAATAAAGGGTGCACAGCAAAAACTCTTTTAGAATTTAAAGTGAATCCAAATCCAAAACATATTTTCTAGCTTTGGATGATTTAGGGGAAAACAACCCCTATCAGATTTTTACTGCTGTTCGTGTCCCTGTTTGGGAAATGTACTTCCTCTAATTGTATTGGTGACTAGTGTCACTGGGACCCAAAGTGATTAAAATGTTGTCACTACAAGAGGTAGTGAGAGGAAATCTTTCACTTCCTGTTTTGTCTGCAGGAACTAGAGTGATGTGAAATTCTCTCAATGGAACACAGATGACAAAATGACAGGATTTTTCAATTACCTATTAAAAATGAAATTAAAATTACAATGTATTGGTTTAGAAATATTTTAATATGTTTATTTTTACATAATATATTAAGAGTAGATAAATACAATTGTTTCAATAAGATTTGTGTAAATATAAGGTACATTTTTTAAAATTGTGATCTGGCACCATTGTAAAATAATGACTATTTTATGTCATTATATTTTCATAGTGATTTGACCTTGTATAATGTTATATACAGTATGCTACCATGTGTCCACTAACTAATGCAGTATTATGACTACATCAATGAATCCTCTGTTCCAAGTTGCAATTTCTTAAAAAAAGGAATAGACCTTTTAGATTTATTGTCCTAGAGACCTAGACTTAACATTGAAAAACAGAATTTTAATATGGGAAAAACAACCTTATCTGTCAAGCACATAGATAGTAAATGTACATTGTGGTTATGGTGAATGACAATAAATGACCCATTATTTGTATGCATTGTAACTTTGCAGTGAATCACCAGAGAACATAAATATGCTACTTAGAGTTATTTTGTTTTAATCGTGTTAATTTAGTGTGCTAGCTGACATGGAAGTGAGAACCATAAATGGGAGGGCTTAATATAACATACATTTAGCGGAGCATTTTTTAGCACTTTTACCAGATAAAAACCATAAATGCAATGATCCCTGCTAAGTAGTACAAGACAACTTTATCCTGTATATTTTGAATTATATGTATGACATCCATTATTTCAAACATTGTATGAAAAGAAGTAAAAGCTTTTAAGCTCTTACATTCAGTTGTACTATAAAATAACACTACTCTCCAATATATGTAAATTACTTTATAGAGAAAAGATTATATTCTTTACTCAGGTAGTGAGAATAATATTTCAATATGGTTCTTTACTGGCAAGAAGCAATTGACAATGCTAGATACTAATCATTTCCCCCTACATCTTTAGGTAAATAGTTTTTCAGTGTAAAGAGAAAAAAAAATATTCATTAAGTTAAAATAAAAATAATAAATTGCCATATTGCCTTCATAATTGTATAAGGTAACTGGCAATGACATTTTTTGTTATACAACATAAATGGTATTATGTAATTATTACTAATGATGATAACCACAATACAAAAATGAAACCAATTATTATACCTAATGTATTCTCATTAATACCACTTACAGTATATGTTATTGTTATACAGGTGCTTTTTTAATATTAACTATAAAGACAACCATGTTTTAGCTTGTAATTTTTCATCAAACTGGCATAAAACGTTTCCAACATTAGCAATAGGAAATTGCTGCTAAAAAGTGACGTTTTCATAATTGCTCTGCATTATTTTAAAATTGGTTGGATTATTAACTATATTAGTTATTTTCACAACACTTTTTTTATTTTTGCAATATACAGTACATGCATACTGGGGATAATGTTTAAGTTATACTGTATACCACCTTTGGAAAAAAAAATAAAAATTGCAATCAGTACTATTGAAGCCAAGTATATTTCTGTAACTTTGCTGTATATGTTGATCAAAACAAATCTAATATTAAAAAGTAACTGAACTGTGAAAACTATGTTCATAAATGGGCAGAAGTAGGGTAATGGAGTAAAGGAGTAGTAAGCAGCACTGCTTGTGGTCTCCCTGCAGCTGATCTTTGCCTTATTGTTAAAGTGGAGCTCCACCCAAAAGGAGAATTCAGCTTTAAGCATTCCTCCCTCCAAAATATGCCACATTTGGCATGTCACTTTTGGGGGGTGGGGGGGAACAGGTACCTAGTTTTGACAGGTACCTGTTCCCACTAGGCCTAGTGGAAGTTCTTTCCCCCTCCCTCCTTGCAATCTTCTGGGACACGTCACAGGTCCCAGAAGACTGCCCGACCAATGGGGAGGCACTGTGCGGTCCGCACATGCACAGTGCAGACCTGTCACAGACACGTACCCACACTCGCAATGCCGGAGCCACAGAAGGCAGAGGGAGAGAAGCGAGGCTTTGGGCAGCCGCATCACTGGACGGTAGGATAGGTGAGTGTGTGTTTATTAAAAATCAGCAGCTACACTTTTTGTAGCTGCTGATTTTTAATAAACACAAAGTGACTGGAACTCCTCTTTAACTTACAAGGGTAGATTTACTAAATGTAAATAGGATGCACTCTTTCCAAGGTAATTTTTACGTTGCAAGGAAATTTTCCCTCAGCTTAGTTAATAAGGTGAAGCTCTGACTTACATCATGCAATCATCTGTAAGGAAAAATATATTTATTAAATTTTGCTTGCACATGATTGGGTATAATTTACAAAGTGAATATTCAACACATTCCAACAGCTTTTTAACCTTTAGTAAATCAATCTCTTGTTTTGCACTGTGTATCTATGTGGAGGTGGCCATTTTGGTCACAGAGGCAGAGATTTGCTTCTCATGTCAGACGGGGACAATGGCAAGAACCTCATTCCCACTTCCATGGCTGGGTAATTGTGGCGATCTGTGGAAGCGGGGGGGGGGGGGGGGAATTATCAGAATCTAGAAGCTCACTTTTGAATGCGGGGCCCACAGATATCTGCCCCCAACATAAATGAGTAGGGGTATAAGGTATCCCTTTATACTTATTCGCCAGAGCCAAAAGTAAATAACACACTCACAGTAGTAGCAGCCCTTTATAAAAAAGCAAAGAAATAAAAAAATTTGAACAACTCTGATCTGTTATGGTATTACAGGTAGAGTTTATCATCCAATTACATTGTGGCAAAGAGTAAAAGGTAATAGCAAGTAACCACACTTGAGTTTAGATAACATGGGGATCACGCAGCAGCAGACTGATTTCAGATAATTTTAAATTGGAGAAATTATGCACATTATAATACATACTACACAAGATATTTTTAGATAAAATAAGCAGTCAAATGCCCAAATGCATTTACAGAAATTAGCAATAGCACTTTAACCACTTAAGCCCCAGGCTTATTTCGGACGCTTTTTGTTTACAAGTTAAAATCAGTATTTTTTCCTAGAAAACTACTTAGAACCCCCAAACATTATATATATTTTTCAGCAAAGACTCTGGAGAATAAAATGGCAGTCATTGCAATATTTTTTGTCACGCAGTATTTGCCTAGCGGTCTTTAAAACGCCATTTTTTTGGAAAAATGTTTAAAAATCATATTTCACTGCATTTAAAATAAACTAAACAGTAAAGTTAGCCCATTTTTTTTGCATATTGTGAAAGATGATGTCACGCCAAGTAAATAGATACCCAACATATTACAGTTTCAAATTGCGCACACCCGTGGAATGGTGACAAACTACGGTCAATAGAAATCTCAATAGGCGACGCTTTAAAAATTTTTAACGGTTACCAGTTTAGAGTTGGAGTGTAGCTCTTTTTCTTTTCGTTCAATACTTTTATTGAGTTTTATAAAACAGCCATAAAGCAAGTTACAAAACAAAAACAGAACTAGAAATACTGTTATTGTTACAGAAGTATTATAAATGTTATACTGTATACTGTATAGTGAAGTTTGCATAAAAGGAAGGAACAAAAGAAAAAGGTAAAATTATTAATATGATATTCTGAGATATTAAGATTTTGAGAAGGTATTCAGAACATGGCTGTGGGGGGAAAAAAAAATAGGGAAAAGGAAGAAGTCAGCAGGGTGTGGGTAGGGTAAAGGAGAGGGCATCGAGAATAGAACTTGTACCACAAAAGTTAATACAAAGTAAATAAAATATAAGTCTTAACTACCAAGAATTCAGAACCTGTTCCTCAAAACCCGGTGATAGGCCATGTTTAATCCAAATAAATTTATCGCAATCCATGGCTTCCATTTTTGCATGTAATAATGCATTATTCATCCTATGTTTAACTTCTACAAGATTCAAAGTTGTAGTCTTCCAAGCTTTGGCTATGGTTTGTTTAGCAGCATTAAGAAGCTGAAGGAATAATTTGAATTGTTTTCGTGTCAGGTATGCAGGTTTTAGATTTAAAATGGCAATCACCGGATCTGGACTAATATCTATTTCAAACATTTTAGATGCTAGAGAGAATATTTCTTTCCAAAAAACTGTAGCGATTGAGCAATTCCACCATATATGAACATGTGTTCCTATTTCCATACAACCTCTAAAACAAAAGGCCGAATAGTTTGGTGTGAACTTGGTACCAAGTACCATCGTGAAAGAGCCTTGTATGATGATTCAATTGCGATAATATTTGAAGAAGAAGATTCCGTTACAGACCAGATTTCAGACCATTCTGATTGGTTAAGTGTACGGCCAAGGTCTGTTTCCCATTTCCTGACATAGTTTGTTGTATCTACGTCTGGATTGTTAAGCAATTGAGAATATAGGCTAGAAATTAGACCTCTGGAGTGTGGGTTGTTGATACAGATACACTCAATTTGAGAGAGCTGATTCAGAATGGTACCATTTGTTATAAATGGGGTATACAATGTTTTAATTTGGAGATATCGAAAAAGTTCTGAATGTGGTAAATGATGTGATTCACAAAGTTCAGGAAAACTTAAGATAGAAGAGCTAGAGACCGGATTAAATAGCCTTGACAGGCCTGAAATTAATTTGGGAATTCCCAAGCCGGATAAAAGGCTGGATTTCTCAGAAAAGATTGTAGTGGATTGTGTGTAGACTGTAAATTATAATTAGCCTTTAGTCTATCCCATAAATAGAGAGAATGCTTGGTAATTGGATTAGTAATATGCTTTCGATCTGATGGTTGTAACCAAAAGAGATTGGAAATTGAGATGGGGTCACATTTGATAGATTCTATCGTAACCCATAAGGGAATTTCAGTAGTGGCATGATACTTAGTTAATTGTGCCAATTGCGCAGCTTTGTAATATGTGGCAATATTGGGGAGACCCAGTCCACCCCTTGCTTTGGGGAGAATCAATGTGGATTCGGGCAATCTAGGTTTGATTGAACCCCAGGTGAATTTAATTATTTTACGTTGTAAGATTCGAAGAAAATGTGCAGGTATATGAATTGGCAGGACCCTAAATAAATATAAAAATTTGGGTAGAATAACCATTTTGATTGCATTTCGTCAGTAGTTCAGTAACTTTTTTCAATAATGGAGTAAAATTGGCTGCCTAAAGATCAGAATTTAAATTTAACTCAGATTCACTCAATGAGATATTAAGGGCCGTGGATTTTTGAAAATGTATATTTAGTCCTGAAATAGCAGCGAATTTATTAAGGGTAGCAATGAGATTAGGGGCTGATATATGGGGAGATGATAGAAAAAGAAGAATGTCATCTGCAAATAAACACAACTTATGATGGTGACCACCTAGTTCTATACCAGAAATCGAGGGATTACTTCTAATACTGTGTGCTAGAGGTTCTATGAGAAGGGCAAATAAGAGAGGGGAGAGAGGGCACCCCTGACGCATGCCTCTCTCTATGTTAAACAAGTCTGATTTATAGCCTGCGTATTTAATATATGCTTTAGGTTTGTTATAAAGCGCAGAGATCCATTTTAAAAAATTTGGGCCAAAACCCCATTTAGTAAGAGTATATTGCATATATGGCCAGGATATGGTATCAAATGCTTTTTTAATGTCTAGTGATAGGAAGCACGAGGGGATGCGGCGTGTTTTAGCTATATGAGATAACAGAGTTGCACGTCTGATGTTGTCAGTAGCTTGGCGAATAGGTATGAAACCTACTTGATCCCTATGAATGAGTTGTCCTATTAAGTTATTTAGTCTGGAAGCTATCATTTTGGCTAAAATTTTAATATCTAAATTTAATAAGGAAATGGGTCGATAGTTCGAACCAACTCGTGTCATCAGTTTGAGGCTTCGGGAGCATACAGATGATTGCTGTTAAAGTTTCCTGTTTAAAGGATTGGCCATTAAGAAGTGTATTGAAAGCATTAGCTAGGATAGGCGAAAGGGAATCGGAAAAAACCCGGTAGTATAATGCCGTAAAACCATCAGGGCCTGGTCTTTTAATTAATTTTAGTGATTTTATAACTTGGGACACTTCATCTGGTGTTATTGATTTTTCCATAAATTCCATCTGAGACTGAGAAAGATTCGGTAGTGATAGTTGAGCAAAAAATTAATTTGCCGCAGAAAAATTCAAATTGTTTTCAGGTGAATATAGAGTAGCTAGGTGTGTTTTAAATTTCTTAAGAATTTTTATAGGGTTGCTGGAAAATGTATCTCTCGAGATTTTAAGACGTATGGGCTTAAATGGTTTATGGAGTGACGCGAGCATGCGGGCCATGGTTGAATCTGGTTTATTTGCTTTAATGTAAAAATTGTGATGCGATCTCCGAAGTGTCTTATCTGCAGATTCTGTAAGAAACAGATCAAATTCAAGCCTAGCTTTATCAAGGTTGGTTTTATTAGAAGAAGTAGGATTATTTTGATATACTGTGTAGCATGTATTAAAGTTTGTTTCTAATTTCTGGCTAAGTGTTTTACATTCACGTCTAAAGAGTGCAGCCTGTCTCAAACAAATACCACGAATAACTGGTTTGAGTGCCTCCCATAAAGTAAGGGGAGACACCTCTGGCGTTGAATTATGTAATAGATATTCAGAGAGAGCATTTTTAATATCCAGACAGCGAGATGTATTTTTTAATAAAGAGTCATTAAGGCACCACGTAGTGTCATGTGCTTTAGGAAAAGTTGAAGCAATAACTGTGCATACTGCATTATGGTCAGACCATGTGATTGGTATGACTATAGATCGTTTCAGGTATGAGACCTATAGTGAGAAATATATGGTCTATGCGTGAGAAAGTTTTATGAGGGTGCGAATAATATGTGTATCTACGCTTGTTTGGATTCACCTCTCTCCAAGAATCTACCATATTATGTTTTGCAAGCAGTTGTGAGAATGAGAGTTTATTAGGGCTGCTCGAAGAAGATATAGGGGATTTATCCAGAAATGGGAAAATAACTTGATTTGAATCACCACAAATGATAACTGCACCCATTCTATGAGAATCCACAACCTGAAAAAGATGCGAAAGAAAACGGAATAGGATTTTTGTTGGGAGCATAATATGACACTATAGTGATAGCGGAGTCAATAAGGTATCCCGTGAGAATCAGATACATGCCCTCAGGGTCCTTGATTTCATGTACAAGAGTAAATGGAGTAGACAGATGAAAGGCCACTAGCACACCTCGTTGTTTTGTAGAGGCAGAGGCAGTGAAAATTTGAGGATATTTAGGACTAAAATATTTGGGAGTGGATGGTAAGGTGGTGTGTTTCTTGAAGACACAAAATGTGTGCTTTTAATGATGCAAAGTTGCGAAAAGCTTTAGTACGTTTGTTTGGGTTATTTAGTCCCTGAACATTCAAGGACATTATGTTTAGGGGGGCCATAAGATTGTATATAAATGATGTCTAGCATACCCTACCATTGTGGAATTTGTCGATTGTTTCATACTCAATGTGGGAAGGGGGAGGAAATGTGTAGAGAAAAGGGAAGAACTAAACAGAAGGGACAATTGTGTGCTTAGCATAGAAGGTAATATATAAAACAAATAGTTAAGGCACAACCAATAGGAACGTATGCCGTTGATGGGAGATGGAAATCCCCCAACAAAGGCTAAATAGCTACCGTCAGTAGTCTCTGAAAGGGAGAGGCCACCGAGGGTAACAAATTGAGGACGCACAGAACAACCTAGGAAGGTACAGAAAACCACAAGTTAATAATCACTAAAAATATACAGTAGTATAAGCGACTTATGCTATAATAACGAGCAGAAATCACAGTACTCCTGCCAGTAGTAGCTGTGCAATATATTGAGAATCTAAGAATTCATTTCATAGGAATGAGTATCAAATATAAAGAACTTTATAGAGCTCTAAAGGAAGTTATCCATGTCTTCTAGCACATATTATAGATAGGAAAGTATGTAGCACAGTGAAACTGAATAATAACCATATTAAAAAAAAAAAAAAAAGGAAGATTGATTTGAACCAAGCAACAGGGATTAATCTACAATAAGTAGAATAAGTAGAAGTAGAACTAAATGGAATTCTGTGCCACAGTGTAGTTTGCTATAACATGTATGAGCTTGAGCATTTAGCTCAAAAAACAAATTAGAAGTATGTGGTAAAAAGGGATTAGATCCATGAAATATTATACTGGCAAGATAAAAAAAAAAAACTGAAGTCTTTTCTAGGAAAAAGAAATTGGATGACCAACATGGGACACATTGGCATAAGACAGAGGAGATAAAAAAATTATCTGGGCCATCAGTCCATGGAATCTTCAGCAGATGGAGAAGGAGAAATGAAGCGACCGCCTTTATGTGAATCACGACGATTTTGTTTCCCAGAGGATTTTGAGAAAGTGCGTGGTGAGCCAGAGGCAGATCTGCGTCGAGCATTTCCTGAGCCTTGCAAGTTCTGGTGTTCAGTTAGGTGAAGGTCTTAAAGGGTGTTTTGAAAATCTTCAGAATAATGACATTTGTATTTAGTACCTTGAAAAGTAAAACGCACCGAAAAAGGAAAGCCCCACTGGTAGGGGATATGTTTTTGCTGCAATATTTGTAATAATGGTTTAAGAGCTCTTCTTTTATTTATGGTGATAGGAGACAGATCTGCGAAGATTTGGTATTAGTGACCCTGAAAATTTAAGGATCCTTTTTCTCTAGCAGCTGATAAGAGCTGTTCCTTTGTACGGTAGTAATGGAATTTAATGATGATGTCTCTGGGTGATAAGGCGCGATGGACTCTGTCCATTTCCAGGCATTGGACTGGAATAGCAGGGTGTAATTCCTGAAACAAGGCTAACATTGTCGCTTGTAAGTCAGTTATGGATTCAGGAATGCCTCTTATGCGCAAATTGGAACGTCTTGCCCTGTTTTCAAAATCTTCTAGACGAGACTGAAGTACTAAGTTTTCCTCTTTAAGATTCTCAATTTCTGTATTTTGGTCCTGTGTAAAATTCTCAATATCCTCTATCCTTGTTACAAGATTAGCTATGCGTGTGCCCAGCTCCCTTATCTCTTTAGTCAGGCTATTAGTAATATGGTCAGAAGTCTGTTTAAGTGCCTTTTGAAACATACTTTTAATATGTGATAATATATTAGGAGAGACTGACTCAATGTCCTTTTCATCCTGTGAAACTGAGGTACTGCGGACTGTTTCAGTTTGATATGTAAGGAGAGGAGGGAATAGTTTCACTGCTGTGTCAGCGCTGTGAGGTGATTCTGAGGCGGCTGAGGGAGAGGGAGCTGACGCCATTTTAATTGAGGCTCTGGACAGCACTTCCTTGCCACTTTTAGACTTAAATTTAGTCCGAGACCCGCTGAAAACCATACCTTTATGTACAGCACAGTTTCCTGTACTAATGCTGTAAAAACTGAGTTAATATTTGGCGGGCAGCCGCTGCTGTATGTGGTTTTTTGTCCCCTAGGAGTGGAGCATCAGCCAGACATGTCTGTGCTTGAAGACTCAGCCTACTTCCTCATAGCTCTTTTTCTTAAATTATTGCTCACGCTCTGGCGATCACGGCGATACCTCACATGTGTGGTTTGAACAGTGATTTCATTCGCGGCTCGACTTCCATATATACGTTTCTTTTTTGTGCGCGAGCTAACGGCGACGGGGGCGGCTAATTTTTTTTTCCTATTTATTTTATTTTTTTTTAACTTTATCACAGGTTTTTAAGAAAAAAAAATCGGATCACATTTATTGCTGTCACAATCAATGTAAACTTCCCTTGTGACAGCAACATGCAGTGACAGGTACTCTTTATGGAGGGATCGAGGGTCTAAAAGACCCTAGACCCCTCCACTACACTTCCATGTATTCAAAATGCCAAAAACTGCATTTTAGAATACACTCATTTTTTTGAATCTGCCGCCTTTAGTAGCAGAGTAACCTGGACGTGGCGTCATGGACGCCGCCTCTGGGTTACGTCATCGGAGACCCGATCGAAGCTGCTTCCAGTTTTGATCAGGACTCCATCCAGCTGATGGACGTGCTGGCTGGGTGCTCGGGTCTCCCGGTGGGACGGGAGACCCGGGCAGAGCCGCGGAAGGCGGCGGGAGGGGGGGCGTCCCCTCCCGCTCGCCGTGGTAACGATCGAGCGGCTCCCGAGCCACATCGGTCATTACCGCTGGAAAGCCGACCGCTGGCTGTAAACAACGGTACCAGGGTTAGCTAGAGGCATCACCCCGGTATAACACCGCAAAATCAGCCGACGTAAATATACGTTACTTTGCGGTAAGTGGTTAATTTTAAGCCCCGTACACACGTGCAGATTGTCGGCCGAAAAGATTCGGCCGACGACCGATCGGACGATTCTCGGCTTGTTAGTATGATGCTTCCGACAGCCGACAGCGCACTTTCGGCCGAACAGAATCTGTCGTGCAAGCATTAAAATTTTTGTATGCCGACACCAGAACGGCCGATTGTTCGCCAGTCAGTACAGATTTCGGCCGACAGACAGCAGATTTGCAAGACTGGGCATGCTCAGAAAAGAAAAAACACAGGGAAAGTTAACCATCACATGACATCACTTCTGCAGTCGGCTGTTGTTGGCGGACAAAATTCATGTGCAGTCTTTTGCACTTTTCAGCGGACACGACAGCCCGGGGACAAAAGACGGCCGATCGTTTGGCCGACAATCTGCACGTGTGTACGGGGCTTAACCTGACATAATAACAATAGTACAGTATATTGAGATAATTAGCTGTGTCTGTTTAAGTCTATGATTATTGATCTAAACTTTTAGTTTTTACTACATATTTTAAGTACAATATATGATAAAACAAATATGCAAAATAATGAATGCTTCTTTATATAAATAGAGTCATGAGAATGATTGTATTTGGGTATCTAGTTTACATATTAAAATAGTGTGCTGGATACATTTTTTTTTTTTTATTCAGTGTCTTAAATGATCTTTAATATATACAGATTGCACATTTGGCAATAGACAGACATAAATCTAGTGATTCTTAAGTTGTAATTGCTATCTATAAGTCAGTTGAATGTCACACTCTTGCCAATAACTCTTGGAGCAATGCCCTGAACAGCTGGAATATGTGACAAATGTTTCACCTCTCACTTTCAGGATTAATTTCTACTTTAAGTTTGAACCAAAGCATTATGGAACAGTATGTTTAAGTTTGTTGAGAGACGGTCAAGCAGAATTACACGAGTGATAAAAAATGAACTCATCACTTCAATTCAAACAGTTTCTTAACCTTTGCAACACTAAAAATATAATTATCTCCAAGGTAAATCAACATGAGCAAGATTGAGTAAGTTAATTTATACCATATCTCAAGGGTAAATAGTAGCATCCATTGTAGATGAATTCTCTAAAGTGTTAGTTCTAAACTTTGGTAATATTAAATGTTACTTTAAACTGGTTCATTTTCAAACTTTGTTAGCTAATACTATGTACTGTATGTTATTATACTGTTAATTTACAAAAAACAAAAAGGAGAAATGAGAATTCCCTTCACAAGCAGGTCAGATAAATTGCATAATAATAATCATAATAATCATAGCTATAATTATTTATTTTCAAATAAATGTATTCATCTTTGATACCTCCTACATTTGCAAGTTTATTTACTGTAACAGTACAGGATCTTCATGTGTGCATTTGTATTTAGAAGCACTGTTACACCTATTAAAGAAAAACTCCAGTTTTTTTTATCCAGAAATGTCATATACTGTACAATATATTTTATTTTCTCATCTTTTATTTTACACTGACATTTTATCACCTTTCCCTAATCCTCACTCTATCACTAATATCTATAACGAATGAAATTATTTAGTCTCCATGCAATTTTTTTTAGCACTTTTTTTAAAGTATGCACAGATATGTACAGTATTTATTTACTTCAGGTACTTATATAGTGCAATCTGTTTACAAAGCGCTTTACATATACATTGTACATTTACATCAGTCCCTACCCTCAAGGAGCTTAAAATCTAAGGTTCCTAACTCATATTCATATATTCACATACTAGGGGCAATTTAGACAGGAGACAATTAAGCTACCAGCATGTCTTTGGAGTGTATATACTGTATATACCCTTTGTTAGATATATAACCATTGGTAGAGACATATGGGCTGGTATCACTATAGCAAAATGTTGATAAATCAGTCACCTATCAACAAGACAACATTGGCATCAGTATCACCTTGGTGTCTCAAAAGAGTCCCCAAATGGTCAATTTAAACTAACCTTTCATCTCACACATTTGATGTTCCTAAGAAAAAGTTTTGCAGTTTAGACGGTATATGTAACATTCCTGACCCCTTTACAGGTTCAGTGAGAAGCAGGAAGGCTAAATTGCCTGCTGTCACCAAATATATACATGCAGAAGAACCCTTTAGCATCAGATTGCTATATGTACACACACACACACATATATATATATATATATATATATATATATATATATATATATACACACACATATATACAGTATATATATATTTTTTTTTTTTCTTTGGGACATAAGAATCTACAAAAATTATGGACATGTAACCTTGGATTTACATATTAATCACACTGACCACATTAAATTGGTATTACATTCAAGTTTTTGTTGTCATACAACCCTTTCCTTCAGAGTCAGATGGCCAGAGTGGGCAGGGTAGTTAAAAAACTTGCACTGAGGAGACCATGTCTCCTTGAGATAGTAAAGAAATGGAATGATATGGGTTACCCTTTGGCTGAGTTGTAAAAGTAAAAAGAAAGAATTGAATTTTGAATAAAAACATAACAGAATTACTGGAAGGTAAAAAGACACAAAAGAGTGCTTCACACATTCCTTTTGTGTCACAATTTCACCAATTCTCAGACAGGATATATAATATTATCAAAAAACAATGGCAATCGTTACACTCTAGTTTTCCTTAAATTGAAGAATTCCAACATCCACCCTTGAAGTCTTAGGAAAAGGCAAGCCCATACAGAACAGTATAGTCAAAACTGATGTAGGCTCCCTTTACACTGATGTGGTGAGATTACACCAGACAACAGGGGCAGTGCAGTGTGCCTGCAGGTTTGGTGGCGGCTAGCTGCACTTTCCCTTTGACTTCTATTCTCTCCCATGGTTTTGGTGCGCTTTCAGAAAGCACACCAAAACCATTTGACATAATAGAACTCAATAGGAAAATGCAGCTAAGCCCCATCAAACCTGAGGCAACAGTGCACTACACGGTAGTGTGATCAAATCATAGTTCTTCCTAAAGCACAGTCTCTGGGATCTAAATACAGTGGATCTTTTCCACGTCTGCTCTTTGTACATTGCTCTAGCATGATAAAGGTTTATTTTTTCACACAACTCCACACAGGCAGGAAAATAAACTTTAAAGGGTAATAAGCATGTCAGAGCTGTTTTGTTGTTTATTGGCAAACATTTTACTGGACATAGACTTTTGGTGGAGGAACTTGACTGGCCTGCACAGAGTACTGACCTCAACTCGATAGAAAAGCTTTGGGATACATTTGCCTGGCTTGGTGTCAGGCACTAATGTTGGAGATACATTTGCCTAGATTGGTGTCAGGCACTGATAATAGTATCATAGTTTGTGAGGTTGAAAAAAGACATCAGTCCATCCAGTTCAACCTATGATGTGCTTGTGTTTGCTGTTAACCGTACATTGTATACCCCTGTATGTTGTGGTCTTTAAGGTGCCCAGCTAATAATTTTTTGAAACTATCAATGCTCCTTGCTGATACGACTGCTTGTGGAAGAGAATTCCACATCCTTACTGCTCTGACAGTGAAGAACCCCTTACGTATTTTAAGGTTAAACCGTTATTCCTCTAGTTTCAGTGAGTGGCCACGTGTCTTATTGTATTCCCTCTCTCTTAAAAGTTTGTTCCTTATGCTAGGGTCGCCAGTACAGTATTTGTACATTGATATCATATCCCCCCTCAATCGTCTCCTCTCCAGAGAGAACAAGTTCAGTGCCTGTAGTCTCTCCTCATAGCCGATGTTCTCCATTCCCCCAATTATTTTTGTTGCCCTACTCTGGACTCTCTCCAGTTCCAGCACATCCTTCCTGAGGACCGGTGCCCATTTCAGAATGCAAGCCAGGCCTTCTCTCTAACATCAGTGCCTGACCTCATTAAAGTGCTTCTAGAATAATGGTCAAACATTCTCATAGACACACTCCTAAACCTTATGGACAGCCTTCTCAGAAGAGTTGAAGCTGGTATAGCTGCAAAGGGTAGGCCAGCTCAATGTTGAACCCTGAGGACTGGGAACAAAGTGCTTTGGGATGGGGGAGAGGCACAGCCTTCCACAAAGCACCTCCCTCATGTTGAGGGCATGTAGCCTGGTATGGTTCAGCCAGCGCCCCCCTCCCCCCTTTCCTGACCTTCCAAGCTGCCTTCTCTGGTAAGGGTCTGGTATGGATTTTGGGGGGGATCCTATGCCATTTTTTTTTTTATTTTGGCGCGGGGTTCTTCTTTAAATCCATACCAGACCCAAAGGGCTGGCAACTGTATTGTATTGTTGGCAATTTAAATGTGATTTCATTCATTTATTTTACGTTATAAATGTTTGTTTTACTGCAGCAGGTTCCATCCACGGCACAGATGCACCACTTTACAGGCAGACTAAGGAGACCCCCCTAGGCACTATCTTAAAAAGAATTTTAAATTTTTATTGTTTCACTTTAAGCATAATTAAAATCTCTGCTCCTGAAAAAACGATCTTTTAAAAAAAAAAAGATTGTGCATTGATACATGTCATATCACCCGGACCCCATACCCTTTTTATGGTCAATAACTTGCATTCAAGCCTTTAAAATGGGGACTTTTAATTTTTCAAGTTTGGGTCCCATAGACTAACCCTTTGTCCCATAGGTTAATAGGGTTCATTGTTTGGGTCAGAACTTTTTCTCTGTTCGGGAGTTCTGGTGTGAACTTAACAGGGGGTTGTTCAGCCTATATTCATCTACCAGTATGAGGTTCTTATGAAGTGTGATATGACTCTTTATGATATGAGAGTTGTATTTATTTGGTAAGCAGATTTAAGTCTCTGATTAGTGGCAGTGGAGTACATTGGACGTAGTGTCTTTGAAGGTTGATTCTTCCTCTCTCACAATTTTTTTTTTTCGAGAAACTATTTTATTGAAAATATTAATGTCAATTGGTACAAACAGGACCTTGCAAAGAAATTCAAGGAACAATACAGTTATAAACAATAACAGAGAGTGGACTGCCATCAAGAAATATAGAATGCAGTTTTCAATATGCTAATTGCATAAGGACAAATTTCACTGTATATATGCAAGCATTTTATACTGGTATCATAGATATAACATTTAAAGGATTGTAAGAGCAAGGCTTGAGAGTTTGGTGAAGATATTGTGGGGAAAAAAGCAATCTTCCGAGTGTAATAACTTTCATTTTAGAGTGAGATTGGCAGAGGGGAAGAATGAAGGGAGTAAGCAAGGTTTACGATTGTAATGGTGGAGCTTTCTGATAACATAATTATTAATAAAGGGTGAATGACCAGTATTCAACTTATTAGGGATCGAGGTGAGAGGGAGAAAGAAAAAAAAAAGGGGGGGTAAGGAGGAAGGGGGGAGGATGAAAGAGGGGTTAGGGGAAAGATATAGGGCATGGAGATAAGAAGAAATAATATAAAATAGTTGTTGTATTGGTATAGTAATGAGTTAAGCTGGAGTGTGGCATATAAAGTGTAGTTGATCTTGGTGCGGAGGATTTGGGGCTTCACTTCTTGATGCACTGAAGTGCTCGACTAATCTTAAAGCTGAAAGGGTGTCATAAAAGGGGTTTAGGATTTGTAGATACCTTTTATCTTTTGTGTATAAGTGGCGGTAGATCGAAAGTTTATCCAGGCGGTCCAAATTTGGTGGGCGAATCGTGGGAGATAGAAATAAGTTCTTCCATTTCAGCTAATTTATCTATTTGTTTGTACCAATTTAAAAGGGAAGGAACTTTCGAAGTACCCCAAAGCCTGGCGATACACAATTTGGTGGCACTTATTAGAAACATGGGTAGAGATTTACAGTAGGATCTCGCTGTAGATTATTGAAGATGAAGGAGGAACTTAGCTTGAGTGAACTCTATGAATTGAGATGTGATAGATTCAATTTCGGAATGAATTTTTCCCCAAAAAGTTTAAATAATATGGCAATTCCATCAGATGTGTAAAAGGTTGCCTTTGGATTGATGGCATCTCCAACATTGGTTATCAATTGATTTATCTATTTTGTTCAGGATAGGGGGTGTGCGATACCACAGAGATACACGTTTGTTGTTGTTTTCCTGGGTGGATACATTGATGGATCCCTCGTGGATGTTATGAAAGATTGAGTCCCATTGTGCTTCTGATTTTTCTATCTGTAAGTCCTTGGCCCAATCTTCACAGAACTTCCCTTCACCTGCAGTTGTGTTGGCCCAAAGTAAAGAGTACATTTTAGAGATGAGATGAGATTGTGGGGCAGATTTGAAGCAGAGCTGTTCGAATAGAGTCAATGTGGACGGTTGTTTATATTTCATCAGTGTGGAGTGAATAAAATAATGAATTTGCATGTAGTCCCAGAATGAAATGGAAGAATTGTTTTTTTTGTGATGTAAAATCTTTATACGGTAGGATCCTACCATTATGTAGGAAGTGAGCTATCCTGGTCTCCATGCTGTATTGGTCCCTTAGTAGAGGATGCTTAATCAGTCCCGGGATAAAGTCAGGGTTGTTTAAGATGGGGGAAATTGGGCCTGGAATTGAATACATTTTAAATTTACTACAGGTGTCATGAAAGCATAGAAGACTTAGGCCAATGAGGGGGTGTTCTTTAAGGTCCAAATTAAGTATCTTGTTGCATATCCAAGGGGCAGTACAAATTTTAAAGTGTGAGAATGTGTTTTCCAAATGTATCCAGTCTTTTACTGAGGAGTGAGCATGCCAATCGATGAGGCATTGTAAATGGCAGGCTCTATAATATTTTTGAAAATCTGGGATGCCTATTCCGCCCTTGGTTTTGAGTTTAGTAAGTTGGGAGAATCTGATTCTTGGGTGTATGTGACTCCTTATAAAGGATCAACATATTTTTCTAAATCAAAAAGGTTATGTGGAACAAGTATAGGTAGTGTTTGGAACAGATATAAGATTTGTGGCAGGATATTCATTTTAAAAATGGCCATTCTACCAAACCAGGAGAACTGGGATTTGTGCCAGGATTTGAGATCTTGCTCTATGTTTTTAAGAAGTGGAAGGTAATTGTTGGCATATAAATTGTGTAGGCATGTCGGGAGCTGTATTCCTAGATAAGTGATTGTTTCCATTTGCCAAATGAAAGGGAAGTTCTGCTTACACATTGCTAATTGAGATTCAGACAGGGATATGTTTAGAGCTTGTGACTTTGCTTGGTTAATTTTAAAATTGACAATATACTGGAATAAGTAAAATACCTTAAGAAGATTAGATAAAGTTGTTTTTGGTTTCATTAGAAAAAGGAGAACATTGTCTGCAAACACAGCCAGTTTGTATTGTTTATCACCTACTTGAATTCCTCTGATGTCGGGATTATCCCAGATAGATACAGCATGAGAATGGTTCAAGTTTGTGGATAAATAGCAAGGGTGATAGAGAGCATCCGTGGCGTGTTCCATTTTTAATTGTGAAGGCATTTGACAGTAGGCCATTTACGCGTACTTTAGCAGTAGGATTGAGATAAAGGGATAGTATAAATTGAATGAGATGATATCCTAATCCAATAGCTTGTAATACTGCTTCAAGATAATCCCAGGCCAACCTGTCGAACGCCTTCTCAGCATCTAATGAGAGGAAAAATCCAGGTTGTTTGGTTTTGGTGATTACATGGTGGATGTTTATAGCCTTGAGGGTGTTGTCTCTTGCCTCCCTGCCTGGGACAAAACCTACTTGATCTTGGAATCAAGTAGGTTTCCAAGACCTGGAATCAGGGGAAGTATACTATTTACCAACATTAGATCTGTGTTCAGAAGTGAAATAGGGCAGTAGTTATTTGCTAGTGATGGCTCTTTGCCTGGTTTCGGAATGACTGATATATGGGCTTCTAAAAGATTGTTTTGCGTAGGTTTTGTGTCTGAGAGTTGGTTGAATGCTTTCAAGAAGGGGGTTTACTAATAAATCTGAGAAGGTCTTATAGTATGCAAGTGAGAAACCATCAGGCCCTGGGCTTTTCCCTGTTTTCATTTGTTTAAGTGCTGCTCTGAATTCCTCAGCTGTCAGGGGACCATCAATGTCTTTCGCTTGTTGTGGGGAAATCGGTTTGGGACTATGTTCCTTAAAAAAGCCTTCAATATTTCTATTCTTCATTTGTTATCCTGAGGTTTTCCAATTTCAGGTTTTAAATTATATAGATCTAAAAACTATTGAGCAAAGTGATTTGCGATTTCATCGTTAGATGTTAACTTCCGACCAGAAGGTATGCGTAGAAAATGAACTGTGTTATTTGCTTTTTTGGATACTATTGCTCTAGCTAGGATTTTTCCGCTTTTGATGCCAAATTCATAGAAGAGCTTTTGTGAGGGTAAATCTTCTTTTTATTTTCTCACCCAGCTCTTCCCTCAACTGTTTGCGAATTTGCTCTAATTTATTTCTTAGACAATTTATGGGCTTTTTCTAACATTTGAATTTGTTTAAGCAGGCCGTTAATAGTCTTTTGTTGTAATTTTTTTCTATTGGCTGTTATTTTCAATAATGAGTATCTTAGTACACATTTATGGGATTTCCACTGTATAATGGGGCTGGCATCTGAAGTATCATGGAGTTCAAAAAAGTTGGTGATGTGATTGTTGAGAGTATTCGTGTGTGTGGAATTCACCAGAATTGATGAATCGAGTCTCCAAATTTTGGTATATTGGATATGGACTGGAAGGGTTATAGAGATTGTTATTGGGCTGTGATCTGAGATGAACATGGGCTCAGTACTTCTTTTGTGAGAGAAAAAGATAATCGATTCTAGAGTACCGAATATGGGGGGGTGAGAAAAAGGTGTAGTCCTTCGTATCGGGGTGAGGGACAGTCCAGGAGTCATGTAAGGTAAGTTCCTGTAATTGTAGCTTAATTTGACAAAGGGCTTTATATGTCAACGAGGACGAACCAGCGGGACTGGGAACACCACTGCAAGCAGGCAGGACTCTCCCCAGCTGTGCGTGGCCTCACAGCCAGGTCTGAGGATGAGGAGGAGATGGAGGAGGAGGAACCATGTTCACAGCAGGGTGGCACCCAGATAACTGATAAGAACAGATACTACACTTGATCTTAGCCAAAAGGTCGAGAAGCAATGCTGGTGGCATTCCCACCTGACAGCGGGGGCACAGTGGAAGCACAAGGCGAGGGCAGAGGAGGAGGAGTAGGTCATCAACGCAGCCAGGGCACTGCCAGCACCTCATAAGGCAGGGTTAGCATGTATGAAATGTGGAAAAGCTTTGTCGGCACGCCACAGCAACCAGGACCACCAGCTGTTTTTTTTTTTTGGCCCGTGGTGTGTGAACACACTCAGACTATCACCCGGTGGGTGCATAAAAAAGTGCACACCAAAAAAGTGAAACACAAGGCTCCTGACAGGGACTGGGTACTTACACTGGCTAACCTGGCCAAAACCAGGCAGCCCCATTCTTTAGGAGGCTGAAACAGACCACCCCAAGTACTAGGTGGGGCTCTCCCGAAGAGAGACCCCATGAGAAAGGGCGAACCAAGCCAGAAGACCATAGCCACCCCCCTCCCAAGACTTTCAGGGACAGGCCCAAGGACCTACACCCTGCTAATCACGCTGTGCAAAATAAAGTGTACCGCCACAATAAAAAACACAAAACGTGAGACACACAACACATAGAAGTGGGGAAAGGGATAGTGGAGAAGTGCAAGGTTAGTGCCACGTTGCAATACTATGGCAGACCCTTCGGCCAGGAATAAAAATTCCTCTGGTCCTGACTCCTGACCAAAAGGCCCGGCCCTAGAGGCAGGTGTGAAAAACGTGTGTAGGAAGTGCAGTGTCCCTGGTGCCATACTCATAGTGTTGCCATCCACTGTGAATTATGGCACCCCTGGACTGCCACTCCAGGGGCACATACACCACAGGCTTTTCTGAATCCTGGTCCCTGGCAAGACCAGTGCAGCCCCGTTCCTACCAGAAGGCCTCAGAACTTAGACAGCTTTGGTAGAGCCCGGCCCACAACCAGGGACACATACCTTTTCCAAGGCCAGACTCAACCCAGAAGGGGGAAAAAAGCCCCCCCGCCGCCATCACCGTTCCTTACCATATACCATATACAGTTCCTTACCGTTCCTTATGTACTATACGCGTACTGAATGACGGGTCTGCCCCCTTCAAATTCTGGGTCTCCAAATTGGGCACATGGCCTGAGCTTGCCCTTTACGCCTTGGAGGTGCTGGCCTGCCCTGCAGCCAGTGTATTACCTGAACGTGTATTTAGCATGGCTGGGGGCGTTATCACAGACATTAAAATGAACCAGGCATGGATCCCACAGATCTTGTCCGTACCTTGTGCAGAATAGACATGTATACCGGCCTTACCCAGCCATTGTTGTATGTTTGATCTTTCTCAATCTTTTGGGGTGTACCCTAATTTAAAAAGAAATAAAATTAAAAACAAAAACCAGTGTTGGCTACCTCGTCCTCCTCCACCGCCGCTTCCACCTACACCGCCACATCCACCTACACCGCTAAATCCACCGCCACCTCAACCTCCTACTCCATATTTGCCTCCTCCTCCTCCTACATCATTCAAGATTATTATTTTTTATTTTTATGTTTTTTATGTTATTTTAAGTTATTTCCCTATCCACATTTGTTTGCAGAGCACTTGCCATGCTCTTAAGATGATTTTGCTGCCATTTGCAGCCCTCTAGTCCTTTCCATGTTTGTTTTAGAGCCATTTTAGTGCTCACAAATTTGGGTCTCCATTGACTTCAATAGGGTTCAGGATCGGGGTGAAGTTCGGGTTTAGTCCGGGTCACGAACCCGGACTTTTTTTTTTCAAGTTCGGCCGGACCCGCCGAACCCGGACATCCAGGTGTTTGCTCAACTCTAGTCTTCATCTAGTATTTCATTTATTTATTCATTCATGTGTATATGTAGCTATTTTTTTCAACTGCAGTATTCTTTATGATAAAACAAGAGTGGCAGAATATTTTGTTTGAAAATACACAACACTGCAAGTTATTGCTCTTTTTACCTCAACTATCTCTTGAAGTCTTGTTCTGCTAGGTTTTCATATAGCCCATTCATCTAAGAGCTCTTACTAAAATGACTTTCTTTACTTGCATTTCTGATACTAAATCACCTATTTTCCTTTTAAACTCCTTGATCTTTTATCAGCTTTTGAAAATACAAGGCCTATAGCATTTCTTCACTCACTTCTGTAAATTGTGTTTCAAGTCAAATCCACACTAGATAGCACATTTATTTCCAAGCTGTTTTTTTTCCACCTGTATTATATTACTTCTGTGTGTTAAAGCTCAACTCCACACTATATTTTTGCTTAGTTTTAGAATAGGAAATGGTTAGAATACAGGTCAGTTTTAGTAGTTGTCTGCATCCTAAGGGAATAGTTTTCTACACACATATTGGTCCTTGGACATCTTGTATCTTTACATAATTAAGGTGGTTTCAGGTGATTTTAAGAGTGCAATGGTTTTTAAATGCCATCTGAGGGTTACGGAACCTTGTTTCAACAATCCTGAACCTGTTTTTCTAGCACAAATAGGCTCATTATTAGCTGGGAACATGGCTTTAGATATTTAAAAAAAACATGGCTTATTATAACAACTGCTAGTTTGTTTCCTTCATAATTAACTATTGCCTGTTTGTTACCTTTGTTGTGTCACAATGGTCAGTTTCTTGCCCACATATTATTACCATTGCCTGTTTATTTTGCTGGGGCATTTTCACAATTGCCTGTTTGCTTCCTAAATATCCTCATGAATGCCTGTTTATTTTCTTTTGAATGTATTATAACAATTGCCCGTTTCTTGCCTGTATACATTGTGTAATGATTGCCAATTTGTTTCCCATGCATTATCATGACTGATTTTTGTTCCTGCACAAGGTAACGATTATCTGTTTGCTGCCTGAATATTTTACAATGACCCACTTGTTTCCCCCATATTATAATAATTGCTGTTTGTTGTCTGGTGTCTTATGGACAATACTGTGCCCTCAATTAAGAAATATTCTGTTATAGGTATGATATTATTTTAAAGTTCATTTTACATGGGCAGAGCCAAATGGCAAAATTAAAAGCTTATTTACGTTAAAGTTAACTTAATTTAGTAGAGTAATTTATCTGAAATAACTCTACTCATCCCTAATGCACACAGAATATCACTCACATACTCTGCACATGTGATGCTAGCAGCTCTTCCAGATGCACTTTTCAGAACTCCCTTTTTCTCAAAAGATAGAAACTAAAGCACAGTTACAGACCTGAAAAAAATCCTAAAATTTGGCAAGCCGACCGCTGTGTCCTTAACCACTTGCCTACAGTGCACTTTCCCCCCCTTCCTGCCCAGACCGATTTTCAGCTTTCAGCGCTCTCACACTTTGAATGACAATTACATGCAACACTGTACCCATAAACAATTTGTGTCCTTTTTTTCACACAAATAGAGCTTTCTTTTGATGGTATTTAATCACTACTGGGTTTTTTATTTTTTGTGCTATAAATAAAAAAATTCTGAAAATATTGTGAAAAAAACGCATTTTTCTTTGTTTCTGTCATAAAATTTTGCAAATTAGTCATTTTTCTTCACAAATTTTGGCCAAAATTTATACTGCTACTTATCTTTGGTAAAAATACCCCAAATAATTGTATATTATTTGGTCTTTGTGAAAGTTATAGAGTCCACAAGTTATGGCGCTAATCATTGAAAATTGATCACACTTGATCACACCTGATGTACTGAAGGCCTATCTCATTTCTTGAGACACTAAAAAGTCAGGAAAGTACAAATACCCCCCAAATTACCCCTTTTTGGAAAGTAGACATTCCAAGGTATTTAATAAGGGGCATGGTGAGTTTTTTGAAGTTGTAATTTTTTCCCACAATTCTTTGCAAAAAAGATTTTTTTTTTTACAAATTGACGTATTAACAGGTTATTTCTCTCACACAGCATATGTATACTTGCAACTACACCCCAAAACACATTCTACTACTCCTCCTGAGTATGGCGATACTACATATGTGAGACTTTTTCACAGCCTAGCCACATACAGAGGCCTAACGTCCAAGAAGCACCGTCAGGCATTCTAGGAGCATAAATTACACATATAATTTCCTGACAACCTATTGCACTTTTGAAGGCCCTGGAGCACCAGGACAATGGAAACCCCCATAAAATTACCCCATTTTGGAAAGCAAACACCCCAACGTATAATTTTTGAGGCATAATGAGTCTTTTGAACGTGTCATTTTTTTCCACAAGTTTTTGGAAACTGTGGAAAGAAAATGAAAATGCATTTGTTTTTACACAAAGTTGTCCATTTATGAAATATTTCTAACACATAGCATGTACATAGCAAAAATAGCACCACAAAATACATTCTACTACTCCTACTGAGTATGTCAATACCACATGTGTGAGACTTTAACAGCCTGGCCACATACAGAGGCCAAACATCCAAGTAGCACCGTCCGGCATTCTAGGAGCACAAATTACACATATAATTTCCTGACAACCTATCGCACTTTTGAAGGCCCTGGAGCACCAGGACAATGGAAACCCCCATAAAATGACCCCATTTTGGAAAGCAAACACCCCAACGTATAATTTTTGAGGCATAATGAGTGTTTTGAAAGTGTCATTTTTTTCCACAAGTTTTTGGAAACTGTGGAAAGAAAATGAAAATGCATTTGTTTTTACACAAAGTTGTCCATTTATGAAATATTTCTAACACATAGCATGTACATAGCAAAAATTGCACCACAAAATACATTCTACTACTCCCCCTGAGTATGTCAATACCACATGTGTGAGACTTTAACAGCCTGGCCACATACAGAGGCCAAACATCCAAGTAGCACCGTCCGGCATTCTAGGAACACAAATTACACATATAATTAAAATAAACAGGGACAGGGCGCTTTAATTTCTTTTTTTTCCTATTTATTTTATTTATTCATTTTTTATTTTTACACAGTTTAAAAAAAAAAAATGTTTTGATAATTTTTATTTAAATATGTAATAGAAATAGGCATGACAGGTCCTCTTTATTGTGAGATCTGGGGTCAAAAAGACCTCACACCTCACAACTACACTAAAAAAGAAAAAAAACATTTTTAAAAAGAAAAAAAAAACAAAAACAAACGGCCCTTTAAACCGGTTGCTAGGCAACGACTTTTGACGTAGCTTTGGTCCTCTAAGACCATAGAGTCGAGTGAGGGCCATCTTGCCCTCACTCGATTTCCTGTCTCTGAGGATCCAGGACCGGATAGTTTTCCCCGTTGCCGGTGGGTCCGGTAAGCTGGGAAAACGTCTGAGACGCGGCGGTAGGGGGGGCACCTTATCCCTGCACCGTAAGGGTAATTCCGTGGCGAATCTGCCACTGGGACCACCCTTATATGAAAGCCGACCGCTTGCTGTTTAAAAAAATACCCGGGTTATGGCATCTATCTGCTGCCATAACCCCAGTATTTAGCTTTAAATGGCCGACGTATATAGTCGTTAGGCGGTCGGTAAGTGGTAGCATGTATATAGCAAAAATTGTACCCCAAAATATATTCTGCTACTCCTCCTAAGTATGGCAACTTTTACATAGCCTGACCACATACAGAGGCCCAACATTCAAGTAGCACCGTCAGGCATTCTGAGAACATAAAATGCGCATCTAATTTCCTGACAACCTATCATTTTTGAAGGCCCCTCATATTTCTAACACATAGCATGTACATACCAAGAATTACACTACAAAATACATTCTATAAAGGAAAGTGTACAGGAATAGTCCGAGTCCATCTCCGATCCGCTACTATTAGCAATTTCAAATTCCGATACTGATGAGAGCTCCCCGGTTCTCTCCATCAGTCATGGAGAGGACCTGAAGGGCCTCCTCACTGCTGTACATCCTTTTTGACATGCTGGCTGTGATGGACTGTGCGACGGGTGACGGTAGACTGCGGATGATCACTGATGGGTGGCAGGTGACTGATGGGTTGACAGGTGACGATGACTGATGGGTTGACAGGTGACGATGACTGATGGGGTGACAGGTGACAATGACTGATGGGGTGACAGATGACAATGACTGATGGGTTGACAGGTGACTATGACTGATGGGGTGACAGGTGACAATGACTGATGGGGTGACAGATAGGGATCACTGATGGGGTGACAGGTGACGATGATTGATGGGGTGACAGATGACGATCACTGATAGGGTGACAAGTGACAATGATTGATGGGTTGACAGGTGATGATGACTGATGGGTTGACAGGTGACGATGACTGATGGGGTGACAGGTGACGATGACTGATGGGGTGACAGATGACGATGACTGATGGGGTGACAGATGGGGATCACTGATGGGGTGACAAGTGACAATGATTGATGGGTTGACAGGTGACGATGACTTATGGGTTGACAGGTGATGATGACTGATGGGGTGACAGGTGACAATGACTGATGGGGTGACAGATGACAATGACTGATGGGGTGACAGATGGGGATCACTGATGGGGTGACAGGTGACGATGATTGATGGGGTGACAGATGACGATCACTGATGGAGTGACAGGTGATGATGATTGATGGGGTGACAGATGACGATCACTGATAGGGTGACAAGTGACAATGATTGATGGGGTGACAGATGACGATGACTGATGGGGTGACAAGTGACGATGATTGATGGGGTGGCAGATGACATTTACTGATGGGGTGACAGGTGACAGTGATTGATGGGGTGACAGGTGATGGGCGATGGTCACCGATGGGTGACAGGTGACGGGCGATGGTGCACGGCGGTACTGATGGTAGTCTCTGGTGACAGGTGCACTTTATGGGTGGCAATTTCTGGGCACTGATGAGGTGACTGTTGGGTGACAGGTGCAATTGGGGGGGGGGCTGAGGACTGTGTGGGGACAGGTGCTTGTGCTTTTACTTTGACAGGTATACAGAGCAGTAAATCACTGTTTCTGGCTCTGCTCTCCTCACACTGGAAACAGTGTGTGAGGGGAGCAGAGCTAGTAACAGTGAGTTACTGCTCTGTATTTACATTTGTGATCGGCTGTGAATGGATTGTTTACTACTGCCAGTGACTAGCTATGTTCCTAGAGCCACCGGCATGACCGTGCTGCGCACTCCCGATCACGCATGCGCGGTCTTCTTCCGGGCTTCTCTATTGTGATCGGCTGTGTGATTAGAACTCAGCCGATCACGTGGAAAACAGCCATGCCCATTGGCTGTTTCCCCCCTGCCGGTGACGCGCTGTACCACTATACACAAATTCAGATGTTTTGCCTGCCTCCAAAGAACCCAAAAAAATGCCCAAAAAAAACGCCTGCTACTAAGCCGGCAAGGTGTGAAAAGCGAGAAGCCACTAACCTGTTCTATAAGTGACCTAATACAAACAATCTTTTTTTTTATGGTGCTACAGAGCTGAAACTTCACAGGTACACCTTTTAGACCCCCCAGACAAAAAATCACACAAAAAAAGTTCTTAAAAATTGACATTTTTGATAGAGAGCCAATTATTGAAAAAAAACTAAAAAAAAACCTAAAAATTTCTTTGGATTTAGTATCTGAGGGGTCTAAAAAGTGTACCTGTGAAGTTTCAGCTCTGTAGCATGTCCAGAACCATAAAAAAAGATTGTTTGTATTAGGTCACTTATAGAACAGGTTAGTGGCTTCTCGCTTTTCACACCTTGCTGGTGTAGTAGCAAGCGTTTTTTTGGGCATTTTTTGGGTTCTTTGGAGGCAGGAAAAACATCTGAACTTGTGTATAGTGGTATATATACCACTATACACAAGTTCAGATGTTTTGCCTGCCTCCAAAGAACCCCAAAAAATGCCCAAAAAAACACTAGCGTAAAAAAAAAAAAAAAAACGCCCAGGTGTGTTGTTGCAGGCATTTTTTGGGGTTTTTTGGAGGCAGGCAAAACATCTGAACTTGTGTATAGTGGTATATAGTGTTGAGCGAACACGGACTGTATTTTTCGGGTCCGTACCAGATAATTGGATTTTTGCTATCCGGACACGGACCCGAAAACTTTACTGTATGTTCGGGTTTAAAATCCGTGTTCGGTAATTTTATTTCCTGTTTTGTATGTAATGGCGCGCTTTTAATGGCGGGCTTTCAACAGCCAATCAACAAGCGTTTAACTGGTGTGCTTTAAACCATCCCAGCCATGCCTACAAATGTATTAGTAGCTGTGATTGGCCATCTGAAGCATGTGACCCATGTCTTTATAAGTTCGAGAGCCCCAGCGCGGTGCGTCATTCTGCTGTAGTGTAGGGAGAGAGCACACATCATACGAGCTGGCTGCTGCTGATTAGGGACAGACAGTGAAAAATTGTGCCCGGAAAGAATGCAGGGACAGGTCGGAGTGTAGGCAGGGAAAGATATTTTTGCATTTTAGGGACAGGCTGGAGAGATTAGGCAGGGACAGAACAATCGTCCGTTAGCGATCTACATCGATTTTGCTGTGTGGGGGGTGTGCAGTGAACAATCTTTTTGCCCTCACTTGAGCCCACTGAGGAGGAGGAGGAGGGAGAAAAAAATATATTTTTATCAGTCTGTTGTGTGCAGCGTTCAGCTATATTTTACTACAGATTGCTGTTCTAATCTGCTATTTAAAAATTACAAAGTTAAAGGGGAATTTTTTTTTTCCCTTCATAGCCTGCTGCTGAGCTGACCATGACATAAAACATAAGACACTGCTGTGTTCACATGTGCTATTGAGTGATTTTCAATTTTATATACTTTTTTCTATTCCACTATTCAATATACACCCTTTTGGGTTAAAAAAAATTAAATTGTGGCATAGTCTGTACTAATCTGCTATTTAAAAATTACAAAGTTAAAGGGAAATTTTTTTTTTTCCCTTCATAGCCTGCTGCTGAGCTGACCGTGACATAAAACATAAGACACTGCTGTGTTCACATGTGCTATTGAAAAATCACCAATTTTATATACTTTTTTCTATTCCGCTATTCAATCTACACCCTTTTGGGGTAAAAAAAAATTAATTTGCGGCATAGTCTGTATCGGTACGTGTGAGATACACCTTTCAAATTTTTGGGGCGCATCTTCCACCGCCGAGGATTGCAGGGTGCTTCAGTTTGCCTCCTGTTCCGAACTCCTCCTACTCCTCATCCTCATCCTGCCTTTAGGATACAAAAAATTGTAATCGGGGCCTAGTCTGGGTTTGTACGTGTGAGATACACCTTTTTATATCATATTTTCTATTCCGCTTTTCAATCTACACCCTTTGGGGTAAAAAGAATTAAATTGCGGCATAGTCTGTATCGGTACGTGTGAGATACACCTTCCAAATTTTTGGGGCGCATCTTCCACCGCCGAGGATTGCAGGGTGCTTTAGGGTGCTTCAGTTTGCCTCCTGTTCCGAACTCCTCCTACCCGTGATACAGTTCGACCTGATTAATGCCAAGCCATCCTGGATAATGATCAACAAGAAACTCTCAGCCATCCTCAATAATAAAATTCCACAGTTTGAAAATATCTGGGAATCTTGGTTTAACTGCCTGACAGCGAACTTGTAGAGTCTAAAGGCGCTTGTCCAAAGGAGTCCAATCGTGAAGTTTTATACCAAACACCTTACTTACCCTGTACTTTACCCTTTTTCTTTTTCTTTTCTTCTTCCTCAACTGCACTATCTGGTTATCTCCAGCCTGGGATTTCTTCTGGGGGGGTAGGTGCAAAGGCCTATTCTCAGGCCCCTTTCTTTTTTGAATGTTATCCTTGGTTGATCTTGATGGATAATTATTATCTCTATTAGACATTTGTATTTGTTTGATATGCATTACCTGAAGCTTACCAACAGAAATTATTGGAAACAAAAAATAAAAGTTTTCTCTGCTATTGAAACCTTCTTTTCTTTCTTTAACTTGATTACAAAATTGATATGTAAAATTTAGTGATTAGGCAATTAATTAATTCCTTTGCTTTGTGCAGAACCTTTTCTGATATCCCTGTCCCTAACTGTCTCAGTTATAGTATATGTATAGTATATATCTATATATGTATGTATATGTATATATATATATATATATATATATATATATATATATATATAGAGTATATGTATAGTATACGTACACTATACATATACTATACAATACTATACATAGAATAATATTTCTATAGCCAAATGACAGTAGCAAATGTAACATTTTGGTTTTCCCATCTCTTTCTGTCTTGGTGACAATGTTTACTGAGACAGATAGAGACGATTAAGCTACATACTCTATCCAAAAAACAAAAATGGCCATACATCTGGTTGTGTCTAAGTTTCAGCGGGTAAAGCAGCCAGATAATTGATGGTTATTCTCTATTAGCAAGCACCTGGATGATTCTGCCTACTTGTATACAGCAGTCTGATGCTGACTGGCGTTTTTTCATTGTTTATGGCCAGAACTTTACCAGCAATTTATATTCTTATAAATTGTGGGAAGCAGAGTATCTGCTCCAGTCTCTTGGTTAATGCACTTGTAAATCTCAAAAATCTTAAATACATACAGAGAACATAAATGTAATAAGTGGTTTATGTTCTCATCTTGAAGTACAGCAAGAAGATGCCAGTAAGTGGCTACAGAAAAGGGATAATGTCTAAACATGACATTTTCATTTTTTAATATATTTAATTAAGTTTATATTTCATATTTTATAAATTTTCCACAAATAACTTTACTTTGCATACAACATATACACTCAAAGCAATTAGCAATTTTTGGCACAGTCTGACTTCTTTTACCTAATAAATCATTAATTTAAGTCACTTCTCATATAAAAAAAGGATATGCTGTACACATTTCAATGACAACAAAGTGCAGAGTAAGATGACCTTTTAGTTTAATAACCTCAGAGACTTTTAAATCATTATCTACTCGAATACATATGCTACATGCTCTTGTGTCTAGGATCAGAGGAGATAAAACTGTATTTCTTTAAAACTATAAAGACACCTATTAGCATATGTAAGTGTGAAGCAACAAATGTTTTATAGTATACAATTTCAAATGTAAAAAAAATACATTTAAGATAAAATTAAAGTTAAAAAAATAAATAAAACATTTAAAAAAAATGAAGGATGAAAAAGAAACTACACAAAGGCGACTGCAAAAAGCTGCCATAATTAAAAAGCAAAAACCACTCCAGAAGCTATACTAAGATAGGACCCAAACAATATAAAAGCAACACAACAAAGAATATTTTCATAGAAATGAAAGCAATCCTATGACATGTTATGGTCAGTGGTCAGGCTTGGAGACCGGTAGCTAAAGCAGTAGACAGGATCCCATCAACCAGCAGAATAGGTATACAAGCAGGTCACCCTGGATCAAGCAGAAGCGTAGTCGAGGAACAAGGTTAAGGTTGGTAATGAGTAGTAGAGAAGGTACAGATGGCGGCAGGAGAGGCATGAGAGTGATATATTGGCTGGAGAGGAGGAAAGGGTTTAAGGTTCAAGAGAATCATTACACAAGACAAGGAATCAGGCAGGGCACTGTCCAGAATCTAAGGTAGCTCAGTAAGAAGAGATGCTGCCAGATGCAGCAGGCATTAGGGTTCAAACCAGGGTCCTGACAGTACTTCCCTCCTCCCAGGACATCTCCTGGATGTCTTAGGGCCATGTTTGTGAGGAAACCTCTGGTGGAATTCTCTTGTAAAACCAAGAGCATGAAAATTTCTCTCAGGTTCCCAAGAATTTTCATCTGGCCCATATCCTTCCCATTGAACCAGGTATTGTAATGTGTTCCTAAAGATCCTGGAATCAAGAATTTTCTCTACCAAAAATTATTTATCACTCTGTACCTCAACAGGTGAAGGAGATGGAAGAATTCTTCCAGAAACATTATTTTCATGAAATGGCTTACACAGTGCATTCTAAGCCCTGATTGGGCAACGATTTGAATAATCAAGGCACAGTGAATAGCTGGTTGTTAAGGAGCAGACCAGGAAGGTGGCTGCTGCATCCTTAACAACAGATACAGTGCCTTGCGAAAGTATTCGGCCCCCTTGAACTTTGCAACCTTTTGCCACATTTCAGGCTTCAAACATAAAGATATAAAACTGTAATTTTTTTGTGAAGAATCAACAACAAGTGGGACACAATCTTGAAGTGGAACGAAATTTATTGAATATTTCAAACTTTGTTAACAAATAAAAAACTGAAAAATTGGGCGTGCAAAATTATTCAGCCCCTTTACTTTCAGTGCAGCAAACTCTCTCCAGAAGTTCAGTGAGGATCTCTGAATGATCCAATGTTGACCTAAATGACTAATGAGGATAAATAGAATCCACCTGTGTGTAATCAAGTCTCCATATAAATGCACCTGCACTGTGATAGTCTTAGAGGTCCGTTTAAAGTGCAGAGAGCATCATGAAGAACAAGGAACACACCAGGCAGGTCCGAAATACTGTTGTGGAGAAGTTTAAAGCCGGATTTGGATACAAAATTATTTTGCAAGCTTTAAACATCCCAAGGAGCACTGTGCAAGCGATAATATTGAAATGGAAGGAGTATCAGACCACTGCAAATCTACGAAGACCTGGATGTCCCTCTAAACTTTCAGCTCATACAAGGAGAAGACTGATCAGAGATGCAGCCAAGAGGCCCATGATCACTCTGGATGAACTGCAGAGATCTACAGCTGAGGTGGGAGACTCTGTCCATAGGACAACAATCAGTCGTATACTGCACAAATCTGGCCTTTATGGAAGAGTGGCAAGAAGAAAGCCATTTCTTAAAGATATCCATAAAAAGTGTTGTTTAAAGTTTGCCACAAGCCACCTGGGAGACACACCAAACATGTGAAAGAAGGTGCTCTGGTCAGATGAAACTAAAATCAAACTTTTTGGCAACAATGCAAAACGTTATGTTTGGCGTAAAAGCAGCACAGCTCATCACCCTGAACACACAATCACCACTGTCAAACATGGTGGTGGCAGCATCATGGTTTGGGCTTGTTTTTCTTCAGCAGGGACAGGGAAGATGGTTAAAATTGATGGGAAGAGGGGGGTGTGGCTTGGTCCCGATCCAAGATGGCCGCTTAGTGCGGAGCTCCTGCACCTCGATGCCTGATCTTCACACAGCGTAGCCGACTCACACCCTGAATCACCTTTTCACTACGGGAAGTACTTCCCGGAGCAGCTCTGCCACCCGTTCCCGGACTCCGCAGGAACCAGAAACGCAGCTAAGCCGCGGTATTCCCGAACTTTTCCGGTCTCAGGCGGGGACCACACAGAGGCCTACCCCCTCATCCACTCCGCGCTCTCACTCCCGCTTGCCGAGCAGACTGCCATCCAGCGCCAGAGCCCGTTCTCCTACCTTGGATGTTACTCCTCCGCCAGCCCCCTTTCCTTCAAGGATCTCCAGCTCGTTGCGGAGCTCCGAAGCGATGTCCAGGCCATGTCTTTGTGGGTGGAGGAGGTGGAGATCACCACAGCGCGCCATGATGCCTCCCTCTGCCATGTCCAGCAAGTGACCGAATCTCACGCTTCCCTGCTGAGGGACCTTAATCGACACGTGGAAAATCTTGACAACCGGGGGAGGCGGAGGAACCTCCGAGTCCGCGGGATCCACGAAAGGGTGGAGCACCAGAATCTTCCTCAGGCGGTCACCTCTATTTGCAACGACCTCCTGGGCAGACCCCCGGACACTCCGGTTGCCTTAGAACGCATCCACAGGGCCTTGCGACCTAGAGGTAGAGACACCGACCCCCCCAGGGATGTGGTGTGCTGTCTCGCCAATTTCCAGCTAAAGGAAGATGTCCTCCGGAATGCCCAAATTTGCCGCCATGTTGCCTATCAGGGGGCAGAGATCAAGATGTTCCAGGACCTGTCCAACATCACCCTGCAACGGAGGAGGGAGCTGCGCCCGCTGCTGGAGGAACTACGCTCCAGAGCTATAGTATACAGGTGGAAGTTCCCATTTGGACTCTCTGCTACCTCCCAAGGCCGCACAGCCCTCCTCCGCGTCCCGGAGGACCTGGAACATTTTTCTCCACTCTGGATATACCCTACATTGAGTTGCCGGACTGGTACAGCGAATTTCGCTTATCCCCCCTTCGCAGAGCCACCTCCATAGATGGGATACAACCAGCGGGGAACTACAGCATCTGACGCCGCAGAGCCTACCCAGCCTCTCCTCCTCCAGTTAGGGGGGACGAAGCACCCCGCAATGGCAGCCCTACCGCGTCTCCTGATCACAGGAGGGTGCGCCGTACGCCTTGATCATGAGAATCCATACCGGTGAGTGCTGTCGTGACTTTTTGATTACTGACTCCTACTCATCTGCCCTTTCCCTTTGTTTCCATGGCCATGGACTGGACGTGAACCATTAATCTGCAGCCCCTCCTGACTTAGTGACTTCTCGGTGACATTTCCCTGCCCGATCTCTCCCTGCTGTCCTCCACCTTGGATCACTTGCCCCCCCCGGCCCCGATGCCTGGATGTCCCCTTTTTGGTGATTCATGTGAACTTCTTCCTGCTCTTGTCCCTCTCTAATGGTTTGGAGTCCCCCTGCTATTTTCCGTGGCCCTGCTCCCCCCCCCCTCCGCCGGGGGCTGGGCTGGCATCCGCTTTACTCCCCTGTGGACTACCTCAGTGCCTTGGTTTGAGGACTTTCAGCATGGATGCTACCCGGTTTCATCATCCGATGCCTATTGCTCTCAGGCCTGAAGACCCTGGCTGCCTGCTCGCCTTTGGTGATGTTTCTCCCAGCTCATACACTAACTCAGGAATACTTCTTTGAATGGGTTTAAACATTGTGGGGTTGCTTTCACTGTACTGCCATTTCTGTTGTTCTCACGCCGCTTGCTCCTGCATGCTTGGTGGGGGCGGGGGGAGGGGTCCGGTAGCTGCCCGCGGCCGACGGCTATCTCGTCACGGTACGTGAGTGAGCGGGTAGCCCCTGCATGCCGCGTGGGTTGTCCCGGCCCCCCCTCCCGTCGCCGCGGCGGATGGGGGGGCTGTGTGTGGGCGGGTGGGGGGGGGTGCTACGGGTACGGTAATTGAAATACATAGATTGTCGCTGTGGGGGCATACATGATGGGCGGGGGCATCTGCGTCCCTGCCTGGCTTCCCGGGGGCCTCGAATGTCTGTGGCTGCCTGGCCGGCAGGCGGACCGCAACTCGGTCCCGCCCCTTTACATCATCCATGCCATTCTTCACACTGTTGCTTATGTCCTTCCCGAACGGCTCCTTGAGCCCACCTGCTGTTCCTGGCTGCTACTAATAGATGGAGGATGTTTTGAGACGTTCCATGGTCCATGTTGGGTTTTTCTGAACGTTGTTTTTGCTCACTTCTCCTTATTTTTTGGCCCTTTTTGGCCCTGCCTCCATCTGTTATTAGACAGTACTCACCGGTATTGTTGGTTATTGTTGGTTAGGGTTAATCCTTACACTACTGTTTATTTCACTTGCTAAGGTCTGTTATGCTGTACGTTCATTGCCATTCAGATCCGTGCTCCGGTACCATCCGGATGCCTAGTCAGACTGTGATTTCCTTGCCCTTCAGGGCTCCACCACCTCTCTACCCTGGGTCTTCCCATTAGTACCCACATTGCAGATTCCTGTCACCTACTGCCCCCTTCCCTCCCTCCCCCCCCTTTCCCCCCCTTTTTTTCTTCCCTTCCCCCCATCCTCTGCCTTCCCCATTTTCTACCTTCCCCCCCACCCTCTCCCCATTACCTCTCCTTCCCTTCCCCCCCTCCTCCCTCCCCTTCCCCCCCCCCTCTCTGCTCCCCCCCTCTCTCCTCCCCCTCCTCCCCCTCCCCCCCTCTCCTCTCCCTTCCCTCTCCTTTCCTGCCATCCCCCCCCCCATCTCCCCCTGAGGCTGCCTGACTTCCCTGCCCCATGCGCCCTGCTTACCCCCACTGCCCTGTACCTTCTTCTTCTGCAGCCCCCTCCGCTGCCCTACACTCCCCTTTAGAGCTTGTTTAGCACCACTTAAAAGGCTATTGTACAGCTCCTATCCCCTGGTGTCTGCCCACCGGTCCTTGCACTTGGTCTCTGCACTAGGGATGATCGAACGGTTCGGGTCCACCATCGGTTCGGCCCGAACATTGGGTGTTCGAGGTTCGGCCGAATTTAGAACTTTTTGCCCAAAAAGTTCGGAATTCGGCAACCAGAACCGCCCAAAATGCAATGCTTCAGGAAATGGGCTTTAAAAGCCCGTGATTGGACCAGAACCATTAGCAAAAGCCAATTGAGGGGGCAGGAGAATGCTAGGAATGTGATTGGAGTGACTAGGGGGTCCCTAGACCAATCATTAGTGAATACGCCCCCCAGTATATAAGATCGCCCCCGCCATATTCCCAGCATTGTTATACTGGACATGGAAGAGAGTGGAAGCAGTTCTGTTAATTTTACTTTAAAAGTGTCATTTAGCTATTTTTAGTGTGAGGAAAGGGATATCTAGTGTAGTTAGAGTGCTCCTTTACACTTAAGTTAGCTTCAAAAATTTAGTTTCTGTAGGGAAAGTGTTAAGTGTCAGGGGACCGTAGTGTAGTGTAGGGTTAACTGACAGTGACTGCTATGGCAGGGTGACAAAACCCTTCCATAGCAGGGTGACCGCTATAGAGAAATGATCATTTCTCTGCTTCGGGACAGGTATGTGGCTTCTCACCAGCAAGCATTTTTTAATGCTGCAGGGGCTGCCACTGCCAGTGCTTTTTTGAGGACATGTTTGATGTCAGACATGACATCTGAATATGTGTATAGGGGGTATATATAGACATATATGTCTGAATATATACCCCTAGACATATATAGGTGTGATAGTAGCAGAAATAAATGCTTGCGCTAATGAAATCATTTACAGTAATATATTTCTGCTACTATCACACCTATATATGTCTAGGGGTATATATTCAGACATATATGCCTATATATACCCCCTATACACATGTTCAGATGTTTTGCCTGCCTCAAAAGAACCCCAAAAAATGCCAAAAAAACGCTAGTGTCAAAAAAAAAAATGCCCAGGTGTGTTTTTGCTGGCATTTTTTGGGGGGTTTTGGAGGCAGGCAAAACATCAGAACTTGTGCACAGTACCACTATACACAAGTTCAGATGTTTTGCCTGCCTCAAAAGAACCCCAAAAAATGCCAAAAAAAACGCTAGCGTCAAAAAAAAAATGCCCAGGTGTGTTTTTGCTGGCATTTTTTGGGGGGTTTTGGAGGCAGGCAAAACATCAGAACTTGTGCACAGTACCACTATACACAAGTTCAGATGTTTTTCCTGACTGCAAAGAACCCAAAAAAATGCCTGCTATTAAACCGGCAAGGTGTTACAGCAGAGAAGCCATATTCCTGTGCTTAAAGTTTTCTAATACAAACGATCTTTTTTTTTATGGTTCTGGACATGCTACAGAGCTGAAACTTCACAGGTACACCTTTTAGACCCCCCAGACACAAAATCACACAAAAAAAAGTTCTTAAAAATTGTCATTTTTGTTAAAAAAGCCAATTATTGAAAAATTAAAAAAAAAAAAAAAAAAAAAAAAAAAGAGATTTTTTGATTTTTACTTTGGATTTAGTATCTGGGGGGGTCTAAAAAGTGTACATGTGAAGTTTCAGCTCTGTAGCATGTCCAGAACCCCCCAAAAATTAGCATTTTCTTATAATTTTTATTAGAACAGGAATACGGCTTCTCTACGGCGCTTTTTCTTGCATTTATCGGGCATTTTTGGAGGCAGGCATGACTTTTTTTGGATTTAGTGTCTGGGGGGTCTAAAAAGTGTACCTGTGAAGTTTCAGCTCTGTAGCATGTCCAGAACCAGAAAAAAAGATAATTTTTCAGTAGAGCAGGGATGGTGGGACCCCTCTTTTACACTTATATGATCTTTTTTTGGGGTTCTGGACATGCTACAGAGCTGAAACTTCACAGGTACACCTTTTAGACCCCCCAGACACAAAATCACACAAAAAAAGTTCTTAAAAATTGTCATTTTTGATAAAAAAGCCAATTATTGAAAAATTAAAAAAAAAAAAAAAAAAAAAAAAAAAAAAGAGATTTTTTGATTTTTACTTTGGATTTAGTATCTGGGGGGTCTAAAAAGTGTACATGTGAAGTTTCAGCTCTGTAGCATGTCCAGAACCATAAAAAAAAAAGATCGTTTGTATTAGAAAACTTTAAGCACAGGAATATGGCTTCTCTGCTGTAACACCTTGCCGGTTTAATAACAGGCATTTTTTTGGGTTCTTTGCAGTCAGGAAAAACATCTGAACTTGTGTATAGTGGTACTGTGCACAAGTTCTGATGTTTTGCCTGCCTCCAAAATCCCCAAAAAATGCCAGCAAAAACACACCTGGGCATTTTTTTTTTTGACGCTAGCGTTTTTTTTGGCATTTTTTGGGGTTCTTTTGAGGCAGGCAAAACATCTGAACATGTGTATAGGGTGTATATATAGGTATATATGTCTGAATATATACCCCTAGACATATATAGGTGTGATAGTAGCAGAAATATATTACTGTAAATGATTTTATTAGCGCAAGCATTTATTTCTGCTACTATCACACCTATATATGTCTAGGGGTATATATTCAGACATATATGTCTATATATCCCCCCTATACACATGTTCAGATGTTTTGCCTGCCTCAAAAGAACCCCAAAAAATGCCAAAAAAAAACGCTAGCGTCAAAAAAAAAAAATGCCCAGGTGTGTTTTTGCTGGCATTTTTTGGGGAATTTTGGAGGCAGGCAAAACATCAGAACTTGTGCACAGTACTACTATACACAAGTTCAGATGTTTTTCCTGACTGCAAAGAACCCAAAAAAATGCCTGCTATTAAACCGGCAAGGTGTTACAGCAGAGAAGCCATATTCCTGTGCTTAAAGTTTTCTAATACAAACGATCTTTTTTTTTCTGGTTCTGGACATGCTACAGAGCTGAAACTTCACATGCACACCTTTTAGACCCCCCAGATACTAAATCCAAAGTAAAAATCAAAAAATCTCTTTTTTTTTTTTTAATTTTTCAATAATTGGCTTTTTTATCAAAAATGACAATTTTTAAGAACTTTTTTTGTGTGATTTTGTGTCTGGGGGTCTAAAAGGTGTACCTGTGAAGTTTCAGCTCTGTAGCATGTCCAGAACCAGAAAAAAAGATCATATAGGTGTTAAAGTTAAAGGAGGCTCCCGAACCACATCCCTGTTCTACTGAAAAATTATCTTTTTTTTTTTTCATGGTTCTGGACATGCTACAGAGCTGAAACTTCACATGCACACCTTTTAGACCCCCCAGATACTAAATCCAAAGTAAAAATCAAAAAAATCTCTTTTTTTTTTTTTTTAATTTTTCAATAATTGGCTTTTTTATCAAAAATGACAATTTTTAAGAACTTTTTTTTGTGTGATTAATAGTTAATGGGGCATGACCCAGAACCCTAGGCACTTTTTAGGGGCATTTATTGGGTTTTAGGGCTTAAAAATGGTGTTTTTTGATTACAGAAGTTCGGGTCCCATTGATTTCAATGGGGTTCTGAAATCCGGGCCGAACTTTCGTGAAGTTCGGGTGTTCTGGTCGAACCGAACTTTTCAAAAGTTCGATCATCCCTACTCTGCACCATCTACCTGTGTTCTCTTGTCTAAATGCTCCAGTCTACTCGTCCCCTTACATCTAACCTACTGCTGTGTTTCGGCTACCCCCATGCAGCTTTCAATGGCCCTACAGGTGCCTGGTGCTGACCTCCACTCTTGGTCTCCTTTCCTTCCACTCTCCCCAACGGTAGAGGACTCATCCTCTCTCTCCTTACATCCGATACCCCCCCCTGATCTCCCCCTTCCTCATCGGGTAACGTAGCAGGTCTACCAACACCCGCGGATTTAGTGCCTTACCCTCTCTCTCCCTTCCTACCCCGCTTCTCCCCCCCTCTTTTTACCCCGCTTGCTTCCTTATACCAGCTCTCCCATCTTATTCTAGCCGTTCCCCGTCTCCTTCCTTTTCTCTCCCCCTCCCCCTTATATATCTTTTTTTTTTTCTCTCCTCTTTGGGGTGGGTGCTTACTTGTCTGTTTGCTGTGTTTGGTTGTCTCGGCCACTTGTCCTTCGTTCTCCCTGTCATTCATCCTACTGTTTGTCTCCCCTTTGGTGACTTGCAAAATGCCCCGTCCCCATTCGGCCCGTTCTGAAACCCAGACCTTGAAAATAATATCCCTGAACGTCAAAGGCCTTAATACGCCCCCAAAGCGCTCCTCAATATTGACACACTTGCGTAGGCTCCGAGCGGATGTGGTTCTCCTTCAGGAGACCCACTTTCGTTCGGATTCCGTACCTCGGTGCTATAACAAATACTACCCTACTGTGTTTCACGCCCCTTCACCTGACTCACGTACAAAAGGGGTTTCGATCCTTGTGGCTAAATCGTTACCACTGTCCATTACGGACTCTCTAGCAGACCCCGACGGCCGCTACCTCTTTCTGAAGGGTTCTCTCCACAATTTTCAGATTACCTTGGCTACAGTATATAGCCCGAATTCCTCCCAAGTCTCTTTCTTTAGGAAAGTTGCTTCGGAACTGATCCCGTTTCAGAGGGGTACTCTGATTTTTGGGGGAGACTTCAACGTCCCCCTGGACCCCTTGCTAGACACTTCCTCCGGCACCTCCTGCCTCCCTTACAGGGCTCTGAAACAGATACGACTGAGTTTACAGTCCTTACAACTTCACGACTCTTGGCGCACCTTGCATGCGAGGGACAAAGACTATACATTTTTCTCTCCGCTTCATTGTAAGTACTCTCGGATAGATTACCTGTTCCTCTCCCAGGCTGCTCTCCCATACCTCACACACTCTTCCATCGAACCGGCTGTCTTGTCGGATCACAGCTCGGTCACCATGACCTTATCGCTACCTCTCTGTACACCTGTTGACTCAATAGGCTGCTCACAAATGCGTGATCAGAGGCAAGCTCATAGCTCTCTTCTCAGCCCTGCGGAAACAGCGGAAAGCGACTGTCTCAGATTTTCTGTCCCACATCTCTGCCCTAGAACAGATACATAAGCGATCCTTGGCACAGAGTGCCCTCACGGCTCTCACAGAAGCCAGGGAGGGCCTCCAGGCCAAATTGGACAGGAGGACTCGCAGGAGCTTTCTTTTATTGCAGAATCTTTTCTATGAATATGGCAACAAGAGTGGCCGTCTCCTCGCTCGGGCCTTACATGCTAGGAAAGCCAAAACGGTTGTTCACCACCTCCGCTCCCCCTCTGGAGCGAAGGTGACGAACAACCGGGATATTGCGGGTGAATTTGAACGTTTCTACCGCCAGCTGTATAACCTGCCGAAGGCGGACTCCTCCTCCCCAAACCCAACTACCAGACCCCGCGCTATCGCGGATTTTCTTGCACAGAACCTGTCTCAGGCTGTTTCCCAGGAATTCAGCTCCACCCTGGATGCCCCCATTTCCCCACTCGAATGGACCACTGCTCTTAAGCAAATGAAACCCAACAAGAGTCCCGGCGGATCCGATGGCTTGCCGGTCGCGTATTACAAGTCTTTCTCCGATGTCCTGTCTTCCCCCTTTTTAGCAGCTTCCAACTCCCTTTCCCCGGAAACCTCACTGCCCCCCTGCATGCTCGAAGCCCACATTGTGGTCATACCAAAGGAAGGGAAGGACTCCTCCTCCCCGTCCAGCTACCGACCGATCTCACTGCTAAATGTTGACGTGAAACTCTTTGCCAAAGTCTTGGCGAATAGGCTCCTTCCACTCCTCTCCAAGGGCATCCATCCGGACCAAGTTGGCTTTATCCCTGGCCGTGAGGGATCAATCTTCACCATGCCCTTTCCACAACCAAACAGAGCGGTTTCCTCCTATCGCTGGATGCGGAGAAGGCATTCGACAGGGTCTCTTGGGACTATATGGAGGCAACCCTGACAGCATGTGGCCTTGGTCATCGCTTTCTCAACTTTATTATGGCCCTCTATGCAGACCTGCGAGCCCGTGTTCGGGTTAACGACACCCTATTGAATGCCTTCCCCATCGGCAATGGGACCAGACAGGGGTGCCCTTTATCCCCGATCCTCTTCGTGCTCACTTTAGAGCCCTTCCTCAATAGCATCAGGAATAACGCAACCATCCGTGGCGTACATTTTGCGGGTGCGGAATATAAGGTGGCCGCCTACGCGGACGACCTCCTATTCCTTAAGGAACCCGTTACCTCCCTCCCTGCGGTTATAAAGGAATTCCGACAATTTGCTCTCTTGTCCAATCTCAAAATTTTTCCAAATCCTTCGCCTTGAACGTGACATTACCCTCATCGGCTGTACAACACTGTCGAGACAATTTCCCCTTTGTCTGGCAAAACGACTCGCTCATGTATCTGGGGATACAGCTCCCCTCCGACCTCTGCCGTCTGTTTGCTCGCAATTTTCCCCCGATCCTTGCCCAAATTAAAACCGACTTGCCCGCCTGGACCAAGCTCCCAATATCTTGGTTCGGGCGAGCGGAGGTTCTCAAGATGAACATCCTGCCCAGGATACTTTATGTCCTTCAGACCATTCCGGTGTCTATCCCGAAGCCCTTCTTCCTCACTTACAAACAACTGACAACGGAATTACTTTGGCAACACAAGCGACCTCGCATTCACTATGATCTTTTGTCCTTACCTAAACATAAAGGGGGTATCGGACTTCCCAACATTCGCAACTACCACATTGCCTGTCATCTCACCAGAATCGTTGACTGGAATGTCCATAAACCCTTTAAAGACTGGGTCTCTATTGAAGACGGTTTCACCTCTCTCGACCTATCCATGATTCCATGGATCAAGACGTCCTTGGTTCCAACTGAATTGGGGCGACATCCTTTAATCAGCTCGATGCTTCGCATCTTTCGTCGGGCGTGTAGAATGACAGCGATCTCGGCGGCCTTGGGCCCTATGACCCCAATCAGACAGAACCCTGATTTCCCCCCGGGAATGGCCCGCACTTACCTTGCGGATCATTGGCCGGCTGCTCATCTGCGCATCCACCACATCAGTGACGGCAAGCAGCTCTACCCCGTCGCCTCCATTGCTCGGAAAGCCAAGTGTCCTCCTATCCCGCCTTGGGCCTTTCTCCTCCTAAGCCACTTCATTTCGTCTTTCACCCGCAGGTTCCCTTGTACGGACACCCCATCCCCATTTGATGACCTTTGCCAACAAGAGGGCCCTCTTCACAAACTGGTATCGATTACCCATTCCCTTCTCTTTTCGCAATCTGGTCAGGTCGTGCGTAAACGGTGCGCTGCCTGGGAAGAGGAACTATCCTGCTCGTTTTCAGAAGAAGACTGGGAACAAATCTTTATTAAAAATCACAAGTGCTCCCGGAATGTGTCTACTCAGGAGAATGGATACAAACTTGTATCCCTGTGGTATCGTACCCCGACGCTTTTACACAAATTCTTCCCTTCTGTCCCCCCCACTTGTTGGAGATGTTCTTCTGATACTGGATCCCTTCTCCACATTTTTTGGTCTTGCCCGAAGCTGACCTCCTTCTGGCAGGAAGTGCACAGGGTAACCACACAGGTCACCACATATGCCTTGGAATTCTCGCCAGCTCAATTCCTTCTACATCATACTCCTGCCTCGCACGTTTCTTACACGAAGTCATTAGCGATCCACATGCTCAACGCAGCCAGACAATGCATCCCGGTGTTGTGGAATTCTCCGCTACCTCCGACAATCAAACAATGGCTCCGCAGGGTGTCAAATATAGCGGAGATGGAAGAACTCATTCATATTGCCCATGACACCCCAGCCAAATACCATAAGAAATGGACATGCTGGCTTCACTTCGTTAGCACCCCGGAATTTTCCACGCTCAGCCGTTGATTAAACAACTATTACTTGCCGGCCCTTTTCTTTCGATGGCCTCTCTTGAGACCACTTGCCCTGCATGTGTCTACCTCCCCCCCCCCCACCCTGATGTTGTGGTGTGTATTAGTTTAGGGTACATGTGCTGGCCCACCCCACCCCCCCTTTTTTGTTTTTTGCTTTTTTTCTTTTTTTTCCCTCTTTCTTTCCCCGTTCTCTCTCTCTCTCTCCCTTCCCTCACTCCCCCCCCACTCCCTACCATGCGATGCCTCCCCTCCCTTGTCCTCTATGCTCTCTGCTGGTTGGTCATGCCAATCGGCGAGCACTCCCCACGCCTTCTGCGAACGCCTTACCACAATGTGCCTTGTGACTCCGCCCCCCGCTCCCACCTCCTCCCCCTCACGGGCGTGATTGTTGAACCCCATGCAGGGGGAGGACGATATGTTTGGTCCCCTCCACATGGGACGCTTATTTCTTGTAGCTCCTACTAGCCTTCTCCGATGTGTCTTCACATGCCCCGTTTGTGTCCCTCGTTCTACCCTTCCCCGTCTGGGCAGCTCAAGGTGTTTTTTGTTTTCATATACTGATCTCTAGGCTGCCTTCCATTCCTGTGGACCTCGGGGTGATTACATTTGTAAAAGGAGACTCTCTCCTCGCCTACTGTTTATAGGCTGCTATGCATTTGTCTTTTTCTGTACTATATATTTTTGCACTGGAATATGCTACTTTCAAATGTATTGTATATTCTTTGTTTCTATATGGCGTTCATTTCATGTAATGCTCTTTACCTTTTTCTCAATAAACTGTTTTGAAAAAAAAAAAAATTGATGGGAAGATGGATGGAGCCAAATACAGGACCATTCTGGTGAAAACCTGATGGAGTCTGCAAAAGACCTGAGACTGGGACGGAGATTTGTCTTCCAACAAGACAATGATCCAAAACAAAGCAAAATCTACAATGGAATGGTTCACAAATAAACATATCCAGGTGTTAGAATGGCCAAGTCAAAGTCCAGACCTGAATCCAATTGGGAATTTGTGGAAAGAACTGAAACTTGCTGTTCACAAATGCTCTCCATCCAACCTCACTGAGCTCGAGCTGTTTTGCAAGGAGGAATGGGCAAAAATTTCAGTCTCTCGATGTGCAAAACTGATAGAGACATACCCCAAGCGACTTACAACTGTAATCGCAGCAAAAGGTGGCGCTACAAAGTATTAACTTAAGGGGGCTGAATAATTTTGCACGCCCAATTTTTCAGTTTTTTATTTGTTAAAAAAGTTTTAAATATCCAATAAATTTCGTTTCACTTCATGATTGTGTCCCACTTGTTGTTGATTCTTCACAAAAAATTACAGTTTTATATCTTTATGTTTGAAGCCTGAAATGTGGCAAAAGTTCGAAAAGTTCAAGAGGGCCGAATACTTTTGCAAGGCACTGTAAATCATCAGCTATCAACAGGCTTCCCCGCTAATAGCTAAATAAAAAAAAAACATTCCTGGCTATGGAAAAATTTGAAAAATATGGCGTGGGGTGCCAAAATATATAAAATAAGTGCCAAAAAATATATAAAACGTTAAGTATCCGTTTGTATATTGCTTAATAGTCCTGTGCAAGGTAAGTAAATCAATATGTTGGAACTAGTAAGCTTCATATGTATAAATTCACAAACATATACAATAACAGGTGTGCTGATCAGTGCAAACAAAATTCAACAGTGCTACGCAGCATTCCTCTATAGTGACTAATCGATGAGCAACGTGAAAGAGTTAGCACAGAGAAAGAAAGTCTGTTTAAACTGTGATGCTATTGAGTAAAGGTGTATCCCTTCACCATTAAAATATGTTGTTAAAACAGCTTTTTACTCACTTTTGGAAACATGCGCATGATGCAACACGTGGGGTGTAAACAAAGCAGAGGTGTATGACGTAAATGACATGCTAATACAAGCTCACTGCTCATGGAGTATATGCATGTTATACATTGTCTAAAAGCTGTTTTTCACACATTCAAATTTGAAAACAATACTACACTATGGGGAGTCTCTTTTACATTTCCATTAGTGCTGCAAGGATGCGTCGACGTAATCGATTACATCAACTACAGAAATACGTCGACGTGCGTGAAAGGCGTTGATGCGTTACATGCCCCCTGCTCGTGTTGGCTGTTCTCCTCCTCCCCCTCTTCAGAGTGCCCAAGACATGAAAATACTGGGAAAGACTGAAAAGACTAAGGCATGAAATGACTGGGAGATAAGGTGACAGCTATGTCGGGGTCAGTGTTTGCTGCAACCCCTGCTGTGAGAAGATCCACAAAGTATGCCATGCTGCTGCTGATGGCAGAGAGCCGTTTCCAGCAGAAATAACACGCAGCTTAGAGAAAGATTCATACAATACTGTGCAGGCTGATGGACCTGTCTGTAGGTTCAACTAAGAAAGGTTTTTCTTAGTTTCTGTTATAACATTTTGTAAATAAGGAATTCATTTTTCTCCCTCACTGATGGGCACTGATAGGCTTTACCCCGCTCTCATCTAATAAAGTATATGCACACTATAGAGCTTTACCCTGCTCTCCTCTCATATAATAAAGTACACTATAGATCAGTGCCAGCAGCTTTGCTTGTATGCTATTTCACTCATATAATTTTATCTTTAGTGCAGAAATTTTTCCCTTTTTACATTTTATTTTTGCCACTTCCTTTTTGTATACTGTAAAAACTTCAACCACATTGAAGTATTTTTTGGAAAAAATGTAACAAAAGTTGAAATATTATATTAGAAGTTGTATGTATCATTTTTTGTAAAGTTATTCAAAGGATTAATTAGCTATTCAAAAAAAGAACACTTAATTAAGCGAAAAAAAATAAAATAAAAATAATCGTTAGATTAGTCGACTAATCGGAAAAATAATCGCTAGATTAGTCGACAGACAAAATAATCGTTAGTTGCAGCCCTAATTTCTATATAATACAGACCCTACTGGGAGGGACCCCAAAAGAGCACCCCAGCATCTATTACCATAGAGACCCACCAGCCTGATAGATCACAGGAGGACCCTTAGAGACAGGAGGAGACATACCAAAGACCTGGAAAATATATATTCATGTGCTTTTACCATACAGCAGTAAGGTGAGAGGCTTGAGAGCACATAGGTGTCACAACACACTTGAAAGAAGAGACACCAGACAACATATCTTTAATGGTGAAGGGATACACCTTTAGAGCCGGTTCACATTGCAGCGACCCGACTTGCCGGGGCGACCTGTGAGGTCGCGGTGCGCAGCTCGCACCGCGACCTCGGAGCGGCCGGCACGGACTTCATATCATTGAAGTCAATGCAGGTCGCTCCAGGTCGCCCCAAAGAAGCTCAGGACCCTTTTTCTAAGTCGGAGCGACTTGTGTTGCTCCTATTAGAACGGGTGCTGTGCTAATCTATGGCAGGCGACTTGTCAGGCGACCAGGTCGCCTGACAAGTCGCCCCAGTGTGAACCGGCTCTTACTCAATAGCATCACAGTTTAAACTGATTTTCTTTCTCTGTGCTAACTCTTTCATGTTGCTCATTGATTAGTCACTATAGAGGAACACTGTGTAGCGCTGTTGAATTTTGTTTGCACTGATCATCAGCACACTTGTTATTGTTTATGTTTGTGGATTTACGCATATGCAGCTTACTAGTTCTAAACATATCGATTTACTTACCTTGCACAGGACTAATAAGCACTATCCAAACGGATACTTAATGTTTAATTTTTTTTTGGCACCTATTTTACATATTTTGGCACCAAATATTATGTGTTGTTTAAATTAATCACATCGAGATTATTCATACCAACAGCGGAGCACCAACACTGTTTGACATTTGTCACATGTTAGACACAGATTAGCTAACCGATGCTTGCAGCAGTTAACCACTTTAATACACACAAAGTGATAGCGCGGGAGCACTCATCTTTTTATTACTTGCTAAAGGGGGCTTCCAGATTCCGATAAGCCCCCTGCCCGTAGACCCCCACAACCCAGGGTTGTTGGGAAGAGGCCCTTGTCCCCATCATCCCTCCTTCCATGTTTGGGGGGGGGGGAAGGTTAGAGGAACTGAATTAATTATATCTTGAGTAAAGAAGATTTAGGCCCCTTTCACACTTGTTCGACCTAAAAGTCACGTGCTTTTGCAGCAATTTTTTGTCACGATTTTGACTGGACTTGAAGCAATGCCTGTGCAATCTTGAGGTCTATGAACCCTTAAAATGCATCAAAGTTGGACCAAAGTAATGCAGGGACTACTTTGAAGTCGCTGCAACTTGAAGTCTCACAGATATGAATGGCACTCATTGGAAATCATGGTGTATGACTTATCATGTGACTTTGCAGTTCCAAGTTGCAGGAAAAGCCGCACGAGTGTGAAAGGGGCCTAAGGGGGGATATCTTCAACATGTTCAAATACATAAGTGATCCATATACACTGTTGTGAACTTGGTGTTGAATTATTTAGCACTCTTTACGTCTAGAGCAAAAGAGATTTAATCTCCAAATACAGAAAGGTCTCTTCACAATAAGTGCTGTGCAAATGTTGAAAATATTGAAATGTTGAAATGATTCCCTCAAGAGCTGGTTATGGCCACCTCAGTAGAATGTTTAAAAAAAAAAGCCTGGCGTATTTCTTTAATGTGTATATTATAACTGGATACTAATATTAATAGGTAAAGTTGATCCAGTGAATATCCAATTGACTCTCGGGGGATCAGGAAGGAATTCATTCCCCTGCTGGAGCAAATTGGTTTGTTTGCTGGGATTTTTCACCTTCTTTTGGATTAACTGTAGGTATAGGATTATGTATACCCTGTAGGATTGTATGATTATTATTATAATTGTTTTTCTTTTTATTGGTTGAACTACATGAACTAACTATGTAACTATAACAAACAGGGTGAATCTTCATACTGTCTTGAAATTTTAAAGGTTACTGGGTTGATTTGAACAAAGATCTGAAAAGGTCCCACAAACTTTTGAACTTAGCTTGGCAGATGGAACAGGAACCATCAAATTTTGGGTAGATAACCAAACTTTATCACCCACATGAAAAGTAGGAAGTGATTTGCAATATGTGCAGTGTGTGTATTATTGTATTATTAATGAGTCTCCTTCAAAGTATCAATAAGTTTCTCCTGAATATCCTGTAATGTAGTTAATCTGTTGATAACAGCAGGAATTTGAGTTGAGATGGGGAGATCAAGGTCTAAAACTGCATGATACCCAGTATTTAAGAAAAAAGGGCTTTGGCAGGTGAAGTTATGTTTAGAATTGTTATAAGAAAACTCTGCCATAGGAAGATAGTCCACTCAGTTATCCTTAAGATAAATAACAAATCATTAAAGTTACTGCTCTATAGTTTAATTGGCCCTTTATGGTCTGACCATTAGACTGAGGATGAAAAGCAGAAGGGAGAAACATTGTTACACCTATAGCTGAGCAAAAGCTCCTGCAAAAATTTCAAAGTAAACTGTACTCTTCTGTCAGACACCACATCATCAGGAAATCCATGCAGTTTAAAGACTCCTCGAACCATCAACACCAAAGTTTGTTCATCAGAGGGCACCCTCTTAACAGGTATAAAATATGTAATCATAGGGAGATGGTTTGCAACTAAAAAAATAGTGGTCATCTATTTCATGAGAGGAAGATCAACCACAAAGTCTATAGAAATTGACCTTCATTATCTTGATGGAACTGGAAGTGGTTGGAGCAACCCCAAAATAGAAGATCTGGGTGTCTTACTATATACAGGTCAGACACAAGGTCATGTAGTCCTTGACATATTTCTTGTAAACAGGCCACCAAAAAGAACTTGATAACATTTCCTATGGCTTAGAAACCCCAAAATAACCAGCAAGTTTAGAGTCATGCACCAACCTGAGGGCTTCTACCCAAACCAATTCAGGTACATAGAGATGATTTGCTTGATTCCAAAAGCTGTTCTTGTACCTGTCCTTAGAATGATTGAGAAAGGGATCATTCTTATACCCCTATAAGAATGTCTTGGCACTTGTGGCCCCTAGGAAGTTATTTTGAGTAAAGCTAGAAAGATAAATCTCCCTAGTTGGTACTCAGTCAGCAATAAACACGTGATATGTGATCTTACCCATCCCCACTCTGTCTAATGCTAAAAAAAAAGTTTTGCCTAGATATACACTTTGGGGTTGATTTACTAAAACTGAAGAGTGCAAAGTCAGGTGCAGCTCTTCATCGAAACTAATCAGCTTCCAAGTTTTGTTTTTGTGAAAGCTTAATTGAACAAGCAAAAATTAGAAGTTGATTGGCTATCATGCACAACTGCACCACATTATGCACTCTCCAGTTTTAGTAAATCAACCCCAATGTCTCCTTTTCCATATTGCTTAGTTTAGCACCTTGTTACATCCATACAAGACAAGGGTAATGGATGAACCTGTTTCAGAGATTAGTGCCCCCACCAATCTGGTGCAGCTCTGCATAGAAACTATTCAGCTGACTGGCTACCATGCACAGCTGCACCTGATTTTTCTCTCTCCAGTTTTAGTTAATCAACCCCCTTATGTCTTTTGTTGGTCCTAAACTACCACCATACTACTCCCAACGCACACGTTCCTGTAGAATTGGCTGTGCATATAAGTGGGTGCTGAAGCGACCAACAGTTGGAACCATGTCAAGTCAGCGCAAAATAATGTCACCAGCACACCAATCGTTTCCAGAGTGGGTCCAGAGCTTTTAATCAGTGATCACATCATTACAGCAGATTGCAATGTTTCGGAGCCATGCAGGATCTGATGAAGAAGGTCCTACACACTGCAATTTTTAGGCAATTCTTATAGTTTTTAAAGCTTTTAGTCAGCTTTAGATTGCAAAACGTATTAAATGAATCAATGAAACCTACCACCAACAATTTCTACTGAAAATGTGAAATGCTTTAAACCGATGATCTTAGGTGACTATGATCAGCTTGGTCAATTGTGAGATTCTAAACTAAATTAAAGAGGTTTAAATTGCCTAAACAATTGCTGTCTGCAGGGTCACTATAAGGATTGAGAAATGCATATAGGCTGCTGTTTTCTATGCAAACACCTCCCCATGCTAAATACTGGCATTGTCAGTTTAGAGGTACTCAAATCTTGTGGAACATGCAATGCTGGAACTGTAAAGCTGGCAATCCACTGTACATAATATAGCCAGTTCAAGATGAACCAGCCAAACTTCCCACCATGGGTGTCCCTGTCAGTCGCTTCCTGCCCAACATCTCTCACTTTAAAAAATTGCAGGAGCTGGGTGGAAAATTGTCAACTGAAAAGTGGCTGCATCCAATCAGATGCCAGCTAATAATATACAATAGGCTCAACAGGAGATTTTTCTATTTGGGCTGTAGAGTGGGGATGTGGATGGAGTCATGTTTTAGTTTTATTTTTATTCAGCCTGCAGACTGAACAAGAAAGCAATGTATGGCCCGCTTTAGTCTGCATTTTATGTGAGGATTCTTTGTGACAGAAAGGGGGATAAAGGTAGAGAAAAGTCAAAGAATGCAATAAAAATATGTTTTTAATGAATAACCTATTATAAAATCTAAATCCACTTTACTGACTACTCATGAATAAGAGTACAATAGAGGAGACCTTGCCAACTATGTGAAGTATAATAGGTTAATGTATGAAATGTTAAATTAGTTTGTTAATCTGCAAAAGAAATAAAATGATCTCATATTCATTCCCTAATGGCAACAAAAGCACTTTAAATCATGTTTTCCTGAGGGTCAAAAGGGCCTTTATTAGTATACTGAACAGATAAATAGAAACCACTCCATATTAAATTGGCAAAACTCTGGGAATGCAATGAAAATATAATTGAGTTGTTTATAGACAAAGAAGAATAAATATATAAAAACTATGCTCATTTTATATGGCTCTCTTTAAACAATAGACACAAGCTCAAGATTAAATCTTTTGTAAATCACCAATTATTTTTCTAAATGCAATTCTGTTGAAATGTTTGGACATGTAACTCACACTAAAGTCAATAGAATCTGAAAGTTAAAAAATATCGATGACTGTTTTCATGGCTAATAGGCAAGAGATTTTAAAACAAATGGAATGGTGGGGGGTTTCGCTGCTCTGGGGAACATTTGCCAAAGCAAGAAAAAAAATTAAATTTGGTGGAGAGCAGCAATTTTTATAATGCTAAATTAAAATGCAAAATTGCCTTAAATAGCATGCCTGGATTATCCCCTCATTCTGACTGTGAACTGGGGCATCTGTATGTTGTATCCAAAGTACTGCAGCAAAACTTTGCCCACAAATAGCAACACCCCTATGGCAACATACAAACAGCCAAATAGCCATGGCAAGTTTATGTGTTGCCAAAACTCTACAGAAATGTCTGCATCCAGAGTCAGTTGGAGGCTGTATTCGCATGTAACTGCTTAGACGGATGGTTATACGGGAACGGGCAGAGCCTTTGACCAATGATTTGTACAGCCATCTTTGTTAGCTGCTACTGGTCCTGCACAGTATTTGTATTCAAGTGCCAACAAGAATCTACTGTGCATCCATGTGAATGTAGCCTTATACTGAGTTTAAAGTGTATACAAAGGCAATATTCAGTATTTGCCTTGTTGGTCATTATACCTGGAGCATAAACTGAGGGGAATTTAAAAATTTAGGTTATCACCAAAACAAAAGATAAGAGATCTTCCAATAGTGACACCTGTAAGTGTTAATGGTCTAAGAGGAGAGTTTCTCTCACTTTGACATATTTATGGTTAATTTGCTTAAAAACATATTCTTACATATTTATATCTGTACCTCTGTTTACTTGACAAATCAAGAAAAGTTAAATGCCAGGAAAGCCGCACTTTCGAAGTTGCCCGAATACATAAACACCACACTTTTGGAACGTAAGCAATGTGGGTCCTCTATCCTTGTAAGGAAACATTAGCAATGTGCAAAATTGCAAAATGAATCTTAGCAAAAAATTGTAAATATAAAGCAGATTTCTTTTTAAATGTACATAATAAAGTGCTAGTGCAAACGAAATAACATTAAATGTGATATTCAAAGGTGAAAAGATAACACAATGTTATATGTTGTGTCATCAATTTAAACTAATTTCCTAATAATCCCCAACTATGTGCAAACAATAAAGTGCTTGTGCAATAAATAGAATTCAAAAGTGTGATTAAATAGATACAGTGGGGATCGAAAGTTTGGGCACCCCAGTTAAAAATTTGTATTAATGTGCATAAAGAAGCCAAGGGAAGATGGAAAAATCTCCAAAAGGCATCAAATTACAGATTAGACATTCTTATAATATGTCAACAAAAGTTAGATTTTATTTCCATCATTTACACTTTCAAAATTACAGAAAACAAAGAAATGGCGTCTGCAAAAGTTTGGGCACCCTGCAGAGTTAATATCTTGCACTGCCCCCTTTGGCAAGTATCACAGCTTGTAAACGCTTTTTGTAGCCAGCCAAGAGTCTTTCAATTCTTGTTTGAGGTATCTTTGCCCATTCTTCCTTACAAAAGTCTTCCAGTTCTTTGAGATTTCTGGGCTGTCTGTCACGCACTGCTCTTTTAAGGTCTATCCATAGATTTTAAATTATGTTGAGGTCAGGAGATTGTGAAGGCCATGGCAAAACCTTCAGTTTACGCCTCATGATGTAATCCCCCGTGGATTTCGAGGTGTGTTTAGGATCATTATCCATTTGTAGAAGCCATCCTCTCTTTAACTTCAGCTTTTTCACAGATGGCATCAAGTTACCATCCAAAATTTGCTGAAATTTTATTGAATCCATTTTTCCTTCTACTCGTGAGATGTTCCCTGTGCCACTGGCTGCAATACAACCCCAAAGCATGATTGATCCACCCCCATGCTTAACAGTTGGACAGAGGTTCTTTTCATTAAGTTCTGTGCCCCTTCTTCTCCAAACGTACCTTTGCTCATTCCGCCCAAAAAGTTCAATTTTAACCTCATCGGTCCACATAACTTGTTTCCAAAATGCATCAGGCTTGTCTATGTTCATTTGCAAAGTTCTAACGCTGATTTTTGTGGTGAGGACGTAGAAGAGGTTTTCTTCTGATGACACTTCCATGAAGACCATATTTGTACAAGTATCTCTTTATAGTGGAATAGTGTACCACAACTCCAGTGTCTGCCAGATCTTTCTGGAGGGATCGTGCAGTCAAACGTGGGTTTTGAATTGTTTTTCTCACAATCAAGCTGTTCTGTCTGATATTTTTCTTGGTCTTCCAGATCTTGCTTTAACTTCCACTGTTCCTGATGACTGCCATTTCTTAATTACATTCTGGACAGAGGATATTGACATCTGAAAATGCTTTGTTATCTTCTTATAGCCTTCTCCACCTTCGTGAGTGTCAACTATTTTCAGTTTCAGTTTTCTAGGCAACTGCTTAGAAGATCCCTTGCTGCTGATTGCTGGGGCAAGGTCAGATGAGTCTGGGCATTTAAAACCTTTGAGATTGACATAACCTGGTCTTACCAGACAATGATTGAGAACAATCCATGACACTGGCAGGTCTCAGCCTTGCAAAGGGGGCAGTGCATGCCATAAATTCTGCAGGGTGCCCAAACTTTTGCAGACACCATTTTTTCGTTTTCTGTAATTTTGAAAGTGTCAATGATGGAAATAAAATCTAACTTTTGTTGACATATTATAAGAATGTCTAATCTGTAATTTGATGCCTTTTGGAGATTTTTCCATCTTTCCTTGGCTTCTTTATGCACATTAATACAAAATTTTACCAGGGGTGCCCAAACTTTCAATCCCCACTGTATTATGAAAAGACTTGTGCAAAACTTGAAAAACAAGCGTGTACAGATCCACTGCAAACTATTTGTCCCCACTTCAGTGCACCACCACCACCTGAGAGGAGCATACACAATCTGCTTACCAAACAAAATTAACCTCTAGTGATATGAGTTCAAATGCGCTTGTTAACTCCTGGGAGCTGACAGCCACTTCATGTCTAGATCAATATGACAGGGGCAGGAACCTTTGCCATGGAGCAGCCTCAAACCACTCTCTCCTCTGGAAATCCCAGCCAAGTAACAACCCAGTATATGCAGGAAAATTAATGTTTCATAGTGCATTACCAGAGTAAACTTCCATGGCTTTATTCAAAGTATTATACTTGCAGCAAAGAAATTCAAACAGTGTTTCAAAATCAAAACCCACACGCCGCCTGACATTCAGTGGAATGATTCATGTGGAATGATGTCATTACTAAAGGCTCTGCTCCAATCAGGTTGTGCTTGTTAATTATTAAGAAGTTAGTGTAAATCAATGACTCTATCAACATATGAAATGTGTTATCTGTTCACCTCTAAATATAAAATTTTGGTTATTTAATTTGCAATAGCATTTTATAATGCACATTTATTTATTTTTTTATGCTTCATATTTTACTTTTTTCCTGAGATTTATTTTTTTATATATTGTACATTTGCACATTGCTGAAGTTTTCTTAAAGGGATAGCACACCGATATTGCATATATTCTTTCATATATTTACTGACACAGTGATTTACCCCATTAATTTCATGGTTATTAGTGTCAATGCTTGGTGTGAAAAGGCTTCAGTAAATGTTGAAAAAGATAAAAAATACATGAGAATTAGAATCATGAATAAGTTAAATGAATAGTAAACTGTCTAGGAAAATGTCAGAAATAAAGAGAATCAGTGCTCTGATCCTTGAAAGCGATGGACCACCCAATAAATGTATAAATATATTGAACTCTGAGAAATGGATATTTAAAAGGAATAGATGATACAACGTTAAAATCAAATCACAATTATCCGCAACGTAGTGTAAAAAAAATATAAAAATATAAAAGCACTTTTAAAAATGGGAATATGACAAGGCTAGTGCAATCCAATCACAATAAATATCCGCAGTGTAAAAAAACAGTGGTAAAATCAATCCGATGATGAAAAGAATACATGGAAAAACATAATAGTTAAAGTGATAAAATAGTGAATGTAGAAATGGTGATAAGATATTGAAAATAAGGCAGTGATTCAGCTTCTTAGAATAATAAAAAAAAATAATTGAATTGTGAAGATATAGCGAGGGAAATGATGAAATAAATAATATATATCCAAAAAAGTCTCAATCAATGATCACAATCAAATCTGATAGTGTATACAAGTGCCAATATAGAACGTGAATAAATAAGGTGCTAAAAAGTCCATAAAAATATGATTCAAAGGGTGATTACGGTGAATAAAGTGCTCAAATGTCCCATTCAAGAGATTGAATAGTTAAAAAGGTGAGGTAAAAATTCCGGTGACAGCCAGGTGCATCAGTAGGTGAGCTAACAATCCAACATTGAGTGTAATGGCCGCTCACCTCACTTTACACTCAAATGAGCATTTGGGTACAATCTTTCACCGTATCCGACCTCCTAATCTTCTCCAACCGATGTAATACTTGTGTCTCCAAATCTTATGAGGTAATTCAAGATACATATATATACGAATCTCAGCACTGGTATATCATACACTCCTTTCCTTTGTGGGCGATATCCTCATTAAACCACAGTATGTTAATCACTCATTCCGATTGGGATATAACAGAGAAACTCTCATAGTGTAGTAATTCAGGGTAAACTTTAATAAAAAATGCAGGTCACTTACAGTTTAACAAGGAACAATGCGTGGAACAAAACACAGAGCCGCCGATGCGGCAAACTCCGATACTTCCGGTCTCGGCCGTAGACCGGAAGTGACGTCAGTACAGCTTCTCCCGTAGGTTTTGCAATTTTTTGTCACATAGTATTTGCACAGCGGTTTTTCAAACACAATTTTTTTTGAGAAAAAATACACTTGAATGAATTATATTGCACACAAACAATATAATATTTTTGGGTAAAATGTAAAAGATGATGTTATGCCAAGTAAATAGATACCAAACATGTCACCCTTTAAAATTGTCTATGCCCGTGAAATGGTGCCAAACTATTGTACTTAAAAATCTCCATAGCCAATGCTTAAAAAATGTTTGCAGCCAATGCTTAAAAAATGTTTGCAGGTTATCAGTTTAGAGTTGCGGATGAGATTTGGTCCTAGAATTATTGCTTCCACTCTGACGCTCTGACGTTCATGACAATACCTCACGTGTGGTGTCATCACTGTCTACATATGCACGGGACTAACGTATGCATTTACATTTGCGCATAAGCACGGGGGCAGGGAGCTTTATTTTTTTATTATTATTTGTTTTATCTTGAACAATTTTTTTACTGTCTCTTTATTATTATTTTTTTTATATTAACATTATTGCTATCACAAGGGATCAACAACATCCCTTCTGACAGCATGAGCTGTGACAGGTTCTCTTTATGGAGAGATCTGGGGTCTATTAGAGTCCAAATCTCTCTTCTGCCCTCCAATGCAGCTGATTAGACAGATCAATCTGATTGGTTGCTTTCCTGGCTGTTAGCAGCAAGGCACACAGAGAGGTGGAACTGGAAGTGATGAAATCCTTGTTGCTTCTGGTTTCTGGGACCCCCGGAGGAAGGAACAATGTCAGTTCATCTCTCCCTGTCCTGTGCAGCTGTCACCTGTGGCCAGAGCACTCCTCGAATCTGCCATCGAATAGGAGAGCCCAAAAGAGGCAGCTGGCGGGGGGGGGGGGTAGGGAACCACATTCCGCCACCTTCAGAACTGATCGAGTGATAGTTTAGCCACTAAAAACACTTTGACATTAAAGCCCACCATCAGCTGAAAATTGTATTACCAGGATGATGCCTGTAGCTGCAGGAATCATCCTGGTATAACCACTGCCAGACGAGGATGTCATATGAAGGCCTATGGTCAGCAAGTGGTTAAATGCCCTATAAATAAACTTGTGCAGGTTAATGAAATAATGAAAATACGCCAGTATCAGGAATCAGGAGCACAGAGGGCAAAATATGTGTGACTACACTTAGAAAACTGGAACCAGACTATATATATTTAAAGTAAAATATATTTTTAGTAAAACCAAAATCCATCCATTCACCAGCAAACAGCAAACATAAAGATATAAGTAAACCAAAAGCCCTGTGACAAACTACCTAATTAAACATCCTAACAGAGTAACAGAAAGCCTAACTAGCAAACTAACTATATACAATATTTTGAAATGGGGGACACAGAAAATCAGGGTAAAACTGGAGGTGCAGGGAATAATTAGGGGGAACCAAAGCCTGGGTCAGGAACAAGGGGAGTAGGAACAAAGCAGCAGGGTTCAGGATATGGACAAGAGCATGATCAAGAGGAGGAACAGGATAAATGGGTAACAGTATCTGGCAGTAGAGCAAAATACTGGAGTGAGACGAAAATTAGAGGAGAAACAAAACACCCTTCAAGCAGCCAGCATCAAGTGGAAACTGATTACTGGGATCTGCTGACTGTTGGGAGACACCTGCCGGTGGACACTGGAACTACAACTTTCCACTCTGAGAAGGACAGTTCCACGAGCAGGTGATTCAGGTCACACTTAGCGTCTCATCCCATTTGGTAGACAAACTTGTCTATAAAACCACTTGTAAAAGAAACATTTGTAAATTCTCCTCACACAGTGAATGCCCTCTGTTTCTCTCCCTCTACCACCACAAAAGAAAATTTAAATCAATCTGAGGATGCACAGAGGGACCCTTATATCTTTAAAAAAAAACCCAAAGACTGCATATAACATATTATGCTATACAGGTGGCCAAACTGAACATTTTGTCCACACATCCCAAGCATTCAGTAGACTCCAGCCCAGCATGCATTTTTTTCTGTGGTTTATTTAGTGCATCCACTCATTGACATAGCAGTGAATGTGCTTTATTTTTCCCCATATAAAATACTTTAACTGATTAACTCTGGTTGCCAGGTCATTACCAGATTACTCACCTCTCTGGAATTTATATTTGTGTGCCTGTGATGGATAAGGAGCCTGGGTCAGTACAAAGTGTACTGGGTGGGGGTGATCTGCCCCAGAAAAAAGTGGCAGGCAGGACTCGGCAGAAGCACACCAAGGACTAAAGATGCCATCAGAGGGGTGGTGAAAAGAATGACAGGGGGAGCTGTATGTTGGACTGCATATAATTCTGACTCCTAAACTATACATGTTACATACACACTCTGTACATTACACACTGCACTATGTACATCACACACTCCTGTCCCCTACTCTCTGTACATTACACATCTGATCTATGCACTATTTACGTTACCCACTCTTTACCCCTGCTCTATGAATGATACCCACCCAAGGCCCCTGCACTTAATATGCTATCCAACGTAGACCCCTGCACATTACATACTTCTGACTCCTGTACTCTGTACATAGACTCAATTTTTAGGCCTCTACCACCATTAGCACTGTTTTTCCAAACCACATTCTGTGTGTCACCATTAAAACCCCTCCCCTCTATGTTTCAACCCTCTTGCCCCCCCCCCCCCCACACACACACATTTTCAGGAATTCAGATTTTCAAAAGTTCCCAGGTATGCTCATCAACCAGAGCCAGCAGCCGTATTCGAGTGGCCAGTACACAGAACATGAAGAGTTTTTATCAGTATTATCAGGATGCCAATCCAGCCAGCCAGTAGTGATGTCGCGAACCTAAAATTCGCCGTTCGCGAACAGCGAACATCGGCAAATGTTCGCGAACCGGCGAACCGGGCGAACCGCCATAGACTTCAATAGGCAGGCGAATTTTAAAACACACAGGGACTCTTTCTGGCCACAATAGTGATGGAAAAGTTGTTTCAAGGGGACTAACACCTGGACTGTGGCATGCCGGAGGGGGATCCATGGCAAAACTCCCATGGAAAATTACGTAGTTGACACAGAGTTGTGTTTTATTCCATAAAGGGCATAAATCACCTAACATTCCTAAATTGTTTGGAATAACGTGCTTTAAAACATCCAGTGTGTGTATACGATCAGGTATATTGTATCAATCAGGTAGTGTAAGGGTTACTCAAAATCAGATTGGAATCCTGCGAGCTACCCCCCTAATCTAGATTTTACAACTGCCGCAAACACCTCACTCCTCAGAAAGTGCTCTGTGCTATATAAATACAATAAATAGTGTTGCGCAACAGTAAAAATCTGCCTAGTTGCTATTTCAACGATATTGGTGACCAATCCAGATTGTACTGTGTATGGTGTGCTATCCAAAAATATAAAATAAAATAAAATAAACCTGTGTGATATAAATTGTTTCGTGAAAAGTCAATGTTTTCATGTGATTCCAATGCTGCTGAGTATATCAATAAATGTGTTATCCGCTTCAATAATAATACAGTGTTACCAAATATAAAGTGCCGTTTTCAACAATTTATATCACACAGGTTTATTTTATTTTACATTTTTGGATAGCACCCCATACACAGTACAATCTGGATTGGTCACCAATATCGTTGAAATAGCAACTAGGCAGATTTTTACTCTTATTTATTATATTTATAGTGTAAGGGTTACGCCCGCTTCACAGTGACAGTCTGACCAAACTCTGACATACAAAACTCCCCATTGTCATGGACATGCAATAAATGTCTGGTAGTTTACCTGTCCCTCCTTATCCTTCCTCATTCCTCATGTCTGCATTAAGGGCAAGACCATTCCTTCTGGCTGTTTTTATTATCTCTCCTCCCTGTTTGGCTCCACCCCAGGCCATTACAGGAAGTCTATATTAACCAGTGCACTGCAGGCCAGCTAGCTTTGCTGTTCCCTGTTGCTAGTTTCCTGTTTCCTGTGTGCTTGATCTACTGTGTACCGACTTTGGCTTGGCTCTGTCACTGACTGTTCCTGTTTGGCTGTTACCCCGACCTCGGCTTACCCATCACCATTCCGTGTGTCCTGAGTGGCTGCTTCCCTTCTCTCCCTACGGAGCGTGACCTGGGGGACCCCAGGGGCCGCAACCTGGGCCCAGCTGCAGCCAAGTCCATCCTCACCACTAGAGGCTATGGTGAACACCTGCTGGGTCTTAGACTCCGCGCCCTGGGGAATCTTGGGCTCATGTTCCGGTCCATCCGCAGCAGTCTGCTATCGGGTTCACTACCTTGCGCTGCGCCCCTGCCTCCAACAGGGTGCAGTTGTCACCTGGCCATTGGCCAACAGTCAGTCAGTCCATTTGCACAACCGCAAACTCCCCATTTGCACAAGGTTGGATACCAAGCTAGCCATGTCCCGTTCCTTGTCCTCACTGACGTCATTGAAGGTCTCTTCCTCCACCCAGCCATGTACAACACCAAGGGTCCCCGAAAGGTGACAACAAGCCCCCTGGGACGCCTGCTGTGGTTGGTCTTCCACCTCCTCAAAGCCACCTTCCTCCTCTGACTTCTCTTCTTCAGACTCCTCTCACTGCGTTGCCACAGGTCCAGCAATCAACAACGACAAGGCTGCTTCTGGTGGTAATGGGGACCACAACTCTTCCTCTTCATGCTCATCTACGGCCTGATCCAGCACTCTTCGCAGGGCACGCTCCAGAAAAAATGCATATGGGATGAGGTCGATGATGTTGCCTTGGGTTCGACCGACCAGGTTTGTCACCTCCACAAAAGGACGCATGAGCCTACAGCCATTGTGCATGAGCATTCAGTAACACGGCCAAAAAATACCCAGCTCCGCAGAGGCTGTCCTCTTTTTTTTTTTTTTTAATTAAAGAAAATTAATGTTTTTTCTATGAAAAATTATCATGCTGATCGCTTTTGGTCTGTTCACAATGAAGCAACGACCTTATCATCTGGGGTGTGCCAACATTGCCAACACACTCCTAGAGGTGATTGCTTAATTGTGATACGCAAGCCCCTTCACCACAACAAGGTAACGATCACGAAGGGGAATTGACACATGTATGTGCCTTTTTTTTTGCAGCCACAGTGTAGCACCAGAGGCCAGAAAAATTAGGCATGTACACATGCATGAAAAAATAGGTATTGTTGCAGCCGCTGCTGTAGCAGCGGCCGGAAAAAATTGAGGTTTTCAAGGCAGAAAGTGCACTAAAACATTGCGGCTTGAACCGTAGTTGGTGGCGGAGACGTCACGTAAGTCATCTGGCATGCAGAGATTAAATACAGCAGCGTGTGGACCATTTTTAGCCCAAGGCATCTCAGAATCATCAGGCCTTTTTTAGTCAAATGCATCCCCCACTGTCAGTCCCTTCGGGATCCATGCCTCATTCATCTTAATAAATGTGAGGTAATCAAGACTTTTTTGACCTAGGCGACTTCTCTTCTCAGTGACAATACCTTCTGCTGCGCTGAAGGTCCTTTCTGACAGCACACTTGAAGCGGGGCAGGCCAGAAGTTCAATGGCAAATTGGGATAGCTCAGGCCACAGGTCAAGCCTGCACACCCAGTAGTCAAGGGGTTCATCGCTCCTCAGAGTGTCGATATCTGCAGTTAAGGCAAGGTAGTCTGCTACCTGTCGGTCAAGTCGTTCTCTGAGGGTGGACCCCGAAGGGCTGTGGCGATGCGTAGGACTAAAAAAGCTCTGCATGTCCTCCATCAACAAGATGTCTGTAAAGCGTCCTGTCCTTGCCGGCGTGGTTGTGGTGGTAGGAGGAGGATTACTTTCACCTCTTCCCCTGTTGGATTCCCGTTGTGCTGTGACATCACCCTTATATGCTGTGTAAAGCATACTTTTCAACTTATTTTGTAGCTGCTGCATCCTTTGCGACTGCCGGTAATTGGGTAACATATCAGAGACTTTCTGCTTATACCGGGGGTCTAGTAGCGTGGCCACCCAGTACAGATCGTTCTCCTTCAGCCTTTTTATACGAGGGTCCCTCAACAGGCATGACAGCATGAAAGACCCCATTTGCACAAGGTTGGATGCCGAGCTACTCATGTCCAATTCCTCGTCCTCACTGATGTCATTGAAGGTGTGTTCTTCCCCCCAGCCACGTACAACACCACGGGTACCAGATAGGTGACAACGAGCACCCTGGGATGCCTGCTGTGGTTGGTGTTCCTCCTCCTCAAAGCCACATTCCTCCTCTGACTCCTCTTCCTCACACTCCTCTTCCAGTGTTGCCGCAGGTCCAGCAAGCAATGGTAAGGCTGTTTCTGGTGGTGGTGATGGTGACCACAACTCTTCCTCTTCCTCTTCACGCTCATCTACGGCCTGATCCAGCACTCTTCGCAGGGCACGCTCCAGGAAAAAAACATATGGGATGATGTCGCTGATGGTGCCTTCGGTGCGACTCACTAGGTTTGTCACCTCCTCAAAAGGACGCATGAGCCTACAGGCATTGCGCATGAGCGTTCAGTAACGTGGCAAAAAAATACCCAGCTCCGCAGAGGCTGTCCTAGCACCCCGGTCATACAAATACTCGTTGACCGCTTCTTCTTGTTGGAGCAGGCGGTCGAACATTAGCAGTGTTGAATTCCAACGTGTCGGGCTGTCGCAAATCAAGCGCCTCACTGGCATGTTGTTTCGCCGCTGAATATCTGCAAAGTGCGCCATGGCCGTGTAGGAACGCCTGAAATGGCCACACACCTTCCTGGCCTGCTTGAGGACGTCCTGTAAGCCTGGGTACTTCTGCACAAAGCGTTGCACAATTAGATTCAACACATGTGCCATGCACGGCACATGTGTCAACTTGCCCAAATTCAATGCCGCCAACAAATTGCTTCCGTTGTCACACACCACTTTGCCAATCTCCAGTTGGTGCGGGGTCAGCCACTGATCCACCTGTGCGTTCAGGGCGGACAGTAGTGCTGGTCCGGTGTGACTCTCTGCTTTCAGGCAAGTCAACCCCAAGACAGCGTGACACTGTCGTATCCAGCATGTGGAATAGCCTCTGGGGAGCTGGGGGGGTGCAGTTGGTGTGGAGCAAGACGCAACAGCAGAAGAGGACTCAGCCGAGGAGGTTAGCAAAGAGGATGGAGTAGGAGGAGTAGAGGAGGTGGCAGCAGGCCTGCCTGCAAGTCGTGGCGGTGTCACCAACTCCTCTGCAGCAGAGCCACGCATTCCATGCTTGGCAGCCGCCAGAAGGTTTACCCAATGCGCAGTGTAAGTTATATACCTGCCCTGACCGTGCTTTGCAGACCAGCTATCAGTGGTCAGATGGACCCTTGCCCCAACACTGTGTGCCAGACGTGACATGATTTCCTTTTCCACAGTAGAGTACAGGTTGGGGATTGCCTTTTGTGAAAAATAATTTCGGCCGGGTACCTTCCACTGCGGTGTCCCAATAGCGACAAATTTTTTGAAGGCCTCAGACTCCACCAGCTTGTATGGTAAAAGCTGGCGGGCTAAGAGTTCCGACAAGCCAGCTGTCAGACGCCGGGCAAGGGGGTGACTCTGTGAGATTGGCTTCTTACGCTCAAACATTTCCTTGACAGACACCTGACTGTGGGCAGGTGAGCGGGAACTGCTGAAGGTGAGAGGCGGAGGGGCGGGTTGTTGATAGGGGGCATGGAGGACAGCAGTGGTTGACGTGGCTGAAGATGCTGGACCAGGAGGAGGATGGTGGCTTTCAGTTTGTGTGCTGCTTTTTACTCATGTGTTGATCCCATAGGCGTTTGTGATGTGAGATCATGTGCCTTCGCAAAGCAGTTGTACCTAGGTGGGTGTTGGACTTCCCAAAAAATGTCACACTGCTGAGCTTTGCAAGGACGGCATTCTGGTGGTGGCAACAGCTTGCATTGATTGGCGTGCTGTCAGGCTGACCCCGGGTGCCGAATCTACATGCTGTCTGACTGCGCCACTAGCTCCTTGCGATGACCTCCTCCCCCTGCTTCCAACTCGTCTCCTCCTCCTCTCTGTCTCCCCATCTGAACTTTCCCCCTCTTCTTCTGCTCTTTGAGCAGGCACCCAGGTGACATCCACAGACACATCGTCATCATCAGCCGCTTTACTTGACAACTCAGCAAAGGCAGCAGCAGCAGGTACAACATCATCATCATCACAATGTACGTCCATGTGTATAATGCTGCCTGACTGAGACATATCCCCGTTATCTACATCCTCTGGCACTAATAGTTGCGCATCACTTATTTCTTCCAACTGATGTGAAAATAACTCCTCTGACGGATCAAGTGAAGCGGCTGTGGTGCTAGTGTTGGTGGTGGTGCCGGCGGGCTGGCGAGTGGTAAATTGAGAGGTGCCCGAAGCTGAGCTGGAGGAGGATGGTGCATTAAGGTTCCGAGCGGAAGCTGTAGACGATTGGGTATCCTGTGTAAGCCAGTCAACTATGTCCTCAGAATTTTTTGAGTTCAGGGTCTGTGGTGGCCTCTGAACACTGGGCATTATTCTAGGGCCTAAGGAAATCACAGCACCACGACCACGACGGCCCTTGCGGGGTGGCCTGCCTCTGCCTGTCATTTTTTTTTAATGTGTTGTACTATGAGTGCAAGGTGCTATATAGGAGTGTTGGGCAGTGGGTACAGTACACTCTGTGGACCTGACAGTCACTGGCACCCAGGCAACTGCAATTATAAAAAAAATATATATTTTTTTTTTTACTTTGCAAGCTGCTGTGCCACCTTATATATCAGTGGTGGGTGGGCAGTGGCACAGTACACTCTCTGTGGACCTGACAGCAGTCACTGGCACCCAGGCAACTGCAATTATAAACAAAATATATATTTTTTTACTTTGCAAGCTGCTGTGCCACCTTATATATCAGTGGTGGGTGGGCAGTGGCACAGTACACTCTCTGTGGACCTGACAGCAGTCACTGGCACCCAGGCAACTGCAATTAAAAATATATATATTTTTTTTTACTTTGCAAGCTGCTGTGCCACCTTATATATCAGTGGTGGGTGGGCAGTGGCACAGTACACTCTCTGTGGACCTGACAGCAGTCACTGGCACCCAGACAACTGCAATTAAAAAATATATATATTTTTTTTTACTTTGCAAGCTGCTTTGCCACCTTATATATCAGTGGTGGGTGGGCAGTGGCACAGTACACTCTCTGTGGACCTGACAGCAGTCACTGGCACCCAGGCAACTGCAATTAAAAAATATATATATATTTTTTTACTTTGCAAGCTGCTGTGCCACCTTATATATCAGTGGTGGGTGGGCACACAGTGGCACTGCAGTGGGCACAGTACACTCTGTGGACCTGACAGTCACTGGCAGCCCAGGCAACTGCAATAATAAAAAATATATATTTTTTTTCAATTTGCAACAAGATGCTGTGCCACCGTATATATATCAGTGGTGGGCAGTGCACTGCAGTGGGTACAGTGCACTCTGTGGACCTGACACAGCACTCACTGCAATTAACCTTACCAGCCCTTAAAAGGGCTTTTGGGGACACTAGATATATATATATGTATATATATAAATAAAAAAAATCCTCAATTACCAGCCCTTAAAAGGGCTTTTGGGGACACTAGATAGATAGATATTTATATATAAGAAGAAAAAACTCAATTACCAGCCCTTAAAAGGGCTTTTGGGGACGCTAGATATATATATATAATATATATATATATATATATATATATATATATATATAAAAAATTACACAAATACCAGCCCTTAGAAGGGCTTTTTGGGGTGCTGTCCTTACAGCAGTAGTGGACCAAGAACACTGCAAGACCAGGAACACTGACTAACTGTCCCTAGCTTAACAGCAGCAGCAGCTCTCCCTGCTCTCACTACACACTCTGCTTCAGAATGATCTAAGATGGATGCTGCCCTTGCTTATTTATAGGAGGTGGGAGGGTGTGGGAGGGAGGTATGCTGATTGGCTGGAAATGTGCCTGCTGACTGTAAAGTTCAGGGTCAAAGTTTGCCTCAATGATGTATTATGGGGGGCGGACCGAACATCGCATATGTTCGCCCGCAGCGGCGAACGCGAACATGCTAAGTTCGCCGGGAACTGTCCGCCGGCGAACAGTTCGGTACACCTCTACCAGCCAGTTCACCCTCTTGTACCTGAACACTCTAAGCTAAAAAAACAAATATGAAACATATAAGGATTAATGGCAGTATGATGGTAGGTTTTAGATGGATCCTTTCTGACAGTTGTGGTCCCCTGTGTTATTAGACCTGAAGCTAGTCAGAGAGGATCTGAAATTAATTAAACTTTCTGGTGGGACAAAAACGCGTATACCTATTGCTAAAGTACATTCAAACTACTGATAGAGAAATTGTGCTGGGTGGGAATGAAGGAAGGTTTACCAGAAAATGTTCTTCTGCAAAACAATGTGCATAACTTGTATTGTAATTGTATCTAATTGCTTTCAATGTGCTGGTAAATTAGCCAGGGAAGAAGCCAGGGCAGGTTATTTCTGGTTCTTTGGTATGGGGGGGGGGGGGGTTGTCACAGAGCATGACTTTTATAAAAAGATTGATTTTGTGTTTATGAAGTGCAGTTGATGATATTTCGGTATTTTGGAAAAGATTTTGCTATCTTTGATTCTTCCTTACCTGACAGGAGGGTATGGCCTAAACATTTGAGAGATTTATATTCTCCTCTCAGAGTTTCTTCCAGTGAAATGTAAATGACTGGAGGGGCAGTGTAGAGGGCTGTAGGTGATGCAAAAAGAGACACAGTGGGGTTGATTTACTAAAACTAGAAGGTTGCGAAATCTGGGGCAGCTCTGCATGGAAACCAATCAACTTCTGGGATTTTTGTCAAAGCTTTATTGAACAAGCTGAATTTAGAAGCTGATCGGCCACCATGCACAGCTACATCATATTTTGCACTCTCCAGTTTTAGTAAATCAACCCCCTATGTGTAGACTGCATGATTTTATCCTGGTGATTACACAGATGAGGAAATTGTTCAGTGATGATCAACTGAGTGTTAATAAATGTGGATTTTTGGGGCATGGGATTTCACTCCTGTTTTATGATCCTTGACAGTGGTTTATAGCACTACAAGACAAAATGCAGACAGCAGTTGGAGCAAATGTCCTGTGACTGCAATTTGATAATAATGATTATGGAGATTAGCCCCCAATGCAACTGAAACTGTGATTGATGAAAGCGCTGGAAAGCAATGTGAAATCTTCGGTTTGAATAGAATAAAATAGTGACTACTGTGATCAGGCAATGTTTTTAAGAAGGTATTCATGTTGATACAGTAAGGCCCCTTTCACACAACGTCAGTTGTCATCCGTTTTTCGTCAGTTGTTATCCGTCTTTCATCCGTTGTCATCTGTTTTTACATAGAGATGCATTGATGTCCGTTTTTCATCCGTCAACGGATGAATGAAAAAACGGACAAACGGACAGCGTGTGTGAAAGGGGCCTTAGGCTCATTTATTAAAGGTGCTGAAAATGTTAACTTCATAAATTGTGCAAATATTCACTTTGATTAACCACTCAGCTAATTCCTGTTTATTGATGTTGTCAGCACATGATTTGAATTTTGCTTTTCACATGACTGAATAATTGAATTCATACAATTTACTAAAAGAAGATTCTCAACTCCTTTAGTAAATTAGCCCTAGTCTTTCCTAACTGGCTGTGAGGAAGAGAAGAATAGGAGGTCATGCAAAAGAGAAGTCAAATAAATGTCTCCAAGAATTGAAAAGGATTCATATGTTTTTACACTTACCTCCACATCAAATGAATCTGCACGTCCTGGGTCAAATTCATAAAGCAGTTCACTCTGCTGTACAGGTGATAATACTTATAAAGAAGGAAGAGTTAAAATCATTTCAAGGGATAAGTGGTAAAAATAGCAAAACAGTAAAAGAACACAACAAATGCATTTGCTTGACTAGTCAACAACCATACTCATTATCATACTTGACAAATTCCATGATAACAGCCACAGATGAGAGTGCCATACAAATTACTGTCCTTCTTTAAGACTTTTGATTGTTGTTCCCTAGCATCTGCTCCTCAGGGAGATGGCAGAATAATTACCCTGCAAGAATCACAAATGATCAGCAATAAATGTGGTGTTATAATGGGGAACAGGTGAAACTTATTAGTCAAAATTATCTGCTAAAAATAGAATTTGATCCCTGCTTTGTTTGACGAGAACACTGTGTACTCTGTGAGATGTTCTGTTCAAAAATCATAAAGCATTGAAAAAGTTTAGGAGCAAAGCTGGTATAGTATTTTCTCATTTAAAACAAGAAAAATTCATATTTTGTTTTATTTTATTTTACTTGACAAGAGGTGAAAAAAGCTAAACTTTTCAAACATGATATAGGTTTATTTTATTCTTAAAGCACGTTAGTAATTTATGGTTCATTTCCATGGTATTGTAAGCTTTAAAATAGGTCTAAATCTTACCTGAATAGCATTAGTTTGCTAAAGCACTGGTTTTCATAGGCAATTTATACTTTTTAATAGAAAATACCTCTTTTCTATCTGCATCTAAGTGCTGCTGATCTTTTCCAGGAACTACAAGGCAAGATCACTGAATACTTTTTAACCGCTTCAAAAGCACTTTTACCCCATTCCTGCCTAGGCCAATTTTCAGCTCCCAGCGCTCTCACACTTTAAATGAAAATTGTGTGGTTATGCAACGCTTTACCCGAATGAAATTTGATTCATTTTTTTCCACACAAATAGAGCTTTCTTTTGATGGCATTAACAATTTATTTAAAAAAAAAAATGACTAAAAATTTAGATTTTTTTTTGTAAATAAGTAGTGTTTCTATGTTTCTCATGTGTGCTGATGAGGCTGCACTGATGGGCACTGATAGGCTGCACTGATGAGCACTGATGAGGCAGCAGTGATGGGACGGCACTGAAGGGCACTGATGAGGTGGCACTGAAGAGGAGGCACTAATATGCATCACTGATGGGCACTGATAGGTGGTACTGATGGCCAATTATATGTGGCATGGGTAGGCGGCACTGATGGGTGACACTGGTCAGCACTGGTGGGAGGCACTGATAACAAGGCACTGATGGGCACTGAAAGGCAGCACTGACTTGCATCACTGAGGGTCAAATATTGGGCTCACTGATGGGCACAGATTGGCATCACTGATGGGCACAAATTGACATCACTGATGGGCACATGTTGGCATCAAATATGGGCACAGACTGGCATCACTGATGGGCACTGTTGGGGCTGCAATGATAATCTGGCCAAGTGTAGTGACACTGTCATATGATATCGTGCCAGAATAACAGAGCATCCCGCCTGCCGTCATCTGTCTTTATGGTGGGCGGGAGGTTGTTTATGGAAACAGCAGATAAACACTGTTTGAAACTATTACCCTGTGGAATTTTATAGTAGATTTTAGTGATTGGGATTGGGTCTAATTCAAAACTACGTAGGTGCCTGTTGCAGTGAGAGGCTTCTTTAATAAAGTGTATGTGTGTATGCAGACCTAACTAATCCTTACAGCACCTCTCACTAACTATGTACACTCACCCCCATCGCACCCCGCACTGATCCTGACCCCCCATCCCCCCTTGCCACACGATCCTCCCCTGCAGCTTGCGGCTTCCCTCCTCTGACCTCCCACTGGCTTTTATGCTGCATAGGCAGTAAAAAAATATGACACCCCTGCCGCCGTACTGACCCCCCCTGTAGTGCCCCCCATTCCCGATCTCCTGGGACCCCGCACTGCAGCCGGTCGGATTTCCCTCCCTGCCTCCCGCCAGCTGCAGCGTCTGTGAGGAAGGGATCCCGGATTGCTAGCTGTCAGGATGGAGAGCAGTGGTGGCTGGTAAACATCTATTTACCAGTCCCCTTTGTTTCCTAGGTGAGCATAGTGAGTGATCAGTACCAATGGCTCCTATGTTTAGCTGTCACTGTGGCATAGTAAACATACTGCAGGAGATGGTTAGAGACTGAGGACATGATACAAAAGATGGTCAAAGACTGCAGACATCTTACAGGAGATGGTCAGAGACTGAGGACATGATATAAGAGATAGTCAGAGACTGCAGACATACTACCGGAGATGGTCAGAGACTGCAGACAGGATACAATAGATGGTCAGAGACTGCTGACATACTAGAGGAGATGTTTAGACTGCAGACATGATATAAGAGATGGTCAGAGATTGCAGACACGATAAAGGAGATAGTCAGAGACTGCAGACATACTACAGGAGATGGTCAGAGACTGCAGACATGAAACAAGAGATGGTCAGAGACTGCGGACATGATGATACAAGAGATGGTCAGAGATTGCAGTTCCAGGCTGCCTCTCACAAAAGATCACTTCTAATCTTAAGCTGGATTATTAGGTTTCAAAACACAGGGAAGAGAACACATGTAGAACAATTCTGATTTAGAAGTTTTTTTGTGTAAATATACATGTGTTATTTTCCTGCCCCCAACCCAGTCCGTGCCACAGATGTTGGTTTTCAAGGTCAGTGTGACAGGGCCCCGGGCAAAGCTGCTGAACACTCTGCTGTATCATTCATTGCTTACCCAGTACAGGCTCATGTGTAGGAAGTTCAGCAGTCTGTGCTGTGATTCCAGAGTCCCACCGCTCTGTGACTTCATTGCGCAACCCCCCCCCCCTTCGTCCAAGCCCATATTAAGCCTGCCTAGCCCCCGACTCATGACTTGCCTGAGCCCAGCCTGCAGTTCTAAAGTTGGAGTGAATCCATATTTTTTAAGGGCGGCTCTACCTGCAGATACCAGACTGGGAGCCTGTAGTGGCCCAGAAACCCGGCCCACCGGGCAAGTGCCCAGTGAGCCCTATGACCAGTCTGGACCAGCCTGACACTCGCCCAATGTGTGGCACCCAGGATGGACTCCCCCCCTTTTGGTAAGCACTGGTTTCATGTGTTTTGAAAGGGAAGCTTTCACAGAAACACCTATGTGTGTGCATTGCCACATGCACTGGAATAGTTTAAATCCAGCTTTAGAATTAACATACAAAAAGGAGTAAAGTATTTATTGTTGGAAGGGTTAAAGTATATGTGAGGAGACTCTATGTCAGGAACGTGCTGGCCATAGTGCAGCTGAAGCTTCGAGTCAAATGCACATGTTCGCCATTAACGCTGGCGCCAAAAGGCCTAAATAAGTGTAGCAGCTGCACTAGTCCATTGCTGTCTGATCTGCAGCTGTACCAGTGTTCCTGAACCTGATTCTGCTTACTTCTGTGTTTGACCCAACTTGCTTTTGACTTTGCTTGAACGTTATCTGCCCTGCCCTTGGCCTGTATCTGGACTTTGCCTCTGCCTTCTGCCCATCTGCCTGATCTTGTGTTGCCAACCTCGGCCTGCACCTTGACAATTCCTTGCCTGCCATCTATGCCTGCATCTGACTGTCGGTTGCCGATCTGGCACATCTGACCATGCATCCTGTCTCTTACTTGCACCTGCCTTGCTCCTGCTGGAGCTTCTTCTGCTGTGGCCCACCAGTTTTCCTGCACCAGCCATCAGTCGCTGCCTACTGCTGCTTGCTTCCCACCATCCCAGGGTCTTCTGTTCTTGTTGACATCTGCTGTTTCAGCTATCTGGTCTATTCTGGTGATGCACCCGCTACGCATCACTACTTCCAGTGGAAGACTACACAGGCATTGATACCTTACCGTGCTCTCGCGGCCACCGTCACAACATCGGAGGGGACTTCCCTCTGCATGTCAGGCTCATTCGCAAGGTATGTAACACTCTAATAGCATGAAAAAGGATAGTGTAAAAATGTTAAATTTTTTTACCTTCCTTTTTTGAGAAAATGTCTGCAATGTCTCCAAAATCGACTTGTTTTTCTGAGCAAGTGATTGAGGCTGTAACACCCTAAAATTCCCGGTGGCAAAGCAATTACTTCTAAAACTAAAAAAGAGCCACAGTCAATAACTCAATGCAGGCCAGGACATGCCAGCTACAGACTGACAGCAGGGTTGCAGGCACACTGTGAATTTACACAGTGTGGGAGATTTACTAAAACTGGAATGTGCAAAATCTGGCGCAGCGCCCTATAGAAACCAATCAGGTTCCAGGTTTTATTGCCAAAGCTTAATTGAACAAGTTGGAAATTGGAAGCTGATTGGATACCATGCACAGCTGCACCAGTTTCTGAGTGCTCTCTTCGCCAGACTTCTGGTATTCTCAGTGTGGAAAAAGGAAAGCATACTGACAACACAATAATGGGATTTGCAGCTTGTGGCTAGTATTGTCAGCCCAAGACAGGAAGCACTGCAGGGTAAAAGATCCTTGCAGTATTAACAAGTATTCATTAGCATTTCACACAGTAAATAATAGGAACATTTAAAGTATAACTAAAGACTACTTTTTTTTTTTTTTTTTTTTTTTGGGGTAGAGTGGAGATAGATTAGACCATCTATTAGGTGTTTTTTTTTTTTGCTCTCTGTGCCCCCATTAGGAAGATTTACCTTCTCTATTTGTCTTGTTTACTATTATCATTGAAAGTGAAAGTAAAAGTAAAAGAAAATCACAAATTTTGGTTAGGTCCTAGAAAAAACAGAGGGGGAATCTTCCAATGGGCACACTACTTCTGGTGATCCTGGTGATTCCCTCATTTATCAGGATTTTCCCCTCACTTCTTGTTTTTGACTACGGGGCAGGAAGTGAAGGGAAATCTCCCAAGAGAAACACAGTGTAACGTTCATGCGTTTTTGTTAGTGGATGGATTTACAGCTGCAGAATTATTACACTCAGTAGCCTTGTAGAGATTCTGTTGAACAAACATATCCAACTCTCAGGACTTCATCACAGTGCACAGCCTGTTATGTAATATACATATACTCAATCAGATGTTTAATGGAGGGATAGAATATATGAGAATGTATAGATGAGAGACAGGCTATTGTATGGTGAGCACTAAGAGTAGTATTAGGAGAGTTGCAGGTGATGGTAAAGCAGATAGGTTCTGATGTCAAGTATAGTGCAGATGGTAAGAGGACACAGATGGAGTATACTTAGACAGAGTAACCTAGTGCAAGGATAGTTGAAGGTAGTCCCAAGAGCTAACTGTCTATGCAGATGATAGTGAATAGATAGATACAGATAGTCCTGGTAATTGCAGTAGATGACAGTAGGAGATTGGTTAGTAAGGAATCCCCTGTGGGGTACTTATCACTTAGATAGGTTAGTAGTAACAGTGTCCTTAGAGAGAGGTGATCCCGTAGCGAGATACGGATCAGCAGCGAGGTTCCGGCTTCAGTTCAGCAAAGGGAAATGTCAGCAGCTCCGACTTCACAGGAGAAGGTGCGGTGAACATGTGGTTTGAACGAGCAATGAGTGAGAGAAAGCCGGCGATTGAAATAGCCGCTCATAGCGGCGCTCAGCAATGTCATCCGGTCTTAAAGGTGTATGCATCTCTTGGATAACAAGATGGGACGCAATTTAGTAAGAGAGAAATATGGAACAAGGGTACCAGAGGTACCAGAACATTACAGTACCCCCCCCTTAAGGCCGGCTCCTGAAGGCCTCTAGAACTGGTTTTTCTGGATATTTCGAGTGGAAATTGCGAATCAGTCTAGGGGCATGTATATCGGAGGTATCCAGCCAGGTGTCATCTTGGGGCCCATAGTTCTTCCATCGTACAAGATACTGGAGTCTTCTTCTATGGAAACGGGAATCCAAAATCTCTTTTATCTCAAATTCTTCTCCACCTTCCACTTGTACAGGAGGTGGAGGTTAGATAGTAGGCCTTATTCCTTGGTTAGGAACATGGGGCTTCAGTAGCGACACATGGAAGATGGGATGTATCTTGAGGTCCGTTGGTAATGTGAGTTGTACTGCAGCTTTTCCAATAAGCTTCTCTATTGGGAAAGGTCCCAGAAATAGAGGTCCAAGTTTTTTACTAGGGATTTTTAATCTCAGATTTTTTGTAGAAAGCCAAACAAGATCCCCAATGGCATATTGGGGAGAGGGTTTCCTACAGAGGTCGTAGTACTTCTTTTGTTGGCTATGAGCATGGGATATGGTATTGTTGAGTAATCCCAGAGAATCCTTTATCTGGGCAAGATAATCAGATGCCACTGGATTACTTGATGGCAAGATACGTGGAGGAAGGAGTGTGGGATGAAACCTATAATTTAGGTAAAATGGACTTTGTTTAGTAGTGCTATGAGTCGTGTTGTTATAGGCGAATTCCGCTAGCGGGAGGAGATCTGCCCAATCGTCCTGTAGATACGAAGTATAGCAACGCAGATACTGTTCAATGCACTGGTTAACTCTCTCTGTCTGTCCGTTGGTCTGAGGGTGGTAGGGAGAAGTAAGTTTACGCTCTATTCGTAGTATCTGACATAGAGCTAGCCAAAACTTTGAGATGAATTGTGAACCACGGTCAGACAGCAGTGTTTTTGGAATACCATGTAACTTAAAGACATGTTTCACAAGCAATTCCGCTGTTTGTTTGGATGAAGGTAGTTTTCGGATAGGAGTGAAATGTGCCATCTTGGTCAGATGGTCCACTGACACCAAGATGGTGTTGAATCCTTTGGAAGGTGGTAGTTCCACTATGAAGTCTAAGAATACCACTTCCCACGGAACCTGGGTTATCGGTAAACTACAAAGTAACCCCGATGGTTTCGTGTTGTCAATTTTAGACCTTGCACAGATATCACAAGATGAAACGAGCATACCCATATGTCCTGCCATAGGTACATCATGCGACAATTCCAAGATCTTGGTTCGCATAGTAGGGGGTATGTATAATTTATCGTTGTAGTAGAGGAAGCCTTCTGCGTCAGTAGTTAGTTGTGGTGGAGGTGAGTCCAGTCCTATGCTGTGCAAAATCTCTTCCTTCAGGGAGCGAACGACACCGATAATACGTTCAAGTGGTATTATAGGAACTGAGGGAACCTCGGTATAATCTTTCTCGGCTAGTCGTGAAAGTGCATCCGCTTTTTTATTTTTGTCTGCGGGCGTGTAAGTCACTAAAAAATTAAATCTCAGAAAAAATAGCGACCACCGTACCTGCCGGTGGGAAAGAGTTCTATTAGTCTGAAGGTATTGAAGGTTTTTGTGATCAGTATATATCAGGATTGGCAATTGAGTGCCCTCAAGTAGATGTCGCCAATTCTCTAATGCCAGTTTTATGGCTAGTAACTCCTTCTCACCTACTGGGTAGTTCACCTCGGGGCTGCTTAATGAATTTGAGAAGAAAGCAACTGGGTGAAGAGGTGAGGTGTTTGTTGGTCGTTGTGAGAGAACTGCTCCTACTGCCATATTTGACGCATCTACCTCCAAGATGTATTGAAGGGATGGGTCTGGATGGCATAGTATGGGGGCAGTAGTAAAGCTTGATTTCAGCAGACAGAATGCTCCATTTGCTTCTGTTGACCAATTAAATGGTTTCTTCGTGCTTGTGAGTTGTGTGAGAGGTTTCACAATCGCAGAGAAGTTCTTAATGAATTTCCTATAGTAGTTAGAGAATCCTAGGAACCTTTGTAATGCTTTGCGAGTGGTTGGCACAGGCCAATCCAGAATGCAGGATATTTTGCTCATGTCCATTTTGATTCCATTTTTAGATATAATATATCCTAGGAATAGTACTTCCTCTTTATGAAACAAACATTTTTTTGATTTAACATATAAGTTATATGCAAGTAGCCTTGACAACACAAGTCTCACATGTTTTATGTGCTCAGGTAAGGAATGAGAATAGATAAGTATATCGTCCAAATATACTACAACACAAACATCAAGCAAGTCTCTGAATATCTCATTTATAAACCGTTGGAAGGCTGCGGGAGCATTACATAGCCCAAATGGCATTACAAGGTACTCAAACAGTCCGTATCTGGTTCTGAATGCCGTCTTCCATTCATCCCCTTTACGGATTCGAATTAAATTGTATGCCCCTTTTAGGTCCAATTTTGAAAAGAAAGAAGCTCCACGCACCTGTTCGATAAGTTCAGGAATAAGAGGTAAAGGATAACGATCCTTTATTGTAATGGCATTTAATTGTCTGAAATCAATGATAGGCCTAAGGCTAGAATCCTTATTGCGGACAAAGAAGAGTCCAGCAGCAGTGGAGGAAGTAGAAGGTCGGATGAATCCTTTTGCCAAGTTCTCATCCAGATACTCCTTAAGATGAGAGAGTTCATCCTGCGAGAGAGGATAAACATGTCCGAAAGGCAACTTGCTATTAGGGAGTAGATCGATACAACAATCATAGTCCCTATGGGGAGGTAGCATTTGAGCGTTTTTCTCAAGGAAAACCTCCGATAAATCCTGATAACACTTGGGTATAATGTCATCCGGCACTACAGACAGGATCCTATCATATGTGGGGAGATTACACGTCGTTTCACAATAGTGAGAAGAGAAGGCTAGCGTTCTTGTTTTCCAATCGATGATTGGTTGATGTATGTGTAACCAGGGAAGTCCCAAAATGATTGGAAAATGTGGTGAAGTTAATACATCAAAGGAGGTGGTCTCCACATGAGACTCGTCAGCAGTTACAAGGAGTGCCTGTGTCTGACTGTTGATAGGACCAGAGGATAAAGGGGTACCGTTAATAAAACTAACGGAGACAGGTTTGGGTTTTGAAACAATAGGTATTTTATTAAGGGAGACAAAACAAATGTCAATGTAGTTTCCACAAGATCCTGTGTCGATCATAGCCTTGGTGGTGATCCTAGTTTGGTCCCACTGCAATGTTAAATGAACAAAAAGATAAGGATTAGAAAAGGAAGTTGTGAGTCCCCCTAGCAAGACATTTGAACACTCACCCTCTTTTCTGCGGACAAGGGGACAGCCGCTTATCAAATGATTTGGGGATGCGCAGTACATGCAAAGATGTTCGGTTTTCCTCCTGGCACGTTCAGAAGGGGTCAGAGGTGGGCGTATCATTCCTACTTCCATAGGAGTAGGGTCAGCAGGCGACATCCGAGAAGGAATGGAAAATGGTGAGCCCATCTTCTCAGCCTTTCTTTCTCGTAGTCTTCTGTCAATATTGATACTGGTCTGTATCAGTCCCTCTAGAGTGCCAGGTAAATCCGCTCGGGCGAGCTCGTCTTTAACGGCCTCAGATAGGCCGAGTCTAAACTGCGTTCGCAAAGATGTGTCGTTCCACCCTGAATCAGGGGACCATCTTTTAAAATTTGCCACGAAATCTTCAACAGGTCTCCTTCCTTGTTTTAAGGCCCGTGATTGGGTATCAGCGGTACTCTGCTTATTGGGGTCTTCATATAAACTAGCGAGTTGGGCTAGAAATAAAGGGTAAGAATTAAGGAGTGGATCATCCTTTTCAAAGAGAGCGTCTGCCCAGGCCCGGGGTTCACCCGTTAAATAGGAGATGACGGTACAAACCTTAATTTGGTCAGTGGTGTAGGTTAGAGGTTTTAACAAAAAAAGCAATCGACATGCGTTTTTAAATTCACGAAATTTGCTCCGATCACCAGAAAACACTAGAGGAGGGTTTATCTTAGGCTCACGGGGCTGAGCAGCAGAAAGCTGTGTGAGACGGCCAACCTGCTGTCTCAAGGTCTGATTTTCGTTTTGTACCTCTGTAAGCGCAAGGATCAATGCATCTACTTGCTGTTTTAATTGTAGTACATGAGTGGGTAATTCTGCTGAATCCATATTTTTTTTAATGGCTCGTTCAATCTGTAACGTTCATGTGTTTTTGTTAGTGGATGGATTTACAGCTGCAGAATTATTACACTCAGTAGCCTTGTAGAGATTCTGTTGAACAAACATATCCAACTCTCAGGACTTCATCACAGTGCACAGCCTGTTATGCAATATACATATAATCAATCAGATGTTTAATGGAGGGATAGAATATATGAGAATGTATAGATGAGAGACAGGCTATTGTATGGTGAGCACTAAGAGTAGTATTAGGAGAGTTGCAGGTGATGGTAAAGCAGATAGGTTCTGATGTCAAGTATAGTGCAGATGGTAAGAGGACACAGATGGAGTATACTTAGACAGAGTAACCTAGTGCAAGGATAGTTGAAGGTAGTCCCAAGAGCTGTCTATGCAGATGATAGTGAATAGATAGATACAGATAGTCCTGGTAATTGCAGTAGATGACAGTAGGAGATTGGTTAGTAAGGAATCCCCTGTGGGGTACTTATCACTTAGATAGGTTAGTAGTAACAGTGTCCTTAGAGAGAGGTGATCCCGTAGCGAGATACGGATCAGCAGCGAGGTTCCGGCTTCAGTTCAGCAAAGGGAAATGTCAGCAGCTCCGACTTCACAGGAGAAGGTGCGGTGAACATGTGGTTTGAACGAGCAATGAGTGAGAGAAAGCCGGCGATTGAAATAGCCGCTCATAGCGGCGCTCAGCAATGATGTCATCCGGTCTTAAAGGTGTATGCGTCTCTTGGATAACAAGATGGGACGCAATTTAGTAAGAGAGAAATATGGAACAAGGGTACCAGAGGTACCAGAACATTACACACAGATGGGTACAAAAATAAAATCTGACATGGTTTATAACCCTCCCTTACTCCACGGAAAATGAAAAAAAAAAACTTTAATCAGGGGAATTCATAAAGAGTGTCTAAGACACTCTTTAGAATTCCAACATGCCTGTTTGAATAGGTAGGTACCTGGGACACTTACTGCATGTGGAGCCACACTGAGGGTGAAGTGTTCATAGGGACTGTCAGGCCTCAGTGCAATTGTGTTTCCTCCCTGCTGCTGCTGGTGTCACATAGACAGTGCAGTGGTGGAGAGTTTTTATCTCCACCAGGGGGGCAGAACCTGAAGGGAGTTCACAGGCAATTTTTGCCCATCAGATCCTGTCCCCTTGTGATTGACAGCAGGCAATGGGTGGATCCTTGGACAGTAGACAGACTATTATTACCTTTAGAATCCACCAACTGCCTGCTTGTCAATATTAAGGAGGAAGCAGACCTGAGAGGGAACTCTACCAGGCCCTGAGCATTGCAGCATCACTGATGGCTGTCAGCTGTGAAGTTGACAGCATCCTTAACAACCAGTGATAGGGTAGCTGCAACAAATATGTCACTCTGCTACGCTGTGCACAGGAACAGGCACTGCTTGTCTCTGTACAACGACTTAGATAAGGTCTTAATTAACTCCAGTTTCTTTATCTATAAACTTGAAGTAATTATTTCTTAATTTGGTTTGTTTTGTTTTTTTCAAAGTACCACTATTAGGAACTACCTGAGTCTGCTGCACATGTTAGTAAAGTTAGTTAAATAGGGGGCAGTGATTTTTTAAATCTGGTGTAGGCTATTTAAAAGGGCCTTGGTGCCCAAGATGTGTTGGTATGGATTTATTGAAATACCCTAAATATAATATATTTGACTTTGCCTGAAGAAGGAAATGGGAGTTTTTCATACACTTTAAAGGACGTAAAGCAGTGAATGTGACATTCTCCAAACATTTACTGCAAGAGACACCTGTAGTGAATGCTTCTGTGAAAGTCCCTTTCAGACTTTACAGGGTTTACTGTACAGTGTTCAGATTAGGAGGATTGAGTGTTATGAAGTGTTATTAGGATACTTAAGTGTAAGTCATATTTTTCCACAATATATATATGTATATATATATATATATATATATATATATACACACACTCGTTTTTTTTTATAAAACAATTTACCAAATGAGAGACTGGAACATTTCACAAAGTGGTTGGGGACATATTGTTTTGCAATCCCACGCTTACCAGAACTGCAGAATCACAAAGGTCACAAAGGTTTCAAGCGCTCTTGGACATGAAGAAGGTAAAACCTTGATCATGGCATATGGCATATAGTTACCTTACCAAGCTGATAACTGATTGTGGTTCAAAGAGGTGCTTTAAGGCCAACTTAGCAGCCTAAATGAGATATATTAGTCACTGGCTGACAAATATTGATTTCAGATAAATGTTACATTCTGCTGCCTTTGTTATCTTTATTTCTACTCCACAAGCAGCTGAAGGTAATGTGTTATTTGTAAACGTAAAGCACTTCACATTAAGATCTCTCTATAAAATCCAGTGCATAATATTACAATTAGAAATAAATGGGTAAATATATTAACAGATATTTTTAGAGAAGTATAATAATACATTTAAAAAACAAAATAAACTAGGGCTCATAAACACAACGTTTTTAGGGTCTTGTATCATAGGACTGTAGAATAAATTACAAGTGATGCTGGTTTCTATCTTGACACCTCATCTCTTTGTTTTCCAAACAGACCTTGAGCCGATTTTTTAAGTCTTTCATACCTCATGCAAAATGCATAAAAGTATGTTCAGTTTACCATGTATTCTGTTAAATTGGATAAAGGATGTTACATTATATAGTTTCATATATTTATTAACTGGAAGCTGGGTTTCTAATGATGTATACACAAGCTGCAATAGCTATGCTAATTTTTTCCAAGTCTAACAAAAACAAAGTAACAAACCTTAAGCTGAACCGAAGAGGGATATATTCCCATGTGGATGCTACAATAACTTTATCAGACACTTTCATCACAATAAGCAGGCAAGGGGGGCTTTATTTTGAGGTTTTGGCACCTGCATAAACAAAAAAAAATCCTTTGGAAACTTCATAGGGGTTTTGAAAGTATGGTTTTCCTCTAATATTTATTTTTTACATTTCTTATCACAAAATTCAGTTGCCCTCAAACTCAGCCATCAATAATACTGTCATTATAGATTCAGATTCCAAAGTACAGTACCTTACTCTAGTAAAAATAAATATGCCGGATATCTACAAAAAGGACCCAGCTAAGGTGATGATGTACTGAATGTGCACAAATGGAGAGGGAGCGGTCCAAATTTGCAGTGTGAACAACAGTTAGAGTATGTAGCTTCATCAGTGGATATTCATGTCATCTAGCCCAAGGAAAAGGTTATAACTGTTTACTAAAACCAGAAACCCATATCAGTTAAAAAAAAAAAAATATGTCTTTTCTTACTGACATATGAGTCCAAGGGTGTTTACATTTTTACACTAAATCTAATCTATCCTCTTCCATTATAACAGTGGTTCTCAACTCTGGTCCTCAGGCCAGGTTTGCAAGATATCTAAAATACATCACAGGTGATTAATTTGCTGCTCAGTGATTGCAGTATTTTAGTCTGCATCTCCCCAAGGTAATACCTAAAATCTGGCCTGTTAGTGGGTCCTGAGGACATGAGTTGAAAACCACTGCATTATAACATTTAAACATTTCAGTTGCTGACTGGACAATACGTGATGTAAAGGTAAGATTTATAAGTGTAGATTTAGACATGCTTGCTACCCACCAATAGCTACATGTTGGGTCAATTTAGCCTTGGTCACTGTGGCATGTAAACATCCCTCTGTGCTGCCTATTGAAACTTAGGTTAGCAGGCTGTAAAAATGCACAGTTGAGCCCCCCCCCCCCAACCAACCAACCAACCAACCAACCAACCACAAGTATAAATGAGGCCTAAAAGAAAGAAACAACTGTATATTTAGGTAACATCCTTGTATAGCATCAGTAGGACCTTACCTACCACATACAGTACATCTACAAGCTACCCCGTTATTGAGAAACCAAAGCAAATAGAAATTCAGCCTAAATTAAAAAAACACCTTTTGAGAATTCAGTACTTCAGTATTCTGTATTCAGTATTTGGATTCAATAGAGCTGATTTACTAGGTAAGGAACAATTACTTTTTACATAGCAAAGTGATCATTCACTTTGCAGATTATATGTAAATAATGTAAATCTGTGTTTATTTTGAATTTCCAATCATGTGACTAACTCCTCTTCCGTACCTGTGCATAGGCTGAGGACCTCTGAAGTGCTGATCTGTTGCTGGTGAAATGTGAAATGTGGTGAAATGGTGTATCGTAAAAGCAAGAATGGTCTAGCATGAAGAATATAATGACTGTATTCATTCTGCACAGTCATCAGTAAACTTTCATTTTTATGTTTGGTTTTAATATTAAACATGTTCCTACCACGGGGTGCATAGTGGGGTTAAAATAGAGATCTCATATTCAATGCTATGCCCCTAATGGCAACTGAAAATATTACACAGGATGATTTCTTTAAATAGACCCCTTCCATGCGCTCCCTTGAGGGTTCTGAAGAAGCTTGCCGAAATTGTGGGCGGGTGAAAAATGTCAACCAAGAGATGCACTACTCATGGCCCATGAAGCACTCCTCACTACATAGAGAGGGCTAATGGAACCAGAAGCCCTAGGAATCTACAGAGCCAGCAATTGGAGTGGAACACTGCCTACATGCAAATGGAGCTAGCAAGGATTATTGTGACAGAAGAAACCAACTTCGGTGATGGTGCTGACTGATAAGACACCACCTGCCTACACAGCTGAAAGTACCTGAATGAGTGCGGTCGGGATCTACTTTAAGTTCACCGTGGCTCAACAAACTGGGAGTTTGTTTGTGATTTCCCAACTGCTTTACCCAGCTGTCCATTGCACTGATTACAGACTTTTAGTTCACAAATCACTGCACTGTCCCAAGTACTGCTCGTACACCTACCGGAGGAATCTAACCAGCATCCCGCTCAGACTGCACTAAACCCGGCAACATGATGGACATTCAGAACTGATCATCATGAGTACTTTGTTTCACATGATTTCTTTCACTTCTGAATACCTGTGATCAAAGTTCCTGTGATACAATATTCCTGGATGGGGGGGCGTGGCTTGGATGGCGCGGGGGATGGTAGCACACTGAAAGAGCTCCGCACCGATCCACCCCAGCGTCCTCAAGCAAAAATATCTCAGCACTTTTAAAGGCACAGGCGAAAGCTCGGTCCTTTGCCCTAACAAGACCAGACAAGACCACCACGAGGCCGACCTCAGCGAGGAGTCTCTCTTGGCTACTGAGGATATGGTAAGAGAGGAGCATTCCCCGGACCACCCCCTCACATTCACTGACATGATGGCTATTGCAGCCGATATTAAGAAAACTTTTGCCACAGCCATTACGAATCTTACTGCCAACAGCCTAGTTCTGACTGAGAAAATGGCCGCTCCGGGGACAGTGCAATTAAGAGGCTGGAGCACGCTTCTGACTCTCATGCTGCACACCTAATAGAGATGAATCGGAAGATTGAGGACTTGGACAATAGGGGGAGACGCAATAACATCAGAGTCAGGTGGGTCCCCGAATCCGTCCCCCCCCCCCCCGAGGATATCAAACAGGCCCTCCTCAAAATATTCAATAACCTCCTGGACAGACTGGATGAATCCCTAAAGGGTCCTGATAATCTACCACCCAGGGATATTATTTGTTGTCTGCAAAACTTTAGTCTGAAAGAGGAAATTCTTACTAAAGCAAGAAAGAAGGAGCACACATTTTTTCAGTGAAGATCCCATTTTTCTCTATCAAGACCTTTCTCCTATCACTCTCCGAAATAGGAGAGCACTGCGCCCTCTGCTGGAAGCCTTACGAATCAAGGGACATGCTTACAGGTGGAAGTTTCCCTTTGCCCTGAGTGTTACTTTCCAGGGAAAGACACACCTTCTGCGCACTCCCTACTTTTTGTGAGGCGCTGCAGATACCCCTCACAGAGACACCTGAATGGTATGCCGATTTCAAGACCCCTGATCTACGTGATAGCCCCATCCCCCCCCGCTTCTCCTCTTACGTCCCATGCCTCAACAAGTAGCAAGAAATTGAAGATGAGCAAGCATCCAACTGGTACTCCGGGCAGTCCGCTGACCCACCCCAGGACCCCAAAGACGCCAGGAACCAGAGCACGCCTCTTACTGACCCATTTCCTCATGGTGTATTCTTACTCACCTTCTTCCTGATTCTGCAAGATCTGAACTCACCAACTGATGGTTTAGGGCCGAGATCTTTGACCTACATGTTGTGGTTTTTTTTTTTGGGGGGGGGGAGACGTGCTCATACGTGCCTTTTTTTTTTTATGCCTCTTTTTGGGTTTGGGTTTTTAATGCTGAACCTGGTATTTGTCACTGTTTTTTCTCTTTGGAACTTTCCAATTTTTTTTTTCTGCAGCTTCCTCTGACTGATCCTCCTACCTACCCCGGCAATCAGTAGTTACGTTTTGGTTCTTTCACTCTAAGAACTCTGTACTGTTATATTACAACTACGTTACTTTTTTCGCCTTCAGTGCTTAGCATTGTTAGGCGTTGATACCTAGTGTTTCCTACGTTTGAGAATAGTGCATTGCCTCTTTGATTATATATTGTGTATTTCTGTGTATACTCACCCATACTTTTTCCTCTCTCCTTCCTCGTTTCTCTCCACCCTCTTTCCTATACGAGACTGTGCCTCCTCTTCTCTTTCACAGCTACCTCGGGACATACTCGTATCTCCTGGACCAGCATCTCCACTACTTGGCGGTCAGTGGAGCCCGTCTACCCTCATCTTCTAGCATCAATCTTCTGAGGTCAGTCCAATCAAGCCTGATTCCTGTGTGGTGAGTGCGGAGCCGACTTTCACACTTTACACATTCACCTAGGTACCATCATGACATTCTCTGCACTTGGGATAGGTTCCACACTGATTTCTTTCAACTGCAGAGGCCTCAACACGCCCAAGAAAAGGGCTTCTATCCTACAATCACTGAAAGTCGCTAGACCCAGTATTGCTTTTCTGCAAGAAATGCATTTTAGATCTAACTATGTTCCTAAACTGACTACTAACTACTTTCATAGGGCATATCATGCCACCTCACCTATCAAGAAGGCCAAAGGGGTTTCCATCTTGATTAGTAAAAACACTCCATTTGATCTTTGCTCAACAAATTAGCGACCATGAAGGCCGATTTTTTGATTCTGAAAGGCACTATTGCAGGTACACCAGTAACTCTGGCCAACGTTTACTTCCCTAACTCAGCACACATCACCTTTTGTAGGCAGATTATTGATGAATTGACCTGGTTTGCTTAGGGTTGTATTGTGCTGGGAGGGGTTTTTAATGTGCCACTTAACCCCTTGATGGACACCTCTAATGGCCACTCCTGTTTAAATATAAAATCCTAAAGAAACTCAAGGGTCTCCTGAACTCACTTACCCTGGTAGATACATGGAGAACCTTACACGCCGACACCAAAGACTTTACATATTACTCGCCTGCCCATAACAAATATTCCTGATGTAATTTCTTCTTTGTCACACAACGAGACCTTATGAACCTCTTAGCAGCGGAAATAGGGAACCAGACTGTCTCAGACCATTCTCCTATTTCTCTGACACTCGACTCTGGCTCTGGCAAAGCAAAAACACTTTTTAATTGGAGACTCAACCCCTCTCTGCTCGCAGATCCCACCATCCGCGATCATATCTCCTTGGAGATGGGGCATTTCTTCCAAGCCCATGCCACATCAACTGTTTCCCCGATTAAAGGTGTGGGAGGCTCATAAATGCACCATTCGCGGTGAACTTATCAAATGGGGCTCACGGGGAAAAGACAGAGGGATAAGGAAATTGCCACTCTCCTTACCCAAATTACATTATTAGAATCCCTACATAAACGCTCCCTGGCGAATGACACTCTCCAAGCACTCCTATTAGCCAGAAGGACGCTGATGCAACTTATGGAAACTAAAGCTAAACAATTATTGTTTTATCGCAAACATGTTTATTATGAACATGGGGACAAATCTGGGAAGTTTTTGCCCAGGGCGCTAAAGGAAGCTCAACTCGCATCTAACATACATGGTATTAGAAATCACGAGGGCAAGCTTGATCATGCTGCCCTCCTGATTGCTAAGCACTTCAATGCATTTTACTCCAACCTTTATAACCTACCGGCACAACACAAACCAGCTTCTCTGCTGGGCAACAGGACCACGATTATCAATGAATTCCTTCAGAACAGTAAACTCCCTCATATCTCCTTACCTGAATCTATGTCCCTGGAACAACCTATTATTGAAGAGGAATTACTACTGGCCATTGGCTCCCTTAAGCCCAATAAGAGACCTGGACCAGATGGCCTTACTGGCCATTATTACAAGACCTTCACACAACAACTTGTGACACCACTCCTAGCCACTTATAACACACTGCTCACTGATCATGATGTCTCAAACTCCTTAACCCAAGCCCAAATTAAAGTAATACCTAAGTCAAATAAAGATGCGGCGGAATGCTCTAGCTACAGACCCATCTCCTTGCTAAACTTCAACCTTAAATTGCTGGCCAAGATTCTGGCTAATGGCCTCAAGCCTTTTCTGGGGAAACTGATTGGTCCGGAGCAGGTGGGTTTCATGCCTGGCCGAGAAGCCTGAGACAATGTATTGAAGATGGTGAGTCTGATTCACAAATGTCACCTGGATAAGACAACATGCTCGGTGGATTAATTCACTCTATCACAATCCCACAGCCAGTATTAAGATTAACGGAATCTTTTCAGATCCGGTGCATATTCGCAATGGCACCCGTCAGGGGTGTCCGCTTTATTCATTCTATCCCTGGAACCTTTCACTCGCACCATCAATCAACACTCTTCCATTAGGGGATTTTCCATAGCAGTTAGGGAATATAAGATTACTGCCTACGCAGATGATCTGCTCTTTTATATCTCCCAGCCCTCCACATCAATCCCCAATCTACTTGAAGCTTTTAAAACTTACGGTTATGTCTCTAATATGAAGATAAACTACCACAAATCAAAAGCCCTTAATCTGACCCTTACCTCACAAGACGCCTCGACTATTCAACTTTCGTGTTCGTTCAGGTGGGACCCTACCGCCATACGATATCTAGGGGTCATGATTACACAACACCCTAAAATGAACAGACTCCCTGGTTTCTAGGATGTTGGAAACCCTGGGTCCTGTTCCGTTCCACTCCTGCTGGCCATGAGCTTTTGCCAAATGACCCGAGATAGCTGTCTCTCTCTCTCCTTGTCTCTCCCCTTCACACTTTCCTTTCTCGTTAAATGTATCAAATTTATGCCTCAACTATATGATACAGGTGAAATTCCCGAGGCATCCTGATTATCTGTATGCCATCTCCTCCCCTATATCCTACCCTATCTGGTAAACTCTTCCATGGTTTGGAAGTTTAATCGCTACTACTTCACTTGGTTGACATCATTCTTGCACTTGTTGTTGTAGCTTGGAATTGCCTTTGAGTCATATATGATATACTATTCCTGCTACCATTTAGTGTACTTGCACTATTCTTTCAGTTTCACAACTGTTGTTTGCATACTTGTCTTTAACTACCATCTGTTAATACACGTGCATTCATGTACTTTTTTTTTATGAAATCCCTGCACTTCTGACATGACTTTACCTTTGTTTGTGTTAACCTTGTTATTGTTTTGTACTTCATGTTCATAATAAGCTCAATTGATGCAAAAAAAAAAATATTCCGGATGCACCGACAGTGTTCCCATACCCTACACTATTACGAGGGGATGCATCAACCTCACTTAGTGAGAAATCAGTTTCCACTAATATAGAGAAAGCTGTTCCCCCTGCTCCTAGTAGTCAAAGTGAAGGAGGTCATTGTCACTATCCCATAAGGACACAATCATCCTGCACTTTTCTATTATATTGTTGATTGATATCGCTCAGTTGAGCTCTCTACCCGATTGATTCCAAACTTGGGTAGAATACTGTTAACCCCTCGCTCTATCAATTTTGGTGAGAGCCAATACCAATGTTGTTATTGTGGTGAGAGGTGGAGGGTTAATATTATTGTGTAGCTGTTACTTTTTTTTTGAGTCCAATAAAATTTGTAACATTTTGATACTGCATACCATCTGGGGCCAAAGGGCCTGGTATGGACCGAGGGGGGGACTCCACGCTGTTTTTTTTCTGACTTTTCTTATACCGGCATTCTTTTGTTTACATTTCATTTCTCAGTGGGGAAGCCTGCTGACAACTGATCAGTGATCGGTTGTTTAGGACACGGCAGACGGCTTTCTGGCCCTCTCCTTAACAACCAGCTATTCTTAACACAGAATTCTAATTGGTCAATAATTTTTGACCAATCCGAGTTCGGATAGCTCTGAAAATTTGGAATTTGTTTGAAAATTAATAAACAAAACAAAATTAAATGAAATAAGACTAAACTAACAGAAATTCTGAAACAAAATTAAATTAGTAACATAACAAATCTATCTGAAATGAAACTAAACACATTTTTCCATTCTGCAGATGTCTAGAGCAGAAATGGAGATAAGGAGAACTCACAGGGAAATATTCTGCTCTCTATCTTGTGGTTATTAACTGCTGAAATCGGCATGGCAGTAAGATTGCACTATTTCCAGATGCTCTCTGGCAATGATCCCAGAGAGCAGAGGGGAGGAAAGAACAGGAGGGCAAATCTCCAGACCACCAGCACAAACCCAGAAGCTCTGTGGAAAGGGAGGGCAGTCCACACTACTCAATGCTGGAATTTGAAAAGGAAGATATGAAAAGAAGGAAATTGATAAGCATCAGCAGCTCTTTACCTTTAGGCCCATTTTGACACTTGTACCACTCCAAAGTTGCACCGACTTTGGAGTGCAACTTTGATACCACTTTGATGCAGCTTTGGATGGGTGCAACTTGGATAAGACTTTGGCTTTGACCAGTTTTAGGCCCCTTTCACACTTGTGTGACCTAAAAGTCATGCAATTTTGCCACGATTTTACCACAATTTTCCCCCACAATTTTGATGCAATTTTGCTGCGATTTTGACTGGACTTGAAGCAATGCCTATATCTATGGACCTCAAAATGCATCAAAATTGGACCAAAGTAGTGCAGGGACTACTTTGAAGTCGTTACAATATGAACGGTCGCACTGATATGAACGGTAGTCTTTGGAAATCATGGAGTATGACTTGTCATGTGACTTTGCAGTCCCAAGTCGCAGGAAAAGTCGCACAAGTGTGAAAGGGGCCTTAATGAAAAACTGTTGCACTCAAGTTGCATAGTTGCATTGTATAACAATCAGGTATGACTTTAATGCAACTTCTGAGGCCCTCAAGTTGCATGAAAGTCAGGCCAAAGTAGAGCATGAACTACTTTGAAGTTGCTGCAACTTTAAGTTGCACATATATGAATGAGTATTATTGGAAAACATGGGGAACAACATGTCGTGCAAGTCTGATATCCAAAGTTGCATGACAAATTGCACAATTGTGAAAGGGGCCTAATGAAAACCTTAACCAACCAGTTTGAGGGGCTGGAATAACCCCTTAGACTTTGACATTGAAAACAGAGATCTCCTCTCAAAAAAGTCAGCTGAAGCACATTATATCCAGAAGAGATGATATCAGTCCCACACAAACTTCTCATTCAGTTTGCTAGCTTCAAATAAAATCTAACAATCACACAAATATTATTAAATCTCTTATGTATAAGATGGGAGAACAGGGAAACAGATACCATCATAACAACCTAAGGATACATGGGATACCTGAAGCCAGTGAAGACCTGCAATGCAGTCCTGGTCAGACCAGGTACATTTTAACTTTAAAAAAGTGCACAGAGCACACTGACCTTGAGGCTTATCCACTGAAAATACTCAAGATGTCATTTGCCTGCCCCACTTCTACTTTGCCATTGAGTTTATTCTCCTGAAGAGCAAATACATCAAATCTGTTTTGAAAGAATTCTGATCATTATTTGCCCAGATTTATTATTATTAGGATTATTGACAGTGGCCTGTGCATAGGGGCGCCAGGGTGCCGCCCCGCCTAAAAAAAAAGGAAAGAAAAAAAAAAAAGATTACAAAAAGAACAATAAAGTTTTAAAAAAAAAATCGCGTTCGCCGGCCTATGTGGTGGCTATGGGGGGGTGGGGTTTACGACCCAGCAGAGGCGCCGATTGGCTGCCTTCTGGGACGTAACCTGGGCGCAGGTCATAGCGCTAGGACACCCCCACTTTCGTGATATCCTGGCTGTGATTGGTCCAGTCTCCAGCCTGGACCAATCATCATCCAGGACATCCAATTGCTGATCCCGCTGACGTCGCAATGGGGGCAGTGCCGGTGCATGCGTCAGTCACGCACCGTCACTGCCCGATCTCCTTCCCGCCGCCCGGACCGATCGGAAGACCCAGAGAGCCCGCCACAGTCAAAGAAGACTGAAGAGGACGAGACAAGCAGCGCCGTGGACAGTTCCCGGAATCCCGCCGCCGTCAGAAGAAGAGGACTCGAGGAGAGGAGCAGCGCCGTGGACGTCTCGCAGGCAGCCCAGGAGGAGAGCAGGTAAGTGATTGAAGCTGACCTGTTACCTCACCTGTGCCATGCCTATACCATCACCTGTGCCATGCCTATACCATCACCTGTGTCATGCCTATACAAGCTCTGTATCAGATTGCAATGATGCTATGTTTATACTTTATTATGTGCTGATCATGAACTGGACAGTAGATGCACCAGTCCAATTATGATTCACCTTCAGCTCCCCTAAATGGACCCCCCTCCGCACACTGGTGGGGGAACCTGTCATACATTGGCATTTGTGACCCTACAATAGGGCCATTTTGTCAGCTCAATTTTTTTATGCATTTTCCAATGTTCTGCCCTGGTTTATGTTCTTAGTTATATTGCTTAACTATGTACTGAAACCTTGGATTTTGCCTTGACTGTGAGAAGACACAAGCTCTTTCAAAAATAAGGGGGAAATGCATGCTTGCAAGAAATATATTTTTTAGATGTCTGCACTCCTAAGGTTGTTCTCCATAAAGTACCTGACTTGGCCCTTTAGTAACTCGTCAAAACTAAGTCATGTGGTTTTGTGGCTCCTTTAAATTAGATGGCGAGTTTAGAAAAACAGAGGACAGTTTTCCTTTTCTTAAAGGTAAAATTGGGTAAACAATAGGGATGATCGAACGGTTCGGGTCCACCATCGGTTCGGCCCGAACATTGGGTGTTCGAGGTTCGGCCGAATTTAGAACTTTTTGCCCAAAAAGTTCAGAATTCGGCAACCAGAACCGACCAAAATGCAATGCTTCAGGAAATGGGCTTTAAAAGCCTGTGATTGGACCAGAACCATTAGCAAAAGCCAATTGAGGGGGCAGGAGAATGCTAGGAATGTGATTGGAGTGACTAGGGGGTCCCTAGACCAATCATTAGTGAATACGCCCCCCAGTATATAAGATAGCCCCCGCCATATTCCTAGCATTGTTATACTGGACATGGAAGAGAGTTGAAGCAGTTCTGTTAATTTTACTTTAAAAGTGTCATTTAGCATTTATTAGTGTGAGGAAAGGGATATCTAGTGTAGTTAGAGTGCTCCTTTACACTTAAGTTAGCTTCAAAAATTTAGTTTCTGTAGAGAAAGTGTTAAGTGTAAGGGGACCGTAGTGTAGTGTAGGGTTAACTGGCAGTGACTGCTATGGCAGGGTGACAAAACCCTTCCATAGCAGAGTGACCGCTATAGAGAAATGATCATTTCTCTGAGTTGCTTCGGGACAGGAATATGGCTTCTCACCAGCAAGCATTTTTCATGCTGCAGGGGTTGCCACTGCCAGTGCTTTTTTGAGGACATGTTTGATGTCAGACATGACATCTGAACATGTGTATAGGGGGTATATATATACACATATATGTCTGTATATATACCCCTAGACATATATAGGTGTGATAGTAGTAGAAATATATGCTTGCGCTAATGAAATCATTTACAGTAATATATTTCTGCTACTATCACACCTATATATGGCTAGGTGTCTATATACATATAATTATGTGTGTATATATACCACTATACACAAGTTCAGATGTTTTGCCTGCCTCAAAAGAACCCCAAAAAATGCCAAAAAAACGCTAGCGTAAAAAAAAAATGCCCAGGTGTGTTTTTGCTGGCATTTTTTGGGAGTTTTTGGAGGCAGGCAAAACATCAGAACTTGTGCACAGTACCACTATACACAAGTTCAGATGTTTTTCCTGACTGCAAAGAACCCAAAAAAATGCCTGCTATTAAACCGGCAAGGTGTGAAAACCGAGAAGCCAACTCCCTGTGCTGAAAGTGTTCTAATACAAACGATCAATTTTTAAGAACTTTTTTTGTGTGCTTTCGTATCTGGGGGGTCTAAAGGGTGTACCTGTGAAGTTTCAGCTCTGTAGCATGTCCATGATGTTCTAATACAAACAATCTTTTTTTTTATGGTTCTGGACATGCTACAGAGCTGAAACTTCACAGGTACACTTTTTAGACCCCCCAGATACGAAATCCAAAGTAAAAATCAAAAAATCTCTTTTTTTAAAAATTTTTCAATAATTGGCTTTTTTATCAAAAATTTGCCTGAAGATGCAGACCGGTGGTGCGCCTCTGGGACCCTTCTCTGCTCTGGGCAGGGTGGTAAGCCCTGTTATGGGACCTCTTTTTTTACTTCATTTTTTCCTTTATTGTTTATTCCTATGTGTCAGGGTTTCTTTAGGATGTTTACTCACTGTGTCTTGTTGAGTGCGGTTTTTTAGCTGGGTTCACATTTCTTGCAGTCCGCTTTGTTCCCCTGCTATCGGTGTCCAGCGGCTCCCGGTCTCGCCGCAGCCGCGTCTGCGGCCGCCGCTTCCGGGTTGCGCAGCGCTTCTGCGCATGCGCGGTAGCCGCCGGTCACAGGATTCAGTGCGCATGCGCGTGGATGACGCGTGACGTCACTCGCGCATGCGCGGTTGCGATCGGCGGCCGCGAGGCGGCATATTTAAAGCCTGTTGTATGTCAGAGCTGGTGGGAAGGTCGGCACGTAGATACAGCCTCCCCCAGACTCTGACTGGCGTTTATAAAGGTAAGAACCTTATTTTAAAAGGATTTATTGGCGGTTTTTGCTCCATTTGGAAAAACTTGGTACAATGTGTGTCCTTTTATATCTAACTGTGGAAGAGTTTTTTCGCCTTCTGTTGTACTGATCATGGACGCTTCTCCGCCCCCTAGTGGCCAGCCCGCTCATACCAGGTATGTGCTGGGCATTTAAGGGGGGGGAGGTCTCTCTGTTTGCTCTTATATATCGCTACATATGTATCTCTCCAGCTCTTCTAGGTCTGATCAGCAGCCTAGCGCACGCAGCGATGACAGACGTTCAAAGTCGCATCACCGGCACTCCTCATCTAGGTCCAGGCGCAACTCCCCCCATAATAGGGGACGTGATGGCAAAACTTCTGGTTCAACACATCATGGCCGTTCTGAGCACCCGCACGGGAAGAAATGCTGGGGATGTGGTACCATAGTAACGGATGGTTCCTCTCTGTGTAAACCCTGTTATGCCCAAGCCACAGGTGAAAGGGAGAAGTCGGACCATCATATTGAGGAAGTGGTGCGCAGAGTCCTCAAAGACTCTCTAGCTGAGTTACAGAGGCCGAGTACTTCTGCAGGGCCATCCCGCTCTCCGGAAAGAGATCTTTTGGTTCAGGATCCTTTTGAGTCCTCTCAACCCAGCCATCCTTCTATCCTTCCGTCAGAGTCCGAATCTGATTCAGATGACTCCGGTTCAGGATTTGAGTTCAGCCTTGTCTCACCTCTAGTGAAGGCGGTGAGAGAAGCCCTTGAATGGGAAGATCCAGCTGTCTCCTCCCCAAAACAACAAAAATATTTCAAGCAGCTATGCAAAGAGTGCTTGGACTTTCCATTTCTAATGGAGCTGGGAGATATAATTACAGAAGAGTGGAGCAAAGTGGAAAGGAAAAATTCCTTGACCACAAAAATGGCAAAATTGTATCCATTTAAACAAGAAAAGGTGAAGTACCTGGAATCTTCCCCAAGTGTGGATGCAGCTGTGATGCGTCTGGTCAAGCATGTCACCCTTCCAATGGAGGATACAGCCTCTTTTAGGGATCCGTTGGATAGGAGGATCAACGCTGACCTTAAACGAGCATATCTTTCGGCCGGCATGGTCTGTAAGCCAGCTTTGGCTACAATTTCAAAGGCCATGGAAGTCTGGATTAATGCCTTCGAGGGCACTCTTGGAGGAGTTTCGGAAGAAGTGTTCCAGAGCTCCCCAATCCAGGAGCTGAAGATGGCTGCGGGTTTCCTGGGGGAGGCATCTCTAGACACCATTCGCCTTTTGGCTTGAGTTATGCTGGCTTCTGTTACGGCTAAACGCGCCCTTTGGCTTAGGCCTTGGGTTGCTGATGCTGCTTCCAAACAGGCATGGTGCCGGATTCCCTTTGAGGGTTCTTCCCTCTTTGGGAACAAATTGGATGCAGCCATAACTCGGGCCACGGGTGGAAAATCTGGGTTCCTCCCTCAGGATAAACGCCCAGGCGCTCAGAAGCGCTCTTTCCCAAGAAGACAAACTACCAATCGTTCCAGGGAAGCACGCAGCTACAGACCAGGCAAGTCCTACGGAAGAGGTTAGAAGTCGAGGCAATCCACCTTCCAGAAAGGCTCAAAAGGCTCTTCGTCTGGTGACCGGGAGGCCACCAAATCCTTTTGAGGTTGGGCCCGTCCAGGCCTTCCCGGTAGGGGCCAGGTTGCTCCAATTCGGGATGTCTGGGCGGCCTCGATCCAGGATCCCTGGGTGTTAAACATCGTGTCCCAGGGACATTCGTGGGCGTTCGACAACGTTCCCAAACCCAGGTTTGTCGCAACCTCACTTCCTCCTTCGGCAGAAAAAAAGAAGGTTCTTCTCGCTTACGTGGACTCCTTACTGGTTCAGCGAGCTGTTGTGCCAGTTCCCGATGCAGAACGAGGTTTGGGAATCTATTCACCTCTGTTCCTCGTCCAGAAGAAGAACGGCACCTGGCGCCCGGTAATAGACCTCACATATCTCAACAGGTCTATCCATCAAGAAAGGTTCAAAATGGAGTCCCTCATCACAATACAACATTCGGTTCTCCCAGGAGATTGGTTGGCATCGATCGGCCTAAAAGACGCGTACTTCCACGTTCCTGTGGCAAGAGAGTACCATCAGTTCCTCCGGTTTGCTGTAGGTCATGCTCACATGCAATTTACGTGTCTTCCCTTCGGGCTCTCAACTTCGCCTCGCACGTTCTCGAAGACCTTGCTGGCAGTTGTGGCTCTCATCAGGACCAGAGGCATCAGATTGCATCATTATCTGGACGATCTCCTCCTTCTGTCCCAGGACAGACGTCAGTTACTCTTGCATCTGGAGCAAGTGATCTCTACGCTTCAGGAATTCGGTTGGATTCTGAATCTAGAAAAGAGCCATCTGGTGTCTACGCAGTCGCTGGTGTTTCTTGGGGCACTGTTCAACACGGTGAAGTGCACCATTTCCCTGCCAGAAGAGAAAATTCCTGTAGTCCAGAGCAGGGTGGCTCACGCTCTCGCTGCCTCTCGTCTCACTGCTCGTCAGTGTCTAAAGGTAGTAGGGACGCTCGTAGCCACCTCACCCATGGTGAAGTGGGCTATGTGGAAATTGAGACCCTTCAGAAGGGGTTTCTCCAACAATGGACGACGGAGAACTTGTCACAAGTTATTCACCTGACCCCATTCATGAAGGGATGCCTTCCCTGGTGGTTACGCCGTACAAATCTGACCAACTGCCACTCAATCGCTCCAATTTCCTGGATTACGATAACCTCCGTTGCCAGCAGTACCGGTTGGGGAACCCACTGTCTGTCCAAAGTGGCAAAGGCAGATGGAACTTTCCCGGTCACGGAGTGGTGTCCAACTACGAGCTGCCCTCAAAGCCCTTCAGGCTTTTCACCATCTAACGCAGGGGGCCTCAGTGCTGCTAAGGATGGACAACACCACAGCAGTGGCTTATGTCAAGAGGCAGGGAGGAACGCGCAGTATGTCTCTCCTCCAAGAAACAGAGCCGATGATGACATGGGCTCAGCATCATCTGGCCAATCTTTCAGCGGTCTTTGTCCCGGGAGTGTTGAATGTGGAGGCAGACTTCCTATCCCGTTTCCAACTAGACAACAACGAGTGGTCCCTCCATCAGGAGGTGTTCAACTGGGTGCTGTCCCTGGGGATTTCGCCAGAAGTGGACCTGTTTGCGAGTCCACGCAACAAGAAGCTTCAGAAGTACTACACGAGGTTCAGAGATCCTTGAGCCTTCGGAGTGGATGCCCTCACGGACAGGTGGAACTTCCAGTCTGCTTATGCTTTACCACCAGTGCCAATAGTACTCCAATTCCTGCGGAGACTGAAGATGGAGGAAGTAGAGATCGTGGCAATAATCCCCTTCTGGCCCAACAGGCCATGGTTTCCCCTGCTGTCCCTTCTCAGCTTCAGGGATCCAATCCCTCTACCTCTCAGGTCGGACCTTCTATCTCAGGGTCCTACTCTACACCCATGCCCTGCACGGCTGCACCTCAGGGCTTGGTTCTTGAGAGGGGGAGGTTGAAAGCTCTCGGATGTCCAGAAGAGGTGATCCCGACTCTCATGAGTTCAAGAAGACCTAGCACCAACAGGGTATATGAAAGGATATGGGCCAGGTTCATGAGTCATCAGGCCCAGAGGTCAGGTCCAGTAGGTACACCTACTATTCAGCAGATTCTAAGTTTCTTGCAATCTGGTCTGGATCTGTTCCTCTCGGTTAGTTCTCTCCGGGTGCAAGTCTCTGCCATTTCAGCCTTCATCGGAATTCAGTGGGCAAGTCATCATCTGATTCAGCAATTTTTTAAGGGCGCAGTCAGGCTTACGCCTCAGAGAAGGCCGAGATTTCCAAAGTGGGATCTCCCATTAGTTTTGGACTTTTTTTCTTCAAAGGATGTTGCCTCCATGTCTATCAAGGAACTTACGCTGAAGACAGCATTTTTGGTGGCCATTACCTCCGCTAAGAGGGTTTCTGAGATACACAATTTGGGTCACAAAGAGCCTTTTCTGACCTTTTTTCAGGACAGGGTGGTCCTAATCCCTATGCTAGGGTCAAATCCAAAAGTGACCTCTGTCTTCCACGAAAATGCTGAGATAGTTCTTCCCACCTTCAGAACTGATGAGGAATCTTCAGTCCATCCTCTAGACGTGGGCAACACTCTAAGTCAATATTTGGAGGCCACATCCTCCTTCCGCCAATCAGATTTCCTTTTTGTTCTGCTCCATGGCAAAAAGAAAGGAATGCGTGCATCTTCTAGAGCAGTGGCTGCGTGGATCGTTCAAGCTATCCAATGGGCGTATAGAGCGAAGGGCTTGGCTCCTCCACAGGAGATTACAGCGCACTCTACAAGAAGCGTCGCTACGTCTTGGGCAGCTTCCAAACACGTCGTGCCTGATGTGATCTGCAAAGCAGCATCCTGGTCATCTGTTAATACTTTCCTTTCCCATTATTGTATTGAACCTGCTGCTTTATCTTCCGTTAATTTTGGCGTACAAGTCTTGTCAGTTGACAGTGCCAATTAAAGTTTTCTTTGTTCAGCATCTTCCCACCCGGGAGTGTATAGCGAGATATTTCCCGAACGTATGCTGCCATGGAGTCTGTCAGGAAAACGGAAAATTGATATCAAATACTTACCGTAATTTTCCTTTCCTGATGGACTCCATGGCAGCAGGAGTCCCCTCCCAATTCCTGAGTAGGCTAGTTACAGAACACTGATGCTGAAAGGGAGCAAAGATTTATGGGAGTGGGGTCCTATGAGGTAGGAGAGGAGGCGGGGCCTACCCGAACGTATGCTGCCATGGAGTCCATCAGGAAAGGAAAATTACGGTAAGTATTTGATATCAATTTTCCGTTTTTTTATCAAAAATGACAATTTTTAAGAACTTTTTTTGTGTGATTAATAGTTAATGGGGCATGACCCAGAACCCTAGTGACTTTTTAGGGGCATTTATTGGGTTTTAGGGCTTAAAAATTGTGTTTTTTGATTACCAAAGTTTGGGTCCCATTGATTTCAATGGGGTTCTGAAATCCGGGCCGAACTTTCGGGAAGTTTGGATGTTCTGGCCGAACCGAACTTTTCAAAAGTTCGATCATCCCTAGTAAACAACAGTAACCTTAGCAAATTTGTCCCTGCATAAATAAAATAACTCTGTACCAAGGGCGTAATATAATATCTAGCCAGCTGCAGTCACAATGTTCTCTGTGGAGTGTGTAAAACAATTACGTGTGTGACTGTGCTTTAAATATTAAGTGTTAAAATACATAAAATAAGATGGTTATATTACTAACACTGTGTGACAATGTATCTAAAAAATATCCACTTTCAAAAATATTGTTATTAAAAAAATTATACTGCTCAGTTCACAAACAATGTGCCCATAATAATTCATAAATCGATATGAACAAAAAACAAGTTCTTAAAGTGGAGCTCCACCCAAAAGGGGAAGTTCTGCTTTATGTACTCCACCCCTGTCACATTTGGCATGTCATTTTTTTTTGGGGGGGGGGAGGGGGAGCGGGTACCTAGTTTTGACAGGTACCCGCTCCCCCTTTGGGTGAGAACGTCTAGGCAATCCGAACGGAAGTTCTCCTCTCCCCTTCCCTCCCTGTAGTCTTCTGGGACAAGTCACAGGTCCCAGGAGATGGCCAGACCATTCAGGAGGCACAGCGCGGCTCACGCATGCGTAGTGGGCACCCGGCTGTGAAATAACCAGCTGTCACAGCCAGGTGCCCACGGTTAAAATGCTGGCATCGGGGAGAGAAGATTATTGGAAGGGAAAACTTGGGTGAGCACATCGCTGGATCCTGGGACAGGTTAGTGTGTGTTTAATAAAAGTCAGCAGCTACAGTTTTTGTAGCTGCTGAATTTCAGTAAACACAAAAACGATTGGCGCTTCTCTATATTGTCCACCTTCAAGTGCAATGTGTGTAAAATGTTTTGAAATAAAATAAAATAAAATCATAAAATAATCTTCTTTGTTCAAAATGTGATATGCCTATCACCTCTTCAGGTAAATGACTCGCCTCTTTGTCATACACTCAACAATCCACTTCAAATCTTGTTGGAGCACTACCTTCAATAATGGCCTGTCATGCGAGGTTCTCCAAGTTCCAGACAATTTAAATCACATCTAAATCTCCTCTTCATGAATAATGATAATGGTCTCATTCTGTACTATGGAAGGGTCAAAAATCCTATACCCTGTGGGGCAAATTTATTGTGCATAGTTCTAAAATAAAACACCATTTGGAAGGGGAAAAAATTGGTTTGTTAGACTGTACTGCTCCAAAACTAACAAATCTCCTCCTTTCCCTTAAGAAATAGCTTTAAACTATAAGAACGTTTTACAAAATTAATCAAAGTACTACATGGGAGGGAACAGGCCTATACAATCATATAATGGAGGACTTTACTGAAGTGGAATTGTCCTAAATAATGTTGGGCCTTTAGTGGCATTAATAAAATGAACATCCCGACATGAGTGTTTTCAACACTGGAAATAACTATGCCTGCAGGTTTTCTCAGCTCTTTAATCTGTAAGTTTATGGCCTACATGTGGTCACAAAAAAAGAAAGAATACTTGCTGGAGGTAAGGGCTCCCTGAATATTCATTAATATTATGAAGCTTCTGTACTTAACACAGCCTTAGGTATGGTGTATAGAAAATCTTAGAAAAAATTGTTGGAGGTGGGAGAGGTTTTTACAGGCAAGGAACCAGGCACACTGCTATGGGTAGACTAATTTCATAATCTAGAATTTATGGCCACAGCTATAACCATGAAAATTTACAAAATTTGGGGTGGTCCAAGAAAAACTAGGAGAAGAACTCCCTAATATCTCTATTAGGCTAACCCCGAGTTATCACCAGGCCTTCAAGTCAACAACACATTACAATACTGGATTGTGGAGATCTAATTATGTTTATATAACATCAAGAAAAGTAATATGATTCTTGAATTAACTAACTTGAGAAACCACTGGGGCCATACAACCCAATATTATTGAAAGGTAATTATGTAATTACTAATTGTCAGATGGTAAAGGAAGAGAGTATGAGTAGATGAGACTTTCAGGTTTCATCCCTCTACTGAGGGTGTGGATTAGGGATGAGCTTCGAATTAGAGTCGAAGCTAAGTTCAACTCGAACATTGGTCGTTCGATCGTTCATCGAATGACGAACAAATGTGCTTCTTTGCGGGAAATTCGAGATCCCATAATGCACTGTGCGCGCGCCGCGCATTCATCCCGTTATGTTATTGGCCAAAGCATGCACTGCATGCTTTGGGCAATCAAATGATCTCTCCCATGATTGGACTAAAGGCAGGCTGCCTTTAGCCAATCATGGCTCAGGGGCCAAGTACATGCCCCACACTACATAAAGGATGTGTATAAAGAAAATTGTACGCAGGATCTGTGAAAAAAAAGCTGCTACCTTAGAACCAATTGGTGATGAACTTATACATAAAAAATCAGGTGCGCTAAATTTATATGTGTCACAAATCAGAGGTGGGAAGAACACTATAAGAAATGTCACCCTCACCCCCGAGGTGTGTACCGGGTTACTTATACAGTAGACTGTATTTGCACTGTGAATGGATGTGCATCAAAGTGCAAAATTCCTGTGATGAGGTATTATCAGCACTCTATTAAACAAATGACCGTGCTAAAATAAATTGTGAGCATACACGACTACAGATGCAAATAATAGGTAGACCCGTGAGCAACCAATCCAATCAATGGCCCTCAAAGAGGTCGTGACAAGTAGTGAGTGTGTTAATCAACAAACTTGAACCAATAACAACAAAATTGTCTGTGCGTGAATAAAACAGTATCCCTCAATGGGGCTATACCGCTGAAACAAAGATTAACACCACTGTGAAGTGTATAGTAGAAAAAGAAATGTCTCTAGTCCCAATTGCATCCAGTAGGGATGTAAAAAGTCCTGAAAAGGAATCCTCTTGAGACTATCAGGCGCAGATAGATCCGACCACCTCAGTGGAGACTAGCCCCTTACCGAAATAGGATGTGAGAGCGTTCGTGTCAGCTCAAATATAGGATGGATGCTCAGGAGGAGGGAAGAGTGACACACTCAGATATGGGGAGAGTTCAGCCTCTTACCGGATGTAAAAATTAGCAGGGCTCATATGTACACTCCTCTACTGGTGGTTCTCCTCAGTCCTGGCACTCTGGGCGGTATTCCTCTATGGCCACAGCGAAGTATTCCTGATATATCTCATAAAGATAGAAGCCAGACCATAGTGCAGTACCAATGCAGTACCAATGGTAATTTATTAAGAACACAATAGGGTGCACTTACATTTAGTCATCTTTCTATATCGTATGGAAACAAACGCTGGTGCGAGAGAAACCGTGGCCGCCTGCAGCGCGGTCCACGGCGACTGGTGATGACGATGCGGCGCTCCTCTCTGACACGTTTCCTCCAAATCGGACGTCAATGGAGATAGGAGCGCCGAGATAAGAGTAGCTTTTTTGGAGTTTGTCAGACAGTGCAGAGAGACATTCCAAGCAGTGTAGGGAGGGAGGGACAGGAACGTGTTTGAGGCAGGGAGTGAATCGTTTCTTTGCAGTTTGCCAGACAGTGCAGCGCCAGTGACACATTCCTAGCAGGGAGGGAGAGAGATGTGTGCTTTTTACAAGTTCAGAGAACAGATAGTTAGAAGTATATTCAGTAGTGCATACCATAGACCATATACCACACATAGATCTCTTTATATAGGGCTATCGATTACATCATATCAGTGAGAGTATTGATAATCGGTCACTTGCGTACACCCAAAAGCAGCACAGCTCATCTATAGGGCTATAGATTACATCATATCAGTGAGAGTATTGTTAATCGGTCACTTGCGTACATCCTATAAGCAGCACAGCTCATCTATAGGGCTATTGATTACATCATATCAGTGAGAATATTGTTAATCGGTCACTTGCGTACATCCTAAAAGCAGCACAGCTCATCTATAGGGCTATAGAGTACATCATACCAGTGAGGCGGTTGGTGGACAGGTTTAATTTCCGTTGAATGTCAGATAAGCGAGCACTGGCATTGAACAAATGGCGGAAATGGCCACAGACTTTTGTGGCCTGCCTTAGGAGATCTTGGAAACCCGAGTATCTGCTCAAGAAACGCTGCATTACCAGACTCAGAACATGTGTCAAGCATGGAACATGTGTCAAGTGTCCCTGTAGGAGGGCGGAGAGAAGGTTGGTGCCATTGTCACAAACAACCATTCCTGGCTCAAGCTGTCATGGCATCAACCTTCCCTGCCCCTGCAGAGCTGACAGAATCTCTGCAACGGTGTGACTCCTATCCCCTAGACAGACCAATTGAAGCACAGCATGGCATCTTTTAGCCTGACTGCTTGCATAGCCCCTTGAACGCTTAGGGAGCATTGCTGCTTCAGAGGACAATTGAGCAGAAGATGACATGGAGGAGGATGAGGAGGATTATGAGGAGGAGGAGGGAGAGGAGGTGGTGGAGTAGCCAGATGTGGCAGAACCAGCAACAGCTTTTTGGAGGCGTGGTGGCAAAACAAGCTGAAACAAGCTGCAACACCGAACCCAGGAGTTGTACGTGGTTGGGGAGAGCTTGCTCCTTCTGACAATGTCATCCTTAGTGACCCAGAGGACTCAGAAGCTCATGCCTCCTCCAACTTACGTTGCATGGGCTCCCTGATTCTGCAAAGCCTGCAAAAGGACCAGAGGATCCGTGCTATCAAGGAGAGGGATAATTACTGGTTGGCAACCCTTCTTGAGCCACGTTACAAGGGTAAAGTTGCAGAGCTCATCCTGCCTTCGTTGAGGGAGCAGAGGATAAAACATCTTGAGGAGGCCTTGAAAAAAAATTGTGTACCACCTTTCCAGACACTGGGAGGTCAACATTCTCTGGACGTGTTTCTGAGGCATCGTTCAGCCAAAGGAGGAGCGGTGGAGAAGGCGGCCATGCCTTTAAAAAGTTCGTTAGTCCTAAGCAGCACCCAGGACTGTTAGGTTTAAGCATCCATCGGCAGCTTCTCCATTATATGGTGCATGATTATCTAGGCGCAAGAGCAGACTTGGAGACCTTTCCAGCTGAGCATCCACTGGATTACTGGGTCTTGAGGATGGACCACCCGCCAGAACTTGCTCAATATGCAATGGAGCTAATGGCCTGTCCTGTTTTCAGCATGCTTTTCTAATGGACGTTCAGTGCTGCTGGAGGTTTTGTGATGGACAAAAGAGTGCGTCTGTCCTCAGACTCTGTTGACCAGCTGACTTTTATCAAAATGAACCAGCCCTGGATCAACAAGAGCTATCAAGCCCCTGATGCTGATGTAACTGATTGAATTTGCTAGCGGTGTGCCATCCCTTGAAGACTGCATATGCTGCCTATCCTATTCCTCTACCTTGATTCTGGTAGCTTCCAACAATGTTTTTGGTTTAGGTCACTACCAACCCCCAAGGCCTAATTTGTATGCACTTGTATGACAGGTGCATACAATTTAAATGTCGTATGTCATTTTTAACAGCAGGCCCTGTCCCAGTGAAATGCTAACTGTGAGGGGTTACGGTGTTCAGGCACCAATAACAGCATGTATGGAATTCTTACCAGCAGGTCCTGTTCCTGCACCCATCAAGAGTAACTGCGAGGGCTTGGTTACGGTGTTCAGGCACCACCAACAGCAAAGGCCCAATTTTTGGCACCTGTTTAGCACATGCAGTTAGAAATTTGTATAGAATTCCTACCAGCAGGTCCCGTTCCTGCTCCCAGCAAGAGTAACTGCACGTGCCTGGTTATGGTGTTCAGGCACCACCACCAGCAAAGGCCCAATTTTTGGCACCTGTATAGCACATTCAATTTCACATTTGTATAAAATTCTTACCAGCAGGTCCCGTTCCTGCACCCAGCAAGAGTAACTGCGAGGCCTTGGTTATGGGGTTCAGGCACCACCAACAGCAAAGACCCAATTTTTGGCACCTGTATAGTACATGCAATTTCACATTTGTATGGAATTTTTAGCAGCCTGGTCTGTCCCTGTGCCCAGCAAGAGTAACTGTGAGGGTTTGGGGTGTTCGGGCACCACCAACAACCAAGACCCAATTTTTCTGCACCTTTATGACAAGTACATGCGATTTCAAAATGTGTATGGAATTTTTAGCAGCAGTGCCTGTTCCTGGGCTCAGCAAGAGTAACTGTGAGGGGTTACGGTGTTCAGGCACCACCAACAACCAAGGCCCAATTCTTCTGCACCTGTATGACAAGTACATACGATTTGAAATTTGTATGTATATTTGTATATGACTTTTTTTGCTTTAGAAATGTCAGTATTGCTGCAGCAGGCTACATACATCGTAGAGATGCACTACTTTACAGGCACATTCAGGGGACCCCCCAGGCATGATATTTAAAGGAGTTTTTCATTTTTATAGTTTCACTTTAAGCCTCATTAAAATCAGTAAATCACTGCTCCTTTAAAAACGATCTCTTATACTAACTTTTTTTTCATTGCTACATGTTCCCCAGGTCAGTACCTGGACCCCCATACACTTTTTTGAGCAATAACTTGCATTTAAGCCTTCAAAATGAGGCCGTTTGATTTTTGAGGTTCGACTCCCATAGACTTCAATGGGGTTCATTTATTTGAACTAACTTTTCCTCTGTTCGCAGTGTTCTGGTGCGAACCGAACCGGGGGGTGTTCGGCTCATCACTAGTTTGGATAAGCTCCAGGAACCTTATGTCATATATGGTGGACATGCACATACAACCTTACCGGAAACAGATAATTGCTCTTATATTTAAAACTGGTGTGACCCTCCCACAAGATCTCTCGGTGTTCCTGTTGCATAATCTACCCATGTCAGCTCTTAAATGCAAAAAAACATCAGTAATGCTCCATCTATTAAATGTGGTTGACAAACTGATCCCAAGCTATGCCTAGCAGTTGTGTGGGCACTGTGAGTTGATAAAATCTATCTCATGGAAGATTTTGCTATAAAAAAAACAACTTCCTGGTGTTGTTTAACAGTCTCTGATCTAAATCTTTCACCCTCTACTTTTAATCTCCTTGGGAAAACCTCTAAACTAGGTTTAGATTTCAATCCCCCTACAACTCACTCCTTTCCTTTATTCTGAGCCCTGTCTTCTATCTGGCCTGGACCTCACCCTCCTCCTTCCACAGATGGTCATCAGACAATATCATACAAGTTTACAACCCCCGATACCTTTAAAGCATTCCTTACCTTATGTGAGTAATATGAAATCCCTAGCTCTGAACTCTTCTACTACCTTAAAATTATGCATTTTCTAACACAGTGCTTGCGTACAGATTTCTCTTCATCTGACCTCACAAATTTTTCAGAAAAGATCCACATGCGCCGGGCCCAATCTTCACCTTTTATGCACAGTAATTAGACCCTCCCCCCCACATTTCACTACAATACGTAACCAAGTGGGAGCGAGACTTAAGCCTTCAAATAGACACCAAAGAGTGGTCTGATATTTGGACTACTACCAAATTAACCTCCCAGAATGTTGTAACTCTAGAAACAAACTATAAAGTCTTAATGCATTGGTCCCTGGTCCCTGCCTGGATCACAAAATTTCTCCCATCCTACTTTCCCTCGGATGACCACACTTACCTCCACATTTGGTGGAGTTTCCCACTAGCCCAATCATTTTGGGCTGAAATCTTTCACATCCTCTACACCCTTACGGATAGCATTTTGGATCCTGACTCAGCCACGGCCCTTCTTAACAAAAAACTCATCAAACTTCTTCTGCAGGATTCAATGGCTGCAAAGCAAACAATTGCAAAGGCTTCGAAAACCTCCACTCTCAATGTCACAGAAAAAATAGAGTAACTAGAGCCATGATACATGCTAAGGTTGAAGAGGTCCGTCTTCATAGGGTCAAAAAGTATGAATGACTGTGGAAACCCTGGGTTGACTACTATCTCCCTATTGCCTTTGATAACTCATTGCTTTCCTCCTTATTGATCCCCACCCCCTCTATATGGCCTCAGCTCAGCCCAACTCACCATCCAACAGCTTTCGGGTAATGGCACTCTAATCTCCCTTCACCTCCCCCGGTGTCTGTCTACTTCTAGTTCCTGCTTCTTCCCCTGTCCTAGCCTTTCTTCTTCCCCCCTTTTTTCTTCCTTCCTTGCCCTTCTCTCTTCTCTTTAAAGCTAGCCTCCCACACTTGTGGGTCCTCCACAATTGCTTTGCCTCGCTTGTTTGTTTGGAACCGCTATGACTCCAGCTACACAATGTTTGCCCCGTTTATAGCGACCTAACAGTACTTGGTAGCTATTAGTATCCCCCCCCTTTTCCCCAATTTCCTCTTCCTCTTAACTTTCAATTTCTCCAAAGTCCCTGAGCTGCCCCATCTGAGGCACCCTACTGTTAGACAGCATCTGTTGTTTCAAAAACCTATGCTACCTTTAAGCCACGCCATATCATTGAACATCTGTGTCATTTTGCGTATGCGCTTTTTGTTGTTTGTAATAATTAATGAAGGCCAATAACTTCAATAACAATTATCCATTTAAGTATAGTATCATGTTCAGGTATACTCTAGCCTTTTTTTGCTTGTCTTTCCTTCTGGTTCCAGCAGCACATTATAAAATTAAAATGTAATTTTTAAACTTGCCAATAAATCACCTACCTATAAATCAGTGATATAAATCTGTGGTAGAGGCAAAGTAGTACCTGTGATACATGAAAGTAAGGATGACAAGGACTGTAAATTTAAAGAGAGACTTCATTTAAATAGCTAAACATTTTAAAATAGCAGACACCATGTATTTAAAAAGATAAATGATTTTGGATAAAATTCAGGGTGATTTCTGTGCTCAAAGTTTAACTAGGAAAATTCATCAATTAAGAGGCAAATGAATAGCCCACAGAACTAACATAGCATTAATGATGAATTCAAATATGCATTGTTTTTCAATGCAGGGATGCACACATGCATAATGAACGAGAACCCTAAGGCTGCATTCACACTTGAGCGTAGCGTTTTACAGCGATATTTACCGCAATTTTTACCGCGATTTTACCACGATTTTTTCAGGCGTTTTTGGAGGCAGGCATTGACATCTATCAAAAACGCTGGTAATCAGCCCAAAAAGAAGCTCGTGTACTTTTTTCAGCTACAGGCGTTTTGCAAAACACTCAGATGTGAACAGGGGCCATTTAAATTAATGGGGTTTTACTTGTTGGGCGTTTTGGAACGTTTTTTTTTGAGCGTTTTTTTGGAGCTGAAAAACACTCAAAAACGCCCAGGTGTGAATGGAGCCTTAATGTACCTTGCAAACTAAGCTAATTAAAAGCACTAGCTCAGACATCCAAAAAATACTACTTTTGTTTCTTCTGTTCTGATAAGATGCACTAAGTAATGCTCATATCAGTATTTTAAATCAAATATATTGTGAAAATCAAATGTGTTTTTAAAAGATAAGTGCAACAAATCACTTCAAGCAATGTGCAAATAAATAAGTGTATAAAAAAAATCACATACATATAAGGGGAGAAATATAATCTCCATAAAAAAAGTATTAATAGTCCATGCCCTATGCAAAATGTGGAAATTGTGTTCAACAGTCCACCTTAACAAATGTGTAAAATAAAGAGTCCAAATATACATGTGGTGAGTCCCCTGCAGAGGCCTTTTTCTTTTTAGAAACAGGAAGGACTAAACAGCAAAAAAGTCCACCTTAACAAATGTGTAAAAGAAAGAGTCCAAATACACATGTGGTGAGTCCCCTGCAGAGGCCTTTTTCTTTTTAGAAACAGGAAGGACTAAACAGCAAAAAAGTCTTCACCAAACACCAATTGTGAATATAAGTTCGCCTTAACGAATAGCACGACCACCTATGACGGATGGTCTAAACACGCTCATATAATGATCGCTGATGCTGATGACTATCTTTGCTGCTTTTACTAATGCCATGAATTGCTAATAAATATTTATTACAGGGTGCACCCATGACACATGATTCAAAGCATGATGAATTTTCAAACAAGAAAAAAATATTTTTTTTATTTTCAGACTGTTGGGGGGTATTTATCATGCAAATTAGCAACATAATTAGACAAATAAAGTTATCTCTTGCATTGCAACAGAGATAAAGTCTACATATAATTTATCACTGAAGATGGGACAGATTTTCACTCTAATCAGATACAAAAACAAGAAGTGGTCAGGGTTAGGTTATATATATATACAGTATATATTTTTTTCAGTATTACAATAGCTTGGGGGTGCGAGAGTAATCTATGACTCAGACTGTAACCATGTAGCAAATTTGTTGCACAATCTGTCTCATTGCTTCCGTTTAGAATTGTCTTGCTGTGTGACAGAATTATTAATGGCCTCCTGTGTGTCTTTAATGAAAATGTTGGCACTCTCAAAAGACAGCAGGAGTGAGGGAGAGAAACAAGTCACTCCTTCACTTTTCTGACCCATTTAACTGTGTGTAATTTTAGGCTAGGTGCACACATGCTGCGGCCGCAGCTCACAGCAGGGGGTCTGGTGAGTCCCTGTTCACCAAATCAGGTGTGAATCAGGCCTGAATTTCTGCCTGAATTTGCACTTGATTTGAAGCCAAAGATGCAGAGGACTCTTTCTAATCGCTGTCAATGGAGCTGTGTAAACCAGCTCCATTGACAGCCGGTCACACTCTCCTGCCATGCGAATTGGATGCAGGGAAAGCCACATCTAATTCACATAAGTGTGAATCTAGCCTTAAGCTTGAGCTCTGTAACCAGCACACCTTTTTTATAGCAAAGTAGATTACGACAATTTGGTAATCATGTAAAAAGGAGCCCAAAACGCTACGTGCAGGCTGAAAAAGAAAATGTTCATTCTCTTCATAAAAAAGAAAGACCATGTAAAATATATACAGTGTACTACAGCAAAAAATTACATTTAAAAATATTAAAATACCCTTTAAATTGCCAGTAGATGAAATTTCCCAGATGCTTTGTTCTGTTTGTAAACAAAGTTCCTGGGGATTCTCTTCATCAGATCCATAGATTTTAAGGAGGGTTCAAATGCAAAATAAATCCCATGTGGTGCTCCTAAATAGCATACCAGATGCTTTTCCAAGCATGCAGCCTGGCTTGCTTTAGGAAAGGGAAGCAGAGGGTGTGTGGCCCCTCCTCCTGAACCATACCCAGCCACATGCTTCTCTGGCAAAACACCTAATACTCATGTTAATGAGAACGATAACTTTTTCCTTACAATCCTAGGCAAGAAGTTGTGGGGGTCTTCGGAGGGGGCTTATCAAGATATGGAAGCCTCCAAAATCAGAGGGCCCTCAGAAACATCTTCCAAAACGAATGAGTAAGGAGTATATTTGGTTACTCATTTGTTTAAAAAGCCTGAAAAGTGAATAAACACACGCATACGCATGCATTTATTTATTTTTTTTTAATCCAGCAATGTAAATTTATTGTCAGTCATGCTGTCCAGTAATGTAGATCCACATTTATCATGCGGAACTACATCTGCCAACCCAGTGAAACAAAATATCACCCCCCTGAAACATTTACCTGTTACCACTCTTGATCCAGTGATGTCCCCACCTGCAGTCCTGCTCTCCTTGCTTCCTGCATACACAGGATACAGGGGCAGCAGTGGGAGCCTGGTGCTGTCAATTAAATCCTGTAAGGCCATGATGAGTTACGTGTGCCTATAAATGGACACAACCTGGCTTGGGAGCCACATAAGTGCCCCCATGGCACCATAGTGATGAAAGCAAAGGCTTTTCCCCAATATCATTGTCTGGTAGCTGTGGGGGTCTGCAGGTAGGGAGCTTATCTAAATTCGGAAGCCCTCTTTAAAATAAAGAGGCAGCCAAATAACTGGACCACCTATTTAAATGAGTAGGGGGCACATACACCCATATTTACTCAAACTTTGTTGAATTTAAATAAACACAACGCACATTTAAAATGTCCTTTGTTTTAAAAAATGCCCCATGATGTAAATGCAATGTCAATATCATAATTCAGCAATGCACATAATTGTCAATAACAAGGAGTGACTGTGCACAGTAACCTACTGGATACTAAATACTAATGGACTGCATGTCACAACTGACATTTTGTGGCTGATTGTAATTAAAGGATCAAAGGGTTTTTGGTCAATGATGTCTCAAGTGGTGCCCACCTTAAGGCACTGGGATAGTGGTTGCAAAGATGCCAGTAGTCACCAACATCTTAGCAACCGATGAGAATAAATTCATGACTTCTTGGCTCTGATATGAGAAAACAAACCCTTTTTCTACTAAGATGGCTGCCCATACACAGACACTATATATATACACACATATATATATATATATATATATATATATATATATATATATATATATATATATATACACACACACACACACATAGTATATCACAAAAGTGAGTACACTCCTCACATTTTTGTAAATATTTTATTATATCTTTTCATGTGACAACACTGAAGAAATGAAACTTTGCTACAATGTAAAGTAGTGAGTGTACAGCTTGTATAACAGTGTACATTTGCTGTCCTCTCAAAATAACTCAACACACTGCCATTAATGTGTAAACCGCTGGCAACAAAAGTGAATACGCCCCTAAGTGAAATTGGGCCCTAAGTGTCAATATCTTGTGTGGCCACCATTATTTTCGAGCACTGCCTTAACCCTCTAGGGCATGGAGTTCAACAGACTTTCACAGGTTGCCACTGGAGTCTTCTTCCACTCCTCCATGAGGACATCACGCAGCTGGTGGATATTAGAGACCTTGCACTCCTCCCACAGATGCTTAATAGGGTTTAGGTCTAGAGACATGCTTGGCCAGTCCATCACCTTTACTCTCAGCTTCTTTAGCAAGGCAGTGGTCGTCTAAGAGGTGTGTTTGGGGTCCTTATCATGTTGGAATACTGCCCTGTGGCCCAGTCTCTGAAGGGAGGGGATCATGCTCTGCTTCAGTATGTCACAGTACATGTTGGCATTCATGGTTCCCTCAATGAATTGTATCTACCCAGTTACGGTAGCACTCATGCAGCCACAGACCATGACACTCCCACCACCATACTTGATTGTAGGCAAGACACACTTGTCTTTGTACTCATCACCTGGTTGCTGCCACACATACTTGACACCATCTAAACCAAATAAGTTTATCTTGGTCTCATCATACTACAGAACATAATGTGGGGGTGAAGGGTTGGAAATCGGCGCTACCTACCACATGTGCAACGATGTGAGTAAAAGAGGAAAAAGTGCTTAGTGCATACAAAATAGTGCAAAATGTGACAATTATAATTAATCTTGTAAATGAATAGATAATAAATCCAATAAATAAATAAATAAAAAATAGAAAATAGTTATTAAATATATGGTGTTTGAAGTGAAGTAAAAAAACTGGGTATGTATACAAAGTTAGTGGTTACAATTGCCACTATAAAATGCTGAATGAGGTAGTTGTGAATTAGTCATAAATACTATAAAAATGCCATTTGTATATCCTTTTGTTAAATGCTCATGTAATGTGTCGGTCTGGACACTGGGGGTCACACTTACCCTGGGACACACAGAAGTGTATAAGCCAGATAACAGGAACTAAGTAATTCTCAAACCTGCCTGTTGGTGGTCCCACAGGACCAGAAAGATCCCATCTGGGTGTAAAGGGAAAAATAAAAGATCCTTAGTGTGACAAGTAGAGAGCAAGTATACAAGGCAATAGTATCGACTCACGCTTGAAATTGATGCAGCAGATCTTCTCAGATACTGGCAGTCTGCGCTGGGGAAAAACTACAGCGTTCCAAGCATCGGCGAGCTGCGGACCGGAAGTGACGTGGGTTTCCGCCCGACGTACGTTTCGTCATAGGACATCTACGGGGAGCGGTGCCCGTCAGTCGACCTCACTGTCCTAATATAGCCATAGTCATCCCAACGGCCTATAGGTTGCCTCAATGCACATCTGCCAATAGTTGCTCAGTATTGGAAACAGATGGGACGTGCAGGCTTATTATAGGATGCATATTAAAGGCTATTGTTATCATCATGTTAGATCGTGCTGCCATCTGGTGGATCCAATTTATATTACAAGGATATTTAAAATTAACTTTATTAAGAACAAATATGTGTAATAAAATGTGTATATAGAATTAAAAAAAAGACAAAGATATAGTTAAAAAAGGCGATAAACGTATTTTGTAAGGTGCTTTAATAGTGAATCAGTGTATATTAGTGAAAAAAAGAGGAGAGACGAGTCCAAAGGAAAGGACTGTGGTGAGTGGTTAAAATATAATATATAAGCCAAGGGCACATATATAAAAGTGCTGACGTTGAAGTAAAGAAATTGACGTTGAAGTAAAAGAATAAATAAGCAAATCTTTAGTGTCCGAGATATAAATTATTTGGTATATGTACTTATAGTGGATAATGAAAGTGAAGTGAAGATAGATAAAGAACACCCGTGAGAACTTGAAAATTATACATTGAAGCGAGTGTGGGAAGGGATATTCAAAAAATTCCATATAAAAGATGTTTAAATAGAAAGCAGGCTTATTACTTGAAATGGTCTGTCCATTTTTTCTAAAAGGACAAAAAGTAAAGGGTTCCACATAGAGGGGAGAAAGTTCAAAAAATCAAAGAATTAAAAAATTTAAAAAATTTAAATAAAGTGATGCTGGATGAGAAGGTTGAGAACAACCAAGGGAAAAAAAAAACAGACAAATGGAGGAAAAAAATGGAGGAAAAAATTATATCCATGTATGCTGGATGAGAAGGTTGAAGTGATGCTGGATGAAAAGGTTACAAACAACCAAAAAGAAGAACAGACAGATGGAGGAAAAAATTATATCGATGTAGTAGTCAATTGCTTAATGAATTGAAATCTATATCTTCTCATAAAGGGTAATATAATCCAGATACTTGTGTGAAGTGGGTATATTTATGTAAAAACATATAGAAAATTGGAACTCTAAAAAAAATTGGAACTCTAAAAAAAGAAACTCTAAAAAGTACCCATAGGGGAATAACAGTCATTAAACCGTTTAAGGAGACCCCAATCATCGAAAATGGTATAAACCGGATAATTGTAGTAACGTGATGTTGGATGAGAAGGTTAACAGAGTCTGCTTGGGTGAAGAAGGCGCAACATCCCAAGAGCTGAATGAAGGGAAGAAAGCATATCAGAAAAAACACACATATCAGATGAAAAAAAGGGGGGGTGGATTGCCACGATGCAATATGCATCCCCGTAAAAACATATGTATTGTAAACATGTATAAAAATGTTTATAAAAATATTATATATAAAAGGGAAAAAACATATGTAAAAGAAGATAAAATCAGAGGTTGTTTCGTAGTAGAAAAATAAAAACCAACAGGATAAAAAATAGAATTATGTGTCTGTGATAAAACAATTTAAATCGATGTCAGCATTTAACCCTTCGGGTCGAAGAGAGCGCATTAAGAAAATCCATTTTGTTTCATTCTTTGATACCATTCTTCTTTTATTGCTACCTCTCCAATCATTTTTTATTTTATCAATTCCATAAAAAGTCATTCCTGCTGGGTTCTGTGCATGGGCCTCTTTAAAATGTCTTGATAAAGTGTGTTTTTCGAATCCTTTTTTAATATTCTTTATGTGCTCTCTAATTCTTACGAAGAGGGGTCTTGTAGTTCTTCCGATATACTGCAAATTGCCTGGAACACCATTAAAAAACTGGAAAAGAGGAAGGGAATCGTAATAAGACCGGCAGACAAGGGAGGAGGCCTGGTTATTTTGGACAAAAAGGAATATGAGGAAGAAATGGAAAGGCTCCTCAAGGAAGAAAACACATACAAAAAACTTACTGGAGATCCAAAGAAAAAATTTGAGAAGGCTTTAGATTCATACATAAAGAAAGGGAAGAACACGCATATACTAAATAAAAAGGAGGCCCAATATCTGAAGATAGAGGCAGCAAGGACCCCGGTCATATATTACCTCCCCAAAATACATAAAAACGAAACAAAACCACCGGGACGTCCAATTGTAAGTGCAATAAACTCTGTACACTCCAGATTGGGGGAATACCTGGACAAGTTCATACAAACGCTAGTACCCCAAGGTAAATCATACCTCAGAGACAGTAAACAGTTGTTACATGAACTAGAAAATCTAGAGGTATCAGATAATGACATCCTGGTTACAATAGATGTTAATTCTTTGTACACCAACATAATACAAAAGGATGGCCTAGATGCCGTGGAGTGGGCATTGAGTAATTTTACTGATTATAAACAAGCACAACTGCATTTTATTCTTGAGGGACTAGAAATGGCTATGAACTCTAATTATTTTTGGTACAAGGGACAATATTTTGTACAAACAAAGGGAGTAGCCATGGGGGCTAGATATGCCCCCAGTGTGGCCAACATTTTTATGCAAAAGTGGGAGGAGGAGCAGGTTTTTAGTGTGGACAGACCTTTTTTAAAATTTTATCGAAGATATATTGACGATATTATTTTAATATGGCGGGGCACCCCAGAATCATTGCAACTTTTCTTTGACGAGATTAGCAATAATGGATATGGAATCACGTTCACGGGTAACTGGGACTTGAATAAAATTTCATATTTAGATCTGGAGCTCTGTAAAAACAACGGCAAATTAAAAAGTAAAACCTTCTTCAAGAAAACTGATAAAAATGGGTATATACCTACACGCAGTTGCCACCACCAACGGTGGCTGGGTAATATACCCAAAGGTCAATTACTGCGAATTCGGAGGAATTGTAGCGACTTACAAGACTTCGACATTCAAGCGGACATTTTGATTACCAGATTCCTAGAAAAGGGCTACAGGAAGAAGGAACTGGAACACATAAAACAGATGGTGAGTAAAATGAAAAGAGAAGATCTCATTAAAGAAAATATCAATAAAAAGAAAAATAACAGTGATAGGTTTGAACATGCCTTCATCACAGGTTTCAACAAACAACATAAAGATTTAGAAAAGATTATCAAAAAACACTGGCCAATTCTCAGAGCAGATAAAACTCTTAAACAAATCTTGCCCATTAAACCATCATTTATTTACCGTCGAGCCCCCACTTTAAGAGACAAAATTGTACACAATGTAATTAATCCACCTAAAAAGATCCTACTACCCACAGCAATTAACGGTTTCTTCCGATGTCAAAAATGTCTTCCTTGTAAAAACAATAGGAAACAACAGAGAAAAATAAAAAGTTTCAAATCCAATGTCACAGGTACAGAATATAAAATCAAAGATACCATCACATGTACGAGCACACATGTCACATATGTGGTGGAGTGCCCCTGCAATTTGCAGTATATCGGAAGAACTACAAGACCCCTCTTCGTAAGAATTAGAGAGCACATAAAGAATATTAAAAAAGGATTCGAAAAACACACTTTATCAAGACATTTTAAAGAGGCCCATGCACAGAACCCAGCAGGAATGACTTTTTATGGAATTGATAAAATAAAAAATGATTGGAGAGGTAGCAATAAAAGAAGAATGGTATCAAAGAATGAAACAAAATGGATTTTCTTAATGCGCTCTCTTCGACCCGAAGGGTTAAATGCTGACATCGATTTAAATTGTTTTATCACAGACACATAATTCCATTTTTTATCCTGTTGGTTTTTATTTTTCTACTACGAAACAACCTCTGATTTTATCTTCTTTTACATATGTTTTTTCCCTTTTATATATAATATTTTTATAAACATTTTTATACATGTTTACAATACATATGTTTTTACGGGGATGCATATTGCATCGTGGCAATCCACCCCCCCTTTTTTTCATCTGATATGTGTGTTTTTTCTGATATGCTTTCTTCCCTTCATTCAGCTCTTGGGATGTTGCGCCTTCTTCACCCAAGCAGACTCTGTTAACCTTCTCATCCAACATCACGTTACTACAATTATCCGGTTTATACCATTTTCGATGATTGGGATCTCCTTAAACGGTTTAATGACTGTTATTCCCCTATGGGTACTTTTTAGAGTTTCTTTTTTTAGAGTTCCAATTTTTTTTAGAGTTCCAATTTTCTATATGTTTTTACATAAATATACCCACTTCACACAAGTATCTGGATTATATTACCCTTTATGAGAAGATATAGATTTCAATTCATTAAGCAATTGACTACTACATCGATATAATTTTTTCCTCCATCTGTCTGTTCTTCTTTTTGGTTGTTTGTAACCTTTTCATCCAGCATCACTTCAACCTTCTCATCCAGCATACATGGATATAATTTTTTCCTCCATTTTTTTCCTCCATTTGTCTGTTTTTTTTTCCCTTGGTTGTTCTCAACCTTCTCATCCAGCATCACTTTATTTAAATTTTTTTAATTTTTTAATTCTTTGATTTTTTGTACTTTCTCCCCTCTATGTGGAACCCTTTACTTTTTGTCCTTTTAGAAAAAATGGACAGACCATTTCAAGTAATAAGCCTGCTTTCTATTTAAACATCTTTTATATGGAATTTTTTGAATATCCCTTCCCACACTCGCTTCAATGTATAATTTTCAAGTTCTCACGGGTGTTCTTTATCTATCTTCACTTCACTTTCATTATCCACTATAAGTACATATACCAAATAATTTATATCTCGGACACTAAAGATTTGCTTATTTATTCTTTTACTTCAACGTCAATTTCTTTACTTCAACGTCAGCACTTTTATATATGTGCCCTTGGCTTATATATTATATTTTAACCACTCACCACAGTCCTTTCCTTTGGACTCGTCTCTCCTCTTTTTTTCACTAATATACACTGATTCACTATTAAAGCACCTTACAAAATACGTTTATCGCCTTTTTTAACTATATCTTTGTCTTTTTTTTAATTCTATATACACATTTTATTACACATATTTGTTCTTAATAAAGTTAATTTTAAATATCCTTGTAATATAAATTGGATCCACCAGATGGCAGCACGATCTAACATGATGATAACAATAGCCTTTAATATGCATCCCATAATAAGCCTGCACGTCCCATCTGTTTCCAATACTGAGCAACTATTGGCAGATGTGCATTGAGGCAACCTATAGGCCGTTGGGATGACTATGGCTATATTAGGACAGTGAGGTCGACTGACGGGCACCGCTCCCCGTAGACGTCCTATGACGAAACGTACGTCGGGCGGAAACCCACGTCACTTCCGGTCCGCAGCTCGCCGATGCTTGGAACGCTGTAGTTTTTCCCCAGCGCAGACTGCCAGTATCTGAGAAGATCTGCTGCATCAATTTCAAGCGTGAGTCGATACTATTGCCTTGTATACTTGCTCTCTACTTGTCACACTAAGGATCTTTTATTTTTCCCTTTACACCCAGATGGGATCTTTCTGGTCCTGTGGGACCACCAACAGGCAGGTTTGAGAATTACTTAGTTCCTGTTATCTGGCTTATACACTTCTGTGTGTCCCAGGGTAAGTGTGACCCCCAGTGTCCAGACCGACACATTACATGAGCATTTAACAAAAGGATATACAAATGGCATTTTTATAGTATTTATGACTAATTCACAACTACCTCATTCAGCATTTTATAGTGGCAATTGTAACCACTAACTTTGTATACATACCCAGTTTTTTTACTTCACTTCAAACACCATATATTTAATAACTATTTTCTATTTTTTATTTATTTATTTATTGGATTTATTATCTATTCATTTACAAGATTAATTATAATTGTCACATTTTGCACTATTTTGTATGCACTAAGCACTTTTTCCTCTTTTACTCACATCGTTGCACATGTGGTAGGTAGCGCCGATTTCCAACCCTTCACCCCCACATTACATTCCTGCCCCTAAGCTTCTTAGAGGTCGGTTGGTGGCTGCAACCTTTTATATTTTCACTGCCTGGCTGTTCTTATTCATAGCGCTGGTTCTACACCCCCCATTTATACTACAGAACATGGTTCCAGTAATCCATGTCCTTAGTCTGCTGGTCTTCAGCAAACTATTTTCAGGCTTTCTTGTGAGTTTAGAAGAGGCTTTCTTCTGGGGACAGCAATGCAGACCAATTTGATGCAGTGTGCGGCATATGGTCTGAGCACTGACAGGCTGACTCCCCCACCCCTTCAACCTTCACAGCAATGCTGGCAGCACATCTGTTTCCGAAAGACAACCTCTGGATATGACTCTGAGCATCTGCACTCAACTTCTTTGGTCAACCATGGCAAAGCCTGTTATGAGTGGAACCTGTTCTGTTAAACCGCTGTATGGTCTTGGCCACCGTGCTGCAGCTCAGTTTCGGGGTATTGGCAATCTTCTTATTGCCTATGCCATCTTTATGTAAAGCAACAATTTTTTTTTTCAGATCCTCAGAGAGTTCTTTGCCATGAGGTGCCATGTTGAACTTCCAGTGACCAGTATGAGAGTGTGAGAGCGATAACACCAAATTTTTTTATAACAATAATTTTTATTGAAAGAAGATAACTCATACAAAAAGGAAACAGTAGACATTTCCAGCAAAATTAGACAAATTTTACCACACTAGAATTTTGTCATTAGAACAGACGATTCAAGAAAGCATAATACAAAATGTTTGGAAACTGAACAGAAAGTAGAAACAACTCTTACAGCATATCACACTTCTTGGCTTCCTGTCTAGCCGGGGAGTTGTGCCAGGGAGATTAATTTTATTAGGGAGTTATCTGTCACCCCAAAGGGTTCAAGCTTGATGATCAGGCATCTCCCTCGCATGCTGTTAGGAGTTAGGCCCGCCACAGCCTGCCTCCTTATCCTAAATTATAACCAATCTAAATGCCATCCATTTCCCCGAGAACTAAATACCTGTCAAGGTGCGAAAAGAATATACAAAGTATATACCACGCGCCAAAGAAAGGGTTTATGGTGGATGTATAAATAAAGAAATCTGATAAAATAGGGATACAGATAGAGGTAAAGCAGCTGCTGTATAAGAAAATAGGTTCCCCTTTAGACGGTCCTGTGGGCTGGAAAAGGCTCCTCTGGACTCCGGGGTGTAACAACCCAATGTGGTAGGGAAGAAGAGAAAACAAGCCCATACATAGGGTTTAAAGCAGTAAAAATCAGAGTAGACACTCTCCCTGGTGGTCAGCAGTGCGGGCTGCGCGTCCTCCTCGCGGAATCACGGGCTAACTTCCGGCTTGCGTTCCACCCAGGGTAACGTAATGACGCTATGCGGTCCAAACTGAAGCGTTTTGTCACTTCCGTTGACGTCTTCAGAGTGACACTCATGAAGCTGGCTTGTTGCAGTAGCAGCTCGGTGTCAGTGTGACCAGCCACATGCACAGCCGAAAAAACTCTGAAGACGTCACCGCAGCCCGCACCGCTGACCACCAGTGAGAGTGTCTACTCTGCTTTTTACTGCTTTAAACCCTATGTATGGGCAATCAATTCTATATTTGACTTTATTACGCTATTTGGAGCTTGTTTTCTCTTCTTCCCTACCTCATTGGGTTGTTACACCCCGGAGTCCAGAGGAGCCTTTACCAGCTGACTGGACCGTCTAAAGGGGAACCTATTTGGCCCAGGAGGCCATTAAAGCTCGAATGGTCTTAATGTCATACGACATATAAGACCCACGACATCTGGTAAGTGACCCAATTTACCCATTCACTCGGGACAAGGAATCAACACTTTAGCCAACCAAGCCAGAGCACTTGCACCTTCCAATTGTGAAGAATCACTTTCACTAAGGACATTATCTTGAGCACAAATTCACCGCTTAATATTGGACTGTCTTTCATTGCTGAATTTTAATACAATAACGTATATTGCTGATTGCAAAATTATTTATTGTGTGATATTTTTATCTGGATTTTTTATGTCACAGTCACTTATGCACAAAGGACTATAATGTGAGCACAAAATCACTATTCACTTTTCATTGCTCTTTTATTGTGGATTTTATATATTTATATGTCATATATTAAGTCATTTATGCACTTAATAACACAGGTCTAATCAAATATCGGGAATCTCTACATACATAATTTATTCTATTTATTTTTAAAGATTGGCATTTGTTGATGCTATCAAACAAGTTATCCAGCTAGCAAGCCCTGTATTTGGCCTTTTTTAAAGACTATTCTTTTTAACACCTGTCAAGGTGCACCCCTTGATGTCGGGCGGGTATTTCCCGATCGCTGGTGTTAGCATAAAAGTTGAAAGAGGGGCAAATTAGCACTAAGGAGGATGGGAAGAAATGGGGGGGGGGGGGAGTTTCCTACCACTAGAGGAGATTAGTTCCCTAAGGAACTAGAAGACTTATGCGAGAACCTGAGGAGTTCAAGTCATGGTAAGTAATAAATCAAACATTATTCAACATTAGAGGTGACGGTGAGCCATGTATCCCATTTCCTGTGGAACACAGTGGCTCTTCGTTCTTTATAAGCTAGCATTCTTTCCATTTCACAGTGTAAACTTACTCTCTTTTTGATTTCTGCAAGGTGAGGGGGGGAGTGAAGGTGAACACCAATGTTTGGCCAGGGCTATTCTGGTGGCAAATAAAATATGGGCAATCACTGTTCATTTATACCAATGCTCAAAAGTGCGAGTGCTGGGCTCATTGCGCAGTTCTTCCGAGTTTTATGTGAAATCAAGGAGAAGATTGCTCTCCACAGCGGCTGGATCATTGGACAGTACCAGAAAACATGAGGTTGGTTCCCCTTCTCCTGACATTCTCTCCAACATAATGGAGAGATGCTCGAATCCATCTCATGCAGTCTGGAAGGCGTCATATAGTATCTCTGCAGTATCTTTTGAGCATTATCCCAGTGGTCAACACATGCAGAGGATCTAGCATTGACCCTTAAGGCTGCCAGCCACTGGGCCATGTGAAAGGATTGGTGCAGATTGTGTTCCCATTTTATCATAGACTGAGATTTATGAGAGATAGTATGTTGATAAAAAAGTTTGTAAAAATGTGAGATGCCATTGCAATTGGGGTCTAAGCTATTAAGTATTTCAATACTGGAACCGGTATGTGGAGAGTAAGGAAAGTATTGGCTCTTTTATATGAGTTAATTTGGTGGAGGGTGAATGCGTCAAACACACTAGGGTTCGGGATGGTGTCCGAGAGAAAGTTTATCCCTTGTTTTTTCCAGGGGGTTATAGATATACTCGGAATTAGAAAGGGGTAAGCTGCTGAAGGTGTGCATAATGTCCTGCAGATAGTATCGCCAAAGATGTCCTGCAGATAGTATCGCCAAAGTTAAGTTTGAGAAATTTCTGCCAGGTTGCAATAGTAGCTACAATGGTCAGATACTGGGGGCATAGCACTTTGTGATCTATACAAAAGGCCATAGCTAGGGCAGGGAGATCATGACCTTCCGTAACCTGCTGTTCAATTTAGTTCCACAAATTGTCCTCTTGGCCCGAGAACCAGAATCTGGTTTGACTTAGTATTGCTGCATGGTAGTACGCCTGCGCATTTGGGAGACTTAAACCACCTGTATTTTTGGACTCATAGAGTTTGGACAGGGAAATCCAAGGTTTTTTCCCATCCCATATATATTGCCGCAATCTAGAAGCAAGTTTCTCAAAGAATAGTTGAGGAATAGGGATGGGGAGGGTCCTAAAATAGTAAAGCAGTTTATAGAGATTGGCCGTCGGGGAGGTTAATTGAATACCCAGATAAGTTATAGAGGGAGCGTCCCAGTTACACGAAAAATCGGATTTTTGTAAGATCTTACCGTAAAATCCTTTTCTCTTAGCTCATTGACAGACGTAGTCTTCTTGATTCACATCAATTGGGTTATGTTGTCTCCGCAGGAGTAGGACTAGGCAGAAAGAAAAAACTTTCTGGCTCCACCCTAGGGGCAGTCCCAGAGGGTATATCCTCCCTCTCTCTGCTACAAGGAATCAGTTCTGTTATAAAGCAGCAACAGAGAATTTAACCCAACCCAACTCAATGATAGAGGGGCGGGTACTACGTCTGTCAATGAGCTAAGAGAAAAGGATTTTACGGTAAGATCTTACAAAAATCCGATTTTCTCTGTCGCTCATTGACAGACGTAGTCTTCTTGATTCACATCAATTGGGACATCCAGAAGCAGTGCCACAAATGAGGGGTGGGATTGACAGAAATCAAAATCCAATCTAGAAGGCCCAACCGGTGCCAACTAGAAGTTTTAAAGGCTCATTATAAACAAAGAATGAGACTCAAATAAAAATTCCAACAGAAAAAAACCCTAGAGGTAGACCACTGGTCTCCTCAAATGGCGGCCTGCAAAACCTTGCGGCCTTTTTGGGTCCATCCGGGATCACAAAAAGTGAATCCGTCTTGCGAAACGAGTCTGTCGTTTTCAAGTATACCCTGATCGCCCGGACCACATCCAAGGAGTGTAAAGCAAACTCCCGAGGATGACTGGGCTTAGGACACAGGGAAGGTAATACAATTTCTTCATTTAGATGAAATTCTGAAACCACGTTTGGTAGGAAGGATGGATTCGGACGAAGAACCACCTTATCTCTATGAACCACCAGATATGGGGAACGACAAGATAATGCAGCCAGTTCTGACACCCTGCGTGCAGAAGTGATAGCCACCAAGAAGGCCACTTTCTGGGACAACGTAGGTAGAGGAATCTCCCTAATATCTTCAAAGGGAGGTTTCTGAAGAACCGACAATACTAAATTAAGATCCCAGGGTGGTAACGGCGCGCGCACTGGCAGAGCCAGATGTCGCACCCCCTGGATGAAATTCCGCACCAAGGAATGAGTAGCCAAAGGCTTCTGAAAGAAGATAGCTAATGCTGAGACCTGACCCTTGATAGTGCTCAAAGCCAGTTTCTGCTCAACCCCTTGTTGCAGAAAAGCTAATATTCGACTAACCGAATAAGATCGTGGGTGGAACCCCAGGGGTTCACACCATGCAATGTAGGACTTCCAGGTGCGATGATAAATCTTTCTGGAAGTCGCTTTCCTTGCTTTAACTAGAGTAGGAATAACTGAAGCTGACAATCCCTTGTCCTTCAGCACCTGGGTCTCAATAGCCAGGCCGTTAAAGCCAGCGATCGTAAAGCAGGATGGAAGATCGGTCCCTGAGACAGTGGATCCTCCCTGAGAGGAAGTCTCCACGGGACGTCCGCCACCAGTCTGACCAAGTCGGCGTACCAAGCTCGGCGAGGCCAGTCCGGAGCTACCAGGATTACTAGAATTCCTTCCTCCTCTATCCTGCGAAGAAGTCTTGGCAGTAACCCGAGAGGAGGGAAGGCATACATTAGCTGGTATTGCCCCCACGGGGCGACCAGTGCGTCTGCGGTCTCTGCTAGAGGATCGCGGGAGCGAGCCACGAATCTCTGTACTTTCCTGTTGAATCGTGATGCCAACAGATCCACATCCGGGGTGCCCCAACGTAGGCACAACTGGTGGAAAACTTCTGGATGGAGGGACCATTCCCCCTGATCCAGAGTCTGACGGCTGAGATAATCTGCCTGCCAATTCTCCACCCCCGGAATGAACACCGCAGAGATAGTTAGAACAAACCATTCCGCCCAGCGAAGAATGCAAGCCACTTCCTTGGCCGCCCGGACACTCTTGGTGCCCCCCTGGTGATTGACATAAGCCACAGCCGTGGGGTTGTCCGACTGGATCCGAACCGGGCTGCCCTGGAGCTGCTCGGTCCAGTGAATCAGACAAAGTCTGATCGCTCTCAGTTCCAATACATTTATCGGTAACCTGGATTCTTCCGGGGACCAAAGTCCCTGAACGGATAACTGACCGAGAATTCCTCCCCATCCGGATAGGCTGGCATCCGTGGTCACTATCGTCCAATATATTGGCAGAAATGACTTTCCCTGGCTGAGCATCGGAGACCGAAGCCACCAGACCAGAGACTCTCTGGTCTGTTCGCTCAGTCGGATCCGATAGTCCAGGGATTCCGGATTCCGATTCCATCTGAGGAGAATCTCTTGCTGAAGAATTCGGGTATGGGACTGGGCAAATGGGACTGCTTCGAAGGAAGCCACCATCAACCCCAGAACCCTCATGCAAGTCCGAAGGGAAGACCAGCTGTTGGATAGTAACAACTGGACTGCTGATTGAATCTTCCGGAGTTTCCCTACCGGAAGGAAAACTCTTGTCCTGACTGTGTCTAGAATTAGACCCAGATATTCGAGCCTCTGGGTGGGAACCAGAAATGACTTTTGCTGGTTCACCAGCCACCCGAATTCCTGTAAAGAAATTATAGTAATTTCTATGTTTTGTAGCAGGATCTGAGGAGACTCTGCATGAAGCAGGAGATCGTCTAGGTAACCTAGAATTGATATGCCTCTTTGGCGCAGTAGTGCCAACATTGGGGCCAACACCTTCGTGAAGACCCGAGGAGCCGTGGCGAGACCGAAAGGTAATGCCGCAAACTGATAGTGGTTCTCTTCTACGAAAAAACGTAGAAACCGCTGATGTCCTGCGAAAATGGGAATGTGAAGATAGGCGTCCTTGATGTCTATGGACGCTAGGACATCCCCTGGATGCAGGAAGGCTGCTACTGTGCGAATGGATTCCAACTTGAATTTTCTTATATTGAGAAAGGAATTGAGTGCCCTTAAGTCCAGAATTGGACGCACTTTGCCCTCTTTCCTGGGTATTGTAAATAGGTTTGAATAAAACCCCTGAAAGCGTTCTGTCCAAGGAACGTGGACTACCACTCCTTGTTGTAGTAAATCCGTGACTGCTCTCCGCAGATCTTCTAAACGATCCGGGGATAGTCGGATATTGGAAGGGAAGAATCGCGCCGGTGGGAGAGATCGAAACTCGATCTTGTACCCTGACCTTATGATTTCGCAAACCCACTTGTCCGGGATTCTGGAAAGCCATGGATCCGGGAACCGGCGAAGACGTCCCCCCACCCCAGTTATGGGTGGGGGCGCACCTTCAGGCTTTGGTAGACTTATCTTCAGGTCTCAAAGGGTCTCCAAGGCACAAGCCCAAGGTGTGGGGGCATGGGTCTGGATAGGAAGAATGAAAAGAAAAGAAAAAGTAAAGAAAGGAAGGGGAAGGAATGGGTAAGAAAGAAGAAGGAATGGGGGAAGGAAGAAAGAAAGGGAGAGGGAAAGGTCAGGAAGGAGGGAAGAGAAGGGAAGGGAAGGGGAAGGCAAGGGAAGAGGAGAGAACAGACGGGGGAAGAGAGGGAGGAAAGGCAAAGGGGAAAAGTGGGAAAGGAGGGCCGGCGGAAGGTAGGAAGGAAAAGATAGAAATGGAGAAACAAAGACAGTAGGAAAAAATGTTGAGGGCTGGTGGGACTTTATAGGTACCAGGTAGAGCAATGAAGGGGAAAAATGTGTTATAAAAACTAGAAAAGTTTATTGGTACATATTAAAAACAGGGTATGTCAAGCAAAATCATAATTAGCATAAACATAAACGTACATAAACATATATGAGATACAGTATGAGCTAAGGCATATAGGCGTAAGGCAACAATTTGTTGTAAATTGGGTCCGATGGGGAGCATCAGACCATTCCCGACATGTTTCGCGGGCACAAAAGGTCCGCTTCTTCAGGGGTTGTAAGTCGTATAGAATATAATGTGCCTTGTATAGCCTGTATGGTATAACAACATTGACAGTTATTAGTGTATACATATATATCTGTAGCTATCCGTACATGCGAGTGTAAACCACCAGGTGCATCCAAATCCTCCACCGTGCAAGTGACAGACTAAGTCAGGACAAGGGAAGGTGCCATCCAAGAAAAGAGTCTCCCCAGCGGATGTGGAGGGGTGGTCAGGACAATGAGCTATCCCACATAGAGGTTATAAGATAAAATGAGAAGGTTGTATGTATAGGTCTGCAGTAGATAAGGAAAATCCTATTCATGTCCCCGGTTGCAGTACGCTTTCTGTCCGGACGGGGGCGTGCCTCCATAGACTCTCCAGCGGATGTGTGGTCCTCGGGCTCGTAGATGACCGGACATTGTTTCCGCTCTGTCTCCGCTGCGGCCACTCTGGGCTGCCGTTTGTGGCCCACACAAGAGCGGCACTGCGCGCGCACCTTACGGTGCGCGCGCCGTTGAGGACCTGACCCGCCCACATTGCGCGTGACGTCATGCGCATGTGGCGTCGGGTTGAGGGCCATATCAGGCGGAGCTTCACTACACTGTCTCTCAGGAGACGGCGTTCAGCGCCATTGCAGCATGGTACAGGTAAGCTCCAGGAAGGCCTTTTTTCTATGGATTTATTTTCCTTTACTGACGTACCCCCCTAAGATTTGCCACCTTTGTTTCTGCCTCTTTAGATTATCTATTGTCTGGGCCTAACATTGGACCCATGAAATCTTTTCAATGATACAGCCAGTCTATTGCCTTATCTGCTCCACCATCCCTACACCATTTGGTCTTATCCATTGGGCAGATTCGTATAAGGTAATCTTTCTCTCTCTCAGGTCTACCCTCCTAAATATAGGTTATACTCTTACTGTATGCATATTCTTAGGGTGCTGATATGCTTTTTACTGCCCATGTAGGACTAACAATGATCCTAGGATCCTAGCTCCAGCTGCATTTTTATCTTGGCTGATCTCCCCACTATATGAGATATGTGTGTCCTCTTTTGGAAACACGAATAGGTACTAAGCATCTATATATAAATTTATATCCTTTATGGTGACGGTGAATATATTCATTTTCCTTATCTACTGCAGACCTATACATACAACCTTCTCATTTTATCTTATAACCTCTATGTGGGATAGCTCATTGTCCTGACCACCCCTCCACATCCGCTGGGGAGACTCTTTTCTTGGATGGCACCTTCCCTTGTCCTGACTTAGTCTGTCACTTGCACGGTGGAGGATTTGGATGCACCTGGTGGTTTACACTCGCATGTACGAATAGCTACAGATATATATGTATACACTAATAACTGTCAATGTTGTTATACCATACAGGCTATACAAGGCACATTATATTCTATACGACTTACAACCCCTGAAGAAGCGGACCTTTTGTGCCCGCGAAACATGTCGGGAATGGTCTGATGCTCCCCATCGGACCCAATTTACAACAAATTGTTGCCTTACGCCTATATGCCTTAGCTCATACTGTATCTCATATATGTTTATGTACGTTTATGTTTATGCTAATTATGATTTTGCTTGACATACCCTGTTTTTAATATGTACCAATAAACTTTTCTAGTTTTTATAACACATTTTTCCCCTTCATTGCTCTACCTGGTACCTATAAAGTCCCACCAGCCCTCAACATTTTTTCCTACTGTCTTTGTTTCTCCATTTCTATCTTTTCCTTCCTACCTTCCGCCGGCCCTCCTTTCCCACTTTTCCCCTTTGCCTTTCCTCCCTCTCTTCCCCCGTCTGTTCTCTCCTCTTCCCTTGCCTTCCCCTTCCCTTCCCTTCTCTTCCCTCCTTCCTGACCTTTCCCTCTCCCTTTCTTTCTTCCTTCCCCCATTCCTTCTTCTTTCTTACCCATTCCTTCCCCTTCCTTTCTTTACTTTTTCTTTTCTTTTCATTCTTCCTATCCAGACCCATGCCCCCACACCTTGGGCTTGTGCCTTGGAGACCCTTTGGGAGTATTCCCCATTATCTACAGTATACAATTTAGGGATGTGGTACCATTTCTTTACTGATCTATTACAAACATAATTTTGAATTATCTTCAGGTCTGGAGGGGGCGGGCCTTTGCTAGCCCGACCAACGACCCCTGAAGCCTCCTGAAGGAGCTTTGGAGGACTTAATTTTTTCACCCGCGGGGCGAAAAAAAATTTTGTGAGCAGAGAAAGAAGGCCCTCGTCTTTGACGAGGTCCTTTACCCTTAACATTTTGCGGTAAAAAGGTGCTGTTTCCTCCCGTGAGATCCTTAATGATCTCATCTAAGTTGGCTCGAAATAAACGCTCTGGAGGGGGCGGGCCTTTGCTTGCCCGACCAACGACCCCTGAAGCCTCCTGAAGGAGCTTTGGAGGACTTAATTTTTTCACCCGCGGGGCGAAAAAAATTTTTGTGAGCAGAGAAAGAAGGCCCTCGTCTTTGACGAGGTCCTTTACCCTTAACATTTTGCGGTAAAAAGGTGCTGTTTCCTCCCGTGAGATCCTTAATGATCTCATCTAAGTTGGCTCCAAATAAACGCTCTCCTGAAAAGGGGATATTAGCCAATGCTTTTTTGGAACCTTGGTCGGCTAACCAACCTTTTAGCCACAGTGTACGCCTGAGAACCACTGCTGAAACTGATGCTCGCGCCAATAATGGAGTGGTGTCTAACGCCGCATCACACACAAACTGTAACCCCTGTATCATCTGTTCCAACAAATCTGATACTGCCTGAGGGACCTCTTCTAAGTCCCGGCGTAACCACTTGGTCCATTCAGTTACAGTCTGCGAAACCAGCCCAATAGCAATTATTGGTCTGAAAGCTGATCCAATCAAGGAAAACATGGTGCGAGACATAGCTTCTATCTTGCGATCCACCGGATCTTTAAAAGACGGAGCGTCTTCTAAAGGAATAACCGTGGCTTTATTCAATCTAGCAATTGGTGAATCCACCACAGGTGGTTCTGTCCATTTCTTAATGAGGGTTTCCTCAAACGGATAACGCCTGTTAATGCGTTTAGAAATAGCAGAAGTGCGTTTTGGCAGACTCCATTCTTCTTTGATTGGATTGCCAAAACATTTGGGCAATGGAAAAACCTTTGCCACTTTGATGCGTTTTTTAGTCCCAAAGGGGATTTCAGTTTCAGCTATTTCCGACGGAGTACCCTGTAATCTTAAGGTTTCTTGAACAGATACAATGAGTGCGTTTACCAACGCTTCCTCTCGGGCTATGGCTGATGCCGAAACATCCTCCTCACTGTCTGAAGAGACAGTACCCGAGACACCAATCCCAGATGAGGTACCTGCAACTGCAGAAATAGGCTCAGATTCTGAATCCGAAGTTTCAGATAATATGGAGTTAGGCGGGGGTCGCTTTCTTGCGCCCTGTCCCTGACAAGCCACTTCCACCCGGGACACAAAAGTTTCCATAATAGCTGACAATGATTCAATCATCAGTGGGGTGCTGGAGGATCCTGCAGACACCTCGAGGGGATCCGGTGGAGATACATGAGTGGCAGGGTCCATGTTAACTCAGGACACCTCTGCCAGAAAAAACAAAAAACCCTTCTTTTTTTTTTTTTTTTTTGTGTATCCCCCTAGCGCAATAGCGCCCCTCAGAGTACCTGCTTCTTGATCCCCACAGAGAGAGAGAGGGACCCTCAAGGCTCACCACCCGATGCAGAGAAGTTTCCTACCAACTGCAGTCAGCGTTTGTCTCTTACAGACTGGAAAGAGCTGTGTTCGTTTTCCCGGGTAGAAGGAAGTGGCTCCGCCCCCTGTGTACGCCTTCCGGCGTTCCCAGCTCTCCTCGAGGTTAGCTGGGCTCTTCAAACATGGCCGCCCCCATACAGGAGACAATAGACTCCAAAAAAATGGCGGCCGACGTGACCTGCGGACATACATGTACCTGGTCTACAGCAAAATGGCGGCGGATTGCCGAAGTCTCGTTTTCCCAGCACATCCACCTGTATATCATGCTGATGGCGGTTTATCGATCTGCAGGAGGTCCACTACAATTAAGGTGGGATTATACCTCCTATGTCTGCTGCAATACTGCAGTCTGCTGGGTAGAGTGTTAGCTCCCAAACCAAGTCCGCTTGCCCATTGTATTTACAAGGGGGATTTTTAGTTTCAGATAGATACTGACCATGTATGGAGGGGCCCATATTCCATACTGCCTCATAACGAGGAAAAAAGGAAACATTTACTCACCATACCGAACCGACAGGCACCCTCTCTTCACAATACCCTCTCCACCGGGGTGGGGGGTTGTTGACCACTCCGGACGCCTCGACTCTGTGGTTCCTGGCGTCCAAGCGAGACTTTTAACTCGCAAGGTCAGTCCCTCCAATGGGACTCCGTCGCGGCCGACCCAGCGCGGAGCTCTGGTCTGCACGCGCTCGTAGGCAGAAACCGGGGTGACCACTGGATCTCAACATCCAGCCCGTCGCCCGGCCCCGCATACTTACTTGAATGTGTCGCGGCCGACCAAGCGCGATGCAATGGTCTGCGCGCGCTCGTAGGCCGGCTGGGGTGACCACTAGTGTCGCCCAGATCCGGCATAATTGCTTGAAGATCTCACAGGAAAAAACACTGGAGAAAACTACCTAAAAAAATATTTTTTCTAAAAAAAAAAATCTTGCCAGGACCAAAAGATCCCAGCAAGGAACTTAGGTCCTTACTCCTGACTAGACAGAAAAAAACTGATTCCTTGTAGCAGAGAGAGGGAGGATATACCCTCTGGGACTGCCCCTAGGGTGGAGCCAGAACGTTTTTTCTTTCTGCCTAGTCCTACTCCTGCGGAGACAACATAACCCAATTGATGTGAATCAAGAAGACTACGTCTGTCAATGAGCGACAGAGAAACAGGTGTTTTAGCTCAGTCAATTGTTTGCTAGGTACACAGACAGGCAGGGCAGAACACTTGCTCTTATTGACTTTATATAAGGATACCATACTGAAGGTCTCAAGTAGGTGATTGGACCGCAACTAGGGATACTGCCGGGTTAGTTAGGGTTAGGATAATATCTTCCACAAATAGTCCCAGTTTATGCTGTTTAGGGCCTATGCGGATGCCAGCTATGGTAAGATTTGTCCTGATAGCTTCAGCTAATGGTTCAATAGCCAGGGAGAACAGGGCTGGCGATAGTGGGCACCCTTGTCTCCTACCATTTGTGAGGCTAAATTGTTGCGAGAGCGGGCGAGATAATACCAAATTTAACACACCGACTCCTCGTTCACACCTGAGACCTTGTAACACTAACAAGTCACATGACACTGGGGAGGGAAAATGGCAAATTGAGCCCGATTTTGACATTTCCATTTAGGGGTGTACTTACTTTTGTTGCCAGCTGCTTAGACATTAATGGCTGTGTGTTGTGTTATTTTGAGGGGACAGCAAATTTACACTGTTATACAAGCAGTACACACTCACTACTTTACAATGTAGCAATGTGTAATTTCTTCACTGTTGTCACATAAAAAGATATAATAAAATATTTACAAAAATGTTAGGGGTGTACTAAACTATATTATTTTATTTTTTTATTTTTACTTCCCTCCACCTAAAAGATTTCAGTTTGTTGTTCAACTGAGTTGTCCAATTTATAGTCAGATTTAGGCTGCATTCACACTTGAGCGTAGCGTTTTCGCGCATTTTTTACAGCGATTTTTACCGCGATTTTCAGGCGTTTTTGGAGGCAGGCATTGACATTTATCAAAAACGCTGGTAATCAGCCCAAAAAGAAGCTCATGTACTTTTTTCAGCTACAGGCGTTTTTCTTCAGGCGTTAAGGCTCCATTCACACCTGGGCGTTTTTGAGCGTTTTTTAGCTCCAAAAACGCTCAAAAAAATGTTCCAAAACGCCCAACAAGTAAAACCCCATTCATTTAAATGGCCCCTATTCACATCTGAGCATTTTAACGCCTGAAGCAAAATGCCTGTAGCTGAAAAAAGTACATGAGCTTCTTTTTGGGCTGATTACCAGCGTTTTTGATAAATGTCAATGCCTGCCTCCAAAAACGCCTGAAAAAAACGCCTGAAAATCACGGTAAAAACGAATGGGGCTTTACTTGTTGGGCGTTTTGGAACGTTTTTTTGAGCGTTTTTGGAGCTGAAAAATGCTCAAAATGCCCAGGTGTGAATGGAGCCTAAAGGTGGAAAAAGTTCTGAAATAATTTATCTTTGTTTACAGTATATATATATATATATATATATATATATATATATATATATATATATATATATATATATATATATACACAATGGGTAAGATAAGTATTGAATGTCACCATTTTTCTAGGTATATATATTTCTCAAGGTGCTACTGACATTACATTTTCACCATATGTCGGTAACAACCCATGCATACAAAGAAACTAAAACAAACAAGTTCAGAAATTAAGTAATGTATAATAAAATTGAATTACACAGGGAAAAAGTATTTAACACGCTAACTGAAATTTATTTAATAGTTTGTACAAAATCTTTTGTTGGTAATGACAGCTTCCTTTATGGAGAAACTAGACGCATGCATTGAACAGGTGTGATTTTTGGACCACACAGTCTTCAAATTTTAAAGTTTCCCTGGGCCTCTACTATGAACTCTGATCTTTAGTTCTTTCCATAGATTTTCAATTGGATTCAGGTCAGGTGATTGGCTGGGCCCTTCTAGCAGCTTTTTTGTTTTTTCTTTCTTTGAACTTTCACTCTTCTGATTCTTGTTTTCACTCCTCTGTCACAAATCTTGCAAGGAGCACCTGGTTGTGGTTGGTTTATGGGGAAATTATGTTCTTTCCACTTCCAGATAATGGCTCCAACAGTGCTCACTGGAACATTCAGAGGTTTATAAATCCTTCTGGAACCAATGCCATCAGCATGTTTTGCAACAAAAAGGTTGCAAAGGTCTTGAGAGAGCTTTTTGCTTTTACCCATCAGGAGATATTTCTTACCTTGGTAATGAGATGCCTTTTTATAGGCCATCAGTTGAGACTGAGCCAGCTGATATTATTTGTACTGACATGGGGCAGGATTGCATTCTAATTACTGATAGATTTCAGCTGTTGTCTTGCCTTTCCATGCCATTTTGCACCTCTCTTTCTTCATTTGTTCAATACTTTTCCCCTGTGTCCTTCCATTTTATTACACATAACCTAATTTCTGAAATTATTTGTTTTGGTTTCTTTGTATGTATGGATTGCATGGGTTGTTACCAACATGTGGTGAAAATGTCATTTTAATAGCACCTTTAGAAATATATTTACCTAGAAAAATTTGTGTTCAATACTTATTTTACCCACTGTATATACTTTATATTTCTAATAACAGCACAACAGATACTTAAAAGTTTACATTATTTAAGATAGGAATCTCTGTATCAATGCACAAATAGGGTTATATAAAAGAAAAAAAAAGAAAAAATATATATATATATATTTTAGAACTGCCAATTAAAAAAACAACATTTGTGCTTATTTAATGACTTAAGCCCCGGAAGATTTTACCCCCTTCCTGACCAGGACCTATTTTGCGATTCGGCACTGTGTGACTTTAACGGACAATTGCGCGGTCGTGCGACGCTGTACCTAAACTAATTTGACGTCCTTTTTTTCCCACAAACAGAGCTTTCTTTTGGTGGTATTTGATCACCTGTGCGATTTTTTGATCATGCGCTATAAACAAAAAAAGAACGTCAATTTTGCAAAAATAACAATATTTTTCAATTTTTTTTATATGAAATTCCCCCCAAAAAAATGTAAAAATCAAATTTTTTTAACATTTTCGCCCAATTTGTTTTATGCTACATATGTTTGGTAAAAAAAAAAAAATCGCAAAAAGCGTATTTTGATTGGTTTGCACAAAAGTTATCGCGTTTACTAACAAAGGGAAAGATTTTTGTAATTTTTGTTGTTTTTTTTTAACGCGTAATGGCAGCGATCTGCGATTTTTTTTGCGGTACTACGACATTGTGGCAGACAGATCGGACCCTTGACTGACATTTTTGACACTTTTGGGGTTACCTATTTCTACAGTAATCAGTGCTATACATATTCGCTGTTACTGTAAAATTACACTGGCAGTAAAGGGGTTAACTTTTTTTGAGAGGGAGGGGTGGTGTGTGTCCCTAGGGGCGTGAATCTAACTGTTATTGGCTGTGGCTTGAGGTGTAGGAACAGTGATCAATGGTCCTACATAGTAGAACCGTATGATCACTGTTTCTACACAGGGGAGAATGACAGGCGGCTTGTGTACATCAGCTGCCTGCCTTTCTCCCTCTGCACCGACAATGGCCGAGTGACCGGCGGACTTCGGGTCCGCCGGTCACACACGCGGGGGGGTCCGTGACCGCGCGGGGGCGCGCGCTCGCTCCCTAGACCCTCACAGGCAAGCGACGTAGATCTACGTCACTCTGCCTGTGAGGGGCTGACTGCCGACGTAAATAGTCGTGCGGCAGTCGGCAAGTGGTTAAGGCTGCACAAATATCCACATTTATAAAGACTAAATAGTTAACTATAAACTACTTAGTAAACTATATTTTTTTCAAAAATGGTCACAGCATTAAATCTAAAATTGGTTGGGAAAAAGAGTCAATAGTTTCAGTAAAATTTTGTCCAATATTCAGTTTCTACTCTTCTATTGCTTATCAAATAAGAGGTATTGAGTGACTTATTCATTATTAGTGCTAGGGACATAATTCATAATGCTTTGTAAGGTGGTATTGAGACAAACAAAACTATATTCCCAAATTATAACTGGAAAATAATTTGTATCAGTCTTAAGCCATCTATATTTTCTCCAGTTAAATTATTGACCACATACCCATTTCTATCTGAAACCAACTATTGTAAGTTTGACATTTTTAAAAAATCCCAGCCTTTTATTGTACATCTCCTTACAAAATATTTGTGATATTGTGATGGGAAGCTGCATTAGTTCAAGAGCATGAAAAATCCAATTACAAGCAATTTATGTCTTTTGAAATATAAGACTTACTATTGATATATTTATTAATATGTGCTCAGCAAAAATTGTAAATGAATGTGTCTAATGAAACAAAGGAAATATCTCTTGTTAATATTTATTATAGCTGGCTTTTACAGAACTAGAATATGAAAATGCATTTCTTTAAAACTGAACTCCATGAAAACTATAAAACTACAAATAAACCTCTGTTGTTCCTTACTTTTTAATAAAATGTTCTTTTTTAACCTAAATCGTAACTCCACCTTTGTTTAGAAAAAACATTCCCCTCTGGGTGATCTGTGTAAATTGCAGGGATTTTAACAAACTTTGTTGCAGATTCCTACCTTTTGTTATTCAGAAGAACTCATTGTTTGTTTCTCTGTGCCTCTTTGCTGAGTGGGTAAAATGGGAGTGGTTTCACCATTATCTATCAGCTGTGGCAGCTGCAGAGCTCTAATGAGGGAAGTTGCTGGGCCTGAATCCCTTTAGACGTGTTCCTATTAGGATTATCTCACCAAAAATGACATTTTTGTTGCAGGGGATGCCAGAAATTTGAATTGTATCTTAAGCAGACTTCTGGTAAAATCAGTGAGCCAATCACACAAGCAGGAATTGATGTTTCTGGGCTGTGGTCAGTACACATTCTGTGTACAGAACAGCTCCAGGTAGCCATAAGGCATTGCATTTTCAGAAAATACAACAGCTGCAGATTGAAAAGGAAAGGTAATTTTAATAACATTCAATCACAATATGACTTATGTCACAATTGTATATGCTATATTGTATTTTCTTTATTTGCTATTTTTTTCCACATAAAAATGGAGCTACCCTTTAAATACCACTGTTCTGCTTAGGCTTCATGTACATGGGACATTTGAAAACCTCTCCTGAGTCAGGAACTTGACAGCTAGTACCCGATGGTTAAAAATGTCTGTTTTGCCGTGTTTACATGCCGCGTTTATGCGTTTGGCGGCGTTTGCATCTAGAAGCGTTTTTACATTGTAAAATGGTCAGAAATGTATCACCATTGAAAACACCTATAAACAAAATGCTTATAAACGTGAGTTACCGCGTTTAGACATGTTTGCATGCTGTTACAAGCATTGTTCCGTCTGAATGCATTTTTTTTGCTTTAAAAAAAAAAAATGCCACTAAACTCAACTGCTTCTAAACGACTATAAATGTCTCAGTGTACATGGACAGAGAAGATAACATAGAGGAGAGTTCAGAGGCTGCTGAAAAAAATGCCCAACTGCTCTTAAGTGTCCGTTTATCAGCAGCAGAGTACATGAAGTTTTCCAAGTTTTCAGGCCATCACTGGGCTCTAATAATTATCCCCACATCGGCAGCCATTGGGGATGGTCAGACCTGTGGAAAGAACTTTGATTGCCTGCATATGCAGTGACAGGGAAGTCATCTTCAGCAAAGGAACACTGTACACTCTTACTTTGTAAACAGTGGTAAAGTGGTTTAGTTTAGTTTTAGTAGGCCACATCTGAAACAGGAGGACAAATCAGCACTTAATCCAAAAAGCAAAATACGAGTGTTTTTAGTAACACTAGAAAAATATTGTATTGATTCTTAATTGCACAATAGGTAAGCATTTTACTAGGCCAAAGTTTAAACTGGTTGTAAAGTCAAAGATTTAAATCAGCATTTTCCCTTTAATTTTGGACTCTTGTTTTGGCAATTTATTTATTTTATTTTTTTCAAATAATGTGTCTAAATACCTTTTCCATGCAACCTGATATAGCAATCATGTGATTACTTCTGCTCCCTCTCTCCAGCTGCAAGACTTAAGCCCCGTACACACGCACCAATTGTTGGCCGTAAATTTTGGGCCAACGCCCGATCGGCCGATTGTCGGCTTGTTAGTATGATGCTTCTGACAACCGACTGCGACTTTTCGGCCGAACAAAATCTGGTGTGCATGCTATAAAATTTTTGTTGGCCGTCAGCAGAACGGCCGATTGTTCCTCAGTCAGTACAGATTTCGGCCAACAAAAATGTGATGATCAAGACTGGGCATGCTCAGAGAAGAAAAAACACATGAAAAGTAGACCAGAACATGACATCACTTCTGCAGTTGGTTGTTGGCCGACAAAATTCGTGTGCAGTCTAGAGCACATTTCAACCAACACAACAACACTGGACAAAAGACGGCCGATCGGTCGGCCAACAATCGGTGCGTGTGCACGAGGCTTAATATTGGAGGGGTTGCTAGTCATCTGCTGAGAGGACTGCAAAAACTTTGACCTTGTGTCTGATTGGCAATGTGCCAATATATTGTACACTCCAGCTCCAGCCTGCATAGAACGTGAAAGCAGTTAACCCCATAAATACAAAGCAGCATTTGAGGCATAGGTGATTCAACATTTCCCAGGTAAGAGAGAGCAGAGTAACAGTCAGAAATCATTACAGAGCGGGACTCTGCAACACTTTTACTTATCTCTACTAACAGGGGAGGGGAATAGTGCTTTCACAGTCATCATTATCAACAGAGCCAGTGGAAGACAACACACAGATTTAACCCCACAGCTTCTGGGGAAAGAGCTGAGCGGGAGGATCACAATTGACCCCTCAATGACAAGGCACCTTCACTATATAACCAGCAGCTACTACTTAAAGCCCTCTACTTATTTTCAACCTGACATTTCACACATAAATACATACACGCATGGACATCCACACATACAAAAATGCATACATACATACAAATATAGATAGATATGCATGCACATATATATATATATATATATATATATATATATATATATATATATATATATATATATATATATATATATATATATATATATATATATATATATATACATACATACATACAAGCATGCACATACACATACATGCATGTATACATACACGCATAGGCATGCACACACACCCACATACATACATACACACATGGGCATGCACACAAACATACATGCATGGAAATGCACACACACACACATACAAGAATACATGCATACATACATACATACACGTATGGGCATGCACACACATACATACATGCACAAAAATGCATGCAAACATGCATTATTAGATACACATATGCACACATATTTATGCATTAATAGATACAAACATGCACACATATGTATATGCATACATGTACGTATTTACATACGCACATATACACACATTAACATGCACACAGAATTTCACATATACATACACAAATGGACATACACACATGCACATATATGCTCACACACATACACACATAGATACACATACATATACACATGTGTAAACATATATACGCATACATACACACATTAAAATACACACAGATTAATGTATAGATACACGCATACATAAATTCATACAAACACACATTCAAAGATACATACATGCAAATACTAACATGCACACATATATATACATGAAACAAAGAAAGGAGAAGGAAGAAGGAAGGATCACTATGATACATGGAAGACAGGAGGGATCACTATGATATATGGAAGGCAGGAATGATCACTACGACACATGGAAGTCAAGAAGTATCACTATGGCATATGGAAGGTGGGAAGGATACCTATGACACATCAAAGACAGGAAGGATCACTATGGCATATCGAAGGCAGGAAGGATCAATATGACACAAGGAAGACAGGGAGGATCAATATGACACAAGGAAGACAGGGAGGATCACTTTGACATATGGAAGGTAGGAAGGATCAGTATGGCATTTGGAAAGCAGGAAGGATCAGTATGACACATGTAAGGCAGGAAGGATCACTATGGCATATATAAGGCAGAAAGGATCAGTATGGCACATGGAAGACAGAAAGGATAACTATGACACATGGAAGACAGGAATGATCACTATGACAGATGGAAGACAGGAAGGATCACTGAGACACATGGGAGACAGAAAGGATAACTATGACACATAGATGACAGGAAGGATCAATATAACAGATGGAGGGCAGGAAGGATCACTATGACACATGTAAGGCTAGAAGGATCAGTATGACACATCTAAGGCAGGAAGGATCACAATGGCATATGTAAAGCAAGAAGGATCAGTATGACACATGTAAGGCTAGAAGGATCAGTATGACACATCTAAGGCAGAAAGGATTACTATGGCATATATAAGGCAGGAAGGATCATTATGACACATGTAAGGCAGGAATGATCACTATGGCATATGTAAGGCAGGAAGAACCACTATGACACATGGAAGATAGGTAGGATCACTATGGCATAGCATCACTATTTTCATGATCTATTTACATGAACTTGTCAACTAAAAATAACAAAGTATATAACCAAATTATCTGCATGCAGTCATTTTGTAAATAAAAAATTAAGATAAGCTGTATATCTGAATATACTGTTTGAAAATGTCAAAAAACATTTGCTTGTGAAAGCATACAAGACTGAGCTGCTAGCTGCTCTCTCCCTCCATATTACACTAAGCCCTCGTTCACATCAACGCGGCTTTGAAATTGCACGAGTTCATCTTAACCCGCACAATTTCAAAGCCCCATTTCAGTCCAGCTGAAAGACATCTGTGCGGGTTCATGCACAGATGTCTCTTTAAATCTCCCCCGAAGTTGCCAAAAGTAGTGCAGTAACTACTTTTCTAAATCTGTGCAGCGCTGCAAAGTTGTCAAATGGCCTCAATGTGAATGAGGGCTAAGTGAGACGATGCAGCTTTTACTATGAGGAGGGGGAGGAGCAGCTTTAGGGTAAACATTTTAGTCAATGAAGGCTGTAGGAGGGGAGGGGACCCGGAGGAAAGGAATGGAGACCGGCTGGGCAGAAAGTGGAGGAGATCATGTTCTCAATGCTGGCTATGGAACTAAGAGGAAGGGGAGGAGGGGGAGATGGAGAGATGCACAGAGGGGAGCTTCAATGAAGCAAGCACATATTCTGACCACACTTTCATAGCTCAGCAGCCATGATAAATGTGGTCAGCTGTAAGGGAGGAAGTCAGGACCAGGCAGAATCAAGCAGATATTGTAGAAGATAGAAAGAGGCAATTGAAAAAGCAAAAGCACTATGCTGCAGCTTGTACCTTAAAGGGACAGGGGCACCATTTTTTTTTTGGGGGGGGGGGGTAACAATCACTTTAAAAGGCATAGACCAGGCAGCTTTTATTAAAAAAACACAGGTACACTGTTACAGAGAGATAATACCCCCCCCCCCCGTTACTTTTATGCAGCCATATTCAAGCAAATATACTCTTTTATTTGTATTATTTCCCTTGCACTGATTAGGGTTATCATATACACTAAGCTAAATAAGTATTCATTATGCTCAGTGAACATTTTCTACTCCTTGTATGTGGGGGAGATAGTTGGAAAACGGCGCTACCTATAGTGTGTAGAATAAATGAACCATAAGCGGTTCTGTGCAATCCGAAAAGTACTAGTGCAACAATAAATATGTGCAGGAATGGTGCTCATATAAAATATATAAAATGTATAAAAACTGGCCAGTTATAAAAACACAAGTGAGCTGGTGCACAAATTTAATATAGTGACAAGATATGGTACAAATATTAATAAATATTGGTGGTATACATAAAAGATCAAACCCAATAGGAAATAATTAATGGTGAGAAAATATAAATATTTTAATAAAGGTGATGAGTTCCAAAAGATAATTCGGTGAATAATGTGAAAATGGTAATGGTGAGTTGGAGTTGCTGCGTTCCCAACAACCACTAGAGGTCGCACTTACCCCTCAGCAGGATATAGTTAATGGCTGCATAGGGTAAGCAAAAAAGAGAAACCTCAGACCTGTCCCCAATCTATCCTTACGGACCGATTGATCCCATCTGAGTATAAGGGAGAAGACCTCTTAGTGTAGCATGTAATAAACACACAATAGGGAGCAGTAGTCACTCACACTTAGGATGTAGCTGTAGCAGATCGTCTCAGATAGATGCAGGGGACGCCGGAGGAACTTCCGCGTTCCACACACGGCGAGCTGCGGAACCTAACGTCAACATCACTTCCGGTCCGCAGCTCGCCGTGTGTGGAACGCGGAAGTTCCTCCGGCGTCCCCTGCATCTATCTGAGACGATCTGCTACAGCTACATCCTAAGTGTGAGTGACTACTGCTCCCTATTGTGTGTTTATTACATGCTACACTAAGAGGTCTTCTCCCTTATACTCAGATGGGATCCATCGGTTATGTATACCACCAATATTTATTAATATTTGTACCATATCTTGTCACTATATTAAATTTGTGCACAAGCTCACTTGTGTTTTTATAACCGGCCAGTTTTTATATATTTTATATATTTTATATGAGCACCATTCCTGCACATAATTATTGTTGCACTAGCACTTTTCGGATTGCACAGAACCGCTTATGGTTCATTGATTCTACACACTATAGGTAGCGCCGTTTTCCAACTATCTCCCCCACATACATTATGTCTGACCCCTTATTATTAGGGGTTGGTTGGTGGCTGCAACCTAAATATTCTATAACTCGGAGTTCATATATCCATAGCGCTGGTTGTCTCCCCCTTCTTCACCTGATTTTCTACTCCTTACTCCTTTGGTGCCAAATAGATTCAATAAAATAAGTAACACAAGACAATTTATTCTTTCAGAGAATTAGGCTGGCCATACATGTTCAATTAACTTGTACAATTTTCTTTTAGATTTACCAAAAACCATATAATATGAGGTACAAGCTAAACAACTTTCAATTGTATCCAATCTGTCAGGCCCTTGCACTACATAGTTTAAGGTAAATCTAAAATAAAACTGTACAAGGAAATTGAACATGTATGGCCAGCCTTAGTAACTGTAAAAATCACTCTCGCATTTTACGTTTAAGGGATGAAATAATCATTTTACAATTATCAAGCTGTATACTGCCAAAACAATGGAAAATAAAAGTATTTTCTATAATTATAATTATTACAATGAATGTCATACAAACCTTCTGTACATATGGTATACATCAGAGCAATATTCAATTAAACTGGTTCAAAAGTGATATGACCAACAACAGTTACCAATAATGTCTCAGGCTGGGTTCACACTGGTACAAATTGGATGCGGATTTCCCCGCATACAGTTCGCATGTTAGGAGACTGTAAGCGGCTTTCAATGGAGCCGGTTCACACGGCTTCGGGACAGTTGCGAAGCGGTTTGCAGGAAATTTGTGTGCGTCTTCTGGTCCATTTCAGGTCCCAAAAATTAAGACCAAATTCATACCTGAAATGGTGAATGGGACACACCAGACCTCCTGCTGTGAGCCGCTCTGCAATCCAGTGTGAACCCAGCCTTAGTTAAAAATAAAAATTATATATAAAACCCACGCTGAGATCTAAATTGGCAGAAGCACCTGTAAACGCCTGAATACCCTGCTTATACAATGTAATTAAGAAAGAAAGGTGTGCTCACCCATTAAATTAACAATATAAAGAAATAAAAATCAAGAAATTGCATCATCAACCTGATATACTGAAAACATGACTCAAAAAATTGCAAAAATATATAAAGTGCAAAGCGCAAAAGAGTTTTAAATATAAATAAAAAAAAGTCCCCCCCCCCCCAAAAAAGTCCCAGACAATACAAAAAAGATATATGTTACAAAATGTCCATTAAAAAAGTGCAGAAAGTATGTTACTCAATCACAAAAATAAATGTTATCAAAAAATTAATAAACTTATATGTAACATACTCCCACAAAATAAAGTGCAAAAAAAGTCAATTGAATCAAGTGATGAAAAGTATTCTCAGTGCCAAAAAAATATTCCAATAAAGTGCTCCAGTGCTTGAGTGAAACCAGACATGCAAAGCTGCTTACCAAATATAATAGATCTCAGCACTGGAGATCTAATTGCGCTCATGAAAAAGGTAAAAATCAGGTAGCTTTCTCAAAGGGCCATCCATCCAGCATGCATCATCAGTGCAGACTGTCATATGTAGTAAAACCACTCCGCTTAAAGGATCATCCACCCAGCATTGATCATCAGCACAAAAGCAGATTAAATGGAATTTACAGCCACAGCATCCACAACAGCAGCAGTAAAGCATAAAGAGTATAATTAGAGTTGAGCGGACACCTGAAGGCAATGGGGACCCGAACTTTCAGGCACTAAAATGGCTCTAAAAAAAAACAATGGAAAGGGCTAGAGTGCTGCAAATGACAGCAATGTAGTTAAGAGCATGGTAAGTGCTCTGCAAACAAATGTGGATAGGGAAATAACTTAAAACAACAAAAAAAAAACAGAAAAATAAAACAATTTTCTTCATCTGTGAAGGACGAGGCCCATATGGAGTAGGAGGGAGGTTGAGGTGGCCGTGGATGTGGCGGGGTAGGTGGAAGCGGCGGTGGAGGGGGACGAGGTAGCCAACACTGCTTTTTTTTAGTCATTTTAAATTAGGGTTCACCCCAAAAGAGTGAGAAAGATCAAAAATATCAAAAAACAATGGCTGGGTAAGGTCGGTATCCATCTCTATTCTGCACAAGGTACGGAAAAGTCCCGTGGGATCCATGCCTGGTTCATTTTAATGAATGTGAGCTTGTCCACATTGTCCACATTGTCTCTGGACAGGCGGCTGCGCTTGTCTGTGATAACGCCCCCAGCCGTGCTAAATATACGTTCAGATAATACACTGGCTGCAGGGCACGCCAGCCCCTCCAAGGCGTAAAGGGCAAGCTCAGGCCATTTGGAGACCCAGAAGTTGAAGGGGGCAGACCCGTCATTCACTACATGTAGGCGTGTGCACACATACTTCTCCACCATGTTGGTGAAATGCTGCCTCCTGCTAAGACGTTCCATATGAGCTGCTGGTGCTGCTGTTTGTTGTGGCTTGCTAACAAAGCTTTTCCACATTTCGGCCATGCTAACCCTGCCTTCTGAGGTGCTGGCGGTGCCCTGGTTGCGTTGGCGACCTCTTCCTCCTCCTCCTCCTCCTCTGCCTTGGCCTTGTGCTTCCACTGTGGCCCCGCTGTCAGGTAGGAATGCCAGCAGCATCACGTCTACCAGCGTGCGCTTGTACTGGCACATCTTGCGATCACGCTTCAGTGAGTGAATTAAGGACGGTACGTTGTCCTTGTAACGGGGATCCAGCAGCGTGGCCACCCAGTAATCACCACAAGTTAGAATGTGGGCAACTCAGCGATCGTTGTGGAGACACTGCAGCATGTAATCGCTCATGTGTGCCAGGCTGCCCAGAGGCAACGAAAGGCTGTCCTCTGTGGGAGGTGTATCGTCTGTGTCCTCTTTATCCCCCCAGCCATGCACCAGTGATGGCCATGAGCTGGCCTGGGTGCCACCCTGCTGTGAACATAGTTCCATCTCCTCCTCCATCTCCTCCTCCTCATCCTCCAGAACTGTGCCCCTGCTGGACAATTGTGTCCCTGGCATTTGTGGGTGCAGGAACCCACCCTCAGAGTCACTTGTGAATGACTGCCCTGAAAGCCTTGGAAATGATCCCTCTTCCTCCTCCTCCTCCTCCTATGCCACATCCTCTTCCATCATCGCCCGAATCGTTTTTTCAAGGAGGCATAGAAGTGGGATAGTTAAGCTGACAATGGCGTCATCGGCACTGGCCATGTTGGTGGAGTACTCAAAACAGCGTAACAAGGCACACAGGTCTCGCATGGAGGCCCAGTTATTGGTGGTGAAGTGGTGCTGTTCCACAGAGCGACTCACGCGTGCGTGCTGCAGCTGAAACTCCACTATGGCCTGCTGCTGCTCGCACAGTCTTTCCAGCACGTGCAAGGTGGAGTTCCACCTTGTGGGCACGTCACATATGAGGCGGTGAGTGGGAAGGCCGAAGTTACGCTGCAGCGCTGACAGGCGAGCAGCAGCAGGGTGAGAACGCCGAAAGTGCGCACAGACGGCCCGCACTTTCTGCAGCAGCTCTGACATATCGGGGTAATTTTTAAGGAACCTCTGCACCACCAAATTCAGCACATGCGCCAAGCAAGGGATCAAACCGGCTAGGCCCAGAACTGCTATGAGATTTCGCCCATTATCGCACACCACCAGGCCGGGCTTGAGGCTCACTGGCAGCAACCACTCATCGGTCTGCTGTTTCATGCTCCTCCACAACTCCTGCGCGGTGTGTGGTTTTTCCCCCAAACAGGCAAGTTTTAAAATTGCCTGCTGTCGTTTACCCCTGGCTGTGCTGAAGTTGGTGGTGAAGGTGTTACGCTGACCGGATGAGGAGGCGGTAGAGGATGAGGAAGCGGAGAAGGAGGAGGTAGGAACAGGAGGCAAACTGAAGCGCCCTGCAATCCTTGGTGGTGGAAGGATATGCGCCAAATTGCTATCCGCCTCAGGCCCAGCCACCACTGCATTTACCCAGTGTACCGTTAGGGAGATATAACGCCACTGACCGTGCTTACTGGTCCATGTATCGGTAGTTAGGTGGACCTTGCCACAGATGGCGTTGCGCAGTGCACACCTGATTTTTTCCCCCACTTGGTTGTGCAGGGAAGGGATGGCTTGCCTGGAAAAGTAGTGGCGGCTGGCCACGACGTACTGTGGGACAGCCACGACATAAGGATTTTAAAATTGTGCGTCTCCACCAGACGGAATGTTAGCATTTCAAAGGCCAAGAATTTTGAAATGCTGGCATTCAGGGCCAGGGATCGCGGGTGGGTAGGGGGGTACTTCCTCTTCCTCTGAAGTGTTTGGGAGATGGAAAGCTGAACGCTTCCACGGGACATTGTGAAGATGGTTGGTGACCCAGGTGGTGGTGTTGCTGACAGATCCTCCGTTTGCCCGGTGGCAGGTGCCCGTATCACTACAGAGGTGGATGAAGAGGCCGAGACTGCAGCAGAAGAGGAAGCAGGAGGAACCAGAGACCTTTCTTGGTTTTGAAGGTGTCTACTCCACTGCAGCTCGTGCTTTGCACTTAGATGCCTGATCATGCAGGTTGTGCTCAGGTTGAGAAGGTTTATGCCTCGCTTCAGGCTCTGATTGCACAGGGTGCAAACCACTCGTGTCCTGTCATCAGCACATTGTCTGAAGAACTTCCACGCTAGAGAACTCCTTTGAGCTGGCTTTGGTGCGCTCTGTCCCTTGCTGCGTTGGGCAGTAGCAGGCGTACTGTCTGGGGCACGGCCGCTCTGCTTATGCACCCTGCTCCCTCTTCTGCTGTGCTGGTGGCTCTGTGCGACCACCGCCTCTTCCTCCAAAGGACTCAGGTCACCTGCATGACCTTCATTCCATGTGGGGTCAAGGACCTCATCGTCCTCCACATCATCTTCCACCCAGTCTTCACCCCTGCCCTCCTTGTCGGTCTCCACAATTATGAGTGCCGCAGCAGTTGGCACCTGCGTTTCGTCATCGGAGACATGCTGCGATGGTCCTTCCATGTACTCATCTTGAGAAATAAGTGGTTGGGCATCACTGCACTCAATCTCTTCCACTTCTGGAGCAGGGCTAGGTGGATGGCCCTGGGAAACCCTGCTGACAGAGTCATCAAAAAGAAGAAGAGACTGCTGCATGACTTGGGGCTCAGACTGCTTGCCTGATTTGCAAGGGGGTGAGGTGAAAGACGGTTGGACATCGGCTGCAGGTGCCAACTCTGACCTTTCTGCAGTAGACTGGGTGGGAGACAATGTGAAGGAACTGGAGGCACTGTCAGCAACCCAATCTACTATCGCCTGTACTTGTTCTTGCCTCAACACTTGTAGAGGCGCATGATGCCCTACCAAATACTGCTGCAGGTTCTGTCGCCTACTCACACTTGAGGAAGGTGTTTCACTTGTGCGTGTAGCTGGCACAGATCGACCACGTCTTCTCCTTGCAACAGGATCTCTACCAGCAGCACCACGACCCAGGCCACGGCCCCTAGTTGACGTTCTCCTCATATTTCTGTAATTTAGGTGTTTATTGAATAGCGGAACAAAACAACAACAGTATCGCAAATATGCAAACTATGTCGCAATTAAATTTTTTTTACCCCAAAAGGGTGTTTATTAAATAGCGGTATAGAAAAACAGTATACAAATACAACGGGTGTATCTCACAGTCAAATATGCAAAGTATGCCGCAATTTAATTTTTTTCACCCCAAAAGGGTGTATATTGAATAGCGGAATAGAAAAAAATGTATAAAACGGTGTATCTCACACGTACAAACACAGACTAGGCCCCGATTACAATTTTTTGTACCCTAAAGGCAGGATGAGGAAGAGGAGTAGGAGGAGTTCGGAACAGGAGGCAAACTGAAGCGCCCTGAAATCCTCGGTGGTGGAAGATGCGCCCAAAAAATTTGAAAGGTGTATCTCACACGTACCGATACAGACTATGCCGCAATTTAATTTTTTTTACCCCAAAGGGGTGTATATTGAATAGCGGAATAGAAAAAAGTATATAAAATTGGTGATTTTTCAATAGCACATGTGAACACAGCAGTGTCTTATGTTTTATGTCACGGTCAGCAGCAGGCTATGAAGGGAAAAAAAAAAATTCCCCTTTAACTTTGTAATTTTTAAATAGCAGATTAGAACAGCAATCTGTAGTAAAATATAGCTGAATGCTGCACACAACAGACTGATAAAAATATATTTTTTTCTCCCTCCTCCTCCTCAGTGGGCTCAAGTGAGGGCAAAAAGATCGTTCACTGCACCACCCCCCCACAGCGAAATCGATATAGATCACTAACGGATGATTGTTCTGTCCTGTGTCTCCTAATCTCTCCCTGTCTACTCTCTCCAGCCTGTCCCTAAAATGCTCAAATATCTTTCCCTGCCTACACTCCAACCTGTCCCTGCATTCTTTTTGGGCACAATGTTGTTTTTCCCTGTCTGTCCCTAATCAGCAGCAGCCAGCACTGTTATGTGTGCTCTCTCCCTACACTACAGCAGACTGATGCACAGCGTGCTGTGTCTCGAGCTTATAAAGACCTGGGTCACATGCTTCAGCTGGCCAATCACAGCCATGCCATTAGTAGGCATGGCTGTGATGGCTTCTATGGCACACCAGTTAAACGCTTGTTGATTGGCTGTTGAAAGCCCGCCATTAAAAGCGCGCCATTACATACAAAACAGGAAATAAAATTACCGAACACGGATTTTCAACCCGAACATACAGTAAAGTTTTCGGGTCCGTGTCCGGGTAACAAAAATCCAATTATCCGGTAGGGACCCGAATAATACAGTCCGTGTACGCTCAACACTAAGTATAATCCAACTCATCCAAACACAGCCACGTGTCGCGGCATCAGGTGTGTGGTGACGTCACTCAATCTGGCTCCACCTGACACGTTCCACCAAAATGGCTTTATTTTTATTTATTTTTTGGTTTTTGTTTTGTATTTTTGGGGATTTTTTTAGCTTTGTTTTGTTTTCTTTGTTAACTTTATTGTCTGAGTATATATCTATGTTTGTCCCAAGCATGTTTGAAACCATTTACTGTTGACAGTCTCATTACCTCTGCTGGTAGTTTATTCCAAGCATCAACTACCCTTTCAGTGAAAAAATACTTTCTAGGATTAGTTTTAACCCTTCCTTCAGTCAGTTTTAGGTCAAGCCCTCGTGTCCTTAATTTTGGTTTTATATTTAAAAAATTGCCCTCCTGAATAGTGTTGAGCGAACACGGACTGTATTATTTGGGTTCTTACCGGATAATTGGATTTTTGCTACCCGGACACGGACCCGAAAACTTTACTGTATGTTCGGGTTTAAAATCCGTGTTCGGTAATTTTATTTCCTGTTTTGTATGTAATGGCGTGCTTTTAATGGCGGGCTTTCAACAGCCAATCAACAAGCGTTTAACTGGTGTGCCTTAAGCCATCCCAGCCATGCCTACTAATGTATTAGTAGCTGTGATTGGCCATCTGAAGCATGTGACCCATGTCTTTATAAGTTCGAGAGACACAGCGCGGTGCGTCATTCTGCTGTAGTGTAGGGAGAGAGCACACATCATACATGCTGGCTGCTGATTAGGGACAGACAGTGAAAAATTGTGCCCAAAAAGAATCCAGGGACAGGTCGCAGTTTAGGCAGGGAAAGTTATTTGAGCATTTTAGGGACAGGCTGGAGAGATTAGGCAGGGACAGAACAATCGTCCGTTAGCGATCTACATCGATTTTGCAGTGTGGGGGGTGGTGCAGTGAACGATCTTTTTGCCCTCACTTGAGCCCACTGAGGAGGAGGAGGAGGAGGGAGAAAAAAATATAATATATTTTTATCAGTCTGTTGTGTGCAGCGTTCAGCTATATTTTACTACAGATTGCTGTTCTAATCTGCTATTTAAAAATTACAAAGTTAAAGGGGAATTTTTTTTTTCCCTTCATAGCCTGCTTGCTGTTGAGCTGACCGTGACATAAGACACTGCTGTGTTCACATGTGCTATTGAGTGATTTTCAATTTTATATACTTTTTTCAATTCCACTATTCAATATACACCCTTTTGGGTTAAAAAAAAATTAAATTGTGGCATAGTCTGTACTAAACTGCTATTTAAAAATTACAAAGTTAAAGGGGAATTTTTTTTTTCCCTTCATAGCCTGCTGCTGAGCTGACCATGACATAAAACATAAGACACTGCTGTGTTCACATGTGCTATTGAAAAATCAATTTTATATCATATTTTCTATTCCGCTATTCAATCTACACCCTTTTGGGGTAAAAAATAAATAAATTGCGGCATAGTCTGTATCGGTACGTGTGAGATACACCTTCCAAATTTTTGGGGCGCATCTTCCACCGCCGAGGATTGCAGGGTGCTTTAGTTTGCCTCCTGTTCCGAACTCCTCCTACTCCTCATCCTGCCTTTAGGGTACAAAAAATTGTAATCGGGGCCTAGTCTGGGTCTGTACGTGTGAGATACACCTTTTTATATCATATTTTCTATTCCGCTATTCAATCTACACCCTTTGGGGTAAAAAGAATTAAATTGCGGCATAGTCTGTATTGGTACGTGTGAGATACACCTTCAAAATTTTTGGGGCGCATCTTCCACCGCCGAGGATTGCAGGGTGCTTCAGTTTGCCTCCTGTTCCGAACTCCTCCTACTCCTCATCCTGCCTTTAGGATACAAAAAATTGTAATCGGGGCCTAGTCTGGGTTTGTACGTGTGAGATACACCTTTTTGTATCATATTTTCTATTCCGCTATTCAATCTACACCCTTTGGGGTAAAAAGAATTAAATCGCGGCATAGTCTGTATCGGTACATGTGAGATTCACCTTCCAAATTTTTGGGGCGCATCTTCCACCGCCCAGGATTGCAGGGTGCTTCAGTTTGCCTCCTGTTCCGAACTCCTCCTACTCCTCATCCTGCCTGTAGGGTACAAAAAATTGTAATTGGGGCCTAGTCTGGGTTTGTACGTGTGAGATACACCGTTTTATAATTTTTTTTCTATTCCGCTATTCAATATACACCCTTTTGGGGTAAAAATAATTAAATTGCGGCATTGTCTGTATCGGTACGTGTGAGATACACCTTCAAAATTTTTGGGGCGCATCTTCCACCGCCAAGGATTGCAGGGTGCTTCAGTTTGCCTCCTGTTCCGAACTCCTCCTACTCCTCATCCTGCCTTTAGGGTACAAAAAATTGTAATCGGGGCCTAGTCTGGGTTTGTTCGTGTGATATACACCTTTTTATATCATATTTTCTATTCCGCTATTCAATCTACACCCTTTGGGGTAAAAAGAATTAAATTGCGGCATAGTCTGTATCGGTACGTGTGAGATACACCTTCCAAATTTTTGGGGCGCATCTTCCACCGCCGAGGATTGCAGGGTGCTTCAGTTTGCCTCCTGTTCCGAATTCCTCCTACTCCTCATCCTGCCTTTAGGGTACAAAAAAATTGTAATCGGGGCCTAGTCTGGGTCTGTACGTGTGAGATACACCTTTTTATATCATATTTTCTATTCCGCTATTCAATCTACACCCTTTGGGGTAAAAAGAATTAAATTGCGGCATAGTCTGTATCGGTACATGTGAGATACACCTTTTAAATTTGTTTGGTGCATCTTCCACCACCGAGGATTGCCGGGCGCTTCAGTTTGCCTCCTGTTCCGAACTCCTCCTACTCTTCATCCTCCCTTTAGGGTACAAAAAATTGTAATCGGGGCCTAGTCTGTGTTTGTACATGTGAGATGCACTGTTTTATAATTTTTTTTCTATTCCGCAATTCAATATACACCCTTTTGGGGTAAAAAAAAATTAAATTGTGGCATAGTCTGTGTTTGTACGTCTGAGATACACCTTTTTATATCATATTTTCTATTCTGCTATTCAATTTACACCCTTTCGGGGTAAAGAAAATTAAATTGCGGCATAGTCTGTATCGGTACGTTTGAGATACACCTTTTAAATTTGTTTGGCGCATCTCCTTCCACCACCGAGGATTGCAGGGCGCTTCAGTTTACATCCTGTTCCTAACTCCTCCTACTCCGCTTCCTCATCCTCTACCGCCTCCTCATCCGGTCAGCGTAACACCTTCACCACCAAATTTAGCAAAGCCAGGGGTAAACGACAGCAGGCAGTTTTAAAACTTGCATGTTTGGGGGAAAAATCCCACACCGCGCATGAGTTGTGGAGGAGCATGAAACAGCAGACCGATGAGTTGTTGGTGCCAGCGAGCCTCAAGCCTGGCATGGTGGTGTGCGATAACAGGCGAAATCTCATAGCAGCTCTGGGCCTAGCCGGTTTGACGCACATCCCTTGCCTGGCGCATGTGCTGAATTTGGTGGTGCAGAGGTTCCTTCAAAATTACCCCGATATGTCAGAGCTGCTGCAGAAAGTGCAGGCCGTCTGTGCGCACTTTCGCCGTTCTCACCCTGCTGCTGCTCGCCTGTCAGCGCTTCAGCGTAACTTGGGCCTTCCCGCTCACCGCCTCATATGTGATATGCCCACAAGATGGAACTCCACCTTGCACATGCTGGAAAGACTGTGCGAGCAGCAGCAGGCCATAGTGGAGTTTCAGCTGCAGCACGCACGCGTGAGTCGCTCTGTGGAACAGCACCACTTCACCACCAATAACTGGGCCTCCATGCGAGACCTGTGTGCTTTGTTGCGCTGTTTTGAGTACTCCACCAACATGGCCAGTGCCGATGACGCCGTTGTCAGCTTAACTATCCCACTTCTATGCCTCCTTGAAAAAAACGCATCGGGCAATGATGGAAGAGGATGCGGCATAGGAGGAGGAGGAGGAGGAAGAGGGATCATTTCCAAGGCTTTCAGGGCAGTCATTCACAAGTGACTCTGAGGGTGGGTTCCTGCACCCACAAACGCCAGGTACACAATTGTCCAGCAGGGGCACAGTTCTGGAGGATGAGGAGGAGGAGGAGGAGGAGGAGATGGAGGAGGAGATGGAACCATGTTCACAGCAGTGTGGCACCCAGGCCAGCTCATGGCCATCACTGGTGCGTGGCTGGGGGGGATACAGAAGACACAGACGATACACCTCCCACAGAGGACAGCCTTTCGTTGCCTCTGGGCAGCCTGGCACACATGAGCGATTACATGCTGCAGTGTCTCCACAACGACCGCCGAGTTGCCCACATTCTAACTTGTGCTGATTACTGGGTGGCCACGCTGCCTGATCCCCGTTACAAGGACAACGTACCGTCCTTAATTCACTCACTGGAGCGTGATCGCAAGATGCGCGAGTACAAGCGCACGCTGGAAGACGCGATGCTGCTGGCATTCCCACCTGACAGCGGGCCACAGTGGAAGCACAAGGCCAAGGAAGAGGAGGAGGAGGAGAAGGAGGTCACCAACGCAGCCAGGGCACCGCCAGCACCTCAGAAGAACTCTTCAACTTCTAGGTCTCCAAATTGGGCACATGGCCTGAGCTTGCCCTTTACGCCTTGGAGGTGCTGGCGTGCCCTGCAGCCAGTGTATTATCTGAATGTGTATTTAGCACGGCTGGGGGCGTTATCACAGACAAGCGCAGCCGCCTGTCCAGAGACAATGTGGACAAGCTCACGTTCATTAAAATGAACCAGGCATGGATCCCACGGGACTTTTCCGTACCTTGTGCAGAATAGAGATGGATACCGACCTTACCCAGCCATTGTTATATTTTTGATCTTTCTCACTCTTTTGGGGTGTACCCTTATTTAAAATGACTGAAAAAAAGCAGTGTATGCTACCTCGTCCCCCTCCACCGCCGCTTCACCTACACCACCACATCACCCGCCACCTCAACCTCCCTCCTACTCCATATGGGCCTTGTCCTTCACAGATGAAGAAAATGGTTTTATTTTTCTGTTTTTTTTTTGTTGTTTTAAGTTATTTCCCTATCCACATTTGTTTGCATAGCACTTGCCATGCTCTTAACTACATGTTGCTGCCATTTGCACCACTCACGATGCTTAGCGCGACTCACACCTGCGCAGTGGGCACCTGGCTATGAAGCCAAAAGCTGTCACAGCCGGGTGCCCATAGTGAAGATGCCGGCACGGGGGAACAAAGACAGGGGGTGAGACTGCCTGGGGTGTCTGGGAAAGGTGAGTGGCGGTTTTTTAAAAGGCAGAAGCTACACTTTTTGTAGCTGCTGACTTTTATTTTTACCACAGGTGGCTGGAACTCCTTTTTAAGTTTTTGAAGTCGCTCTCGATATGTTTTATCCCCCAAACCTTTCACCATTTTTGTTACCTGTCTCTGAACTAATTTATCAATATCTGTCTGTAAGGGCTCTTTCACACGGGCGGTCCGTGTGAGAGCTCCGCTGCGGTCCTTTTTTTTTTTTTTCACGGAGCGGATGACATTTCTGTCATCCGCTCCGTATGTCCGCATATCATCCCATCCGTTTGCGGATGATATGCGGACCTAATGTAAGTCTATGGGGATTGCGGATGTCAGCGGATGACACCGCTGACATCCGATTTTCCTTCCTTTCCGTTTTTTGAATGGAGGAAAAATAGGGTTCTGTTCCGTTTGAAAAAACGGAACAGAACTGAAAGGAAGGAAATCGGATGTCAGCGGATGGTATTCCGCTGACATCCGCAATGCCATTGACTTACATTATGTCCGCAAATCATCCGCAAAAAAATAGGATGATTTGCGGGCATACGGACCGCCCGTGTGAAAGAGCCCTAAGTGAGGTCTCTAGAACTGGACACAATATTCTAAATGAGGTCTCACTAAAGATCTATATTTTTCCTCCTGCTGGTGATCCCTCTAGTGATGCATCCTAGAAATCTATTTGTTTTTCCCCACTGCCTGGTCACATTGCTAATTTTGCAATCTTCTGAAAGTACCCTCAAAACTTTTTCTGGCTAACACCGAATCCCCAATGTTGTACTCTCCCATGGAAACTTATTAAAGATAGGGATTTATATATATGGCATCATGATATACATTATTAAAAAAAATGTCTAAAAAAAAAAAATTCAAAAATTATATGTTGTAATCACTAATTATGGAGTATATGCTACCTATCATTCAATGGTCCTCTATAAAACAATTTATGTCTAACGCCGGCTCCTACACACACTGAGACTCAGTGCCGGTCAACAGGCACCAACCCATGTGAGTGTATTTTATATATTAAAACCACAACAATAAACTGATTTAAGGGAGTTGCACAATGATGGCTATTCTTTATTCTATCAACGATGAGAGGGACTGTCACAGAAATCAGATCCACAAGAGAGACCATACACATCCATAGAGGCGTTTTTAATAAAGTCTTTAAATTATACTAACTGCTGGTGAGTGTGCATGTTAGCTGGTGGTGAATATGCACAACATTGAGTGAAACACTGCATGAGAAAAATACATTATTTTTAGCAGGAGTTGGAATTAATGGACACTTGTATATTTGAAATAATTGCTGTGTGTATGATTGGAATTTATAGTGGAGATTAGGGTTGAGCGAACACCTAGATGTCCGTGTTCGACGGGTTCGGCCGAACTTTAAAAAAAAGTCCGGGTCCGTGTCCCGGACTTTTACCGAACTTTTCCCGGACACCGAACCCCATTGAAGTCAATGGGGACCCGAACTTTAAGGCACTAAAATGGCTCTAAAACACCAAAGGAAAGGGCTAGAGTGCTGCAAATGGCAGCAAAACGTAATTAAGAGCATGGCAAGTGCTCTGCAAACAAATGTGGATAGGGAAATAACTTAAAACAACAAAAAAAAACAGAAAAATAAAACAATGTTCTTCTTCATCTCTGAAGGACGAGGCCCATATGGAGTAGGAGGGAGGTTAAGGTGGTGGTGGATGTGGCGGTGACATAGGCGTGCGCACAGGGTGTGCTGGGTGTGCCTGGGCACACCCTAATCACCTAGGGCACATAGCATTGCCAGTGAGGAGATGGGAAAGATCTCCCTGGGACCTGCTCTGCTCTATTTCTCCTTGCCTACAGGTACATGGCCCCGATACATTACTCTCCCTGCTGGCAAACACATGCATGTGTATTTCAACTTTGGGGTGCACACCTTAATGCAATAGGCTGCGCACACCTATGGGCGGTGTAGGTGGAAGCGGCGGTGGAGGAGGACCAGGGCCGGATTAACAGCATCATGGGCTTGGTGCTGAGGATTTTGAAGGGCCTTAGGGCCGTGCCTTGCCATGCACCCAGAGGAGGAAGGGTGCAGCCATGCATGCCTAATTCAACATGGGATGCTGTCTCTGAAGCCCATAAACACATCCATGCATCGCCAACTGTCCCTCCTTGTCCGGCCTTCACGCTGTGTGGGGAGGTTCTGAGGGTGCTGCCTGGGGAAGCGAGCATAGAAGCCAGACTTCTGTGTTTACAAGTGACAGAAGAGCGGTAACAGTGAATATGGCCAACCCGGGGCCTATATAAAAGGTAGGGGCCTGGAGCTGCAGCTCCAATAGCCCCTACATTAATCTGGCCCTGAGGAGGAGGACGAGGTAGCCAACACTGCTTCTTTTCACAAATTTTAAATGAGGGTACACCCCAAAAGAGTGAGAAAGAGCAAAAATGGAACAATGGGTGGGTAAGGTCGGTATCCATTGCTATTCTGCATAAGGTACGGAAAAGTCCCGTGGGATCCATGCCTGGTTCATTTTAATGAACGTGAGCTTGTCCACATTGTCTCTGGACAGGCGGCTGCGCTTGTCTGTTATAACGCCCCCAGCCGTGCTAAATACCAGTTCAGATAATACACTGGCTGCAGGGCACGCCAGCACCTCCAAGGCGTAAAGGGCAAGCTCAGGCCATGTGCCCAATTTGGAGACCCAGAAGTTGAAGGGGGCAGACCCGTCATTCACTACATGTAGGCGTGTGCACACATACTGCTCCACCATGTTGGTAAAATGCTGCCTCCTGCTAAGACGTTCCATCTGAGCTGCTGGTGCTGCTGTTTGTTGTGGCGTGCTGACAAAGCTTTTCCACATTTCGGCCATGCTAACCCTGCCTTCTGAGGTGCTGGCGGTGCCCTGGTTGCGTTGGCGACCTCCTCCTCCTCCTCCTCTGCCTTGTGCTTCCACTGTGGCCCCGCTGTCAGATGGGAATGCCAGCAGCATGGCGTCTACCAGCGTGCGCTTGTACTCGCGCATCTTGCGATCGCGCTCCAGTGAGTGAATTAAGGATGGTACGTTGTCCTTGTAACGGGGATCCAGCAGCGTGGCCACCCAGTAATCAGCACAAGTTAGAATGTGGGCAACTCGGCGGTCGTTGTGGAGACACTGCAGCATGTAATCGCTCATGTGTGCCAGGCTGCCCAGAGGCAACGAAAGGCTGTCCTCTGTGGGAGGTGTATGGTCCGTGTCCTCTGTATCCCCCCAGCCACGCACCAGTGATGGCCATGAGCTGGCCTGGGTGCCACCCTGCTGTGAACATGGTTCCATCTCCTCCTCCAGCTCCTCCTCCTCCTCATCCTCCTCATCCTCCAGAACTGTGCCCCTGCTGGACAATTGCGTCCCTGGCGTTTGCGTGTGCAGGAACCCACCCTCGGAGCCCCTTGCGAATGACTGCCCTGAAAGCCTTGGAAATGTTACCTCTTCATCCTCCTCCTCCTCCTCATCCTGTGCCACATCCTCTTCCATCATCGCCCGAATTGTTTTTTCAAGGAGGCATAGAAGTGGGATAGTTAAGCTGAGAACGGCGTCATTGCCACTGGCCATGTTGGTGGAGTACTCAAAACAGCGCAACAAGGCACACAGGTCTCGCATGGAGGCCCAGTTAAATTAAATAGCGGAATAGAAAATATGATCCAAAAAAAGTGTATGTATATCACACGTACACAACCACACTAGGCCCCAATTACTATTGTTTGTACCCCTAAAAGGCTAGATGAGGAGTAGGGGGAGTATGGAACAGGCAGCACCCTCAAACCTTCAGAAGTATGAGATGAACCCCAACAACTTGGAAAGGTGGATCTCTCTCACACGTACCGACACAGACTATCCCGCAATTCAATTGATCCTCAAAGGTTTTTATTGAATAGCGGAATAGGAAATATGATCAAAAAAAGTGTATGTATCTCGCACGTACACAACCACACTAGGCCCCAATTACTATTGTTTGTACCCCTAAAAGGCTAGATGAGGAGTAGGGGGGGTATGGAACAGGCAGCACCCTCAAACCTTCAGAAGTATGAGATGAACCCCAACAACTTGGAAAGGTGGATCTCTCTCACACGTACCGACACAGACTATCCCGCAATTCAATTGATCCTCAAAGGTTTTTATTGAATAGCGGAATAGGAAATATGATCAAAAAAAGTGTATGTATCTCGCACGTACACAACCACACTAGGCCCCAATTACTATTGTTTGTACCCCTAAAAGGCTAGATGAGGAGTAGGGGGGGTATGGAACAGGCAGCACCCTCAAACCTTCAGAAGTATGAGATGAACCCCAACAACTTGGAAAGGTGGATCTCTCTCACACGTACCGACACAGACTATCCCGCAATTCAATTGATCCTCAAAGGTTTTTATTGAATAGCGGAATAGGAAATATGATCAAAAAAAGTGTATGTATCTCGCACGTACACAACCACACTAGGCCCCAATTACTATTGTTTGTACCCCTAAAAGGCTAGATGAGGAGTAGGGGGGGTATGGAACAGGCAGCACCCTCAAACCTTCAGAAGTATGAGATGAACCCCAACAACTTGGAAAGGTGGATCTCTCTCACACGTACCGACACAGACTATCCCGCAATTCAATTGATCCTCAAAGGTTTTTATTGAATAGCGGAATAGGAAATATGATCAAAAAAAGTGTATGTATCTCGCACGTACACAACCACACTAGGCCCCAATTACTATTGTTTGTACCCCTAAAAGGCTAGATGAGGAGTAGGGGGGGTATGGAACAGGCAGCACCCTCAAACCTTCAGAAGTATGAGATGAACCCCAACAACTTGGAAAGGTGGATCTCTCTCACACGTACCGACACAGACTATCCCGCAATTCAATTGATCCTCAAAGGTTTTTATTGAATAGCGGAATAGGAAATATGATCAAAAAAAGTGTATGTATCTCGCACGTACACAACCACACTAGGCCCCAATTACTATTGTTTGTACCCCTAAAAGGCTAGATGAGGAGTAGGGGGGGTATGGAACAGGCAGCACCCTCAAACCTTCAGAAGTATGAGATGAACCCCAACAACTTGGAAAGGTGGATCTCTCTCACACGTACCGACACAGACTATCCCGCAATTCAATTGATCCTCAAAGGTTTTTATTGAATAGCGGAATAGGAAATATGATCAAAAAAAGTGTATGTATCTCGCACGTACACAACCACACTAGGCCCCAATTACTATTGTTTGTACCCCTAAAAGGCTAGATGAGGAGTAGGGGGGGTATGGAACAGGCAGCACCCTCAAACCTTCAGAAGTATGAGATGAACCCCAACAACTTGGAAAGGTGGATCTCTCTCACACGTACCGACACAGACTATCCCGCAATTCAATTGATCCTCAAAGGTTTTTATTGAATAGCGGAATAGGAAATATGATCAAAAAAAGTGTATGTATCTCGCACGTACACAACCACACTAGGCCCCAATTACTATTGTTTGTACCCCTAAAAGGCTAGATGAGGAGTAGGGGGGGTATGGAACAGGCAGCACCCTCAAACCTTCAGAAGTATGAGATGAACCCCAACAACTTGGAAAGGTGGATCTCTCTCACACGTACCAACACAGACTATCCCCCAATTTAACTGATCCCCAGAGGTTTTTGATTAAATAGCGGAATAGAAAATATGATCCCAAAAAAGTGTATGTATATCACACGTACACAACCACACTAGGCCCCAATTACTATTGTTTGTACCCCTAAAAGGCTAGGAGTAGGGGGAGTATGGAACAGGCAGCACCCTCAAACCTTCAGAAGTATGAGATGAACCCCAACAACTTGGAAAGGTGGATCTCTCTCACACGTACCAACACAGACTATCCCCCAATTTAACTGATCCCCAAAGGTTTTTGATTAAATAGCGGAATAGAAAATATGATCCCAAAAAAGTGTATGTATATCACACGTACACAACCACACTAGGCCCCAATTACTATTGTTTGTACCCCTAAAAGGCTAGGAGTAGGGGGAGTATGGAACAGGCAGCACCCTCAAACCTTCAGAAGTATGAGATGAACCCCAACAACTTGGAAAGGTGGATCTCTCTCACACGTACCAACACAGACTATCCCCCAATTTAACTGATCCCCAAAGGTTTTTGATTAAATAGCGGAATAGAAAATATGATCCCAAAAAAGTGTATGTATATCACACGTACACAACCACACTAGGCCCCAATTACTATTGTTTGTACCCCTAAAAGGCTAGGAGTAGGGGGAGTATGGAACAGGCAGCACCCTCAAACCTTCAGAAGTATGAGATGAACCTCAACAACTTGGAAAGGTGGATCTCTCTCACACGTACCAACACAGACTATCCCCCAATTTAACTGATCCCCAAAGGTTTTTGATTAAATAGCGGAATAGAAAATATGATCCCAAAAAAGTGTATGTATATCACACGTACACAACCACACTAGGCCCCAATTACTATTGTTTGTACCCCTAAAAGGCTAGGAGTAGGGGGAGTATGTAACAGGCAGCACCCTCAAACCTTCAGAAGTATGAGATGAACCCCAACAACTTGGAAAGGTGGATCTCTCTCACACGTACCAACACAGACTATCCCCCAATTTAACTGATCCCCAAAGGTTTTTGATTAAATAGCGGAATAGAAAATATGATCCCAAAAAAGTGTATGTATATCACACGTACACAACCACACTAGGCCCCAATTACTATTGTTTGTACCCCTAAAAGGCTAGGAGTAGGGGGAGTATGGAACAGGCAGCACCCTCAAACCTTCAGAAGTATGAGATGAACCTCAACAACTTGGAAAGGTGGATCTCTCTCACACGTACCAACACAGACTATCCCCCAATTTAACTGATCCCCAAAGGTTTTTGATTAAATAGCGGAATAGAAAATATGATCCCAAAAAAGTGTATGTATATCACACGTACACAACCACACTAGGCCCCAATTACTATTGTTTGTACCCCTAAAAGGCTAGGAGTAGGGGGAGTATGGAACAGGCAGCACCCTCAAACCTTCAGAAGTATGAGATGAACCCCAACAACTTGGAAAGGTGGATCTCTCTCACACGTACCAACACAGACTATCCCCCAATTTAACTGATCCCCAGAGGTTTTTGATTAAATAGCGGAATAGAAAATATGATCCCAAAAAAGTGTATGTATATCACACGTACACAACCACACTAGGCCCCAATTACTATTGTTTGTACCCCTAAAAGGCTAGGAGTAGGGGGAGTATGGAACAGGCAGCACCCTCAAACCTTCAGAAGTATGAGATGAACCCCAACAACTTGGAAAGGTGGATCTCTCTCACACGTACCAACACAGACTATCCCCCAATTTAACTGATCCCCAGAGGTTTTTGATTAAATAGCGGAATAGAAAATATGATCCCAAAAAAGTGTATGTATATCACACGTACACAACCACACTAGGCCCCAATTACTATTGTTTGTACCCCTAAAAGGCTAGGAGTAGGGGGAGTATGGAACAGGCAGCACCCTCAAACCTTCAGAAGTATGAGATGAACCCCAACAACTTGGAAAGGTGGATCTCTCTCACACGTACCAACACAGACTATCCCCCAATTTAACTGATCCCCAAAGGTTTTTGATTAAATAGCGGAATAGAAAATATGATCCCAAAAAAGTGTATGTATATCACACGTACACAACCACACTAGGCCCCAATTACTATTGTTTGTACCCCTAAAAGGCTAGATGAGGAGTAGGGGGAGTATGGAACAGGCAGCACCCTCAAACCTTCAGTATGAGATTGTGTTCACTGTACCCCACAAAGATTGAGTTCACTGCACCCCACAATGATTGTGTTCACTGCACCCCACAAAGATTGTGTTCACTGCACCTCACAAAGATTGTGTTCACTGTACCCCCCAAAGATTGTGTTCACTGCACCCCACAAAGATTCTGTTCACTGTACCCCACAAAGATTGTGTTCACTGCACCCCAAAAAGATTGTGTTCACTGCACCCCAAAAAGGATGTTGTTCACTGCACCCCAAAAAGGATGTTGTTCACTCCACCCCAAAAAGATTGTGTTCACTGCACCCCACAAAGATTGTGTTCACTGCACCCCAAAAAGATTGTGTTCACTGCACCCCAAAAATGATTTTGTTCACTGCACCCCAAAAAGGATTTTGTTCACTGCACCCCAAAAAGGATGTTGTTCACTCCACCCCAAAAAGATTGTGTTCACTGCACCCCAAAAAGATTGTGTTCACTGCACCCCACAAAGGATTTTGTTCACTGCACCCCAAAAAGATTGTGTTCACTGCACCCCAAAAAGGATGTTGTTCACTGCACCCCAAAAAGGATTTTGTTCACTGCACCCCAAAAAGATTGTGTTCACTGCACCCCACAAAGGATTTTGTTCACTGCACCCCACAAAGATTGTGTTCACTGCACACCAAAAAGGATTGTGTTCACTGCACCCCAAAAAGATTTTGTTCACTGCACCCCAAAAAGATTGTGTTCACTGCAGCCCAAAAAGATTGTGTTCACTGCAGCCCAAAAAGATTGTGTTCACTGCAGCCCAAAAAGATTGTGTTCACTGCAGCCCAAAAAGATTGTGTTCACTGCAGCCCAAAAAGATTGTGTTCACTGCAGCTCACACACAGAAAAATGGATGTGGATCACTGACACCTGCCTATCTCCAATCCCACACCACACAGCAATATCGATTGTAGTTTGTAGAACACAGTTTCCCTAAAATTCAGCAGACTCTGTCCCTAACAGGATTGAGAAGAGATCGTAGATCAGGATTGAGTGCAGACCCCACCCCCCACACAGCAATATCGATTGTAGTTTGTAGAAGACACTGACCCTATATAATTCAGCAGACTCTATCCCTAAAATGCCTACAACTCGCCCTGCCTAAACACTCCGACCTGTCCCTCAATTCTATCCGGACACAAATGGTTTTTTCCTGCCTATCTTTCCCTAATCAGCAGCCAGCACGTTGATGTGTGCTCTGTCCCTGAATCTAAGCAGCATAATGACGCCGCTGCGGCTGCCTCGAACTTATAAAGACTTGGTCACATGCTTCAGACGGCCAATCACAGCTACTGAGACATTTGCAGGCATGGCTGGGATGGCTTAAGGCACACCAGTTAAACGATTGTTGATTGGCTGTTGAAAGCCCGCCATGAAAAGAGCGCCAAAGCATGCAAAACCCGGAAATAAAACGACCGAACACGGATTTTTACCCGAACATACAGTAAAGTGTCCGTGTCCGTGTTCGGGTACAAAAAATCCAATTATTCGGTACGAACACGAATAATACAGTCCGTGTTCGCTCAACACTAGTGGAGATATATTGTTTAATTGCATAAGCATGTATGTTTGCACTTTTATAGGTTAGTGCAGTTGCTCACATTGATTTATTTTCATTACATACTCCAATACTTGGAGTTACTTTTAGCTGTAGCAAACCAAAATGTTATTTTTTTTATATTTTGTGCAGTGCCGGTGACACTTACACAATGTATATTCACTGAACCTTCCAAGGATTAAGTCCTAGCTTATACAACGTATTACTGTATTAAATCGTTATGTGAATCTGTATCAAATGCCTTGCCTTAATCAAGATATGCTATGACCACAGCACCAGCCTGGAGGAAAACATTGGTAATATAGTCAATAACTTTAATCAGAATAGTCTGATATGATCTGTCCCCATTAAAGCCATGCTACTTTTGGTCCAGCAAGTTATCTATTTTTAGGTGATCAATAAACCTTCTCTTCAGGAGTGATTCTATTAACTTGACTACTACTGATGTTAAACTCACTGGCCTGTAATTGCCAGTTTCTATCCTACTGCTCTTCTTGATGATAGGTACAATATTAGCTGTCCACCAATCATGGGGAACTTCTCCAGTTAGAAGAGACTGATTAAAAAGATCCATTAATGGTCCAACAACCATATCTCAAAGTTCACTTAAAACTGTGGGATAAATACCATCAGGGCCCATTGCTTTATTAACCGAGTCAGTTACTCTGCTAACTCTGACTCAAGAAGTCCTATTGAAAATGAGCCGTCATTACTAGAACCAATATGATTCCCCAACTTGGTATTGTTAGTGCAATTTATTTCTGAGAAGACTAAACAGAAGTAATTGTTTAAATTGTTTGTAACATCCAGGTCACTCTCAACATACTGTATGTGTTGTGCCCAGTTTTCATTTCAATGATCCGACTGTAATTTTTCCTTGTATCACTATTGTACCTAAAAAAAAGGTTTTATCTAATTTCTTAATAGATTTAGCAATTTCCTCCTCTTTCTGTGCTTTGGGAGCACTGATAATATCTTTGGCCCCTTTTGTCTATTTTTACACTCTTCTCTCTCAGCTATACCTCCTGTTTCCTTGAATCATCTTTGTGCTATTTTTTTCCCTTTACTATCCTACTTAGCTCTTGAACCATATTGTTTTTTTATTCTCTTAATTCTTACTAAATTGCCTAACATATAATCCTAGTTGCCTTCAGGGTGGTAGACTTTAATAGTGCCCACTGGTTACTTATTCCTGTCATTTTACTCCAACCTTTCAATTCATTTTTTTTTAAATTTCCCCATTTTAGCAAATGTTGTCCTTTTGAAATCTAAAGCTTTTGTTTTTGTATAAGATTTTTTCAGTTCTTGTTTTATTATCAAACCAAAGACATTGGTGACCACTAAAACCCAAATTCTCTCCCATCTCAACATCAGACAGTCGATCCCCATTTGCCAGTACAAGATCTAGAATATGGTCACCTCAGGCTGTTTTAGAGAAACCTCATTCAGTGCTTCCATTACATCCCTGCTCCTGCTTGTAATAGCAGTTTGATGTTGGTCACTTGGACTTCGGAGGTACCACACTACAAAACATTTTTTAAAAATAGATATTTTATCTAAACCTAACGTACCTAAACAGAACGTGTTGGCGTAAAGATTCTGGCCCTCACACTTGCAATTACAGTCTCTTCACTTCTGGTGTAAAGCACAATTATCCCATTTTCTCTCCTCCCTACCTCCTGTGGCGGAATTTACCCAAGATATTACTTAATTTGAGAGGTAATGTACTGTATCTCATCTACTGCAACAGTACATTTAGTTTCTCTCCTGTATAACTTTGTCAATGCCCCTCCCAGAGATTTTAAACTGCTGCTCTCTACCAAAGTGGAGCGAGACCTCCACTTGACTCTAACGCCGACACAGGTTGATAAAGTTTTGTTTTGTTTTTTTTATTTCTATTTATATAGCACTAACAGTTTGCACATCACTTTACAACATAGGGAAAACAGTACAGTTACAATACAATTCAATACAGGAGGAATCAGAGGGCCCTACTCGTTAGAGCTTACATTCTAGAAGGGAGGGTCAAATGACACAAAAGGTAATAACTGTGGGGGATAAGCTGATGAAGAAAATGAAAGTACAGTTGCTAGGTGGAGGCAGGATAGGCTTCTCTGAAGAGAAAAACTTTTAGTATCACCTAAAAGTGGATAGAGTTTAAAGTCAGACAGTTTGGGGCAGGGAATTCCAAAGGATGGGAGAGGCTCTGAAGAAGTCATGGAGGAGAGTAAGGGAGGAAGTGATGAGGACGCTAAAGAGCAGGAGGTCTTTTGAGGAATGAAGAGGACGATTTGGTTGGTATTTTAAGACTAGGTTAGTGATGTAGATGGGGGCAGAGTTGTGGATGGCTTTGTAAGTGATTGTTAGTATTTTGAATTGAATTTATTGGGTGAGTGGCAGCCAATGGAGAGATTGGCAGAGAGGGGTAGTGGGCACTGAGTGATTTGTAAGGTAAATGAGTCTGGCAGCAGCATTCATGATGGACTGAAGGGGGCTAACCTATTTAAAGGTAAGCCAACGAGGAGGGAGTTGCAGGAGTCAAGGCAAGAGATAACCAGGGAGTGAATTAATAGCTTTGTGATTCATTGGTTAGGAAGGGACCTACTTTGGAAATGTTGTAAAGGTTGAGGAGGCAAGCTTTGGAAAGTGACTGGATGTGGGGTCAAAAAGGAGAGTCCAGAGCCCAGGATAACACCTAGAACCCTGGCATGTGGGGATGGGTTGATGGTTGTGCCATTGTTCTTGACAGAAAACTCAGGGGAAGAGGCAAGTTGGGGAGGAAATATTATGAGCTTGGTTTTGGAAAGGTTGAGTTTGTGGAAGTGGAGTGACACTCAGATATGTCTGTTAGTAAATTAGTGATGCATGAGGAGACTGATGGAGTGAGCTGAGCGGTGGAGAGATAAATGTGGGGGTCATCACTATAGAAATTATATTGAAAGCCATGAGAGGCTATCAGCTGACTCAGGGAGGATGTGTAGATTGAAAATTGGAGAGATAAAAGAACAGAATATTGGGGGGCCTTGATGGGGAAAGGAAGAGGAGAGGAGGAAGTAGAATTGTAATTGACACTGAAGGTGCGGTGGGATAGGTAGGATGAGAGCCAGCCATGGAGACCAAAGGAGTAAAGTTTTTTAAGGAAGAGGAGATAGTCAACCATATCAAAGGCAGCCAAAAGGTCCAGAATAGCGTCCTTTGGTTTTTGATGTTAGTAAAACGTTTGTGAGCTTTAAAAGCCAAGTTTCTGTGGAGTATTGAGGGTGAAATCCAGACTGAAGGGGATCAAGAAGATTATTCATAATGAGGTGGTCACTCAATTGGTTGTGGACCAGGCATTCAAGGAGTTTGGAGGAAAAAGGGAGCAGGGAGATGGGGCATACATTCTTAGGATTGGTGGGGTCCAAGGAAAGCATGGGAGTATGGGAAGTATGGGGTGACTAGTGCATGCATTAGAGAGTTGGGGAAGTATGAAGCATGGGGAAGCATGGGGGTATATAAAGGGGATGCATTTTCTCTGGGCTGCATTGATGCTGGCTGGTGGTGGGCAGATGTCCTTGATATACACTCCTTAGGTGAGCTATGCTCCATCTGGTGATTGTGGTGTGCTGATCTTTGGGGGATGTCGATTCTGATGTTATTGCTTATTTCTGCACTCTGATTTCTACTTTAGGAGCCCCAGGAGAAAAAAGTAAATTTCTTCTATTTGTCCATTTTATGTTCTTGTGGGTATTGAGCGAGGCGTACAGGTTCCTGGTCATCGTATTTCTGACCCCTTGTGGCTTCCAAAAATAGCATGAGTTATGGCATATAGGGTTAGATCTACAGTATATAGTTATTTTAGAATGTTTCCTGATGCTTGGATGTACCTATCTGATTGTATAATATATTCCTCTACTTTGTGCTTTACGTTTCATAGATCCCCATACTGTAGTGATTACTACGTCTCAAAGCCTTTAAATTCAAAATATAGCTGCTGACCACATTATGGAGGCATGAACGATTTGCCCACAAGTGCTTTTCTAAAGTGTTAGAGCCAGGTTTCATCATGTGACATACCTCCCTGAGTTTATATTTTTATGTTTGTATCACACTATGATGGGTATACCTTTTGAAGATGTTAGATTCATGATATTATCTTTCTAGCCATCTCTGCCCACTGCCTATCTTGGTATCCCTAGAAATCTGTTGGATGTGGTGCGTATATATTTGGGGTGTGCACCCATACTACATGTATCGGTTTGTCATCGTTTAGTGTTGACACGTTACAACTTTTATTTTTCATCATGCAGACTTCGTCCTCTTTTGAATATTGCTCCCACATCCGCCGGGGGAACTGACCCTTGGTGATATCCTGTGTGCTAGTCCATTTGGGCTTGCCAGGTAAGCTGATCTTTCTCATTGGGTGCAAGACACATCTCTTTGAATCTAAAATAATATTATGATTTTCTTTTTCCTCATGACTCTTGGGGTCTCCCTGACCTTTCTATCATCCCTTCTACCTTATGGCCTTTGGCTCTACATTTCTTTTCACCTCCCCCAGACCTACTCCCCCAGGACTGTAGGGGGCCTACGTCTATTACACCTGTCTCACTACCTGACCTCAACCAGCACTATTTGTGTTTCAGGTTTGCAAATACCTGTGTGGTTATGCTTTCTCAGAAATCTACAACTCAATATTGTCCCATTGCTTGCTAGGACAGTGTCTGAGGTGGGACCACATACAGGCAAGCAGTTACTCTCTATGGGACCTTCCCATAGTTTCACATCGCCCCCTGTTGTCCAACACTCCATCAGCGACTGTTCTACCAACAAACAATTTTCAACACATTTTTCTGCACTAGTCTGTTACCGCTGGTATTTTCAATACCTCTAACCTGTCCAACAATGCCAATGTCAAGAGTGCCTCACATACACAACCTTTGTTTTGAAGCAACCCAGCACACCGTGAGGCAACTTTCCACATTAACACCAAACATTGCATTAAATGATTCCAACATTGGCTATCTCTGCGCAGTACAGCCTGTAATATCCAGCTCCAATTAGCAGTACCCTGTGGTACAAGTTCTCCTAACGCAGGAGAGGAACAAAAAGATATACACTGGCTGTACCCTCCATGGTTCTAACATTTCTTTGAGCATATGTATCATCACAAAACACACCCTTTGCCCTTATGCGTTGTGGGCAAAGGTTCTGCTTTGCATTCAAGCTCACTCTGACCTTCTTCTGGCACAGCAGTAATAGTGTCCACCTCACTGTTGTACCACATAGCTTTGTAAGGCATAGTCACCTCATAAAATATGACAAGTGCCTCCCTGTGCCACCCTTCTCAGTCTGTTTTAAGATCACCTTGCATTAACTAATCTTCAGACATCATTGGTTGCAATATCACCATTTCACCACCATGCAATGGCAGTGTTTCACTCCCAAAACAGAATTTTGCATTTTCAGGCTGAGTGGGGTCTATTAACCCACTATTCACTTGAACATTTTTAACCTCATTAGTAAGCAAAACATTATACTCAGTTTTAATCCATACTTCGCTGCTACACGCAAAACAGCATGAAGATATGTTCTCATCAGTCCTCAGTCTTGCTGCAGGTTCAGCATTAACCCATGTTTCCCCACTATGCAGGGTACTGCACAGCAGCAAGTCTGTCTATGAAGTGGAACTCCCCATCAGACTTGCCACGACTACACCGGTACAAAGCTCAACAACAGACTCTTAAACATTTTTTTTGTTATAGGAACAGTCTTAACACTCCATTTGGCATCTCTTCAGGTGTCTCACCCCACACAGCCAGTGGAGAAACCAAAAGACATCCTGCCAGGTGTCACAGGCCCTTGGACTTCCCAGCCTTCTTTGAGTTAATGGTGAGCCACCTCTTCACTGCAGCTCCACCATCCAGACGACACTTCCTCTCTTGCTTCCATGGGAGACCACCCTCTCCCAGAACTCTCCAACTGGCTGTAATAGATCAGCTTCGAGGATCTGAAACACAGCCATCTGTGCTTATAGCATTCCTCCACCAACTGTGATGATTTGGGGTATTTTAGCTTGTTGGTAGCGCAAAACAGTGAGTCAAGTCCACTCCACATAGTTTGTTTTAGCACTTTTTCTGCCCACTTTTATTAAAGAAAGTAAAGTTTTACAGCAGAATAATTTCCCTCTCAGGGGTAGTTACAATTAATGTGTCCAAACAAACAGTACTCCACCTCATGGCTCTTCTCTGCAGGATCTCAGCATAGGCCTTCTGCCTTGGTCCTCCAGAACATCAAACACACAGTCACGAGACAGTGTTCATGCACTAACCACTGAACCTTCCTTAGCTCTGACTGTTTCTCCTGCAGCTCCCTGCTGTAACATCTTTACAGGCTCAGCCTTTCAGTGTCCCAGCATGGACATTATGGAGCAATGTTCTCCTAAAAGCTCTCTTGCACAGACGGACCCCTTCAGGAGGGTGGGGCCACTCACATCTAATCCCAGCTCAAACATAAGCCCTGTGCAAACCTGTCTCATTTGTGTGCCTGTTTTCTGTAAAACATGGCCTAAACTGCCAAAATAAACTGTGGCATTGGCTCGCCTCTCTATTATTACAGTGATCAGTTCTAAAAATATACACTGTTACTGTACTAATAACACTGGCAGGGAAGGAGTTAACATCAGGGGTGATCAAAGGGTTAAGTGTGCTCCTAGCTGGTGCTTGCTAATTGTGGGGGGGTGGTCTGACTGGATGAAGACAGAGATCTGTGTTCCTGCTTAGCAGAAACACAAGATCTCCATCTTCTTCAGTGTCCGAATGGGGATCTGCCTTGTTTACATAGGCAGATTGCCGTTCTGCCTCTCTGGGGAACGATTGCAGGTGGCCAGCGGACACTGGACCCTTTGATTGACATCCCTGTTAGCCAATCATGTCCAAACCAATTAGCCAAAAGTGTCCGAGGAGGGTTTACTTCCTCTTTAACCACTTGCCAACCGCCGCAAGTACATTTACTGTGGCAGTCAGCCACTCCTGGGCAAAGCGACGTAGTACTACGTTGCTCGCCCAGGAGCATGTAGGGGGCGAGCGAGCGCCGCCGCTCATTCACAGGGATCCCCATGCATGTGACCGGCGGCTCCGATGTCCGCCGGCCACTCGCGATCTCCCTCAGGAGAGGGAGAAAGGCAGACGGCTGATGTAAACAAAGCCGTCTGTCATTCTCCCTGATGTAAGTGCAGAGACGATACGATCCTGCTATGTAGGATCGTATGTCTTTGTGGTTACATCACAAGCCACGCCCCCCCACAGTTAGAATCACGCCCCTAGGGATACATTTAACCCACTGAGCCCCAATAAAGTTAACCCCTTCCCTGCCAGTGTCCTATTTACAGTAACAGTGCATATTTATAGCACTGATTTCTGTAGTAATGTCACTGGTACTTCCAAAAGTGTCAAAAATGTCAGTTAGGGGTCCGATCTGTCCGCCGCAATGTCGCAGTCCCACAAAAAAAAAAATCGCAGATCGCCGCCATTACTAGTTTAAAAAAAAAACAATAAAAATTACAAATCTTTCCCCTAGTTATTAAACGCAATACCTTTTGCGCAAACCAATCAAAATACGCCTATTGCAATTTTTTTTACCAAAATGTTTTCAAATTTTTCAAAATTGTCACTCTTTTTTTGTTTATAGCGCACAAAATAAAAATTGCACAGGTGATCAAATACCACCAAAAGAAAGCTCTGTTTATGGGAAAACAAAGTACATCAATTTCATTTGGGTACATTGTCGCACGACCGCGCAATTGTTCGTTAAAGTCATGCAGGGCCGAATCGCAAAATAGGGCCTGATCTTTGAGCAGCCAAATCCTCCGGGGCTTAAGTGGTTAATGCACAGATGTCTATGCAAGTCGCACCTGAAATCGCTAAAAAAATTGTTCAGGAACCTTTTTTTTCAAATATGGTGCATCACTGCAAAGTAGGACTACAATATAATAGGGGATCCTGTGAGCAACTATGCCTAAAAGACTGCAGCTTGCACTAATCACTCCCTAATCAATGAGTGTGAAAAACGAAATATATTCTAAAAAGTGCTGCGCAGTTTGCTAAAAGGTGTACATGAAATGTTGAACTAAGTGAGATATATGAATATTATATAAATAAAATAATACAACTAAATAGTAAAACAAACAATGCAACTTCATGTGATTAGGTGCTAAATCACTGAAGCATATATGGAAACAAATCTCTATTTTCCAAAAATGCAAAGATGTCCATAGTACTACTATCAGGTGATGAGGTGATTAGACTACAATACAATGGGGGATCCTCTGAGCAACTATGCCTAAAAGAATGCAGCTTGCACTAATCACTCCCTAATCACTGAGTGTGAAAAACTAAAAAGAATCTAAAAAGTGCTGCGCAGTGTGCTAAAAGGTGTACATGAAATAGTGAACCGAGTGAGATATATAAATGTTATATAAATAAAAACATTAATAAATCATAGATAAGACAAAAATATGTCAAACGATGCAAGTTCGTGCGATAAGTGCTTAATCGCTAAAGCATATATATGAAAACAATTGTGAAGGGTTCCTTCCAAAAATTGTGAACTAAGTGCCATATAGATAAATAAATGAATAAATAAACGTAATTAATAAAACATAGATGGGAAAATAGTTAATCAAACAATGCAACTTCATGCAATGAGGTGCTAAATCACTGAAGCATATATGGAATCAAACGTGAAGAGTCCTTTCCAAAAATGAATAATCAGACAGTCCCAATCACCAGTGATGGATTGTGATACAAAAATAAATCCTCACCTGTGAGGATATATTTGCATATTTGGACCAAGCTTAATTGCAAGGTCACATTCAGTGAGGTGAGCACCCACCCTTTGGGGGGTCATGAGAGTGGAGGTAATGCACCAGACAAGCCACTATTTTACTTTTGTATCACAATCCATCACTGGTGACTCTTCAAATTTGATTCCATATATGCTTCAGTGATTAAGCACTTAATCGCATGAAGTAGCATTGTTTGATTTACTATTGTCCCATTAATGTTTTATTAATTATGTTATTTATTCATTTATCTATATTGCACTTAAGCCCCGTACACACGTATCGATTGTCGGCTGTAAATATTCGGCCGCCGAACGATCGGCCGATTTTCGGCTTGTTAATATGATGCTTCCGACAACCGACAGCGACTTTTCGGCCGAACAGAATCTGTTGTGCAGGCATTAAAATTTTTGTTGGCCAACACCAGAACGGCCGATTGTTCACCAGTCAGTACAGAATTTGGCCGACAAACAGCCGATTAGCAAGACTGGGCATGCTCAGAAAAGAAAAAACACACGGAAAGTTAACCATCACATGACATCACTTCTGCAGTCGGCTGTTGTTGGCCGACAAAATTCATGTGCAGTCTTTTGCAGTTTTCAGCCGACAGGACAGCAAAGGACAAAAGACGGCCGATCGTTCGGCCGACATTCGGGACTTGTGTACGGGGCTTTAGTTCACAATTTTTGGAAGGAACCCTTCACAATTGTTTTCATAAATGCTTTAGCGATTAAGCACTTATCACACGAACTTGCATTGTTTGACATATTTTTGTCCCATCTATGATTTAATAATTTTTTTTTATTTATATAATATTTATATATCTTACTCTATCTTACCTTTTAGCACACTGCGCAGCATTCTTTAGATTATATTTAGTTGTTCACACTCGGTGATTAGGGAGTGATTAGTGCAAGCTGCATTCTTTTAGGCATAGTTGCTCACAGGATCCCCTATTGTATTGTAGTCTAATCACCTCATAGTAGTCTTTATACAGGAAAAGGAGGGGTACACTGACCATGACTATATGGTTAGTAGTAATACACAGGACTTGCCGCTATGACTAACAGAGGGTGAAAGGCTGGATAAAATTAACACAAATAAATCACCAGGCCCGGATGGTGTACATCCGAGAGTACTCAAAGAACTTAGTAAAAGTATATCTAGACCACTGTTCCTGATCTTTGCTGACAGTATTATGACAGGAAATGTACCGGGGGATTGGAGGAAAGCTAACGTGATACCGATATTCAAAAAAGGGCAGAGGCATGTCCTGGGAAATTATAGGCCTGTCAGTCTGACATTGATAGCATGTAAACTTCTGGAGGGGATGATAAGGGACTATATTGTAGAGTTTGCTAAGGACAACAACATCATCAGCAGTAATCAGCACGGGTTTACAAACGGGCGTTCTTGTCAAACCAATCTCCTAACGTTCTACGAGGAGGTGAGCTGTGAGCTAGATAGGGGGAGACCAGTGGATGTGGCGTACCTGGATTTCGCTAAGGTGTTTGATACAGTTCCCCACAAGCGCTTAATTTATAAGATAAGGTCTGCAGGCATCGACTGCAAGGTTTGCTCTTGGATACGGAACTGGCTTAAAGGGCGTGTACAAAGGGTGGTAATAAATAGCGCATACTCAGACTGGTCTGAGGTGGTAAGCGGGTCCCCCAAGGCTCAGTCCTGGGACCAACCTTGTTCAATTTATTCATAAACAGCATTGAGGACGGGATCAGTAGTTCTATATCAGTTTTTGCAGATGACACAAAATTGGGCAGGGCAATAACTGCAAAGCATGAAGCAGATATCCTACAGAATGACCTGGACAAAATAACAGAGTGGGCAACGACATGGCAAATGAGGTTTAATGTAGAGAAGTGTAAGGTTTTGCACTTGGGGACTAAAAACATAAAAGCACAATACACTTTAGGGGGGGAATCTTTGGGGAAATCAAAAATGGAGAAAGATCTGGGAGTCTTGGTAGAGGATAGACTAAGCAATAGCATGCAATGTCAAGCGGCAGCTGCCAAAGCAGGCAGAATATTAGCATGCATAATGAAAGGGATGTATTTCAGAGATAAACTATAATCCTACCACTTTATAAAACTCTAGTCCGACCACATCTGGAGTATTCTGTCCAGTTCTGGTCGCCAGTCCTCAGGAGGGATGTGTTGGAGCTGGAGAGAGTCAAGAGAAGGGCAACTAAACTAATTAGGGGATTGGAGGACCTTAATTATGAAGAGCGTCTGCAATCGCTTGATTTGTTCTCCCTGGAGAAGAGACGCCAGCAAGGGGACATGATAGCAATTTATAAATACTTCAATGGTGATCTCAGCATAGAAAAAAAGCTATTCAGTCGAAAGGATTGCATGAGGACTCGAGGGAATAGAATGCGATTAGAGGAGAAGTGTTTTAACCTCAGGCAACGCAGGGGGTTCTTTACTGTTAGGGCTACAAGATTGTTGAATTCTCTACCACAAGAGGTAGTTTCTGCGGGAAGTATGGCTACTTTCAAAAGACATTTGGACGTACATCTCAAGGATCAGAACATTCAGGGGTATGAGAGATGATTACAGCCATACACACCTACACAGGTTGAACGTGATGGACTATTGTCTTTATTCAACCTCAACTACTATGTAACTATGTAGTACTATGGACGTCTTTGCATTTTTGGAAAATGGAGATTTGTTTCCATACATGTTTCAGTTAGCACCTAATCGCATAAAGTTGCATTGTTTGTTTTACTATTTAGTTGTATTATTTCATTTATATAATATTCATATATCTCACTTAGTTCAACATTTCATGTACACCTTTTAGCAAACTGCGCAGCACTTTTTAGATTATATTTACCGCAAAGTAGGAGTTGCATCGATTTAAACAATTCCATTGTCGACAATAGGGTGTGACTTGTCATGTGAACTGTATGACAAGTCGCACTGGCAGGGCCATCTTTAATATGGATTGGACCCTGGGCAAACATTTTCTTGGCCCCCCCGGGCCCATGCAATTTAGCTCTCCAACCCAACATCTCAATCTCTGTGGAAAATTTTTGCACAGAGCAGTCCCGATCCTCCTCTTCTGGGGTCCCCCAACAGCATTCCTTCATACACAAATCACAGTACCCCTTATCACATCACAGCCCCCCATTACATTGCAGCTATTTTCATGCATAGTGCCCATTTACACATTGCAGTACCCCTTATCACATCCCAACACCCCATTACATTGCAGCCATTTTCATATCATAGTACCCCTTTACACATCACAGTACCCCTTATCACATCCCAACACCCCATTACATTGCAGCCATTTTCACATCAATGTGTATACTAGTGCAGTATGACTTAAACCTGCAGGGGGACCAATTTTTTTATTTGTAAATTACTTTACTACTGCTTTAGGCCTGATTTACATGTATGCGGGTTTGCGGCCCACATTTTAGAAGGGCACAGCATCCTATTAATTTGATTGGACTGCTATGCCTGCGTTTCTTGTAGAAAAAAGGTGCATGCAGCATTTTAAAATTTCAGTGGCCTTAAAATCCATCCTGCTTTTGCACCATGCGACTTACCTGCAGTTCCTGCACTGGCAAGCTTGCTGCGTTTTTAGGGATGTGGGCCATGCATTTAAAAACACAGTACGTTTGCATGACACAGTTAATGCAAATGCACTGTGTTTTTAGGCTCGGTTTCCACTAGTGCGGCTACGAAGTCGTGCTACTTCTAGCGCGACTTCGTAGCCAAAGTTATTTGCGGCTTTCAGTGAGACTTGTCCCTCATTATAGAGGGAAGTCGCACTGAAGACGGCTCAAAAGTAGTGCACGAACTACTTTTGAAGTCGCCGCAACTCAAGACGCGGCAGTGGAAACGGGCCAGATAGAAATCAATGGCTTTTGACTTGCTGTGCGACTTGACATGTGTCAAGTCGCACAGCAAGTCGCACTAGTGGAAACCGAGCCTTAAATGCATGGCCCACATACCTAAAAATGCAGCAAGCTTGCCAGTGAAGGAACTGCAGATAAGTCGCATGGTGCAAAAGCAGGATGGATTTCAAGGCCACTGAAATTTTAAAATGCTGCATGCACCTTTTTTTTCTGCGGGAAACGCAGGCATAGCAGCCCATTCAAATAAATAGGATGCTGTGCCTTTGAAAATGTGGGCCCCCAACCTGCATACATGTGAATCAGGCCTAAAGTAGGCACATCAAGCTGTGTCTGGTCTGGTGGTGGCCCAGAGCTATGCAGCGTGCTCTCTAATAAATAAATCCTTCTGGACACAGCCACAGCCTGGAATGGTCAGGATTTACTAAAACTAACTGGATTAACTTCCTATATGGGGAGCCTAGGGAGGAGAAAGACCTACCTGGTCCGGTCCTGGCCAGCTATGCTCTGATTAATGGCTGCCTCACAGTGACAGGAGCACTCTGCTATCGGCTCCACTCATAGTTGCCAACATTTCCCCAAAAAATGTTGGGAGGGAAACTTTTTCCAGAAACCCATTGTAGGCGTAATAGTATGTTAATTGGGGGCGGGGCATTCATTTTGTGGGTGTGTCTGAGGACCTAAATAATTGTGGCGTGCGAAGCGATAATGGCTGTGGCTTAAATTATGCTAAATATTGGGCGTGGCTTAAAGGGAGTGTGGTTAAATAGGGTCTGTTTACATCCACCTGTCCATAGGGATAAGTATTGCCAATTCCTCCTAGAAGAAATTGGTAATGTGTGGGCTTAGGGGGACTTTACTGGTATCATATTCAAAGGTGTATGACTACACATGTATTTTATATAAAAATTATATTTCAATTATGTTATTAAAACACGTTCAAAATTTTCACAATGACATTACAAACATACAAAAAATTTGCATGAAAAACATATATATATACACACATAACCAATAAATCATTGGTGACAATTCAAAAGTTGTTTGACAAGTAAGATCCTCTTTAGATTGAAGTGGGGCTAATGTTTCGCTTTACAAAGCTTCTTCAGGGGAAGATTAACTTGATAAGGATATCATTACTGTCTATAAAACATCAATATAAATGATTATTAATGAGTTACACAGACATACATACTTTCAGAGTGTTTATAAAATTGGAGAGCCGGTCCCTCCCCCCACGTTCTCCGCATGCAGTGTACCCAATGGCTAGATGGATAGAGACAGGGGTGCGCGGCATGCAAAAACGTCTCCCCGGCGAGTGTGGGGGCATTGAAGGTAAACCAAAATGCAAAGGATGTGCCAGTGCAGTACTAGAGTAGAATAGTATAAAGGAGATAATCATAAAGAGATAGAAAAAGAAGAATTACCTCCACCTTGTTGGTTTAGACTGAGAGGAATGCCCTATATTGATTTGACATATTGTATAACTCATTTGATGGTGGATACCTCCATATAAGTGTCTTTATAGGGGACACCTACCAGTTAGCTTGTCACTCAATGGTTACATGTAGATATGGAGGAGATGGGGATGGACCATGGCAGCAAAGAAAATTGCTACTTTGACACTTTGACATGGCTAAAAAAGGAGGGATATAGGAGATCAAATTAGGGGATATGGGTATCGACTTATATATAATAATAATACATTTTATAAGATACTGAGAGTACGCAATAAGTAGGTCTTATAAAGGAGATAACCATAATTGTTAAATTCAATTACCTTGTTTCTATCTGGATCGGACCAAACACAGGGGTTCCGATATTCAAGCTGGCTGAAAGTATCCCAGCCGTTTGCCTTGACCACTATATACAGGTCCCTATGTTAAAAGGATATAGTATTTCCCCAACCGTTGGCACAGATCTATAGATCAAGGTTAAAAAGCAGGAAAGCCTTTAAGTATAATTCCCAAATTGTTTTCCCATATAGACCCATCTATTCGTTGAAAGTTATTACCTTACAATTCTGGCGCCATGCTTCCCATCTCCTCTGCCGCCATTGCGGCGTGTGTTTGTATTTATGCCCCAACCTAGGAAGTCATCATCTCCAGCAGGGAGATGACATATTTCCGGGTCCGGACTCTAAGTGCGCCATCGCCATTAGGCGCACGCCCACTGCTATGTATGGGAGCTCCACGATAATCGTGGGTTCCCGGAAGCTGCAAAAAGGGCGGAAGTACACACAGTATTGCCGCCCATTGCCCAGAGGCCGCATCACTTGCTGGGGGACGAGCCACTGCAACACCTAATGGCCAAATACGTAACTGCATTGCAGGAAGTGCTGGGGCCGGTCCAAGCTCACCAAAAAAACACTCATAAAAGCGCATATACATTTGGAACATTTACATCCAGTTTAGTACAATTTTTTGCACTGCGCCACCTAATGGCCAAATACGTAACTGCATTGCAGGAAGTGCTGGGACCGGGCCGAGCTCACCAAAAAAACACTCATAAAAGCGCATATACATTTGGAACATTTACATCCAGTTTAGTACAATTTTTTGCATTAGTATAACATAATTTTACATCATTGGGTGATATTTATGAGTGGATGATGTGAAGGCGCCTTGTTCTTAGGGGATTTTTTTGCATTGTAGAACCTACTGCCCTTTTAATTGCAAGATGCAATACAAGCCAGATAAAAATGGTAAAAAAACGCTGGTATCCCTGAATATAAAATACATATCAATGGTGCACCAATTTTCTGAAAATAATATAAATGTGTAAAGTACAAATATCTGTGACCAATTAATTAATGTTATAAAATTAAAAAATCAATATAAGGTGCAATGCCTGGTGTTTATCTGTGACGTGGAATAAATTAAGGTAAATAGTAACTAATTCTTAAAAAATGGTAAAAAATATGTAGGTTAAATTTTATAACCACTAATCATATATACCATCATAAACCTTTTTGTAAAGTACTAGTGCCACAGAACATATTGTGCAAACCCAATAAGGTGCTAAAAGGTGCAATAAAGAACCAATAAAGTGCTAGTGATCACTTAATAAACTTCTAATTAGAAAATGTATGTGAACAAAAATGCATATACAAAATAATGTATGAATTAAATTGGAAATTGGTTCCACATATATAAAATAAGGTGCATTTCTAAGGTGCACCTTAATAAACTTCTAATTAAAAAAACGTATGTGAAAAAACGCATGTACAAAATAATATATTAATTAAATTGGAAATTGGTTCCACATATACAAAATAAAGTGCATTTCTAAGGTGCTCAAAGGGTTAAAGCAGTGATCCAACAAAAACAGTTCGTGCAAGGTAGTGAATGATATTGCTTGAATGTCAGGTGCTCCAGTGCATAAAGATGATAATCTTTGCCTCTTACCGGATACAGGTGGGTCACACAGACCCCACAAGCCTGTGATCCCTTTATCCTTTGGTGGATCAAACCATAGGAACACCTCCTCTCCTCTTGGATATTAGTTGAATGACTCCAAAAAGATAATTAGGCTCCTTTCACACGGCCGCTCCGTGTGAAAGGTCCGCTGTGGGACTTTTTTTTTTTTTTTTCCACGGAGCGGATGACATTTCTGTCATCCGCTCCATGTGCCCGCATATCATCCTATCCGTTTGCGGATGATATGCGGACATAATGTAAGTATATGGCACTGCGGATGTCAGCGGATGACACCACTGACATCCGATTTTCCTTCCTTTCCGTTATTTACATGGAAGGAAAAATGGGGTTCTGTTCCATTCGTAAAAACGGAACAGAACTGAAAGGAGGAAAATCGGGTGTCAGCGGATGGTATTCCGCTGACACCCGCAGTGCCATTCACTTACATTATGTCCGCAAATCATCCGCAAACGGATTGGATGATTTGCGGACACACGGAGCGGCCGTGTGAAAGGACCCTTAGCTACTTCTCCTCACTCCTCCAAATAATTACCTCTCACAGGTGTTTTTTAAAGCCCATGTGCAGGGAGACAAATAGAAAGCCAAAAATAGTGTAATACTGCAACTTTATTAACAAATATACATCTATTTAAAAAGTGGCTGCTTACTATTAGTTGTGCCCACCCGGCACAGGGCAATAGGCATTGGTTGCTATAGGTCGCTGGATGGGGACAGGATCTGCAGACTCCTGCTGTTTATCCCTCCGTGTTGCTCCCTGTAGCGTGCAGCGGTGCCAATAGGCGATCCGATCTGTGTACCAGTGCCTGTGGTTAGGAGGTAGCTTCTTCCTCTTTACTTCTGGGTTATTTCAGAGACCACCAATCTTTTTTTTTAACCTTACCTTGTGATTAGGTTTCAGGTTGTTCAGATGAACAAGGGTTTCCCCCTATTTACTAACATTCAGTTCAGTTTGCAAACATTAATTTTTCTTCTAATAATCATCAGAAATATGAACAATATGAAAAATTTGTTTCTTAAATAAAACAGTCTATACTAAAACTGGCTTCAAATATCTTTAAAGAAGGTAATACAAACGCCTGTGGGTTTATATGTTCTCGTTGTTCTTTATAAATAGATTAGCTTAGTGCAGGTTAGGACATTCAGTATTAAATTACATTGTTTCATACTGCTTATTGGACGACTTATTATAAATACTTTTTTTTTAACATTTTTGTTGTGTGACCATTGTGCAACCAGTTCAATAGTAATTGCATCATACGCAAAAGTAATAGGGTACTATTCAGTCTAAAGTTAAGATTGTTTTCTTCTGCTCATTCAGTTTAGTAATTGTTCCTATGTTGACCGTCTGTAGCTTTATTTATTCTTAGGATACTGAGACATGTATCATTGCTGCTATTATGCAATTTACTACGTAAAGACAAAAGCATTAGCTATGACAAGTGATGCTCCCAGGGTCAAAACAATCACACAATGTATTCCTTCATTTTTTTTTTTTTTTGGAAAAAAAAAGTAACTCATAATTCTTATGTCTTTTATAGAATTATCAGTTCTGTGTTCAGTTCTGTGTAGATTCCAGCATAGGTCAACTGACTTGAATCTTTTTTCTTTATGATTTGGTTCATAAAATAATTTGTTTTATATACGGTCTTATTACTGTTTGTTATTTTGTTATATCTAGTTAATAAACTTGCATTTTTGATTTCACTGACACCACAGAGAAAACCAATGCACCCAAATACAGAGTACAGCATATGATAGACTGCAGCAGGGCAGATCTGCACTGTACCCTTGCTTGGCTATGCAAACAATCTAGGCTGGCTGCAGACCTTTGCAGTACATTACCACATGCACATTAACATGCATTGTGGTAATGCAACCTATTCATATGGAATAAGTTACCAATACACCACAGCAGACAGCATTTACCATACTTAAAACCTTTTTTTTACATGTCATCACTAGTGTTGAGCGAACACGGACTGTATTATTCGTGTTCGTACCGCATAATTGGATTTTTTGTACCCGAACACGGACACGGACACTTTACTGTATGTTCGGGTAAAAATCCGTGTTCGGTCGTTTTATTTCCGGGTTTTGCATGCTTTGGCGCTCTTTTCATGGCGGGCTTTCAACAGCCAATCAACAATCGTTTAACTGGTGTGCCTTAAGCCATCCCAGCCATGCCTGCAAATGTCTCAGTAGCTGTGATTGGCCGTCTGAAGCATGTGACCAAGTCTTTATAAGTTCCAGGCAGCCGCAGCGTCTTCATTCTGCTGCTTAGATCAGGGACAGAGCACACATCAACGTGCTGGCTGCTGATTAGGGAAAGACAGGCAGGAAAAAACCATTTGTGTCCAGATAGAATTGAGGGACAGGTCGGAGTGTTTAGGCAGGGCGAGTTGTAGGCATTTTAGGGATAGAGTCTGCTGAATTATAGGGTCAGTGTCTTCTACAAAGTACAATCGATATTGCTGTGTGGGGGGTGGGGTGACTCTGCACTCAATCCTGATCTACGATCTCTTCTCAATCCTGTTAGGGAGAGGCTGCTGCTGAATTTTAGGGTCAGAGTGTTCTACAAACTACAATCGATATTGCTGTGTGGGGTCTGCACTTAGTCCCGATCTACGATCTCTTCTCAATCCTGTTAGGGAGAGGCTGCTGCTGAATTTTAGGGAAACTGTGTTCTACAAACTACAATCGATATTGCTGTGTGGTGTGGGATAGGAGATAGGCAGGTGTCAGTGATCCACATCCATTTTTCTGTGTGTGAGCTGCAGTGAACACAATCTTTTTGGGCTGCAGTGAACACAATCTTTTTGGGGTGCAGTGAACAACGTCCTTTTTGGGGTGCAGTGAACAAAATCTTTTTGGGGTGCAGTGAACAAAATCCTTTTTGGGGTGCAGTGAACAACATCCTTTTTGGGGTGCAGTGAACACAATCTTTTTGGGGTGCAGTGAACAAAATCCTTTGTGGGGTGCAGTGAACACAATCTTTGTGGGGTGCAGTGAACACAATCTTTTTGGGGTGCAGTGAACAACTTCCTTTTTGGGGTGCAGTGAACACAATCTTTGTGGGGTGCAGTGAACACAATCTTTTTGGGGTGCAGTGAACAAAATCCTTTTTGGGGTGCAGTGAACACAATCTTTTTGGGGTGGAGTGAACAAAATCCTTTTTGGGGTGCAGTGAAAAACATCCTTTTTGGGGTGCAGTGAACAAAATCCTTTTTGGGGTGCAGTGAACACAATCTTTTTGGGGTGCAGTGAACAAAATCCTTTGTGGGGTGCAGTGAACACAATCTTTGCGGGGTGCAGTGAACACAATCTTTTTGGGGTGCAGTGAACAAAATCCTTTTTGGGGTGCAGTGAACAACATCCTTTTTGGGGTGCAGTGAACAAAATCCTTTTTGGGGTGCAGTGAACACAATCTTTTTGGGGTGCAGTAAACAAAATCCTTTTTGGGTGCAGTGAACAACATCCTTTTTGGGGTGCAGTGAACACAATCTTTTTGGGGTGCAGTGAACAAAATCCTTTGTGGGGTGCAGTGAACACAATCTTTGTGGGGTGCAGTGAACACAATCTTTTTGGGGTGCAGTGAACAACATCCTTTTTGGGGTGCAGTGAACACAATCTTTGTGGGGTGCAGTGAACACAATATTTTTGGGGTGCAGTGAACAAAATCCTTTTTGGGGTGCAGTGAACACAATCTTTGTGGGGTGCAGTGAACACAATCTTTTTGGGGTGGAGTGAACAAAATCCTTTTTGGGGTGCAGTGAACAACATCCTTTTTGGGGTGCAGTGAACAAAATCCTTTTTGGGGTGCAGTGAACACAATCTTTTTGGGGTGCAGTGAACAAAATCCTTTGTGGGGTGCAGTGAACACAATCTTTGTGGGGTGCAGTGAACACAATCTTTGTGGGGTGCAGTGAACAAAATCCTTTTTGGGGTGCAGTGAACAACATCCTTTTTGGGGTGCAGTGAACAAAATCCTTTTTGGGGTGCAGTGAACACAATCTTTTTGGGGTGCAGTGAACAAAATCCTTTGTGGGGTGCAGTGAACACAATCTTTGTGAGGTACAGTGAACAGAATCTTTGTGGGGTGCAGTGAACACAATCTTTGGGGGGTACAGTGAACACAATCTTTTTGGGGTGCAGTGAACAAAATCCTTTTTGGGGTGCAGTGAACACAATCTTTGTGGGGTGCAGTGAACACAATCGTTTTGGGGTGGAGTGAACAAAATCCTTTTTGGGGTGCAGTGAACAACATCCTTTTTGGGGTGCAGTGAACAAAATCCTTTTTGGGGTGCAGTGAACACAATCTTTTTGGGGTGCAGTGAACAAAATCCTTTGTGGGGTGCAGTGAACACAATCTTTGTGGGGTGCAGTGAACACAATCTTTTTGGGGTGCAGTGAACAAAATCCTTTTTGGGGTGCAGTGAACAACATCCTTTTTGGGGTGCAGTGAACAAAATCCTTTTTGGGGTGCAGTGAACACAATCTTTTTGGGGTGCAGTGAACAAAATCCTTTGTGGGGTGCAGTGAACACAATCTTTGTGGGGTACAGTGAACAGAATCTTTGTGGGGTGCAGTGAACACAATCTTTGGGGGGTACAGTGAACACAATCTTATTGGGGTGCAGTGAACAAAATCCTTTGTGGGGTGCAGTGAACACAATCTTTGTGGGGTGCAGTGAACACAATCTTTTTGGGGTGCAGTGAACAAAATCCTTTTTGGGGTGCAGTGAACAACATCCTTTTTGGGGTGCAGTGAACAACATCCTTTTTGGGGTGCAGTGAACAAAATCCTTTTTGGGGTGCAGTGAACACAATCTTTTTGGGGTGCAGTGAACAAAATCCTTTGTGGGGTGCAGTGAACACAATCTTTGTGGGGTACAGTGAACAGAATCTTTGTGGGGTGCAGTGAACACAATCTTTGGGGGGTACAGTGAACACAATCTTTTTGGGGTGCAGTGAACAAAATCCTTTGTGGGGTGCAGTGAACACAATCTTTGGGGGGTACAGTGAACACAATCTTTTTGGGGTGCAGTGAACAAAATCCTTTGTGGGGTGCAGTGAACACAATCTTTGTGGGGTGCAGTGAACACAATCTTTTTGGGGTGCAGTGAACAAAATCCTTTTTGGGGTGCAGTGAACAACATCCTTTTTGGGGTGCAGTGAACACAATCTTTTTGGGGTGCAGTGAACAAAATCCTTTGTGGGGTGCAGTGAACACAATCTTTGTGGGGTACAGTGAACAGAATCTTTGTGGGGTGCAGTGAACACAATCTTTGGGGGGTACAGTGAACACAATCTTTTTGGGGTGCAGTGAACAAAATCCTTTGTGGGGTGCAGTGAACACAATCTTTGGGGGGTACAGTGAACACAATCTTTTTGGGGTGCAGTGAACAAAATCCTTTGTGGGGTGCAGTGAACACAATCTTTGTGGGGTGCAGTGAACACAATCTTTTTGGGGTGCAGTGAACAAAATCCTTTTTGGGGTGCAGTGAACAACATCCTTTTTGGAGTGCAGTGAACACAATCTTTTTGGGGTGCAGTGAACAAAATCCTTTGTGGGGTGCAGTGAACACAATCTTTGTGGGGTACAGGGAACAGAATCTTTGTGGGGTGCAGTGAACACAATCTTTGGGGGGTACAGTGAACACAATCTTTTTGGGGTGCAGTGAACACAATCTTTGTGGGGTGCAGTGAACAAAATCCTTTTTGAGGTGCAGTGAACACAATCTTTGTGGGGTGCAGTGAACACAATCTTTGTGGGGTACAGTGAACACAATCTCATACTTCTGAAGATTTGAGGGTGCTGCCTGTTCCATACTCCTCCTCCTACTGCTCAACCATCCTTTTAGGGGTACAAACAATAGTAATTGGGGCCTAGTGTGGTGGTGTACGTGTGAGATACATACACTTTCTTTTTGATCATATTTTCTATTCCGCTATTCCATTAAAACCTTTGGGGATCAATTAAATTGCATGATAGTCTGTGTCGGTACGTGTGAGATCCACCTTTCCAAGTTTTTGGGGTTCATCTCATACTTCTGAAGATTTGAGGGTGCTGCCTGTTCCATACTCCTCCTCCTACTGCTCAACCATCCTTTTAGGGGTACAAACAATAGTAATTGGGGCCTAGTGTGGTGGTGTACGTGTGAGATACATACACTTTCTTTTTGATCATATTTTCTATTCCGCTATTCAATTAAAACCTTTGGGGATCAATTAAATTGCGTGATAGTCTGTGTCGGTACGTGTGAGATCCACCTTTCCAAGTTTTTGGGGTTCATCTCATACTTCTGAAGATTTGAGGGTGCTGCCTGTTCCATACTCCTCCTCCTACTCCTCAACCATCCTTTTAGGGGTACAAACAATAGTAATTGGGGCCTAGTGTGGTGGTGTACGTGTGAGATACATACACTTTCTTTTTGATCATATTTTCTATTCCGCTATTCAATTAAAACCTTTGGGGATCAATTAAATTGCGTGATAGTCTGTGTCGGTACGTGTGAGATCCACCTTTCCAAGTTTTTGGGGTTCATCTCATACTTCTGAAGATTTGAGGGTGCTGCCTGTTCCATACTCCTCCTCCTACTCCTCAACCATCCTTTTAGGGTTACAAACAATAGTAATTGGGGCCTAGTGTGGTGGTGTACGTGTGAGATACATACACTTTCTTTTTGATCATATTTTCTATTCCGCTATTCAATTAAAACCTTTGGGGATCAATTAAATTACGTGATAGTCTGTGTCGGTACGTGTGAGATCCACCTTTCCAAGTTTTTGGGGTTCATCTCATACTTCTGAAGATTTGAGGGTGCTGCCTGTTCCATACTCCTCCTCCTACTGCTCAACCATCCTTTTAGGGGTACAAACAATAGTAATTGGGGCCTAGTGTGGTGGTGTACGTGCGAGATACATACACTTTTTTGGATCATATTTCCTATTCCGCTATTCAATAAAAACCTTTCTAGGGCAAGATCTTAAATTACAGAAATATGAGGAGACCGTCAAATAAGGGCCGTGGCCTGGGTCGTGGTGCTGCTGGTAGAGCTCCTGTTGCAAGGAGAGGACGTGGTCGATCTGTGCCAGCTACACGCACAAGTGAAACACCTTCCTCAAGTGTGAGTAGGCGACAGAACCTGCATCAGTATTTGGTAGGGCATCATACGCCCCTAGAAGTGATGAGGCCAGAACAAGTGGAGGTGATAGTAGATTGGTTTGCTGCTGACAGTGCCTCCAGTTCCTTCACATTGTCTCCCACCCAGTCTACTGCAGAAAGGTCACAGTTGGCACCTGCAGCCGATGTCCAACCGTCTTTCACCTCACCCCCTTGCAAATCAGGCAAGCAGTCTGAGCCCCAAGCCATACAGCAGTCTCTTCTTCTTTTTGATGACTCTGTCAGCAGGGTTTCCCAGGGCCATCCACCTAGCCCTGCCCCAGAAGTGGAAGAGATTGAGTGCAGCGATGCCCAACCACTTATTTCTCAAGATGAGTACATGCAAGGATCATCGCAGCACGTCTCCGATGATGACGAAACGCAGGTGCCAACTGCTGCGGCGTTCAGCATTGTGGAGACCGACAAGGAGGGCAGGGGTGAAGACTGGGTGGAAGATGATGTGGAGGACGATGAGGTCCTCGACCCCACATGGAATGAACGTCATGCAGGTGACCTGAGTAGTTTGGAGGAAGAGGCGGTGGTCGCACAGAGCCACCAGCACAGCAGAAGAGGGAGCAGGGTGCAGAAGCGGAGCGGCCGTGCCCTAGACACTACGCCCGCTACTGCCCAACGCAGCAAGGGAACGAGCGCACCAAAGTCAGCTCAAAGGAGTTCTCTAGTGTGGAAGTTCTTTAGAAAATGTGCTGATGACAGGACACGAGTGGTTTGCACCCTGTGCAATCAGAGCTTGAAGCGAGGCATAAACCTTCTCAACCTGAGCACAACCTACATGATCAGGCATCTAAGTGCAAAGCACGAGCTGCAGTGGTGTACACACCTTCAAAACCAAGAAACGTCTCTGGCTCATCCTGCTTCCTCTTCTGCTGCAGTCTCGGCCGCTCCAGCCACATCTGTAGTGATACCGGCACCTGCCACCCCGCAAACAGACGATCTGTCAGCAACACCACCACCTGGGTCACCAACAACCATCTCCACAATGTCCCGTGGAAGCGTTCAGCTTTCCATCTCCCAAACACTTGAGAGGAAGAGGAAGTACCCCCCTACCCACCCGCGATCCCTGGCCCTGAATGCCAGCATTTCAAAATTATTGGCCTTTGAAATGCTGTCATTCCGTCTGGTGGAGACGCACAGTTTTAAAAACCTTATGTCGGTGGCTGTCCCACAGTACGTCGTGCCCAGCCGCCACTACTTTTCCAGGCAAGCCATCCCTTCCCTGCACAACCAAGTGGGGGAAAAAATCAGGTGTGCACTGCGCAACGCCATCTGTGCCAAGGTCCACCTAACTACCGATACGTGGACCAGTAAGCACGGTCAGGGGCGTTATATCTCCCTAACGGCACACTGGGTAAATGCAGTGGCGGATGGGCCTGAGGCGGATAGCAATTTGGCGCATGTCCTTCCACCACCGAGGATTGCAGGGCGCTTCAGTTTGCCTCCTGTTCCTAACTCCTCCTACTCCGCTTCCTCATCCTCTACCGCCTCCTCATCCGGACAGCGTAACACCTTCACCACCAACTTCAGCACGGCCAGGGGTAAACGACAGCAGGCAGTTTTACAACTTGCCTGTTTGGGGGACAAACCACACACCGCGCAGGAGTTGTGGAGGAGCATGGAACAGCAGACAAATGAGTGGTTGCTGCCAGCGAGCCTCAAGCCCGGCCTGGTGGTGTGCGATAACGGGAGAAATCTCATAGCAGCTCTGGGCCTAGCCGGTTTGACGCACATCCCTTGCCTGGCGCATGTGCTGAATTTGGTGGTGCAGAGGTTCCTTAAAAACTACCCCGATATGTCAGAGCTGCTGCAGAAAGTGCGGGCCGTTTGTGCGCACTTTCGGCGTTCTCACCCTGCTGCTGCTCGCCTGGCAGCGCTGCAGCGTAACTTCGGCCTTCCCGCTCACTGCCTCATATGTGACGTGCCCACAAGGTGGAACTCCACCTTGCACATGCTGGAAAGACTGTGCGAGCAGCAGCAGGCCATAGTGGAGTTTCAGCTGCAGCACGCACGCGTGAGTCGCTCTGCGGAACAGCACCACTTCACCACCAATAACTGGGCCTCCATGCGAGACCTGTGTGCCTTGTTGCGCTGTTTTGAGTACTCCACCAACATGGCCAGTGGCAATGACGCCGTTCTCAGCTTAACTATCCCACTTCTATGCCTCCTTGAAAAAACAATTCGGGCGATGATGGAAGAGGATGTGGCACAGGATGAGGAGGAGGAGGAGGATGAAGAGGTAACATTTCCAAGGATTTCAGGGCAGTCATTCGCAAGGGGCTCCGAGGGTGGGTTCCTGCACACACAAACGCCAGGGACACAATTGTCCAGCAGGGGCACAGTTCTGGAGGATGAGGAGGATGAGGAGGAGGAGGAGCTGGAGGAGGAGATGGAACCATGTTCACAGCAGGGTGGCACCCAGGCCAGCTCATGGCCATCACTGGTGCGTGGCTGGGGGGATACAGAGGACACGGACGATACACCTCCCACAGAGGACAGCCTTTCGTTGCCTCTGGGCAGCCTGGCACACATGAGCGATTACATGCTGCAGTGTCTCCACAACGACCGCCGAGTTGCCCACATTCTAACTTGTGCTGATTACTGGGTGGCCACGCTGCTGGATCCCCGTTACAAGGACAACGTACCGTCCTTAATTCACTCACTGGAGCGCGATCGCAAGATGCGCGAGTACAAGCGCACGCTGGTAGACGCCATGCTGCTGGCATTCCCATCTGACAGCGGGGCCGCAGTGGAAGCACAAGGCAGAGGAGGAGGAGGAGGAGGAGGAGGTCGCCAACGCAACCAGGGCACCGCCAGCACCTCAGAAGGCAGGGTTAGCATGGCCGAAATGTGGAAAAGCTTTGTCAGCACGCCACAACAAACAGCAGCACCAGCAGCTCAGATGGAACGTCTTAGCAGGAGGCAGCATTTTACCAACATGGTGGAGCAGTATGTGTGCACACGCCTACATGTAGTGAATGAGGGGTCTGCCCCCTTCAACTTCTGGGTCTCCAAATTGGGCACATGGCCTGAGCTTGCCCTTTATGCCTTGGAGGTGCTGGCGTGCCCTGCAGCCAGTGTATTATCTGAACGGGTATTTAGCACGGCTGGGGGCGTTATAACAGACAAGCGCAGCCGCCTGTCCAGAGACAATGTGGACAAGCTCACGTTCATTAAAATGAACCAGGCATGGATCCCACGGGACTTTTCCGTACCTTGTGCAGAATAGCAATGGATACCGACCTTACCCACCCATTGTTCCATTTTTGCTCTTTCTCACTCTTTTGGGGTGTACCCTCATTTAAAATTTGTGAAAAGAAGCAGTGTTGGCTACCTCGTCCACCTCCTCAGGGCCAGATTAACGTAGGGGCTATTGGAGCTGCAGCTCCAGGCCCCTACCTTTTATATAGGCCCCGGGTTGGCCATATTCACTGTTACCGCTCTTCTGTCACTTGTAAACACAGAAGTCTGGCTTCTATGCTCGCTTCCCCAGGCAGCACCCTCAGAACCTCCCCACACAGCGCGAAGGCCGGACAAGGAGGGACAGTTGCCGATGCATGGATGTGTTTATGGGCTTCAGAAACAGCATCCCATGTTGAATTAGGCATGCATGGCTGCACCCTTCCTCCTCTGGGTGCATGGCAAGGCACGGCCCTTAAGGCCCTTCAAAATCCTCAGCACCAAGCCCATGATGCTCTTAATCCGGCCCTGGTCCTCCTCCACCGCCGCTTCCACCTACACCACCCATAGGCGTGCGCAGCCTATTGCATTAAGGTGTGCACCCCAAAGTTGAAATACACATGCATGTGTTTGCCAGCAGGGAGAGTAATGTATCGGGGCCATGTACCTGTAGGCAAAGAGAAATAGAGCAGAGCAGGTCCGAGGGAGATCTTTCCCATCTCCTCACTGGCAATGCTATGTGCCCTAGGTGATTAGGGTGTGCCCAGGCACACCCGGCACACCCTGTGCGCATGCCTATGTCACCGCCACATCCACCACCATCTCAACCTCCCTACTACTCCATATGGGCCTCGTCCTTCAGAGATGAAGAAGAACATTGTTTTATTTTTCTGTTTTTTTTTGTTGTTTTAAGTTATTTCCCTATCCACATTTGTTTGCAGAGCACTTGCCATGCTCTTAATTATGTTTTGCTGCCATTTGCAGCACTCTAGCCCTTTCCTTTGGTGTTTTAGAGCCATTTTAGTGCCTTAAAGTTTGGGTCCCCATTGACTTCAATGGGGTTCGGTGTTCGGGAAAAGTTTGGTAAAAGTCCGGAACACGGACCCGGACTTTTTTTTAAAGTTCGACCGGATCCGTCGAACACGGACATCTAGGTGTCCGCTCAACCCTAGTCATCACAATTCACCGGTGGTTTACATGTGTGCTTTGTGGTGCAATAAAACACAGGTCCATTGTGCTGTGCTGAGAATTTGCATCGGGCTGCTATTCAGAATGAAAGGCACCCCAAAAGTTGTGATGTATGGCATGCGTTACCATATATTGCGTAATATAGTGTGAATCTAGCCAAATGGAAAAAAAACACCCCAAAGCACCTTAACCACTTGCCGACCAGCCCCCGCAATTGCCCCCGGGCACCCGCGATCACTCCCTTTGGAGACAGAATGGCAGTCTGCTGTTGTAAACATGGCAGACCGCTGTTCTGTCAGCAATCAACACAGGGCTCCTTTGTTCCTCCTCTTTAGGAACACATCCCCCCACAGTTAGAAAACACCCCCTAGGCATACATGTAACACTTTGATCTCCCCTGGTGTTAACCCCTTCCCTGCCAGTGTCATTAATACAGTAACGGTGCGTAGATTTAGCACTGATTACTGTAGAAATATCACTGGTCCCCCCAAAAGTGTCAAAATGTCAGTTTGGTGTCCGATCTGTCCGCTGCAATATCGCAACCCTGCTAAAAATTGCTGCTTGCCACCATTACCAGTAAAAAAATAAATAAATAAAAATGACATAAATCTTTCCCCTAGTTTGTAGACCCTATAGCTTTTGCACAAACCAATCCGAATACACTTATTGGGATTTTTTTTACCAAAAATATGTAGCAGAATAAAAATTGGTCTACAATGATAAAAAAAATTAGATTTTTACATTTTTTTTTAATTGAGAATTGTCTCTCTTTTTTTGTTTATAACTCAAAAAATAAAAATTGCAGCGATGATCAAATAGCACCAAAAGAAAGCTCTATTTATGTGGAAAAAAAGGGCATCAATTTTATTTTTGTACAGTTGTCAGTTTATATAACACAGTGATGAATCGCAAAAAATGGCCTGGTCATTAAGGGGTTAAACACAGCTACTCTTAGGGGGCACGTGCGTAGCGCAAAGATGGAAGGAAAGAAGGGATAAGAGCTCCCTTAGTGATGGAGACTTCTAACGGTTCCCCTGGTCTATTGAGCTGCTGGTTCTCTTCTTCAGTACCCCGCACCCCCTGGCGGAACCCTCAGTGCATGCCGGCACCTAAGACCCACTGCAAGAAACCGGCACAAAGATCCCTAACCACATACCTTCTTCATGTGAGGGATCAGAGCAAGATGGCTCAAGATGGCGCCTGGCTGGAGCAGGCACAAACTCACATCCAGGCTGCAGAATCTTGGCCAGCACATTCCCTGGGAGACAGTGAGTACTCACTTAAGCTCACCAAAGCTGATTTAGATGAAAGCCTCACAGTGATGTATGACAAAAAAAGCTCAGAAAATTCAATCAGAGCTACACAAATCCACCAATAGACTATCCCTTGAGATTGCAGCTTTTGGAAACAGGACTGACCTGTTAGAAACCAAACATGATGAACTCAGTCTGGCTTACTCAGACCTCAGAAAAGACCATTAATCTCTCTCTGAGACAGTGCTACAACTGCAACCCCACTTAGAACACCTTGACAATAGATACCGGCGCAATAATCTCAGAGTGCATAGTTTCCCCCGAGACTGTGATGGATTTATTTCCCTCTATGCAAAAGCTATTTCAGTCTCTGTTGCCTGAGTCTCCTATCTTAGCCTTTGCCTGTGATAGGATCCACAGAGCCCTATGCCCTAAACCTTCACCAGAAAAACCCCAGAGGGCTATTGTGATGTGCCTAAAACATTTCTTGATTAAAGAGGAAATCCGCCGGGCCTCACGTAACACTCCTAATATTCAACTGGATGGGATCTCAATTTAAATATACCCAGATATCTCACCAACCACCCTGGATAAATACAGGAAGATGAAAGAAGTTACTATGGTATTCCAGTCTGAAAGGATCAGATACTGTTGGGGGTTCCCATTTAAGTTGCAAGTCCCCCATAATGACACTACTGCACTGTTACCACGGTTCAGGAGGGCAAGGAGCTACTGGTGAAATTGGGGCTCCTCGATGCTGCACTGCTTCCAAGGATGCCATCCACCCCCCATCCATCCATCTGGGCAACTCCTTCTCCAAGAAGAAATCGCCGTAGTCAATGTTAAGTTCTGTTTCTGGAACCCACAAAGATTTGGGCTGTCACCTGTTTTTCACTGCCGACATGCTAAGGAGTTACTGAATATTTTCGGGACTGAGCTGAAGTCCTGTTGCACCTGTTTGATTGCCCCCCTACTCTAATTTGGTTAGTACCTGGAGATCTGACGCCCTAGGGTCAGATCGGTCATAAGTGACGCTACCCAGGTACTCTGCATACATAAGTTATACAACTAAATTATTTGACTGCTTCACTTCATTTGAGTATTGGACTCTATGGTCCAGGTTAAGAAAGTTTTATTGGGCCATGGGCATTCATTTTTTCCCCCTGACCCCTTTTGACTGTTTATTGACACTTTTTGGCTTGTTCAACATGTTTGAAAGCTTTTTCTCTTTTTTTTTTTTTCTTTTTCATATTTTTTTTTTATGCTCCACTCCTCAGCTTGACTGATACTAACTCTGCCTCATCTAAGATGAACCATGGATGGCTATGTGCCTTCTCTCAGCACTTACTTTCCCTATTTTATGTTTGGGTCTGGTACTGTAAGATGGTCCACATACGATCCTCACGACCTGGATTCCTTCTGCTGTTTCCCTTGATGTTAAAATGGGTCTTAATGTAATTTCCCATGACTTTAAGGGGTTAAATTCCCCCCACAAAAGGTGTAAAGCCTTCCCCTCTTAAAAAACCCTGGGTGCGGATATTCTCTTGTTGCAGGAGACACATTTCTCCACTAATAACCACTCATCCTACTTTGACAAATCGATTAAACACTGCTATTTTATTACATACAAATCCAGGTCGAGGGGAGTAGCTATACTGATTAGAAGCTCTGTTGTGTTACATGTGCCTCAGGTCTATAAAGATCCTGATAGTCATTTTATAATTATTAAGGGCTCTATGCAAGGTATAATAGTCACCGCAGCCTCTGTGTATGCTCCAAATGAGTCCCAGGCTTCTTTTTTCAAAGCATTCTTCCAAGTATTGGATAGATTTCACTCACCCCACCTAGTTATAGGTGGAGATTTTAACATGGTGGCTCATTCGAGTCTAGGCAGAAGCCGCATTGTGACTTTGGCTAACACCTTCCCCAAGTGTCTCCAACACCTACTTAAATCACATCAACTGATGGACACTTGAAGAGCTCATAATGTGGGAGCCCAAGAATACACTTTTCACTCTCATCCCCATGATAGTTTTTCTAGGTTTGACTACATTTATTTCTCCCCTGCCTTGTTGGCGAACTCAACATCAGTCAGAATCCATGTTTGCCCATGGTCCAACCATCAGATAGTGTCTTGTAATTTTTCCCATATGGGCCTCTCCCCTGCTACAGGGACCTTGTTTCTTAACGATTCCTTACTTACTGACCCCACGATAGTAGCCCAAATATCAAACTATCTCTCTGACTATTTTATCCATAACAATCTGGAAGGGATTTCCCCTATAACCTTGTGGGCAGCACACAAGGCAGTAATTGGAGGCCATGTCATCAAAATCAACACATCTAGAAAACACCAAAAAAATGAAAGATCTGCTAGACCAAATTAACAGAAAGTGAAGTGCTTTGGACACCTTGCTCTCGGAGCAAACAGAGAAAGCCCTTTGTTGGTCTAAGGCCCGTTTTCTATTATATAGTAATTCAGCTTCGGCCATGTTCGCAAGAAAGTTGAAACATTCTATCCAATCATCACATACATATAAACTCTGAGACTCTAAGGGTAATATCACATCTCACCCTAAGGATGTTTTAAAAATCTTTTCCGCCTATTATCAAAAACTTCTTTCAGATCCTTCATCCTTGTCTTGTCCCACCTCCCATACTTGGCTTGATGCCCTCTCGGTACCTACGCTCACTGCTGAACAGGTAGAAATTTTAAACGCACCTTGCAAAGAAGAGGAGATTGCCTCTATTATTTTTCCCTAAAATTCTCTAAGGCCCCGGCCTGGACGATTTTACTGTACCTTATTTTAAAAAATGTGCAGTGTCCTTGATCCCCCAAATGGCCAAATTGTTTAACAGCATCTTAAAGGGAGATTCCTTTCCAGAGGATACGCTACTGGTGAACATGTCCCTAATCCCAAAGCCAGGTCATAGGCACGGACTATACCCTACCTCAAAATTATCACCCCATATCAGTTATCAATAATAATTTAAAACATTTTGGCCGACTTTTGGCTGATCGCTTGGCGTTGGTTATTACCAGATTTATACCATCCCGACAAATTATGGATAATATACTTCTGGCCTCAAATGTTATTCAGAATGCTGATATTAATTCCCCCAAGGTCCTACTCTGGAGCCTTGACATTAACAAGGCTTTTGATAGTGTCCTCTGGCCCTACCTAGATACTATTCTGCCAAATTCAGCTTTAAAGGTGAAGCTGCAGCTCCAATTACTTCACTCTGGGGTGTGGAACAAGGCAGGGATGCTCGCTCTCCCCCCTTTTATTCGCCCTGTTAATAACTGGCTTGATCCATTATTTCTAACACTAATATTAGAGGATACGTTAAAAATGATCAGGAATTTAAATTAAGCCTCTACGTGGATAACATTCTCCTGTTTGTAACTGACCCTTTAATTTCCCTGCCTAACCTTCTTTCTACCCTTGCTACCTTTCAAAACCTTATAGACCTCGGGGTGAACCTATCTTAATGCAAAGCCAATCCCATTAAAATCCACAACCCTTACTGAACAACATCAAAGACAAATTTGAGTTCTCATGGAGTAACGGCACTTTACACTACCTGGGGATTTGCTTAGCTCCCTCTTCAAGCTGATGTACACGGGGCGTGGCTTGCGCGCGTGCTGCATGGACGCTTGAGCTGAGAGCTCTCTGTACCCGGCCGACTCTTACCCCAGCATATCCGAGGCACAGCGACTTCTGTCACTCGACACTTACCGGATCACCTAGCTGAACACATCGGGAAGATGACCAGCCGTAAGAGGAAGGATGAGCGGGGCCCGAAAAAGCTCACGGCCTTCTTCTTTCCACAGCCGCTTTTCCCTGAGAGGATCCAAGATGGCGCCGCAGCGCGACATGACGGCGGGAGTCCTGCGGCCTACACGGATCTCCCTGATGCGGTCCCATCGTCATCTCCTGAGGATTCCCCCTCACTGCCACCTATGCCGGACTCCTCTCCTGCAACACCGATATCGGGTAGCCCAGCGAAGTCGAGGATGCGCATGGACCCTGCTAATCCTCCCGGGATTGATGTGAGTAAGTCTTTTGCCTCTATGCACTCTATGACAGCACTTCAATCCTCTATTGCTGCGTTTCCCACTACTGGCCAACCTGTCCTGGACACCACAATGAAAAACATGTTAATGACTTTCCAATCCTCCCTTATGGCTAATCTCACCACCATAATGGACAGATTTGCATATGAAATGAGACATATGGGCAGCAGGGTGTCACATATGGAGCATGGTATGCAGGAATGTGCTGAAATGGTGAATAACCTTGTGGATGCTTATCAGGAGCAAAGGGAGGACACAGAATGGATTAAATCCAAAATAGCGGATTTGGAGGATCGTTCGCGCCGCAATAACATCAAGCTGCGCGGCATTCCTGAATCAGTGCAGCCGAACGATCTTCTCCAGCATGCATCCACTCTTTTCTCTACTTTGGTCCCGGAATTGGCTCCTATCGAACTGACTATTGACAGAATTCACAGAATCCCTAAGCCCCGCCACCTGGAAGATTCTGTGCCCAGAGATGTGCTTTTACGCATGCACTTCTATCCCGCCAAAGAAAAAATCCTCAAAGTATCCAGGCAGTTAGGAACACTACCTGATCCTTATGCGGCAGTGCAGCTCTACGCTGACTTGTCTCAGCATACCCTACAACAAAGGAGGCAACTGAAAACCCTCACAAAAGCCCTTTTCAATCATAAAATTCTGTATAAGTGGCGCCACCCGGCGACTTTGCTTGTTACTCACAATGGGATCCCGCACACCATATCCACCATAGAAGGAGGAATGCGGCTCCTTCACTCTTGGGGTATCATCCCGGATCCCCCGAGGAACTTCCATGATGGCTCTCAACATTCTTCCTCATCCCGCTCGAGACCTCAACAAGGACAAGGACGCCAAAATCACCGACCATGACAAGCTGTGCTTCCCTGCTTTCTCGGCTACTAGCCCGGCCGGGCTACAGCTCTTTCTTTATTCTGTTCCTGTAACCAGTTAATCCACCCTGGTGGATGTCCCCTGTTTCTTTATCAGTAGGCCTCTCCGTAGGATACCCCTACTGATTATCAGTGCACATCGGCCACTCAACCCACTTACCGAGCATAGTTCAAGCAGCCTCATTTGGTTGCTCATCAGAGAAGTATTGCATACTCATTGTTATTCTTGTTGTCTGCTTCTATTTTTGTGTACCTCACCTTTAGTGCCTTCATTCATCAGTGGCAGTGACTCTCGGAACTAGTGACAGCGACTGAACCCGTCTGCCTATTTGGACACCCCCTTGTACCTGGAGTCCTCACCAGTGGAGCAAGACTCACTATAGACCGCCTGCCATCGGGACTTCAGGTACTGTCTTCACCTCCTTTGACATATCATTGTCTTCAACTACACACTTCTACCAGCCATGTCTCTCAATGTTCTCTCCCTGAATGCCAGGGGCCTTAACCACCCTGTAAAATGGTCCTCGTTGTGGAAATCTGCTCTCTCCTTTCAGAGTGACATAATATGTGTGCAGGAAACTCATTTCTCCCAATCCGCAACTCCCAAATGTTCCCATACTCAATTTCCCCACATATATCTGGCGTCAGGCAAGAAAAAGCGCAAAGGGGTTCTAATAGCCATCCACCAGTCCCTGTCATACCAACTTCATGACTCTATCATAGACCCGAAAGGTCGTTACATCATTCTCCAGTGCATTATAGACAATCGCAATTTCACTTTGGTTAATCTCTATGCGCCTAATGTGCACCAGATGACCTTTATCCGATCGATTGTGGACAAAGCTAAATCCCTCCAATGGGGACATTTACTGCTATGCGGTGACTTCAATTTGGCTCCTGACAGTGCTATGGATTCATCTGCCTCTCCTAAGAAGCACAACACTTCCCTGTCCAAGTTTTTGTGGGAATCTGATTTGTATGACGCGTGGAGGTGCTGTCATGCAGGGGAGAGGGACTATTCTTACCTTTCCCCTCGTCACGGCACCTACTCGCGTATTGACCTGTGCATTACTGACAAGCATCTTTTGGATCATGTCTCATCTATCGAGCTGCACACTGCCACCTGGTCGGATCATTCCCCCTTAAGCATCTCGATTGCCTTGGGTGCTCCTAAGATGTCCACGTTTGTGTGGAAACTTCCTAGCTATCTTATATCCAATCCGGACTACGTAGCGGAGATTCAGAATCAACTGGATTACTTTATTAATGAAAATGCCTCGCCTGATACCGACCCGGTGGTAGTGTGGAATGCTCATAAAGCTGTATTACGCGGTTTGTTTCTACAATTGGGCGCTAGAGAACGGAAAAGGAGAATGCAGCATTTAGATACTCTTACCAACAAACTAGCGTCCCTGGATGCACAAAATAAGACAGACCCTTCCCCAGTCCTTCAGGCCCAAATCTTTGCGACTAGACAGGAACTTCGGTCTTTCTTGCTGGAGAAGTACAGTTTCTCCCTCAAGAAATGGAAAGCCAACACATACGCCACCAGTGACAAAGCCACCAAAGCTATGGCCCTTCGAATTAAGGGTCAGCGGATCAAATCCAAAATCCCTAGCATGACTCATCCCAAGACAAAAGAGAAATTGCTCAAACCTACACTTATAGCCAATGCCTTTAGTTCTTACTATGAATCCCTTTATAATCTTAGGTCGGATCACTCGACCTTCCAACCGACCCCTGTGGACATTGACGACTTTCTCGCACAAATTGAACTCCCTTCCCTTTTGCCCCAAGATATAAACTCTTTAAACAGACCCTTCTCTGACTTGGAAATCAAGACTGCTATAGCTTCGCTTCCCAACATGAAATCACCTGGACCAGACGGGTATTCTGCGGAATATTATAAGAAATTTAGTGACACCTTGACCCCCCTTCTTCGAAATGTATTTAATTCTGCTGCCTCCTCCTCATCCTTTCCGAAGGAAATGTTAAGTGCATTAATTGTGACCCTGCCTAAGCCTGGGAAGGAACCTGATCAACCTCAAAATTTTAGGCCCATATCCCTGTTAAACATGGATGTGAAGATATATGCCAAAGTTATAGCCGCCAGATTGGTGGACCTACTTCCCCAAATTATACATAAGGATCAATCGGGATTCACTAAAGGTCGTCAAGCGTCGGACGCTACTAGGCGCGTGGTTAATGTTATCCATCATGTGGGCCTCAATGGGACGCCTTCTCTGCTCCTTTCACTGGACGCGGAGAAGGCGTTCGATAGGGTCCACTGGGGGTTTCTATCAGCCGTCCTTCAAAAATTCGGATTTCGTGGATTTATTCACGACGCCATTATGGCCTTATACTCCACGCCCTCTGCGGTAGTCCGTACAACGGAAGCTATCTCTACTCCGTTTACTATCACCAATGGCACTAGGCAGGGATGTCCACTCTCCCCCCTGATTTTTAACATGATAATGGAAACTTTAGCCACACATATCCGATCCAATCCCAAAATATCTGGTTTACTTATGGGTGATCAACACCATAAAATTAGTCTCTTCGCGGATGATGTGATACTTATGATATCAGAACCAACTACGTCCCTCCCGGAAATTCAAAGGATTCTTCAGTGGTTTGGAAAGGTCTCCTTTTATAAAGTAAATGAGTCCAAGTCCAACATATTGGGTATTGGCATTAATGCCACCATGCGTAACTTGTTGCAACACCAATTCCCGTATGCGTGGGCAGACCAAAGCATATCCTATCTAGGCGTGCAATTAACTGCATCTACGAAACAGCTATTTCACCACAATTTCCTTTCTGCTCGCACTAAATTGCAGGACAACCTCAAGCATGTAGCTTCCTTTGAATTCTCCTGGTTGGGGCGTTTAGCAGCGTTTAAAATGATGTATTTTCCCCAATTACTGTACCTCTTTCGTACCCTTCCGATCCCCCTCCCAAAGACTTATCTTAGGTCTCTTCAGTCCCTACTGTCCAAATATATATGGCAAAACAAAAAACCCAGATGTGCTCACGCTAAACTGATTAAACATCGTCTGGCGGGTGGAGCGGGATACGTGGACATCTCTGACTATTACCTGGCATCAGTTTTGTCTCCACTACGCGATTGGTTTAGGGACACGCCTAATACACTGTGGAGCGCAATGGAGGCTACATATTGCACCAGGCAGAAATTGTCTGACTGGTTGTTGGCGACTACCCTAGGCTCCAAGTTGCCTTCCTTTCTCCCTCCGTTCATGACTGCTGCAGCTAGGGCGTGGAGAATCCTTGTGGCACAAGATACCTCAACCTCTACAAATTCCCCACTTCATATCCCATTGTCAGCATTACACTCGCTTATACCTCACGTTGACCTTTCCGTTTGGCAAATTAAAGGCATTACCCATCTCGGGAAACTATACGACGGCCCCAACCTGATTCCATTTAGCACCCTCCAAGCGAAATTCGACCTTCCTAGATCCGCAGTATTCACATATCTTCGGGTGTCACATTTCCTCAATTCTGTCCAGTTAGGGCCCGCGACTATTCCTACCCAGGCTTGGTGGTTCTTGGTAGACTCAGGATACTCTGGTCAGAAAGGCATTACGGTCTTTTATAATCTTCTCCAATGTAAGACATTTTTCACCAAGTCCGTTCCCAACACTCAATGGGAAAGGGATATTGGTCAAGAATTTTCTGCCACACAATGGAGCAGAGCAAATCGTTCCATCTATGCAGCCACTAGTTGTGTCAAACTATGGGAGTTACACATAAAATTTTCCCTCAGATGGTACCTCACACCTTCCAGAATTTGCAAGTTTGACCCCCAGAACGACGGTAAATGCTGGCGTATGTGTGGACAAGATGGTACGCTTTTCCATGTCCTGTGGCGCTGTCCAAAACTTACCCGATATTGGGCCCAGGTTTTCAAGTTATTGGCGGAAGTCTTACACTGTCCAACCGCAATCAAACCCGGTCTAGCCTTACTTAATCTCGAAATTGAGCAGATTCCTATCCTCTGTAGACATGTTGCGACCCACATACTGTTAGCAGCCAGGCTCACTGTGATACGCGCTTGGAAACAAGCCAATCCACCGAATATTAAAGAAGTCATTGATCTTATCAATACCCATTTCACATTTGAAAGATCACTTTCCCTCAAGAACCGAGCTAGGGCCACTGTAGAAGCCCAGTGGAAACCATGGTGTGACTGAATGGAGCATTTGACATTAAGCTCAGATCTGTTATGAATACCTACCTTGACATGTTCCTTATCATACTCTGTGGGGATGGGAGAGGCTACCCAGCCACGCTCTCCGCGCCTGGGCACAGTTTGGTTCCCGATAGGGGTGCTCAGGTGGGGGGAGCTAGGATCTATCTGGTATAATGGAGATCTCTCCGAGTGGCCCAGTGGTATGACCTTCATGGTTTTATCATGACGATTATGTTAAATGTTCAATAGTGATATGGTGTTCAGAAGGGTGCGGAATCCTAATTGTTGTTTATGCATTATCTAGTTGCTACCGACTATGGTTGCTATTTTGAGCGGTCTCTGCCTAGTTCACCTCGACAATTCCTAAGTATGTCCTTTTAATGCTACTGACTTACACTTGATTCTATTACTGTAATAGTTGTTACGTCTGTTAGTGTTTCCATGACTTCTTTACCTTGTCTGCATTGATGTACGTACCCCTGTTGTTGGTACGAATGTGGTAGCTTGCACGCTACTTGTTTTATAATGTTTTGAAAAATTTAATAAAAATAATTTAAAAAAAAAAGCTGATGTACACGCATAACTACCCACAAGCTTTTTCTAACATTAAACGCTTGCTTTCCATGTGGTCATCATACAGTATATCATTTTTGGGTAGGATACAGGCTATGAAAATGTCTGTTCTCCCTAAGTTTTTATTTTACTTTAGGACTTTACCGCTTTATGTATCACGTTAAACGATAGAGTCAATCCAGACCAAATTGTTCAAATTTATCTGGCAAAACAAGAAGTCTCATATGGCTTGCTTGCTGATGTATAGAGACCATCCTAGAAGAGGCCTAGGTTGCCCAAACCTTTGAAAATACTATTTGGCTGTACGCTTGATACAATTAGCACGATGGTATACCGCCCCATCCCTCATGCCATGGCTACAGTTTGAGAGGATTTCAGTGGCTTATCTCCTGGGCCTCCTCTGATCGTGCTCCATTAGCCCAAAAGATGTTGCACCACTCAAAGGTATTGTGGGCCAGTCCCTTAGTCTCTGGTCTCTCTATAAGGAGAAATTTAAGTTGCTTTCTAGACCCTCCCACTTGACCTCCTTTTTAGGTGAGCCCATGTTCTCCCCACCCTTAAATACAGGGCTAGAATTTGCTAACTGGATTGCACAAGACCTGGTGAACTTGGACTTATTACTACAAGGCTCTTCTTTTTGCTCATTTGAGTATCTTCAACAGAATAATGCCCTCCCTCATTACGATTTCTATGAATCCGACACATTTTTTCCACCATTGCAAAGCGGGGTGGGGGAGAGGCCAAGTCACCTTTTTGAGTGTCTATGTGGTGAGAGTTCTAGAGAAAGGGGAACTATCTCCATCCTATATAAATACCTAAATGATCATGATGCTATAGCTAAATCAACGGCTATGCTGGGCTGGGAGGCTCTCAATATTTAAAAAGGGGCCGAGATATATCCCTGGCCTAACATCAGTAGTCTGCAAGATTTTGGAGGGGATGTTAAGGGACCACATACAAGACTTTAGTAATGAAAATTGTATTATTAGTAGTAATTAGCATGGATTCATGAAAAATGGTTCTTGCCAAACCAATCTATTAACCTTCTATGATGAAGTGAGCTGCCACCTAGATAAAGGTAAGCCTGTGGATGTGGTGTACCTGGACTTCGCAAAGGCCTTTGACACCGTTCCCCACAAACGCTTACTGTTCAAACTAAGGAAGGTAGGTATGGACCATAAGGTGAGTACCTGGATAGAGAACTGGCTCCAGGGGAGAGTGAAAAGGGTGGTGATTAATGGGGAGTACTCAGATTGGGCGGGTGTGGAAAGCGGGGTCCCCCAGGGTTCTGTCCTGGGGCCAATCCTGTTTAATTTATTCATAAATGATCTAGAGGAGGGGATATCGAGTAAAATCTCAGTATTTGTGGATGATACTAAACTAAGCATGCCAATATCTTCTGGGCAGGATGTGGAAACCTTACAAGCGGACCTGAACAAAATAATGGGCTGGGCAACTACATGGCAGATGAGGTTTAATGTTGAAAAATGTAAAGTAATGCACCTGGGTGCCAGAAACCAGAAAGCAAGCTACTCACTAGGGGGGGAACCTCTGGGTGAGTCTAGGATGGAAAAGGACCTGGGGGTACTGGTAGACAACAGGCTTGGCAGTGGCATGCAATGCCAAGCCGCTGCAAGCAAAGCCAACAGAATACTGGGATGTATAAAAAAGGGGATTCACTGCAGAAATAAAGAGATTATTCTCCCACTCTACAAGACTCTGGTCCGGCCACATCTGGAGTATGCTGTCCAGTTCTGGGCACCAGTCCTCAGGAAGGATGTGCTGGAACTGGAGAAAGTCCAGAGAAGGGCAACAAAAATAATTAGGGGAATGGAGGACATCAGCTATGAGGAAAGACTACAAGCACTGAACTTATTCTCTCTGGAGAAGAGACGATTGAGGGGGGATATGATATCAATGTACAAATATTGTACTAGCCTCCGACATAAACTTACCTGGATAATGCTCAATGAACGTATGTCGGCCATGCTGAATGATAAAATGAAACAGTTTGACAAGGTATGGGAGCCATGGCTCCGCTATCTCACTGGTGGCAGGTAATGGTGTCTGGGGCATTGGGATTTTGGGGACGCGGGGTCCTACTAATTCTCTTCCTACTTCTTTTTCCCTTTCTTCTCTCTTGCTATTCCATCTTGTTTCTATCTCTCTGACCTTATGGATGTGTACCGTTAGCCCACTTGAATTTTCTCACATCCGAAACCTACATGTGATTACATAAGTAGCACTGGAGCTGGGATACGGGAGTGGGCTGAATGACTTTTTATTACTTCCCACATTTTTTAGCCCCTGTTAATCGCTGTACTATGATGCTCGCATTCCTGATGCTTGTTTTTGTTAGGTATTGTTCTGTTACTGGTTGAACTGCTTATAGATTTCTCACTCTCCTCAGATGGTACATAGCGACTGCCTACACTGCGAGTGTCTTTTTCCTACTTTAATATTTTGTAATTACAGTAGGACAATTGTGACTGTTATGCATGTGTTAACGGTATTTCTTTCTGTACCTTTTGATGTTTTTTTTTATTCTCTTTCATAAAAATTTCAATAAAAACCATTGAAAACAAATATTGTACTAGCAACCCTAGCATATGAAAAAACCTATTCAGAGAAAGGAAATACAATAAGACACGTGGCCACTCACTAAGAGTAGAGGAAAGGCGGTTTAACCTTAAAATACGCAGGGGGTTCTACACTGTAAGAGCAGTACGGATGTGGAATTCTCTTCCACAAGCAGTGGTATCACCAGGGAGCATTGATAGTTTCAAAAAACTATTAGATGGGCACCTTAAAGTGGAGTTCCACCCATTTTTGGAACTTTAGATCTTTGCAATCCCCTTTAAAATGGCTTTTACCAATGGAAACTTTTTTTTTTTTTTTTTGCTAGTAAATACCTTAATTTTGGCTTTATTCCTCCTCTCCTCACTTCCTGGTCCGATCGGCGATGACGTCATTCGGCGATCCGCAGTGTCTGCTGGGATGTATTCTACTTGCAGTAGCTGTATCTGTACTGAGCCGTGCCTGCCCCGCCTCCGCCCCGCCTCCTCTCATTGAATTGCATTGTATGAATGTATTAAGGCTGTTCTCTGCCCAGCCTCCGCCCCGCCTCCTCTCATTGAATTGCATTGTATGAATGTATTAAGGCTGTTCTCTGCCCAGCCTCCGCCCCGCCTCCTCTCAATGAATTGCATTGTATGAATGTATTAAGGCTGTTCTCTGCCCAGCCTCCGCCCCGCCTCCTCTCATTGAATTGCATTGTATGAATGTATTAAGGCTGTTCTCTGCCCAGCCTCCGCCCCGCCTCCTCTCAATGAATTGCATTGTATGAATGTATTAAGGCTGTTCTCTGCCCAGCCTCCGCCCCGCCTCCTCTCAATACAACTCAATGAGAGGAGGCGGGGTGGAGGCGGGGCAGAGAATGGCCTTAATACATTCATACAATGCAACTGAATGAGAGGAGGCGGGGCGGAGGCGGGGCAGGCACGGCTCAGTACAGATACAGCTACTGAGATTTCTGGAATATAATACATCCCAGCAGACACTGCGGATCGCCGAATGACGTCATCGCCGATCGGACCAGGAAGTGAGGAGAGGAGGAATAAAGCCAAAATTAAGGTATTTACTAGCAAAAAAAAAAAAAAAAAGTTTCCATTGGTAAAAGCCGTTTTAAAGGGGATTACAAAGATCTATGTATTCCAACCTATTAAAAATGGGTGGAACTCCGCTTTAAAGACCACAACATACAGGGGTATACAATGTACGGTTAGCAGCAAAGACACACACACATCATAGGTTGAACTGGATGGACTGGTGTCTTTTTTCAACCTCACTAACTATGTAACTATGCAGTTAAGCTTCATATCTGCTGGTACTACACCCCTTTCAGGCTACACAGAATATACCCATTAGTGCCCGACACATGTTTTAGGGCAGTGGTTCTCAAATCCGGTCCTCGGGACCCACCAACAGGCCAGGTTTGCAAGATAACTAAATTACATCACAGGTGATCTCATTTGCTTCTCAGTGATTGCAGTATTCTAGTCTGCATCCCCCAAGGTAATACTTAAAATCTGGCCTGTTAGTGGGTCCCGAGGACCGGATTTGAGAACCACTGTTTTAGGGGATGTGGTGACAGGGGCACACTCGTGCCTACTTTTTTTAGCTGTAGAGCTTTGCAGTCTCTTTGGCAACAGACCTCTTTAAAGGTGTTTCAAATTACAGGCATCCCTATAACGCTGACTTATCAGATGTGTATCCTCTTTGCTGGGCTCCTGGAGGTCCAGCCTCCTTGTCAAAAACTGGCACATACACTATTTAGTGCCATTCAATGGGCTATAGCTCTTAACTGGTAGATCCCATCGGTACCTTGGTCACAAGTGCTTCTCCATATGGAGTCTATCAGATTGATGGAGTGCATCATACTCTCATGGACTCTATACGTATATTTGATTATAAATGGGAAAGCTGGTCAGCCTATTAACCATCAAAACTGTATCAGTATGTCTTTTCCCATCTGTATTTGCTCATTAGGTATGAATTATCCTAGCAAGACAAATCTGACAATAATGTAAACTTTGAGATTTTGTCCTTTATTCTCTATGTCTTAATTTTTTTTTTTTCTTTTTTCATTTTTGTTTTTCGTTTTTGTTCGAGTTTTTCTTTTTTTTTTTTTTTGTTCCTTTTTTTGTTCCTTTTGATGTTATATAGAAACATGCCTTCCAGACTACCTTTACGGTGCCTGTACTCATAAACCTATGCTTTTTTTATAATGTATCTGTTAAAATTCTTCATTAAAAACATTGGTGAACAAAAGAGATTATGCTTTGGAATGCCTTACACTGATTAACAAAAGATGAATTAGACCTGGGTATAGGACAAATAGAGTGTTTTATTTTTACTTTATGATTTGTCTTAAAAGTAATACGTTAATTTAAAAAAAAAAATGATAGCATTGCTGAAATAAAAATTCTAATGCATCCTTTTATAAAATATAAAAAAACGTAAAGTAAATTCATTTAAAAGTACATATAGACTCATTGTTCATTGGAGAGCATTATTTTATTAAAATAAAAATATAAATGCATTTTGAAGTAAATTTAAACAAAGAAATTTAGTAATTCATTTAAATAAATGCCAGATTCTCTAAACTGCCAAATGTTCTACCTAAAAGGGAAAATGCATTTATTTTTGGAAGCGTGAAATTAGATGTAGAACCTACAAAATGTTCCACAGATATTAACTTTTGTTTATCATACTTCCGGGGAAGGAAGCAATAACTGTATAGGAGTACCCAGTAGATGACCAAAGATGCGTGCCCAGGGTGTCAGGTTCTAGAAATACCTCAGAAATAGCAGCCACATCATTATATGTTTTCAATGCTCAAATGCTTCTCATTTCTGAAATAATGTAGAGGAGACTATTGGACTGATTTACTGAAGTAGTTTAAAATCCTAACACAATACTAAGTGTGAATATTCACTACAATTATCTAGTCATGTGAAAAATAAATTCCTGTTTTTTTTTTAATATCCAATCATGTGTAGATGAAATTGAAGTGAATATATACACAATTTATTGTATGGGGATTCTCAACTTTGATATATCAGCCTCAAAATGTAGGAGACTATGTATAGAACAATGTTGCCACTGGTATTAAAATTGAACAAAATGTCTATACTAAGGTATCCTTGGCCTATTGCTCAGTTTTCAAAAGTTATTTTTGCCTGTTTGTATTGTTGCTCATTGCAGCTTCTCAGCAGGTGCTCAACTTTCAAGGTAAATTTTATATGAACAAGTGCTACATTTTATTCTTCTCTCTGGCATAAAGACAATTTTTAATAATTGTAGAGTACTAGGGCTTGTGTACAAAGGCAACATTTACCTGAATTTAACATGCACACAGCAGGTCCAATTGGGAATGTATTTGTCTGGCAGGCAAAGCAGGTTAAACATGGGGTATACTGCAGTCAAATGTAAAAGCCTGCATGTGCCAGAAAAGTTCATGTACACCAAATTTTACTTTCAATACGTTTTTATTGAAGCATGTTAGTCACACGTACAAATATAGTCAACAGTTGAGAGAAACTAAAATACAGACATCAGGTATCCACACAAAGGGGCTTTAGCCCGCACCTGATACTGCTGATAAACATGGTTGTACATACATCGCATAAGAAGATACATAGTACCATAGTCGAAACTAACAGTCAGCTTACTTTAATCATAACTGGGAACATAAGGGAAACTGGGGAAGGGTAGAGTCTGGGGAGCAATACCAACAATGTCAATCAAATAAGCTCAGCTACGCCTCCTCACCTTGAAAGCCATTCCACCCATGGGGCCCACAATCTGTCGGCTGCCTCCAATCTGTTATTGGCCGAGGCAAACATTCTCTCATAAGAACAATATTGGCCTATCAGGTGTATCACATCATCTATAGTTGGGACAAGGGGGGATTTCCATTTCCTCATAACCGATAATCTAGCTGCCAGAAGGAGGTTAGTCGCCACGTTTCTTAGGGGGTGGGGGATTTTGTCTATCCCCAAGTTTTGCAAGGCCAAGCCTGGGTCAGGGGTCATAGGGGTAGACATAATTTGACTCAGTAAATGAAATAATGTATGTACACCAAATTTTAAAATGTTAGTATACCATCTTTTACTATATTTAAAAAATGTTCACAAACTAAAAAAAAATTGGGAACTAATAACAGAGCATTGACATTGTACTCTACTCCTTAAGGCCCACATATTTTGGCTGCATTTACCATTAATTGCCGCAGGCCTTTCTCTACAGGCAGTAGAGATTATGAGACAGCTTTTCCCTGCATAATTATTAGTGACACTTTCTGAAATCCCAATTAAACATATGGCCATAGATTTTCTAAGCTAGGTAAGGACCAGTAAAGCGAGAACATTTTCTGTGTAAAGAATGATCCCAGGATTTTATTTCTAGCTCTATAATTCTCTGACATCTGATTTACTAAGGAATTTTGGAAGCTTCTCTCAATAAATTGTAGCTGTGTTTAATGGTAAATTCTGTTAGTAAGATCCATAGGTATCCCATCAGTTAGAAAATGGTTTACTAGGCTTTCTAAAATAGAGGAGATGGAGGAACATCTCCCAAGACGAATACAAAAAAATTACAAGAATGTGAGCATGTTGGACCCACTTCAAAATTACTGAGCGTTTTCAATCCTATGACTCTTAGATAAATGACTGACACATACATTGTGGATGGAGACTACTCTTCTTGTCCCTCTTCCTTCTGGTCCCTTCCCCCCCCCCTTTTTCTTTGTCTCCCTCCCCTTATTTTTTATTTGCTGGTTCCTTTTCATTACACTCTTATGTAAGGAATCTACTGAAAAAGATGGTGGAGCGGTGCAGCTCTCGTTCTGGGACGGAATCATATAATGCCGCCCCAGAACTGCCTCTCTCTCGCGCCCGCAGGGGCGTGCAGTTCGACGAGCGTGGCTGCGTCATGTTGCTAGGACACGGCACGACGCCAATCTTGGTAAAGAGCCAATGACATGGCTCTTTACCCATATGATCAGCTGTGTCCAATCACAGCCGGTCACATGTAAATAAGGAAGTGTCGTTTATTGGCTCTCCTCGCCTCACACTGTCGCCTCACACTCTCAAATGGGAGCCTAGGACAGGTAATTAGGGTACTGATCATTAGTGTCCTGATTACTGTGAAGAAGAAAAACAGTGCCCATAAGTCACCCCAACCAATGCCCATCAGTGCCCACAATCAGTGCCCACAGTGCCCACAATCAGTGCCCACAATCAGTTTCCATAGTGCTGCCAGTCAGTGCCCATCAGTGCTTGTTCATCTGTGCCACCCATCAGTGCCCATCAGTGCTGCCTGTCAGTGCCACCTATCAGTGCCCATCAGTGCCACCTCTCAGGGCCCATCAGTGTGGCATATTAGTACCTCCTCATCAGTGCCACCTCATCAGTGCCCATACGTGCCACTTTATCAGTGCCCATCAGGGCAGCCTATCAGTGCCCATCAGTGCCGCCTCATCAGCGCATATCAGTGAAGAAGAAAAATTACTTATTTTCAAAATGTACTCACAGAAAATAAGAAAAACTTTTCTTTTTTTTGTAAGAAATAAAAAAAACCCAGTGGTGATTAAATACCACCAAAAGAAAGTTCTATTTGTGTGAAAAAATGATAAAAAATTTCATATGGGTGCAGTGTAGCATGATCGCGCAATTGCCATTCAAATTGTGATAGCGCTGAAAGCTCAAAATTGGCCTGGGCAGGAAGGGGGTGAAAGGGCCTTGTACTGAAGTGGTTAATCTAAAAATAAGACCACAGAGGGAATCATGGAAGTGAAGTCAGAGATAAGAGGTCCTGTTGTTGTCAGAAAATGCCCTGAGCAAAAAAGTGACATGCTCTGGTATCACCTGAAATCTGCAATGATAAAGAAAATCTTGGTCTCCGTCCCTGGGGGACGTCCAGTGAGATGTTTTTTCATCAAAGAGTCAAAGGTATTCTTAGAAGAACATGGGGGAGATGGGACGAAAGGTTATACTGGTGGGAACGAGGATGGGCGGGGGATGTCTCCCACTGGCTCCCCATTTTTAGGGGCGGGAGACATCTAACCATAATCTCGTCTTGGGATGTGAGTTCCTGTTCCATATGAGGGCATCAAGCAGGGTAGAAACGTAGACAGTGCTTCAGATAGGAAGCACTGGAATGGACCATGTTTAGCTGTGGTCTGTCGCACCAGTGTTATGTATGGGCATGGGGGTTAATTGAGGGAAAGAGGGAGAATTTGTATATACGGTCCAAGGTTGCCAGATGTGAGCGTATCTCTCTCCCCCACCCCTTTCTACCCCTAACTCCCCCTTCCCTCCCAAGAAAGAGATCCCTCCCCTTAAGACTTACCACTTCTCACAGTCTCCCATCAACTCTTATACTCTATTCCCCCTTACCTAATTAGAGTTTTAATCTTCACCCGACATAGATCCAGACAGACCAATATTTAGAAGCTGGGGCACTGTTAATCTCACGTTTTGGCCATACATTCCATTTACATCACTAAAGTACTATAATTTTCACTTATGTTTCACTTATTACACCTTCAAGTTACCTTAAGTTTTTTCAAGTTAACCAATCGTTTTATATTGTAACTTTCGATGCCTGTTTGCCATCCCGGCATTGCCCTAGAAGGCAAAGCCTATCCACAATATCTGTATGTTGGAATCCACTCAAGTCATATTAACCGTCATATAGGCATCTTATTACACTTGCATCTCCATAACTCTTACTACGAACGCTGTTGATTTCAATTTGTTTACTCTCTTGTTGTGTCACCATTCCTCTGTCAGAAACACCATGCTTCAGACTGTCTGAACCATTTGCTGTTATTTTTCCTGTTTGAAAATTCTAATAAAAATTTTTTTGGAAAAAAAAAAAAAGAAAATCTGCATGTATTCCAGGCAGAAATTCTGAATTATGTGTGAAAGAAAAGTGCGCTGATCAGTGATATGCTGCTCCCAGAAAAAAATGTAATTAAATGTGTAAAGAAGTGGTGCGCTATATCTAGATAACTGTGCAATAATTTGCAACCAATTAATTATACACCTTCAAAATCAAACAAAGAATATGGTGCAATGTGTACAATATACAATATTGTATAAAGAAAAAAAGTCCCAAGACACCAACGTGTCGATATTTTGATATATTGTCTAATATCGACACGTTGGTGTCTTGGGACTTTTTTTCTTTATACAATATTGTATATTGTACACATTGCACCATATTCTTTGTTTGATTTTGAAGGTGTATAATTAATTGGTTGCAAATTATTGCACAGTTATCTAGATATAGCGCACCACTTCATTACACAGAAATTCTGAATTAGCCTTCCAGGTGGACATAGGGCCGGGATATTAAAGAGAAGGTGGAACTTTTGCAGAGCGTGCAGAAGCATTGCAGAGTCATACCTATAAGTAGGTGGGAGTTATTATCCCTTAGGTTCCAACCAGGCTTAAGCCGTTGCACCATTTCTATACTGTCACCTGAAAAGAACAGTTCAATCTTGACCCAATCTTTTAATGTAGAGTGCACCTGCCAGCCTACTAGCCTAGTCAGCTGGCATGCTCTATGGTATCATTTCATCCTAGGAAGGCCTATTCCTTTATTATCTTTAGGAAGTGAAAGGTGAGTTAGACCTATCCTTGTGTTAGCTGCCTTCCAAAGAAAGGTACTGAATGTTTTGCATAATGTGGCAAATAATGCCAGGGGTTGTTTTATGAGAACAGCTTGCATCATATAAAATAATCTGGGTAATACAGTTATTTTTAAGGTTGCAGCTTTACTGAACCATAAAAAACACAGGGGGTTGATTTACTAAACAAAGCTTGAAAAATTCCCAGCTCAACTCACCAACTAATCTGCTTAACAACCAAATTAACCTGTCTAACAAGATGCATTAAAAACAGGGGTTTAGTTAGCACACATTTGCAAACGCATGTGTAAGCTGCAAGGCCACTTCATGGCACCCTGTATTACTTGCAGTCCTAACTCCTGTAAATTTATGAGACTCTCCACAATGGAAGCACATGCATTCCAATAGATAAATAGAGGGCAGGTGGGCCTAGAGGTAGCCCAGTCCTCCTTAAAAGGCACAGGGGCACCCTGGGTGCCAAGCACATAGCACAATAGCAGCACAGGCATCCAGTGTGTCACCTCACCACTATACATCAGCAGCAAACAAAAAGGCCCCTGCCCCCATCTATAACCTGACCTTCACAGCAAGGCGTACATGGAAGGGCTGTACATGCAAAACAAAACCAGAAAATTCCCAGCTCAACTCATCAACCAGTCTGCTTAACAACTGAATTAACTTGTCTAACAAAAAAAAAAAAAAAAAACAGTTTTTGACGCATATTGTTAGACGGGTTAATTTGGTTGCTAAGTGGACTGGTTGGTGAGTTGAGCTGGGAATGGCCAGTTATAGAAGGGGGCATGGGCCATTTTGTTTGTTGTTGATATACTAAAGGCAAATAGACTGTGCACTTTTGTAAGTGCAAAGTCTATTCGCGAATAGACTAAAGGCAAATAGACTGTGCACTTTTGTAAGCTTTTGCTCCAGAGCTTAGTAAATGCACTTTACAAAGAATACCCAATCACATGCAAGAAAAATACAAAAAATCAGCATTTTTGCTTGCACATGATCGGATGATGGAAGTCAACAGAGCTCTCCATCATTTACTAAGGCCTGGAGCAACTGGACTTGCAGAGTGCGACGGCACTTGCACAGTTTATTTGTTTTTAATAAATCAACTTGAAGGTCTGTTCCAATTTGTGATGTCTTGTTGTACTCCTTTAGGTAGGGCACAAGAGTTTTTTAAAAAAGATTTCTTTTATTCAACACAAAACTAAATATTTTAAAATCATAGAAAAATACAGGCAGATAATTGTGTATTAAGGACACAGTGAGACCACACAACAATGGTCTATGTTGTACAATATCTCAGTGCATAGAACTTATAAAAGTCGATTTACATGCAGTTCAAAGTACAAGATCATTGGTAGTCATATAATCCTTGGAAACGTATTGCTTGATATCAGAAGAACCGCCGACGGACACCCAAGCAGTATGGTGCCGGTCAGCGGGGTCGACTGAAAGTATAAGTTAACATTCACCATGTAATATATGACCTTTGCTCGACATGTTTCGCTTTCTTAGACAAAAAAGCTTCATCTGGAGCATATCATTTCTTTTGTCTGTGTGAAAAATAACAGTATTTAGATAAATTACATATATATGTTACCTCATTTTCAGTGTGTTATAATTACAATTGCATATCATTTATCTCTCTCTTTTAATTACATACAATCGTCTTACACATCTCAGATAAGTCCTTCTATTTTTGCAATATCAACACAATATAACATTGGGTCTTAAGTTGCATTCAGACACTAAAGGGGTTTAGGGGAAAGAACGGAGGCTGCCAATAGTGAGTATATGTGGGGATCCATGCTGTAGTTATAGTATAAGCATATATATCCTGTTTATATACCTGGTAAATGGACAGAAAAATGTATACATACCTGTTTCCCAATCCTTCCAAATGTAATTAGTTAATTGAGGATAGGGGCACACCCTAAATTGGATACGTCATGGCCAAGATGGCTGCTATCTGTGGACACATGACTTGTAAAATAAATCCTTTAGGTAGGGTCAGGAAACTTCATACATACACCTCTCTAAGATCAGATGGAATTTGTATCCCCAGGTAGGCAATTGCATCTGCTTCCCAAGCGAACAGAAAATCACACTGACATTGCATGACCATCTCCTTAGATAGCGTAATGTTAAGAGGGCATAACTTAGTATGATTGATATTGAGATTCAATATAGAACCAAAAAGTTTTACTTCTTTAAGCAGATTGGGCCATCAAGTAAGAGTAATCAAATGATCTGAAAGAAAAAGCAGCATACTGTCAGCATAAGGCACCACCCTATATTCTTTCTCATGCATTTGCATATCTTTGATATCAGTATTAGAGCAAATACAGCATGGAAGCAGTTTGAGTGATAATAGGGGAGGTGGACACTCCTGTCTGGTGCTATTGGGTGTTGAAAAGACTCAATACGTGGCCGTTGACTTTAACTCTGGTTTGTGAGTTGGAATACAGAGCTTGAAATCTAGGAAACCTTTTCTCACCAAGGACCATAAAGGTAAGAACTGCCATCATGTAGTCCCAAGCCATCCTATCAAATGTGTTCTCAGTGTCCATGGACTCCATGGTAGGTAGGTCACTGATGAATAGAGATGTCCCGAACTGTTCGCCGGCGGACAGTTCCCGGCGAACATCGCTTGTTCGCGTCCGCCGCTGCGGGCAAACATTTGCGATGTTCGGTCCGCCCCCTATACTTCATCATTGAGGCAAACTTTGACCCTGTACCTCACAGTCAGCAGACACATTCCAGCCAATCAGCATACCCTCCCTCCCACACCCTCCCACCTCCTATAAAAAAGCAAGGGCAGCATCCATCTTAGATCATTCTGAAGCAGTGTGTGTAGTGAGAATAGGGAGAGAGCTGCTGCTGTTAATAGCTAGGGACAGTTGTTAGTCAGTGTTCTCGGTCCACTCCTGCTGTGTAGGGACAGCATCCTGACAGCACCCCAAAAAGCCCTGGTATTTGAGTAATTATATATATATATATATATATATATATATATATATATATATATATATTGTCCCCAAAAAGCCCTTTTGAGGGCTTGTATTTGAGTATTTTTTTTTAGATATATATATATATATTGTGTGCAGTTGCCTGCCCGCCGTGTGTGAGAGGCCACAGACCCACCACAGACTGTACTGTGTGCACACCACACTCATTTCGGGTGGCACAGGCACAGTACCTTGCAGTTTAAAAAATATATTTTTTATTCCTCTGTCATAATTGCAGTGAGTGTCAGGTCCACAGAGTGTACTGTGCCCACTGCAGTGCCCACCACTGATATATATATATATACGGTGGCACAGCAGCTTAATGCAAATTGAAAAAAATATATATATTTTTTATAATTGCCGTTGCCTGGCCTGCCAGTGACTGTCAGGTCCACAGAGTGTACTGTGCCCACTGCAGTGCCCACCACTGATATATACGGTGGCACAGCAGCTTGCAAATTAAAAATATATATATTTTTTTATAATTGCAGTTGCCTGGCCTGCCAGTGACTGTCAGGTCCACAGAGTGTATATGAAGATAAATCTATGCGCTACCAAATGAAGAGAAGGGAATGGAAAAAAGAGGAGGTACCAATATAGAACAATGGAGCACCAGAAATCTGCAGCTAATTTTGTAGTGTCCCCACATACAACAAGATAAAATAAAGAGTAAAAATCAGCGCAGATATTCTAAAACCGGTGAACCATAGATATCTAAAAGTAGATCTTTAAAATGAATCAATAATTCAAAATCAATAGTATAAAATCAATATATCAACCTTCAGATAAAAATGACAAAGGTGCTTGAGTGCCAAAGTGAAAGTGCATAAATATGATAAAAAAGTGAGATCCTCAATATGCTGAATCAATAGCACTTGAATAAGTATCCTGTGCAAAGTGAATGCTGTGAAAGAATCAATAATAAAGGGTACTGATCCAACATTCAGCAGAAGAAAGAAGAAAACAATATTATAAAGTGAAGTGCCCTATGAAGAGTGAACCCATCCAACTCTTCAATCAAATAAAGTGAATCAATAAAAAGTGACGAATGTGATCATCTTAAAGAGATAAAGTGCTAAAATGGAGGAAAATAAAAAAATATTTTAAGTGTCCTATGAAGGGTGAACCACTAAAACTCTTCAGTAGCAAAAAAATCTTAGTAGTGATAAATGTGAAATATATCTACAAATTAGATATATACACTGAATAGCAGTGTGAGGGTCCAAAGAAAATTGTAGCAATCAGTCTTAGATGAAAAAAATTGTAGTGAAAAAAAAACAGAGTGTACTGTGCCCACTGCAGTGCCCACCACTCATATATACGGTGGCACAGCACCTTGCAAATTAAAAAAATATATATTTGGTCTGTCACTGTGAAGCGGGCGTAACCCTTACACTACCTGATTGATACAACATCATACCTGATCGTATACACACACTGGGTGTTTTAAAGCATGTTATTCCAAACAATTTAGGAATGTTAGGTGATTTATGCCCTTTATGGATTAAAACCCGACTCTGCGTCAACTACGTAATTTTCCGTGGGAGTTTTGCCATGGATCCCCCTCCGGCATGCCACAGTCCAGGTGTTAGTCCCCTTGAAACAACATTTCCATCACTATTGTGGCCAGAAAGAGTCCCTGTGGGTTTTAAAATTCGCCTGCCTATTGAAGTCTATGGCGGTTCGCCCGGTTCGCTGGTTCGCAAACATTCGCGGAGGTTCAGGTTCGCCTTTCGCAAACGGCAAATTTTAGGTTCGCGACATCACTACTGATGAATATTCAATGGTTGTAGTTTTAGATCTACATTGAGTAGATATATTGGCCTGTTGTTTATTTTAATGGAGTACTTCTTATGCATGACAGTTATGAGGGTCTCCAAAAGTTGTGTAGGAGGGCAATGATCATTTGCTAAAGAGTAAGAAGTCCTCCAAAAGTCTGTAGAGAAAATATCTACAATGATTTCATAATACTGTACTGGATTCCCCCCTACAATCAGTAACCCAATTTGAAATGTTGTCAGAAGGTCAACTATTTTGCGAAAGAAGTAAATCTGTTTCTCATTCGAGCAGTAAATGTTTGCCAACATAAAATGTCTGTTACACAATTTGCCCTATAAAGAGATAGTGTCCTTCCAGATCCATCAACTGATCAAAAAGTTGAAATTGAGATTTCAGGGGAATAGCTACACCTATCAAAAAATGATAAATAAGTAAACTGCGCTAACTCAAAAAAGTGAAGCAGCTAACACACTCAACTGATATGTGTTGAAAAATACAATATATAGAATAACGTGCAGCGCTAAAAAAATACTCAATAAAGAAGTACAATGATTAAAGTGAACAATGTGACTAAAATATCATAAAAGTCCCAAGTGCAAAGCGTAAAAATCAATTCCAGGGTGATGTGCATGATCCACGTAAGACAACAGATCTCAACACCAAGAGGAAAGACATATGATTACGCTCACTGGAACAAATGGACCCAACTTGTCATATGACAAAAGGGTCAGATAGGCTCATAAGATATCCTGAAGGTCTTCAAACAGCAGTAGAGGATGTTCACGTTTACAGTCAAAGGGCCAGATGTAGTTAATCTCCTCTCTCCCCAGATTACATGGAAAGGATAATCCCAGACAAAGCAAACATAGTGTAATTCCACTTAAAATAAATGTATTAAAAGTAAAAAATACACTTACAAACATCCAGGAATATTAGGCAGTGAATGACAGAGACATGAATCCAGCAGTCTTTGGCATAGTCCTCGCTGCATGAGGCAAAGACTGACGCGTTTCATCAAAAATTATTTTATCAAAGGTAAATGCCAACTGGAATAATGAGCCAAACATTTATATATAGAGTAATCAATCAAGTAGACTCGTATCCCACCTGAAATGAACTGCCAGGCACCACTATGCCGGCCAAGATGGCATCGGTGTGAGGTCCAAGCCTCATTCTCGCATAAAGGAAGTGACCCGACATCACTTCCGGGACAAACAGGAAGTTAGGTAGCAATCGTGTCACTTCCAGGAGGCAAACCATTATGTAAATAAAAAGAGCGGGGCCAACAATGCAAATTAGGAAATTGTAAAGCCCACTTCAAAGTTTCCTAATTCGCATTGTTGATTTACTAAAGGCTGTGCAGTTGCAGTCATTTTTAACAGAGGTTAGTGAATGTGGCGAAGCTTCACTTCCATCATCAAGTGCAAGCCAAAATGCTTTTTTCTTTTTCTTACACCTGATTTGGTATTCTTTACAAAGTGAAGCTTCACAGTCTAGAAAAGCACCTTGAGTTGTCAGTTTACCAATGGAATAACTTAGAGTCTTATAGGAACAAACATTTGTCATTGTTAATGATTAGGGTTGAGCGAACACCTAGATGTCCGTGTTCGACGGGTTCGGCCGAACTTTAAAAAAAAGTCCGGGTCCGTGTCCCGGACTTTTACCGAACTTTTCCCGGACACCGAACCCCATTGAAGTCAATGGGGACCCGAACTTTAAGGCACTAAAATGGCTCTAAAACACCAAAGGAAAGGGCTAGAGTGCTGCAAATGGCAGCAAAACGTAATTAAGAGCATGGCAAGTGCTCTGCAAACAAATGTGGATAGGGAAATAACTTAAAACAACAAAAAAAAACAGAAAAATAAAACAATGTTCTTCTTCATCTCTGAAGGACGAGGCCCATATGGAGTAGGAGGGAGGTTAAGGTGGTGGTGGATGTGGCGGTGACATAGGCGTGCGCACAGGGTGTGCTGGGTGTGCCTGGGCACACCCTAATCACCTAGGGCACATAGCATTGCCAGTGAGGAGATGGGAAAGATCTCCCTGGGACCTGCTCTGCTCTATTTCTCCTTGCCTACAGGTACATGGCCCCGATACATTACTCTCCCTGCTGGCAAACACATGCATGTGTATTTCAACTTTGGGGTGCACACCTTAATGCAATAGGCTGCGCACACCTATGGGCGGTGTAGGTGGAAGCGGCGGTGGAGGAGGACCAGGGCCGGATTAACAGCATCATGGGCTTGGTGCTGAGGATTTTGAAGGGCCTTAGGGCCGTGCCTTGCCATGCACCCAGAGGAGGAAGGGTGCAGCCATGCATGCCTAATTCAACATGGGATGCTGTCTCTGAAGCCCATAAACACATCCATGCATCGCCAACTGTCCCTCCTTGTCCGGCCTTCACGCTGTGTGGGGAGGTTCTGAGGGTGCTGCCTGGGGAAGCGAGCATAGAAGCCAGACTTCTGTGTTTACAAGTGACAGAAGAGCGGTAACAGTGAATATGGCCAACCCGGGGCCTATATAAAAGGTAGGGGCCTGGAGCTGCAGCTCCAATAGCCCCTACATTAATCTGGCCCTGAGGAGGAGGACGAGGTAGCCAACACTGCTTCTTTTCACAAATTTTAAATGAGGGTACACCCCAAAAGAGTGAGAAAGAGCAAAAATGGAACAATGGGTGGGTAAGGTCGGTATCCATTGCTATTCTGCATAAGGTACGGAAAAGTCCCGTGGGATCCATGCCTGGTTCATTTTAATGAACGTGAGCTTGTCCACATTGTCTCTGGACAGGCGGCTGCGCTTGTCTGTTATAACGCCCCCAGCCGTGCTAAATACCCGTTCAGATAATACACTGGCTGCAGGGCACGCCAGCACCTCCAAGGCGTAAAGGGCAAGCTCAGGCCATGTGCCCAATTTGGAGACCCAGAAGTTGAAGGGGGCAGACCCGTCATTCACTACATGTAGGCGTGTGCACACATACTGCTCCACCATGTTGGTAAAATGCTGCCTCCTGCTAAGACGTTCCATCTGAGCTGCTGGTGCTGCTGTTTGTTGTGGCGTGCTGACAAAGCTTTTCCACATTTCGGCCATGCTAACCCTGCCTTCTGAGGTGCTGGCGGTGCCCTGGTTGCGTTGGCGACCTCCTCCTCCTCCTCCTCTGCCTTGTGCTTCCACTGTGGCCCCGCTGTCAGATGGGAATGCCAGCAGCATGGCGTCTACCAGCGTGCGCTTGTACTCGCGCATCTTGCGATCGCGCTCCAGTGAGTGAATTAAGGACGGTACGTTGTCCTTGTAACGGGGATCCAGCAGCGTGGCCACCCAGTAATCAGCACAAGTTAGAATGTGGGCAACTCGGCGGTCGTTGTGGAGACACTGCAGCATGTAATCGCTCATGTGTGCCAGGCTGCCCAGAGGCAACGAAAGGCTGTCCTCTGTGGGAGGTGTATGGTCCGTGTCCTCTGTATCCCCCCAGCCACGCACCAGTGATGGCCATGAGCTGGCCTGGGTGCCACCCTGCTGTGAACATGGTTCCATCTCCTCCTCCAGCTCCTCCTCCTCCTCATCCTCCTCATCCTCCAGAACTGTGCCCCTGCTGGACAATTGCGTCCCTGGCGTTTGCGTGTGCAGGAACCCACCCTCGGAGCCCCTTGCGAATGACTGCCCTGAAAGCCTTGGAAATGTTACCTCTTCATCCTCCTCCTCCTCCTCATCCTGTGCCACATCCTCTTCCATCATCGCCCGAATTGTTTTTTCAAGGAGGCATAGAAGTGGGATAGTTAAGCTGAGAACGGCGTCATTGCCACTGGCCATGTTGGTGGAGTACTCAAAACAGCGCAACAAGGCACACAGGTCTCGCATGGAGGCCCAGTTAAATTAAATAGCGGAATAGAAAATATGATCCAAAAAAAGTGTATGTATATCACACGTACACAACCACACTAGGCCCCAATTACTATTGTTTGTACCCCTAAAAGGCTAGATGAGGAGTAGGGGGAGTATGGAACAGGCAGCACCCTCAAACCTTCAGAAGTATGAGATGAACCCCAACAACTTGGAAAGGTGGATCTCTCTCACACGTACCGACACAGACTATCCCGCAATTCAATTGATCCTCAAAGGTTTTTATTGAATAGCGGAATAGGAAATATGATCAAAAAAAGTGTATGTATCTCGCACGTACACAACCACACTAGGCCCCAATTACTATTGTTTGTACCCCTAAAAGGCTAGATGAGGAGTAGGGGGGGTATGGAACAGGCAGCACCCTCAAACCTTCAGAAGTATGAGATGAACCCCAACAACTTGGAAAGGTGGATCTCTCTCACACGTACCGACACAGACTATCCCGCAATTCAATTGATCCTCAAAGGTTTTTATTGAATAGCGGAATAGGAAATATGATCAAAAAAAGTGTATGTATCTCGCACGTACACAACCACACTAGGCCCCAATTACTATTGTTTGTACCCCTAAAAGGCTAGATGAGGAGTAGGGGGGGTATGGAACAGGCAGCACCCTCAAACCTTCAGAAGTATGAGATGAACCCCAACAACTTGGAAAGGTGGATCTCTCTCACACGTACCAACACAGACTATCCCCCAATTTAACTGATCCCCAAAGGTTTTTGATTAAATAGCGGAATAGAAAATATGATCCCAAAAAAGTGTATGTATATCACACGTACACAACCACACTAGGCCCCAATTACTATTGTTTGTACCCCTAAAAGGCTAGGAGTAGGGGGAGTATGGAACAGGCAGCACCCTCAAACCTTCAGAAGTATGAGATGAACCCCAACAACTTGGAAAGGTGGATCTCTCTCACACGTACCAACACAGACTATCCCCCAATTTAACTGATCCCCAAAGGTTTTTGATTAAATAGCGGAATAGAAAATATGATCCCAAAAAAGTGTATGTATATCACACGTACACAACCACACTAGGCCCCAATTACTATTGTTTGTACCCCTAAAAGGCTAGGAGTAGGGGGAGTATGGAACAGGCAGCACCCTCAAACCTTCAGAAGTATGAGATGAACCTCAACAACTTGGAAAGGTGGATCTCTCTCACACGTACCAACACAGACTATCCCCCAATTTAACTGATCCCCAAAGGTTTTTGATTAAATAGCGGAATAGAAAATATGATCCCAAAAAAGTGTATGTATATCACACGTACACAACCACACTAGGCCCCAATTACTATTGTTTGTACCCCTAAAAGGCTAGGAGTAGGGGGAGTATGGAACAGGCAGCACCCTCAAACCTTCAGAAGTATGAGATGAACCCCAACAACTTGGAAAGGTGGATCTCTCTCACACGTACCAACACAGACTATCCCCCAATTTAACTGATCCCCAAAGGTTTTTGATTAAATAGCGGAATAGAAAATATGATCCCAAAAAAGTGTATGTATATCACACGTACACAACCACACTAGGCCCCAATTACTATTGTTTGTACCCCTAAAAGGCTAGGAGTAGGTGGAGTATGGAACAGGCAGCACCCTCAAACCTTCAGAAGTATGAGATGAACCTCAACAACTTGGAAAGGTGGATCTCTCTCACACGTACCAACACAGACTATCCCCCAATTTAACTGATCCCCAAAGGTTTTTGATTAAATAGCGGAATAGAAAATATGATCCCAAAAAAGTGTATGTATATCACACGTACACAACCACACTAGGCCCCAATTACTATTGTTTGTACCCCTAAAAGGCTAGGAGTAGGGGGAGTATGGAACAGGCAGCACCCTCAAACCTTCAGAAGTATGAGATGAACCTCAACAACTTGGAAAGGTGGATCTCTCTCACACGTACCAACACAGACTATCCCCCAATTTAACTGATCCCCAAAGGTTTTTGATTAAATAGCGGAATAGAAAATATGATCCCAAAAAAGTGTATGTATATCACACGTACACAACCACACTAGGCCCCAATTACTATTGTTTGTACCCCTAAAAGGCTAGGAGTAGGGGGAGTATGGAACAGGCAGCACCCTCAAACCTTCAGAAGTATGAGATGAACCCCAACAACTTGGAAAGGTGGATCTCTCTCACACGTACCAACACAGACTATCCCCCAATTTAACTGATCCCCAAAGGTTTTTGATTAAATAGCGGAATAGAAAATATGATCCCAAAAAAGTGTATGTATATCACACGTACACAACCACACTAGGCCCCAATTACTATTGTTTGTACCCCTAAAAGGCTAGGAGTAGGGGGAGTATGGAACAGGCAGCACCCTCAAACCTTCAGAAGTATGAGATGAACCCCAACAACTTGGAAAGGTGGATCTCTCTCACACGTACCAACACAGACTATCCCCCAATTTAACTGATCCCCAAAGGTTTTTGATTAAATAGCGGAATAGAAAATATGATCCCAAAAAAGTGTATGTATATCACACGTACACAACCACACTAGGCCCCAATTACTATTGTTTGTACCCCTAAAAGGCTAGGAGTAGGGGGAGTATGGAACAGGCAGCACCCTCAAACCTTCAGAAGTATGAGATGAACCTCAACAACTTGGAAAGGTGGATCTCTCTCACACGTACCAACACAGACTATCCCCCAATTTAACTGATCCCCAAAGGTTTTTGATTAAATAGCGGAATAGAAAATATGATCCCAAAAAAGTGTATGTATATCACACGTACACAACCACACTAGGCCCCAATTACTATTGTTTGTACCCCTAAAAGGCTAGGAGTAGGGGGAGTATGGAACAGGCAGCACCCTCAAACCTTCAGAAGTATGAGATGAACCCCAACAACTTGGAAAGGTGGATCTCTCTCACACGTACCAACACAGACTATCCCCCAATTTAACTGATCCCCAAAGGTTTTTGATTAAATAGCGGAATAGAAAATATGATCCCAAAAAAGTGTATGTATATCACACGTACACAACCACACTAGGCCCCAATTACTATTGTTTGTACCCCTAAAAGGCTAGGAGTAGGGGGAGTATGGAACAGGCAGCACCCTCAAACCTTCAGAAGTATGAGATGAACCCCAACAACTTGGAAAGGTGGATCTCTCTCACACGTACCAACACAGACTATCCCCCAATTTAACTGATCCCCAAAGGTTTTTGATTAAATAGCGGAATAGAAAATATGATCCCAAAAAAGTGTATGTATATCACACGTACACAACCACACTAGGCCCCAATTACTATTGTTTGTACCCCTAAAAGGCTAGGAGTAGGGGGAGTATGGAACAGGCAGCACCCTCAAACCTTCAGAAGTATGAGATGAACCCCAACAACTTGGAAAGGTGGATCTCTCTCACACGTACCAACACAGACTATCCCCCAATTTAACTGATCCCCAAAGGTTTTTGATTAAATAGCGGAATAGAAAATATGATCCCAAAAAAGTGTATGTATATCACACGTACACAACCACACTAGGCCCCAATTACTATTGTTTGTACCCCTAAAAGGCTAGGAGTAGGGGGAGTATGGAACAGGCAGCACCCTCAAACCTTCAGAAGTATGAGATGAACCTCAACAACTTGGAAAGGTGGATCTCTCTCACACGTACCAACACAGACTATCCCCCAATTTAACTGATCCCCAAAGGTTTTTGATTAAATAGCGGAATAGAAAATATGATCCCAAAAAAGTGTATGTATATCACACGTACACAACCACACTAGGCCCCAATTACTATTGTTTGTACCCCTAAAAGGCTAGGAGTAGGGGGAGTATGGAACAGGCAGCACCCTCAAACCTTCAGAAGTATGAGATGAACCCCAACAACTTGGAAAGGTGGATCTCTCTCACACGTACCAACACAGACTATCCCCCAATTTAACTGATCCCCAAAGGTTTTTGATTAAATAGCGGAATAGAAAATATGATCCCAAAAAAGTGTATGTATATCACACGTACACAACCACACTAGGCCCCAATTACTATTGTTTGTACCCCTAAAAGGCTAGATGAGGAGTAGGGGGAGTATGGAACAGGCAGCACCCTCAAACCTTCAGTATGAGATTGTGTTCACTGTACCCCACAAAGATTGAGTTCACTGCACCCCACAATGATTGTGTTCACTGCACCCCACAAAGATTGTGTTCACTGCACCTCACAAAGATTGTGTTCACTGTACCCCCCAAAGATTGTGTTCACTGCACCCCACAAAGATTCTGTTCACTGTACCCCACAAAGATTGTGTTCACTGCACCCCAAAAAGATTGTGTTCACTGCACCCCAAAAAGGATGTTGTTCACTGCACCCCAAAAAGGATGTTGTTCACTCCACCCCAAAAAGATTGTGTTCACTGCACCCCACAAAGATTGTGTTCACTGCACCCCAAAAAGATTGTGTTCACTGCACCCCAAAAATGATTTTGTTCACTGCACCCCAAAAAGGATTTTGTTCACTGCACCCCAAAAAGGATGTTGTTCACTCCACCCCAAAAAGATTGTGTTCACTGCACCCCAAAAAGATTGTGTTCACTGCACCCCACAAAGGATTTTGTTCACTGCACCCCAAAAAGATTGTGTTCACTGCACCCCAAAAAGGATGTTGTTCACTGCACCCCAAAAAGGATTTTGTTCACTGCACCCCAAAAAGATTGTGTTCACTGCACCCCACAAAGGATTTTGTTCACTGCACCCCACAAAGATTGTGTTCACTGCACACCAAAAAGGATTGTGTTCACTGCACCCCAAAAAGATTTTGTTCACTGCACCCCAAAAAGATTGTGTTCACTGCAGCCCAAAAAGATTGTGTTCACTGCAGCTCACACACAGAAAAATGGATGTGGATCACTGACACCTGCCTATCTCCAATCCCACACCACACAGCAATATCGATTGTAGTTTGTAGAACACAGTTTCCCTAAAATTCAGCAGACTCTGTCCCTAACAGGATTGAGAAGAGATCGTAGATCAGGATTGAGTGCAGACCCCACCCCCCACACAGCAATATCGATTGTAGTTTGTAGAAGACACTGACCCTATATAATTCAGCAGACTCTATCCCTAAAATGCCTACAACTCGCCCTGCCTAAACACTCCGACCTGTCCCTCAATTCTATCCGGACACAAATGGTTTTTTCCTGCCTATCTTTCCCTAATCAGCAGCCAGCACGTTGATGTGTGCTCTGTCCCTGAATCTAAGCAGCATAATGACGCCGCTGCGGCTGCCTCGAACTTATAAAGACTTGGTCACATGCTTCAGACGGCCAATCACAGCTACTGAGACATTTGCAGGCATGGCTGGGATGGCTTAAGGCACACCAGTTAAACGATTGTTGATTGGCTGTTGAAAGCCCGCCATGAAAAGAGCGCCAAAGCATGCAAAACCCGGAAATAAAACGACCGAACACGGATTTTTACCCGAACATACAGTAAAGTGTCCGTGTCCGTGTTCGGGTACAAAAAATCCAATTATTCGGTACGAACACGAATAATACAGTCCGTGTTCGCTCAACACTATTAATGATAGCAAAGAGAATAGAAAGCTTAAAAGGAAATTCAGCCCAAGCAAAGAATGTGAAGCTTTGCTCCAAGGACCAGCTAGTGGGGTAGCGACCATCCAAGTTGTATCATGGAATATGTCTCTCATCTGCCAATCTACAAAAATCTAGGATTTTAGCATAGTTTAGAGATATGTAAGCTATACAATTGTCAACCATCCCTTTCGATATGACAATTTCAGTCTTTCCCAACTTTCCTGACTTTTCTGACTTCTCCATGGGGTTCTAGCTCCAATGCTCAAAGTTTACAGAGATCAAGCCCCCTATATAATAGCATATAGGTGACAGGTTCTCTTTATTGAGATACCCAGGGTCTATTAGGCCCTATCAATTTTTCCCTTGTAATACATTGCAGCTGAAAGAAACAGATTGGGTTCCATCAGCTGCGTCCCCAGACAGTAATCCCAGTGATCAACAGTGGCGGACCAGGAAGTGACATCATACATGTTGTTTCCTGGTCCCTTCATTGGAGGGTGGACCTACCAATGGATGTTTGTAGAGCTCCCGCAACCCTTACCAATGACATCCACCATGATCGCACTGGGTCCACAGGTGTTATATCATGTAAGTGATTAGGTGGTTTCAACACTGCTTGTATCACTTCACTTCTACATAAAATCTGACAGTCGGCTTTACAGTTGTAAAGACACTCTCGCCCAGTATAGCAAGCCAGGAGTGTTTTAAAAAGCATGTGTTCCCAGCACTATTTTAAAATGGCACTTGCACTCAAGTGGTTAAAGGAGAGTGTGACAAAAAATCGTATTACTCAATACGATTGAGGTTGTCAACAAAACAATAAACTTAATTGGCACAAAAGGCAAGAAGGTATGCTACGGTACATAACACAGAAAACAAATAAAGAGTCCATATTAGGCAACAACAGGGTTAACACCAAATTGAATTGGAACTCTGAATGACAATAACCAAAAGAAAACACCAGAGGGGCAATCTTGAATGTAGTAATAGTATATTTAATCAAAGATCATAAAAGAGTCAAATGGCAACTCACATTTCAAAGGTGAAATAACGCTCATCATACAGATTCAGAGTGTGATCTTCCTCCTATATAGTGATGAGCCGAAAACCCCCCTGTTCGGTTCACACCAGAACATCTCGAACAGGAGAAATGTTCTAGCTAACATACGAACACGAACAATCACAAGTCCTCATTTTAAAGGCTTAAATGTAAGTGACTATTAATCACCCGCTGGCCAGGGGAGATTAGTACCCACAGCCTCTAACTTGCAAGACCGTTATTCTATTCTTTTTCGTCAGTGAATAAATTACTGATGTCACGTCAGAAGGGGCGGGGACAATTAATAGGTTTAAATTAAAATCCATAATTAATATTGAACACCCGCTGGCCAGGGTATTCGAACCCTCAGCCTCTCATGTGCTAGCCCGTTATTCTACCAGCTATGCCACTGAGCCAGCTGATTAACCTAAGACTCTCTTTGCCTAACTAACTTCTATCTGAGTCTGACAGCTCTTTTATAGGGCTCTGATGTCACTGCTCAGATGCAGTGAATAAATTACTGACGTCAGTAATTTATTCACTGCCCCTGAGCAATGGATTATGATTTACCTCAGTATACATATATTTAGTACATCAGGATAAGAAGTTAACTCTAATTATCATTGGATCATTAATTACTGACCAATCATCATGTGAATCCCCCCAATCCCCCCAACCCTGCTTCATATCATCCAATCATATAAGAGGTGCGTCTAGACATTACTTAATTCTCTATATCACATAGAATGACCAGATGTAGCAGGTGGGATAAGGTTAGACTTTACATAACATGGCAGACATATCCCATATAGTTTAATAAACTTATCCTAAGATGACCACTGGCATTGTACCAACATAGATTACTTGCACTCTGATTGCAGGTAAACAAGTGGTAAACAATCTAGGACATGCCTGGACATGTTTCTATAGCATATGTATAAAGAATACCAAATTATATTCTATAAGTATTGATCATAAAGTAGAACCCTGTTTAAATGTAATGACTTCTCATTTATCTACTTAAGAATCTCATCTTGTACTATATGCATTTTAGCGATCATAGGTTTCATGAATATTATTTCCTATCACACAGGGATTGTTATTGGCACATAATTGCTATAACTAACTAGCAACAAAGGGCTGCAAAATAATAAATATTCCCAGTGCCAAGAATAAAATCACAAGAGATACATTGAACTATAACATGAAAGCAGAAAAACAACACACAAGGATACTGGATAAAATTAGATGAGAATTATGAGAAATAATGGGTCATAAATGTATCATGCTCAGCTGAAACCATATGAATTTGCTTTTTCACCATGTAAATGTGAGTTGCCATTTAGTCATTCAGCCTTTTTATGAACATTCAATATCTTTACTAATACTAAACTCAGAGTGTGCCCTCTTGTGTTTTCTTGCACTCAATGTTCTCACCCATGCAAGGTGAGGGTTTCTGGAGAAGTCCAGTTTAATAGGTGAGGACTGATTTCAGTAATTTGTGGGTTGGTATCTTTTCATTTTGGACCCAAAATTCAGAGGCTCAAAGAGACTTTGGATGGGGAAAAGCCTCTGATTATTGATTACAGGAACTTTGGTACTGAAAGCACTAAACAACCTGCAGGGGAAGCTTGGAATACAGCAGGAAGAGTTAGTGCATGTCTTTACAATTTTGCTGCCAGGCCTTGCGCTCCACTTCAAACCATTTTTGCAATTTTTCCTTTTTTAAAAAAATTTTTTTAGCTCCTGCGGCTTGTCTTGTACCCAGAAACAGACAGAAACCCTAGCCTAAGTGTGAGACCAGTATACTGGTGGTGAGCTATTTGTTTTGGTCATAATTATACCAGGACCTTGGACTGCTTGCCTTTAAGTTTGCTGAAGAAAGCTATTTGTTTACTTGTTTTTTAGAGACCAGTAAAAACTATTTACTCTACTTCAGATGTTGGGGTTTGGGCCCAAATGTTTACCTTGGGTGCATCCACTGTACTCAGCTTAGGTAATAGTGAAAGGGTATATATTTAAGCCTACTTTACTGTCTTGGGGCACTAGACAGATATGCCTTTTAACCCCCACTGCTATTTGCTTTGGCAGAAGAACTTCTAGCTACTTTCATAGAATATCAAGAATAAAATAAGTCTTTATGTGAATGATATCCTTTTAAATTGAAATAAACCAGGGAAACACTCTGTAGTATGTTGCACTTAATTAAAGAGTTTGGAATCTTATTTGGAGTTGAGGAAAATTTGGTCCAAGTCTAAACTTTTACCCATTGAGCGATTTCTCTTTACTGCTGAACAGACTTCACTAGTTCTATTGCGAATTAGCTTGTTTAAATGCCCATAAGTTATAGTCTCTAACAATCTTGTAGATTACAATAAACTGCATCTAAAACCTCTGATTAAAATAGATGCCAGTCTTGGACTAGGCATCCTATGGGGAGAATTGGTAGGAAAGCACTTCTTAAGATGATTTTGCACCCATAAATATTTTACTGGCACTCATCAATGCGTGTTCCACTTAAAAAATTAAAACTTTTTTATTTCATTTTAGAACATTTTAGACATCACAAACTTGAATGGGAAATACTTACAAACCCTAGATAGTGGTAGATTGGCCCAGCCTGACTTTGTCCTATATCTAGTGGCTCAACTATCTCAACTCCACAACTGAGTCAAGGGTGAACAAGTACACTTTCCAACCCTAGCCCATGGGTTATCTGACATTTTGGCTATGGATTTTCTTCCTTACCATTGCTAAAGGTGACAGAAATATTCCACCCAACTTCAAAAAGCAAAATATTCTCCTAAAACAGGTTACAATGGGGTTGGATTTGGTGCTCAGTTGGTTGAATGTACCTGTTCTCCATAATTCACACACTTCTGTGGCACAATGTAAATTTTGTTGAATTTCAACAGTTTAATAATCCTGGGTTCTGGAGCCACTTGGGTTGTTACATATCTTCAACACAATATACTTGACAGGCAGTTGAAGTATTTTCAAGAGGTGAAAATGGATTATGGCCTCCCCAACATGTTGATATACCATTATTTTTAGCTGGGACTTGAAGCCAATGCCTAACTTGTGTACGTTGCGCCTAAGTGACATCCCTGATAACCTGGTGATTCCTTTTATACATGCTAACTCTACACAAAAAAAAAACTATCTCCTTGATTTTTTCATGTCATTCACACCAAATACTAAAGGGCCTGTGTTCTCAAAGAAAGCCTCCTCGGGAAAGAGAACTGGGCCCAAGTGTCACAAGCTACTCTCAACATAAAACTATGGGGTTGATTTAAAAAAAGGCAAAAGTACTGTGTACTTTGCAAAGTGCAGTTGCAATATGCAAGTACAGTTGCTCCAGAACTTAGTAAATGAGGTGAAGCTTCACTTTGCAAAGAACAACCAATCACATGCAATGAAAATAAAATTTTGCTTGCACATGGTTGGATGATGGAAGTCAGCAGAGCTTCTGCTCATTTACTAAGCACTGGAGCAACTGCTCTTTCAGAGTGCAACTGCACTTTGCAAAGTGCACAGTACTTTTGCCTTTAGTAAATCAACCCCTAAGTCTTTTGGGTATAAAGGGAAATTTAGCACTGAAACAATCTTCAAGAAACATTGTTTATATACCGAAAGGTGATTACCCCCAATAACAGCACACTGAATGGTAGATGTCAATGTCAACATCCCCTGTGCAAATTGTCTACTTCCTCAAAGTCTCTTCCCAATTAGGTTTTAAAACATTTGGGACAGATAGTTGTCACACCTGTGTTGATCCTAAGTAACAGTACATACCCTTCCAACATAAGATGGAGTCAATACCCAACCCCCACAGTTTCCATGTTTATATACTCTACTCAACAAGCTTATAATACTCATTGTGAAGTGCCTGTACCATTTTCACATCTAGAGAACAATAGTAATGGTATCTGGGGCTGGGCCATTTGAAATCACATAGATACTTAGGAACTTGGGTTCATTTCTCTTTCTCCCTTTTAATTTGTTCCTTTTTTCCCTAATCTTTTCCTTAATGTTGGTTGTACAAAGCTTGTTTAGGGCAATTTTCTGTCCTGAGACTTACATATGGCATATTTGTTCAAGATTGGAAACGTATTGTTATGAATAATGTGACATCGCTATCTCCTGTCTATTCCTTATTGTAAAAGCATCTCTCTCTGTACCTGTATCATGTGGCTATACTGTGCAACTGCAATTAACAGTTTGTTAATAAAAAAAGAAAAGGTAATTGGTTGCTAAGGGGGGAGAAGGAATGTTTTTAATATAGCATGCTTTCAGCAAGCAGTTCCTTTTTTAGAGCAGAGCTCCCAGTGCTAGGAGCAATACCCTACCCAAAACCCTGCTAATATGAACCCTATTTCCGCTTGGAACCCTTCCAAGTGCTTGTAAAACATATAATCAAAAAATCTTAACAAAATGTGTAAATTATGTGAAACTATAACCCACTACACTAATCCAAACAAAAACTGTGCATGTGCCACTACACACACTTATCAATAATAGTCCATTGAATAAATTTTTTTTGTGATAATCATCAAAGTAAACGTATACCTGATCCTGGCTGTTTTAAAGGGACCCTGCACTACTGACCTTACAGTATGCAATAGAAAGGTCCAACGTTAAAGTTGAGAGTGTTTCCACAGTAGCTTGTGGTGGAGTGCAACATCATCTAACTTATTGTTCTCCTGGCACATTAACTTTGATGATCATCACAAAAAAGATTTATTTATTGGACTATTATTGACAATTATGTAGTGGCATTTGCACAATTTTTTTTGGATTAGTGCAATGGTATTTTAAAATTTCACACATTTTACACATTTTGTTGAGAATATTGCAATTTGATTATGTGGTTTATATGCACTTTTATTACCTATTGACTGTGGGCATATAAGAGTGGTACAACGTATTTTCTGCAGCATTAGATGGTGGATTAACACATTGTATACTGTAGCTGGTTTGATTACTATAGGTGTGGCGAGATCAAGAACTGTTTTGTTACGCTTTTCATTGAAAGCCTAACCCCTACCACTTCTGAGATGGCTTCTTTACAAAAGACCAACTCTTCTGTGCCAAAATATATTAACACTGGGATCCCAACACCAGAATCCTTTGTGACATACATTTCATAAATGATCCTTGTTTTGTTTTATTTTCTACAAAAACTGTTATGTTTTTAGAGTTTCCATTTTCTTACAGTTATAGGAGTAAATAAATTGATCAATTATAGAGATTTTCCAGAGTGTTTGATGGATGAATGAATGGCTGATGCTTTAGGGTATAATTTTGCATTTGTTACTTTTTTAAAAATGTGAACTAGATTATGTTCTTTACAAAAGGTAGGTAAATATTTCCCAGCTGGTGAGTTTAGATTTTTAATAGTAAAAAAAGTTGTAATAGTAATTTCTGGTATGACATATTTGTACTAGTAACACACTGAAGCTGTATTGTGAGGTGGAAAACTCCTTTTGTTCTAAGAGATAGTTCATATTGGAATGTTTTTCAGAGGGCATTTAATAGGTGGTAAGGGTGCCGTAGGTCAACTCCTTACTGCCTGATTTAACCTGACAAATGCCTCACTACCAATCTGCTATTGCGTGCATTGCATGCAGTTGCGGGAAGGCTGTGGCATGGCCCCAATTACTTGCATTGGTCACGTACAACGGCAGAAATGTCCACCAAATAAGACATGTTTTTTTTTTTTTTTTTGCCACAATCATAAAGCACAGAGGTTGAGGCATACGCACAACCTGTGCGACTGCATACCCAGGTTCAGGTGGGCAGTTGGGGAGCAGTAAAACCATGGTTTAAGATCTTGGTTTTATCAGTCTAAGGCTCCATGTACACGGGACGTTAGAAAAAACGTCCTGCAAAGCTATTTCTGACGCCGGGAAAAAGCAGCTGTTAAACGTGCTTTCAGTAGCTTTTTCCATTTGCGTTATTGCACGTTTGGCCACGTTGCTTTTAGCAGCGTTTTTCTGCCTCCATTCAAAATCAATGGTTCCCTATGGGAGCCTATTGATTTGAATGGAAGGCGCACCGCAAGTCAGATCAGGATGATCCGACTTGCGGCGCAACCTGCACTGTGAGAATCTTGAGGGGGAACTCCACCCAAAAATGGGAAAAAAATTGCGTGGGGTTCCCCCCCAGGTTCCAAACCAGGCCCTTCGGGTCCGGCATGGAATTTGAGGGTAGCCCCACGCCGCAAAAACGGCGTGGGGTCCCCCCCAAAATCCATACCAGACCCTTATCCGAGCATGCAGCCCGGCAGGCCAGGAAAGGGGAGGGGACGAGCGAGCGGCCCCACCCCCCCTGGACCACACCAGGCCACATGCCCTCAACATGGGGGGTGTTGGTGCTTTGGGGCAGGGGGAGCTCTGCACCCCCCACCTCAAAGCACCCTGCCCCCATGTTGATGAGGACAAGGGCCTCATCCCCACAACCCTGGCCGGTGGTTGTGGGGGTCTACGGGCAGGGGGCTGATCGGAATCTGGAAGCCCCGTTTAACAAGGGGGCCCCCCAGATCCCGGACCCCCTCCCTGTGTGAATGGGTATTGGGGTACACTGTACCCCTACCCATTCACCCCATAAAAGATAGTGTATGTAAATAATGACAGGAGACGTTTTGGAAAGTTTATTAAAAATCTTCATCCGGCTCTTCGGGGTCTTCTCCTCTCCGGGGGTCTTCTGCTCTTTTGCTGTCCGCCCTTCTGCTATCCTCTCTTCTTGTCTTCTCCTCTCCGGGGGTCTTCTGCTGTCTTCTCTCCGTGGGGTCTTCTGCTCTTTTGCTGTCCGCCCTTCTGCTGTCCTCTCCTCTCCGGGGGTCTTCTGCTGTCTTCTCTCCGTGGGGTCTCCTGCTCTTTTGCTGTCCGCCCTTCTGATGTCCTCTCTTCTTGTCTTCTCCTCTCCGGTCTTCTGCTCTTGTGCTGTCGGCTGTCGGCTCTCCTTCTTCCTCCGGTCCTCCTCCGACGACGTCTCCAGCGATTATGCCGGCCTCTGGTCTCTGCAGCTTATTATATAGCCATTAGGGGCGTGGCCGCCAGATGACGTCATCGGGAGACCACGCCCCTTGTGTCACATGTGACGTCACATGTGACACAAGGGGCGTGGTCTCCCGATGACGTCATCTGGCGGCCACGCCCCTAATGGCTATATAATAAGCTGCAGAGACCAGAGGCCGGCATAATCGCTGGAGACGTCGTCGGAGGAGGACCGGAGGAAGAAGGAGAGCCGACAGCCGACAGCACAAGAGCAGAAGACCGGAGAGGAGAAGACAAGAAGAGAGGACATCAGAAGGGCGGACAGCAAAAGAGCAGGAGACCCCACGGAGAGAAGACAGCAGAAGACCCCCGGAGAGGAGAGGACAGCAGAAGGGCGGACAGCAAAAGAGCAGAAGACCCCACGGAGAGAAGACAGCAGAAGACCCCCGGAGAGGAGAAGACAAGAAGAGAGGATAGCAGAAGGGCGGACAGCAAAAGAGCAGAAGACCCCCGGAGAGGAGAAGACCCCGAAGAGCCGGATGAAGATTTTTAATAAACTTTCCAAAACGTCTCCTGTCATTATTTACATACACTATCTTTTATGGGGTGAATGGGTAGGGGTACAGTGTACCCCAATACCCATTCACACAGGGAGGGGGTCCGGGATCTGGGGGGCCCCCTTGTTAAAGGGGGCTTCCAGATTCCGATCAGCCCCCTGCCCGCAGACCCCCACAACCACCGGCCAGGGTTGTGGGGATGAGGCCCTTGTCCTCATCAACATGGGGGCAGGGTGCTTTGAGGTGGGGGGTGCAGAGCTCCCCCTGCCCCAAAGCACCAACACCCCCCATGTTGAGGGCATGTGGCCTGGTGTGGTCCAGGGGGGGTGGGGCCGCTCGCTCGTCCCCTCCCCTTTCCTGGCCTGCCGGGCTGCATGCTCGGATAAGGGTCTGGTATGGATTTTGGGGGGGACCCCACGCCGTTTTTTCGGCGTGGGGCTACCCTCAAATTCCATGCCGGACCCGAAGGGCCTGGTTTGGAACCTGGGGGGGAACCCCACGCAGTTTTTTTTCCCATTTTTGGCGTGGAGTTCCCCCTCAAGATTCTCACAGTGCAGGTCGCGCCGCAAGTCGGATCCGACTTGCGGTGCGACTTCCATTCAAATCAATAGGCTCCCATAGGGAACCATTGATTTTGAATGGAAGAAAAAAAACGTATAACGTGGCTGAACGTAGGTTCATCACGTTCAGTCACGTTTAGTCACGTTCGGCCGCGTTTCTGCGTTTGAAACGTCGGGAAACACACGTTCGAACGCAATATAATTGCGTTCTAAAAAAAGTCCCTGAACGCAACTGCCTGCAAATGACTGTAAACTACCATGTGTACATGGACAGATAAGATAACATGGAGCTGCGTTCAGGGACTTCTGAAAAAAACGCCCAACTGCTCCTAAACGTCCATTTCCAGCGTCCCGTGTACATGGAGCCTAAAATTTAAGCTATAAAGACCTTTTAAAAACTTGTGGATTATTTTCTTTCCATACCATCTAAAGAACATTTCTTCTTCCCTGTTAATAATCCATGATGGTAATAAAATAAACATGACTGTATTCATTCATTTATCTTTAAATTAGATACAATGTTGTATTAGGATAGTGACAATTAACATGTTGTAGAAGAAAAGATGGCAAATATACTATTATATTAACAGTTTTCATAATTAAACTTTGAGTTAAACTTTCCAGCTCTTTGCAGAACAAAAGTTTAAATATTTGTCTATGAGTTCACGTTACTGCCGTTTAATAAATCTAAATCTAGTTTTAGCCCTTTTGGCATTTAGTCCCAGTCTCATATTTCTAAAGAAATCTCATTGCTTAAGCAAACATCATGAATAACATTTGCACAGGCAAGAAAATTACTTTGCTGACATATTTGCATCTACAAACTATTTTCCACCTACTGGGTTTATGATAACTAAACTTCATTCTACAGCATAAAGCAATCAATAAAAATAGCAGCATAGAATCCAACAACTACAGGTAATTGCATTTATTTATTAGAGTCCACTAGTTGAACATATGCCTAGTACTAGTTTTGTAAAAAAAAAAATTTTCTTTAAATAATAAGGAAAATAGGTAGAATTGATGACAAGATACAGTACATACTGTATGTGCAAATGCTGCCTGTACAGATTTGCAAAAGTTTAACAGCAATTTTTGCACTACTATCTGGAAGTGGGGAAGACTGCAATGTAATGTTGTGTATTTTTGTATTTGGAGACAGGATATTAGGAAATAGGAATCATGTTTTCATGCTTTTTAGCTATAGACCTCTAAAATAAAATTACTAATTTTAACCTTTTGAACCATGTATGCTACTTCTCCAATGAAAATAAATGTGCTGCATGCTTCAAAAACATGGCTATAAAATTTTTGATGCATTCAATGTGAATTTTTGAAGCATTTCAAATTGAATTAAATGGAGTCAACAAGTTGCGACAAAACCTAGTGAATGTGACATGTGAAGCAACACTAATGTGCAGGTGTATACTTTCCCATACCTGCCACCTGTTTTTATTACTTAGGGGAGCATTACATTTACACAGGTAAAATGTCACACATGCTATTATTTTTTGTAGACCATGCAAGTGCCCAGATATCAATATAAGAAGAGGTAAATATTGTCTTTGCTTTTTTAAGAAGTTTTGAAGTACATGTCTCGGCAAAGTTAAAAAAAAAATAAAAAAAAACACATTCTTACCATGGCCAGATTTCTTATAGATTGACTGATACCAGAATTACCCCACTAGCTTAATATCTTAATATTTTCCCTCACCATCAGGAAAAGGAAGGGCCTTGGCGTCTTAAGCTGGATACACACTATACAATTTTTGTTGTTTGATTTCCTTTAGATTTACCACCAATTTTGAAGTGCAAGGGCCTGCCTGATGGCATACAAATTGAAAGTGTTTAGATCTGACCTCATATTATATGGTTTTGGTAAATCTAAAGGAAAAAATCTATAGAAAATTGTATAGTGTGTATCCATCTTTACTCCCAGCAAGGACAAGTGGCGACCTTTCTCTCTGCATAACTTAACCTATGCTATATTTGCTTATTACCTAGACCATGCTGCACATTTGTGTAGTAGTATTGTGCAGCATTTTCATTCTTTATTCTAAAGTGTTTGCATTATGCATCTGTTGATGCCTTTTATAACTTATGTCCTTTTACTGCTGTAAGTTTTCATATTACCTTTAATAAAACTCAAGCGAAAAAAATAAAAAAAGCATATACACTATATCTGTGCAATGCCTATGAATTTTACCATATTTGACCATTTAAAGACCTTGCAAGTACAGGAAAAAAATGTTTGTCTGTAGAAAGTTTACTTGGCTCTTATGTCCTGGCAACATACAGCAATTTTATAGACTGAGTAGGGCTTTGCCCAGTTGTCGTCTTCGCTAAACCCCACGTACCTCTACAACACAAACACTAATTATTCTGTAATCCAAGACAAGAACTAGATCTAAAGGATAAGTTCACCTTTAGCAACATGTTACATGTTAAGCTGGGAAAACACAGGCTGAAAATTATCAGAAAATTGTGACTTTGTGTACAGCTCCTCATCCAACAGAAGCCAGTGTCATGCCTGGCTTCTGTTGGACGAGTATGCTCAAAATAAAGCATCCGATCAGCACTCTCAGCCGATGGCTGTGAATGCTGATTACTGTGTTCTGGCGGGGGGGGGGGGGGCAGTACACCCATTCAAAATCCAACATATAGCTAATACAGCACCCCAGCTCAGCTCTGTCTCCCCTCAGTGACAGCTGGCGGGGGATCCTCTCCCCACACCAGCTTTCCCAAATCAAAACAGAGTGGCTGTGCACACTCTGCCCAAACACCCCCATCATTTATTCACTGTAATCTGTGCATTAATGTACTACAAGTACCGAATTTAACTGCAGCAGGTGGCTTTTAGTTCATTGATTCTTCCTGCTCTTCATGAACTGTCTGCCCATATGGGAGGTACAGGCAGTCAGCTGTACTGAGAGTCTGCAGGAGCCTGACATTGCACCCCCGATCTGCTGATCACAGGTGCAATGCTCTGCAGAATCCTAAGAGGAAAAAAATGCACATTTTTACATGCAAAAAAATACGCATTTATTTGTTTTATTTTATTTTTTTTAACAAAAGTAAACCTATCCTTTAAACTCTGCTCTGACAACTCTGAATTTCTGACATGAGAAAAAAAGTTTGTTTTTTTTTCTTCTAATGTAGTGGACAAATATAACAAAAATCTACAAATAACTTTACAGTCAAAAAGGTAGCAAATAGCAGAATTAATTATTAAGGTTTACATTAACTTTAAAGGGGTTTGTCTGATGTAAAACCCAGTTCATATTAAGGCTACTGCTGGGCTCAGGATTCTTCTAGCAAAGGAATTAGAATTGTGCAGAATGTTTTAAGTGGACTTATTTTAAAACATTGCCTCATCTAAAGCTACTGCTAGTGCTTTCTATTGAATGTACACTAACTACTGTGCACAAGCTTTAAGCAGGTGTGAAAAAACTACTGTGAATTAGAAATACTTTTAGAAATAGAAGTGTTAATTCATTTTAGTTTATTTTTTATAATTAACAAAATGAAAAGTAAATGAACAGAAGAGAAATCCAAATCGAATCAAAATTTGGCGTGACCACACTTTGCCTTTAAAACAGCATATATTTCTCTAGATTCACTTGCACACAGTTTTTTTAAGGAACCCCGTCTGGTAGGTTGTTCTAAACCTCTTGGAGAACTTATTAAAGATCCTCTGTGGATATAGGCTGCCTAAAATCCTTCTGCATCTTCTTGTAATCCCAGATAGACCAAGATTCTATTGGCGCTAAACCATCACTTTCAGGACTCCTTGTTCTTTATGCTAAAGATAGTTCTTAATGACATTGGCTGTATGTTTGTGGTTGTTGTCCTGCTGTAGATTAAATTTGCAGCCAATGACACACCTCTCTGATGGTATGGCATGATGGATACGTTTCTGCCTGTATTTCTCAGCATTGAGGACACCATCCTGTCCAAATCACCAACTCCTTTTCCAGATATGCAACCCCAAATTTGCATGTTTCATTGTTGCCTTCAGACACTCATTATTATACTGCTGTACAGGCCATCTGTGAACAAAATGGCTCCTGCTACAGCCAAATATTTCAGCTTTTGACTCATCAGTCCAGAGCACTTACTGCTATTTTTCTGGTCCCCAGTTCCTATGTTATAATACATAGTTTTCATGTCAGAAATTTGCCTTTTGGGCTGCAGTTTATCCATGAAGACCCTTTTATGACCAGATATCTCCAAACAGTTGATGGTTGTACCTGAGTCTCACTGGTTTCTGCCAGTTCTGTGCTGATGGCACTGCTGGACATCTTCAGATGTCAAAGAAAAGTAAGCTTGGTGTGTCTTTCATATCCTACATTGTTTCCTTGGCTGACTACTACATCTACGGTCCTCAGTGTTGCCTGTTTCTTTGTGTTTCTTTAAAAGAGCTTGAACAGCACATCTTGAAACCTCAGTCTGCTTTGAAATCTTTGCCAGGGAGAGACAGTCTGGCAACTCCTTACCCAGTTTTAAGCCTCCTACACAGCTTTTTTGTTTCAGTTAATGACTATGTTTCAACCTACACATTAAATTAATTATCATTAGCATCTGCGTTGTATAAGTGGTTAATCAATCCCCTGACTCTAATCTTACAAAACCCGGACTTTGTGCAAGTGTACTAAGTGTATAAGTGTAAGAATTAATTCTGGTTTGAAGCCAAGGGGTAGTCACACCTAGTATTGATTTGATTTAAAATTTTCTTCTGTTTGCTCACTTTGCATGTTGTAAATTTATAAAAATAAACAACTAAAATATATTTTTGAAAGCATTCTTACTTTACAGCATTTCTTCACACCTGCCTAAAACTTAGTCTTATGTCCTAAAAGTAAAAATATAAGCTTACAATTGTTTTGCAGGCTTGGTGAATTAGATTAAGGCTGGCTATGCATTCAGTGGACAAGGTCATCTAGCACCTAGAGTTAAGATGCCAAACTGCCCCCCCCCAAGATGTATGAGAAATTATGTGTCAGCAATCCCCCTAAAAAAAAAATCAAGCATTAATCTGCATGCTATTCCCCCTAAGAATATATTCCCTTTGTGTATAGGGGGTGGATGCGCTGATAGATGGTTAAAGATGCTACCGGTATTCAGTGCTTTATGAATATGTGAAATGTATGTAGTGGGTAAAGTGGTGCGCTAAAGCAACAGTGAAAAACCCAAATCAATGGGATAGCAAAAATTCAAAACAAATCAAATGTGAATTATGGAATGAAAAAAAAATCTTCATAAACTGGTGACACTAGTATAGTTCATGGTGATAAATCAACATAAAACTTGGAGTTCATAAGTGTCCATAAATGGGGTGATGAATGAAACTGAAAAATGAAAACGACGTGCTTCCAAATCCAAAGTGTAAATCCACCACCAAGTGAAATTCCTCCTTACCAGACGGAAGAAGTAAGGTGCCAAAACATAACAAATAAACTGAAGACAGGACAGGAATCCCACAGTGCTCCAAAACACCTTGTGAAAACACCCTCCTGTCTCAGTCGAAGTCCAATAGGAGGAAACACGTCAGGTTTGGAGGCGTACCCGTCACACAGGTTACTTGCGGTCCGTGCTGCATCCGGACGTGAGCATCAGAAATTCCCTGCATGAACTGTAACTTATGCTGAATACAAGACACTCATGTAAGTGCAATACTGCTTGTTGTAATAAAATATAAGAGGTAATACACTATCAGCCGCTTCTATCTTTATGTCATATGTTGGAGAGTGACCGTCAGCTTGGCATATTTGGGACATTCATTTGAATGTGGATGAGGAGGAGAAGATAGTGTTCTCTGGGAGTGTTTCACAAGTGCCAATTGTTTGCTATCTGGTAAGAGACCAATTCAGGTGTTTTCACAAGGCGTTTTGGAGCACTGTGGGATTCCTGTCCTGTCTTCAGTTTATGTGTTATGTTTTGGCACCTTACTTCTTCCGTCTGGTAGGAAGGAATTTCACTTGGTGGTGGATTTACACTTTGAATTTGGAAGCACGTCGTTTTCATTTTTCAGTTTCATTCATCACACCATTTATGGACACTTATGAACTTCAAGTTTTGTGTTGATTTATCACCATGAATTATACTAGTGTCACCAGTTTATGAAGATTTTATTTTCACTCCATAATTCACATTTGATTTGTTTTGAATTTTTGCTATCCCATTGATTTGGGTTTTTCACTGTTGTTTAGCGCACCACTTTACCCACTAAATATATTCCCTTTGCAAGCCAAAAATTTCCAAAATTCCCCCTAAACAAAAATTCCCTCTTCTCCTAGTACAAATCCCCCCCCCCCATGTTGAAATCCCACACCCCAGCACAAATATTAGGCCCCCAATCCCCCCTACTAGTTGAACCCCCCAAATTTCCCCTCCTAGCACAAATTCCCTCTCTTCCCAATATCACTCATCCTAGCACAAAGCCTTTACCCCTCAAATTTCCTCTCTGAGCACACATTACCCCCAGCACAAATCCTCCCCAAAAAAACAATTTCCCCACAAGCACAAATACAAAATGTCCCCCTCCCAGCACAACTTCACCTCAATCCGGACCTGATCAGATGCTCCATTCACCCCTATGGGGCAGCGGATGTCAGCGATGGCATGTCCGCTGACACCCACTGCTATCCGATCCGGATGGTAACCCTATTGTCCATCTGTCTGGTGGATCAGGTGGGATTGGATGAAAACTTAAAGGCAGTCCATTTTCATCGTCCATTTTCATCGGATCTTCCCATAGAGGAGAGCGGGGCTCTGACAGGTCCGTCTCTGCACAGTGAGCGTATCGATCCCCCGCTAAGCAAAACGGAGTCCACAAGGTGGAATGCCCATGTGAATGGACCCTTAGAGTTCTGATCCAGAGTACTGCGGTGACAGGAGGAGGGAGCTAGAGGGGTGAGAGAGAGAGAGAGCACAACCCACTCCTCCTGCAGCTCTCCAGATTCAGTTTGTCACTTCCCATACTAATCTGACAGAAATAGGGATGTTGTCACTACTCCTGTCAGCTTGTAGCCGCAGGAACTCTATATCTTGCCCGTAGAATAACAATGGTGTGCATTAACATACAAGGAGACTCTTGTAGAGTTTTGTAACATGAAAAGTCTTGTAAGACTTTTGTAATATGCAAGCAGCTTGTTGGACTTTTGTAATATGAATGAAAGCAGGAATTGTGGGTAGGAAGTATGGATGGTTATCCTTCTAGTTAAAATGTAAGTTAAAGTGGTTGTAAAGAAACTTTTTTAAAATATTAAGCATGAATTTACTTACTTGCTCTGTGCAATAGAATTGCACAGAGTGGCCCTGATCCTCATCTTCTTGGGTCCCCCTCCTTCTCTCTTGCTAGTGCCCCCAATAGGAAATGATTCTCCATTGACACAAACATTGACTCTGCCCCGCCCCATGCTCCCAGGTTACTAGAGTTGATTGACAGGAGTGGGAGCCAATGGAACAGCGCTGAATCGCAATGGAGTTCAGGTAATTATAGGGGGGGTAAATCTGTGACACGCAAGGTTTTTTACTTTAATGCATAGAATGCATAAGCTTTAGAATCACTTTAATTATTTTATATTAAAAATTATCATATTATCAGATAAATCCTTCCTGTTATTTGATCCAGCTAAAAATCAAGACAAATGTTCAACCTCCCTGAACTGGGATTTAAATCCATGCCAAAGAGCATCTTTGTTGTAAATACCTGATATGCTGGCCAAATTGATCTGCTTGCTGTTCATGGAAGAAGCTTATGCTTCACTAACTAGTGATGAAAATGCAGCAGAGATAACATCACTTGCTCCTTGTTATATAATTTACCTGTTTTGTCACTGCAATAGATTGGCTGTAACAACTTAACTTTTCCTTATAAATGCAGTGGATTTGTAGCCTCTCTACTGTAGCCATTGCAACTGAAATTTATGAAAATGTTTGCAACTTGTTCGTCCAAGAGGTTTAATCTCTGAGAAAAAAAAAAACCCAGCAACAACAACACACACACACACACACACACGGAAATGAAAATTAAACTGGGATTTTTTTATTTTTTTTTAAAGAAAAGTGTTGGCTATTGAATGGGGGAGGGGCATTTTTTTTTAAATTTTGAATAATCAACACATTCCTGTCTTCCATACAGTGGTCTGGTTGTGAGAAATAATGTCACACAGGTGTGCAGTGATCATCCTCCTTTTTTCATAATTTCTGTCCTTTTTCCCCAATATAGATTCCTTGATTTCATTTTTACATTAAATGAAGTACAGCATTACTAGAGGTACAACTGTATGAGCCTATAATATTGAAGGTCCCTTTGCATGTGTGATACTTTATAATGAATTGATTTAGCTACACAGTTTGCAGTGTTTGTTGTAGCAAGGCTTGGTTCCTTTGTTTGCATCCCTGTAATCAGATTGAAGTTTCCTGTTCCTTAGTTTACGTATAAGGTTGGGTGGTTGCCTGAAAGCCAGCATTGGGGGTTCTTAGAATATTTCTTTCAAATGTTCATAATTTGTTATGTTGCATTACAGCCCTTTGATCGTTTTTCTTATCCATTCTAGTGTTGGATTGTATGTGTTTACTAGAGGTACACAGTTATTTGCTATTTTTTTTTCTCTCTCTCTTTGAATTGTCAGATTTTCTCTTTGGGTTTTCAGGTAGTTTTTTTTTTTGTATTGATGGTTTTGTTCTTGCAACCTTTCTTATGGTAGGTGTGACACCGTCACTGGGAGTGAAAGACAGCTAATGATTTGGATTGTTTCAAATGGGTTCTGTGCTAACTTATGATAATGTGTATTAAACTTCAATGTCAGAGACAGGTTCTCCCTATTGTTTGGATTAGCACATCACACTTTATGTACACATTCATCACCAATCAGCGCCTACTTTTAACTAGTATTTTCCTGTTTTATGTATGTTTTCACATTTAAAGGGGCAGCAAGTTGATTTGAACACTCTTAAGTGTTGAGTATTAGGTGCCTTCACATCGTTTTTTATAAGAGGAAATACATTATGAAATAGCATTGGTTAATACAGGTTTCATCCACGTTAATATAATGCAAGTTTAGAATGCTGATATTATTACATCAGGATGGAATGGATCCATATGGACATACCATATACAATAAAGAAGCCAGAGACATATTGGCATAAAGGATGACCATGTGTTAGCCCATAAGACAGCTTCCCTTTATGACATTTTTGAAGATGGTATGCACTATAATTGAAGTACTCATTATAAGAGTGTGCACTAGTATTTACTAAGTAATTTAGACATGTATTAGTTTTTTCCCTTTAGTGCCTTTTTTCATGCTTTTTGCTAAAATGCAGGACATTATTTTTAACGTGGGTTCCTATAAAACACGATCACATCAATGCATTTTTGTGCTTCTCTGTTTTTGGAAAAAGATTGTGTTTTACATGTAATAGACTTCAATGGACCTGCATCAAAAATGCAAGTACTGCCTTTTTAATGCGTTTTTAATGCGTTTTGCATTTTTTTATTCTCTTTAATAAACCGTGTATAGCTGGTTGTTAACCTCCCTGGCGGTATGATTATGTCAGGAATTACATACCAAAAGCGGTACAATTGTTTTCATGGAAATTTGGCGTTATGTATTATAGGCCTACAATTCTTAGTAATTACTGACTTAAACCTGACCAAAACAAGACTCTAGTAGACATCCCAGATGTGATAAATTTGAAACACAAACGCGTGAATTATAATCGAATCAATAATATTATTTTATTATTTAATATATAATATATATAATAAAATTATATTATTGATTAGATTATAATTCATGCATTATATATTATATTTAGATATATGTGTGTGTTTGTATATATATATATATATATATATATATATATATATAAAATATATAACGCATGAATTATAATTGAATCAATAATATAATTTTATATATATATATATATATATATATATATGCATATATATATATATATATATATATATATATATATATATATATATATATATATATATATATATATGCATATATATATATATATATATATATATATATATATATGCATATATATATATATATATAAAATATAAAATGTGTTTTGTGCAACGTTTTTTTTTTTTTTTTTTGAATTTCCCTCCCTAGTTCCGCTCCCATGCAGAATTGCTGCTGCAGGGAACGGAACTAGGAAGTGATCAGACCGACGGTGGACGGAGGAGCGGCGGGACTCTCGGCTGGCGATCTCAGCAATGAGAGATCATCGCTGGATCGCCAGGACAAGGTAAGAGAACACCGCTGCGCTCTCTGCCCATCCACCCCGAGCGTGACTCGGGGTTACCGATCCTGCAATGAAAAATCCACCCCGAGTCACGCTCGGGATTACCGCCTAGGTGGTTAAGGAACGGGCTGGGAAGCCGGCCACCACATCCATAATAACTAAGGAGTCATCAGCTGTCAGTGGGATTCCTCGCTTACAGCTGAATGTAAAAAAAAAAAAAACTTGCCAGTAATAAAAAAATCATCAATAAAACGGCATGGGTGCACTTTCAGGTTTAGTATGGACTTTGAGGGGAACTCAACTCCAAAAATAAAAAATAAAATGTCGGCTTCCAGATTCCCGTAAGCTACCAGCCCGCAGACCTTCATAGCCACAGCCCAGGGTTGTGGGAAAGAAGTCCTTGTCCCCATCAAAATAAGGACAAGGTGCTTTGGGGTAGGGGGCAGAGCCACCCTGCCCCAAAGCACCCTCCATGTTGAGGGCATGTGGCTTGGTATGATTCAGGAATTGGGCCGCTGGCCTGCCCCCTGCCTTTTCTGACCTGCTGGGCTGCATGCTCGCATAAGGGTCTGGCATGGCTTTTGGGGAGGACACCCCCACGCTGTTTTTTTATGATTTTTTTATTGCTGGCAATGTTTTTTTTTAACATTCAGCTGTCAGCGGGGAAGCCCACTGATGACTCATCTGTTGTTATCTGCTTGCCGACTGCCCCACGTATATATATATTCCGGGTTTGTGGCACGCACACACGCATGACCGATGTCCAACGGGACCCACTGATCATTCCTGACAGAGGCAGAACATTGGTCTGCCTATGTAAACAAGGCAGATCACCATTCTGTGACAAGGGATGACAGAGATCCTGTGTTTGTGCTAAGCAGGAACACAGATCTCTGTCTTTCCACAGTACAAGCACACCCCCGCAGTTAGAAAGCATTCCCCAGTGACACATTTAACCTTTTAATCGCCCCTGATCTTAACCCCTTCCCTGCCAGTGTCATTAGTACAGTGACAGTGCATACTTTTTAGCACTGATTACTGTATTAGTGTCACTGGTCCCCAAAAGTTTCACTTAGTGTCCAATTTGTCTGCAGCAATGTCCCAGTCCCGCTATAGGTCGCTGTCATATTACTAGTAAAAAAAATAAATAAATAAAATTCCATAAACATATCTCATAGTTTGTAGACGCTATTAGGTGTGCACAAACCAATATATGCTTATTGGGATTTGTTTTACCAAAAACATGTAGAAGAAAACATATTGACCTAAACTGATGAGGAATTTAGATTTTTTTTTTTTACATGTTTTTATTGAGTGTGTTTTATAGCAGAAAGTAAAAAAAAGAATTTAAAAAAAATTGTCAGTCTTATTTTGTTTACAGAGCAAAAAATAAAAACCGCATAGGTGATCAAATACCACCAAACTAAGGCTCTATATGTAGGAAAAATAGGACATCCATTTTTTTTTTTTTTTTTGGTACAGCGTTGTACGTCTGCGCAATTGTCAGATAAAGTAACACATTGCCGTGTTGCAAAAAATGGCCTGTCATGAAGGGGGGTAAACCTTCTGCAGCTGAAGTGGTTAAGGATGCGGCGGCCAGCTTCTCGGCCCACTCCTTAACAACCAGCTATACACAGGTTAGTAAAGAGATTTAAGAAAAAAAAGCAAAACGCATCGAAAACGCATCGAAAACACATAAAAAACACGTAAAAACGCAGTACCTGCAGTTTTGATCGAGGTCCATTGAAATCTATTACATGCAATCTGCTGCGGGACAGAAGTTCCTGACCCTTTCCAAAAATGCAGAGGCCCAAAAATGCATTGATGTGAATATAGCCTAAGATAGGAAATATGAGAGACAAAGTTATGCCTCGTCCTACACCTGTATATTAACAAACGTAAATTCTACTGTATGCTTTATGATTCATAGATTAGTTTGTTCTCAGTGTTGGTATGATTCTGCTATACATGACCTGTTTTAACCCCCTGCAGTCTTCCATAAAAAGTAATTAGCTCAGCATCTGATAAAAGTGAACTGCTATGAATGAGAAATTGCTACATTAGAAATATATTATTTTACATTAACAATAGTTAAACTGTACCTATTGATATTGATCTCCTGTACTTTCTGAAGAAGCAGATTTATTCTGGGAAAAAAGTTCCAGCTTCCTATTAGTGATTAGTTTGTTCTGAAAGGATGTTTCCCCTCATCAGAATATAACAGCTGTAAAAGGGTAGTGTGTATACGGGTAGCTCTAATAATCAAATTATAGGCGCACAACTGCTTTTATTTAATTGTATTATTATACAAACAAAAACTTTTGAATTTTATTTTTAAAAATCAATAAAAAAACATTGAATAATAATAAAAAAACCTTATTTTTATTAAAAATACATTATATTTCTTGTACGCGTGACTCCTTAACCACTTTAGCTGCAGAAGGTTTACCCCCCTCCCCTTCATGACCAGGCCATTTTTTGCAATATGGCACTGCGTTACTTTAACTGACAATTGCATGCTCATGCAACGCTGTACCCAAATAAAATTGCCCTTTTTTCCCCCCTACAAATAGAGCTTTCTTTTGGTGGTATTTGATCACCTCTGCGTTTTTTTTTTTTTTTTTTGCGCTATAAACAAAAAAATAAACTAGAATTTTGGAAAAGAAAATATATATTTTTTTTAATTTCTAAGATAAGTCCGCACTAGGATTAGGGATTAGCTTTGAGTTGAAGTTGAGTTAGACTCGAACATCAATAGTTTGATCGTTCGTCGAATGACGAACAAATGTGCTTCTTCGTGGGATATTTGAGATCCCATAATGCAATGCGCTCGGCGCGTGCAGCACGTTATGTGATTTGCCAAAGCATGCACCCTGACCTCATGCTTTGGCCAATCAAATGATCTCTGCCATGATTGGACAAAAGGCAGGCTGCCTTTAGCCAATCATGGCTCAGGGGCCAAGTACACGCCCCACACTACATAAAGGCTGCTCACGCAGCTGCAGTATGTAGTGTGATTTTGCGGGTGAGGAGACAGGGAGAGGAACGCGTTTGAGGCAGGACGAGAATAGCATTTGTTGCAGTTTTTCAGATAGTGCAGTGAGACATTCCTAGCAGGGAGGGAGAGAAACGTGTTTGAGGCAGGGAGAGAATTGTTTCTTTGCAGTTTGTCAGACAGTGCAGTGAGACATTCCTAGCAGTGTAAGGAGGGAGAGAGAGTTGTGCTTTTTACAAGTTCAGAGATCAGCTAGTGAGAAGTATATTCAGTAGTGCATACCATACACCATTTACCATACATAGATCTCTATCTATATATAGGGCTATCAATTACATCATATCAGGTCCTTGCATATTCTGTATACCCATCACATCTTTATCTATATATGGGGCTATCGATTACATCATATCAGGTGATAGAGTATTTTAATCGGTCACTTGCGTATACACTATATACCAATCACATCTTTATCTATATATATAGGGCTATCGATTACATCATATCAGGTGATAGAGTATTTTGATTGGTCACTTGCGTATACCCTATATACCTATCACATCTTTATCTATATATAGGGATATTATTACATCATATCAGGTAATAGAGTATTTCGATCGGTCACTTGCGTATACCCTATATACCCATCACATCTTTATCTATATATAAGGCTATCAATTACATCATATCAGGTGATAGAGTATTTTGATTGGTCACTTGCGTATACCCTATATACCCATCACATCTTTATCTATATATATGGCTATCGATTATATCATATCAGGTGACAGAGTATTTTGATCGGTCATTGCGTATACCCATCATATCTTTATCTATATATAGAGCTATCAAATACATCATATCAGGTCATTGAGTATCTATCGGTCAGTTGCATATACCCTGTATTGATCTCTATAAACATCATGTCCGAGAGGCCGACAAAGAGAGGCAGACGCTCACAGGCCATGAAAAGAGGGCAAGCAGCCTCTGTGTCCATTGTGAAAAGTGGTGGTCACAGTCGACATAGTGCATCCTCTGCAGGCGGGGCACGCCTGTCCTTTATTTCCGGTGCTGCCCGTGTTATTCAGCCACAACATGTGGAAGAGTTGGTGGAGTGGATAAATAAGCCATCCTCATCCTCCTATTCCTCATTACAAGTGCATGCAATTTCAAATTTGTATGGAACTCTTACCAGCAGGTCCCGTTCCTGCGTCCAGCAAGAGTAACTGCGAGGGCTTGGTTACAGTGTACAGGCACCACTAACAGCAAGGGCCAAGTTTTTGGCACCTGTATAGTACATGCAATTTCAAATTTGTATGGAATTCTTACCAGCAGGTCCCGTTCCTGCACCCAGCAAGAGTAACTGCGAGGGCTTGGTTACGGTGTTCAGGCACCACCAAGAGTAAAGGCCCAATTTTTGGCACCTGTATAGTACATGCAGTTTCAAATTTGTATGGAATTCTTACCAGCAGGTCCCATTCCTGCACCCAGCAAGAGTAACTGTGAGGGGTTGCTGTGTTCAGGCACCACCAACACCCAAGCCCCAATTTTTCTGCACCTCTATGGCAACTGACAAGTACATGCAATTTCTTTCAAAACATTTTATTAAGTTTTGGCAAACACAAGATACATAACGACAAATGAAATACAAAGGTCACAAAGTACAAAACATGCATAGTACAGATCGTGATGCAGCATAACCATAAGAGGTAACAAGAGAAATATGAAAGACCCTTGAGCTTTATATATATAAGAGACCAACGCTTGTATGAAAGACCCAGCGTGACCTAATAGGGGGCTAATGAGGGTGTTCAGCACTCAGAAGGATCCCTCCCAGGGCCCAGACACCCTCGTGGGTATCATGCTGTGTCCAGACCGTGGAAGAGACCTCCCGGACAAGGATAGGCCTTCCGTATGGTATTCAGTTAAGAAAGGGTCAAAGGGGGGGCCCTCTCATGGCAAGGAGTGAAACTCGGATAGGGGGGGGCGAGATGATCGAGGGCCATTATGGATGGCTTATTAAAGTAGGTCAGCAGTAGGGGGTACCAGGTAAGAAGGAAGAGAAGGAGAGGGAAACACAGGTAGAAAAGAAAGGCCGGAGGAGAAAGAGGAGGAAATCAGGTGTACTGAGGAAGTAGTACGGTATAGGGATGAGCATTTAGGGACAGGGGCAAATAACTACAAGACAGACACTAGAATTGTGATTTTCAACCTGCAGCTGTTAGTAGGGCGGATGGGGTTAAGTAGTTACCAAAGTCGCCTGAATGGGTGAATTCAAGCCAAGGGACCCAAGTAGTGTAACATTTTTTGGGGGATTCTCTAGCTTTGTGGATTAAGTCTTCCATGTCGGCTACTTTGGCAATGCGAGTAAGCCACTCTCCTATGGAAGGAGGGGTTATCGACATCCAATGACAAGGGACGCACATTTTGGCTGCGTTAATAAGATGTAATATGGGTGATTTTCTATATGCTGTTTGTGGCAGGGAGGTGTGATGAAGAAGGTATTGCGCAGGAGAGTGATCTGGAGTATAAGCAGTGATGCGTGAAATAAGGCCATGAACTGTTCTCCAAAAAGGCTGGGTGAGGTGGAAATCCCACCATATATGCACTAGTGTGCCTTTCTCCACACCACACCTCCAGCAGAGTGGGGAATTAGTCGCGTTAATTCTATGGAGTTTATCTGGGGTCCTGTACCATTTTGTATATATTTTCATTCCATTTTCCTGGACTGAGACGTTAAGGGACCACTTATGTATGTGAGAGAAGATATGATCCCAATCCATGTGCGAGAGAGGTTTAAAGACAGGTCCTCTTCCCATTGTTTACTGGCTTTGTTGTTCTTGGGGTCAAACATCGGGGACAGGAGTGCGTGTATGGTCGAAATCAAATGTCGTTGGGGTTCCTTCTGGAGGCACAAAGTTTCAAAAGGGGAGTGAGGCCTGGACCAAGCCGGCAGCGTTTTGGGGGAGAGTAGAAAGTGCCTAATTTGCAGATAGTTAAAGAAGGGTATGCATTGTTTGGGGAGGCGCGTCGACAAGGTCTCAAAAGAGCAGAAGGTGCCATTGTGGAAAAAGTGTTCGGCCCTACTGGGGCCATGAGAATCAGAATCAGTACTGAGGTGAAGTCAGAGGCCTGGGGGGAAACCCGGGTTGTGTGAAAGGGGAGTCATAGGACCTGGGGCTGATGCCATGCCCAATTTCTTACATGCCAACCTAAAGATTTGAAGGGTAGCTGTGATCAGAAGGTGTTTCGCATGGGACTTATGTGTCAGGATTGGGTTGATCCAGGGAAGCTGACAGATGGGGATTTTTGAAATAGCGCTTTCTAGGTCAACTCAATCTTTAGTGAAGGCATGGACATGCCAGTCCACTACTCTAGTAAGATGGCATGACCAGTACTACTTGTGCAAATCGGGAAGACCCACTCCCCCCTGCAATTTAGGAGAGGTGAGTCTGTCCCAATTCAGCCTAGGACGCTTGGAGCAACAGATGAAGTCTGTACATATTCGTCTATATGTAAAAAAAAAGGAAGAAGGGAGCTTGATAGGTATAGTTTGGAGAAGGTACAAGAGCCGCGGTAGAACGTTCATTTTAATGATAGCTATTCTTCCAAACCACGAGAAGGAACCAATTTTCCAGGCAGACAGGTCATGTTTGATAAAGTGTAGCAATCGAGCATGGTTTTGCGAATATAGATCAGAGAGGATCGAGGGGATTTGAATGCCAAGGTAGGTAAGTGAGTGAGGCTCCCAAACGAACGGAAAGTTGGATTGACAAAGACTAAGCATATTTGCGGGAAGTGATATGTTTAAGGAATTGGATTTGGTATAATTAATCTTCAAGTTCGAGATGGACTGGAATAAGGTAAGTTCATGTAATAGGTTGGGGATAGTGGTAAGGGGCTAGGTAAGAAAAAGGAGAATGTCGTCCGCGTATGCCACTACCTTATACTGTTTATCGGCAATATTAACACCCCTGATATCAGGGTGCATACGTAACTGGCGTAAGAAGGGTTCAAGTGTGATAACGAAAATGAGGGGGGAAAGGGGGCTCGACAGATGGTTATTAACTCTGACACGGGCTCTGGGTTCAGTGTAAAGGGCCATAATAAACTGCAGCATTCGGTCGCCAATGCCGACAGCTTTCAGGGCTTCGGACATATAGTCCCATGCCACTCTGTCGAACGCCTTCTCCGCGTCCAGGGATAAGAAGAAACCTTGTGAGTTCGAGTTAGTGAGCCAATGGTGGACATTTAAGGCCTTTAGGGTGTTATCCCTCGCCTCCCTGCCTGGAACAAAGCCTATCTGGTCCAACAATATAATGTCGGGGAGTAGGGGGAGCAAACGGTTCGCCAAGATCTTAACGTGCCATTTGATATCTATATTCAGGAGGGAGATGGGCCTATAATTCTTGACAAGAGAGGCATCCTTTCCTGGTTTAGAAATAATGGTGATGTGGGCTTCCAAGAGATCAGGGCATACATTTGTTGCTACAGGAGTGGAATTAAAGGTACGAAGAAAGTGCGGAGTCAGGATGTCGGAGAATAGTTTGTAATATGTCGCGGTTAGACCATCGGGGCCAGGGCTCTTACCAGGTTTAATTTGTTTGAGGGCCGTAAGCGTTTCATCTATAGACAGGGGCTGATTTAACGCCGTGACTGAGGCGGGGGAAAGGGGGCCCGGAGCATACTTGCGTAGTAAGGTTTTGATCTTATCTAGCCTGAGACTGTCTGATTTGTGGTTTTCGGGGTGTAGGTTATAGAGTGCCGAATAGTATCTGACAAATTGTTGAGCAATTCCTTCGTTAGAGGACACGCGATTGCCGGCAGGATCCACAATTGAGTGTATGGTCCTCGCCGCTCTCTTAGCTTGAATGGCTCTGGCAAGAAACTTGCCAGACTTATTGCCAAACTCGTAGAAGAGTTTTTGTTGCAGGGAGAATTTACGCTTGACCAGTTTTCCTAAGATCTCAAGTAACTCAGTTCGAGCCTGTGTCAAATCAGATAGGGTCTGGACAGCTAGAGACTGTTTGTGGATACCCTCGAGGGAGCGGATTCGCTGCGTGAGTTCTGAAATTTGGGCTTGTTGGACGCTTTTCCTTTTGAAAGCTAGAGATATTAATTCACCTCTGATGACACATTTATGGGCGGCCCATAAGGTGGCAGGAGAGACATCAGTAGAGGAGTTTTCATTGAAATATTGTGTCAACTTGGTTTTGACGGCAGTTGCGTACTCAAGATTTGAGAGCAGCGAGTTGTCTAAACGCCAAATACGTGAATCAGAACGCTTAGAAGGGAGAGTAAAGGTTACGCAGATGGGATGATGATCCGAAAGAATCATTGGGTCAATGGAAGTTTTAAGAAGGCCCAATTTTTCTGCACCTATATGACAAGTACATTCCATTTGAAATTTGTATGTATATTACAATTTTTACTTTAGAAATGTCAGTATTGCTGCAGCAGGCTACATACATTGTAGAGATGCATTACTTTACAGGTACATTCAGGGGACCCCCCCAGGCACGATATTTGAAGGAATATTTCATTTTTAGAGTTTCACTTTAAGCCTCATTAAAATCAGCAAATCAGTGCTCCTTTAAAAACTATTGTTATTGCTACATGTTCCCCAGGTCAGTACCCGGACCCCCATACACAATTTTGGGGCAATAATTTGCATTTAAGCCTTCAAAATGAGGCCGTTTGATTTCCTAGGTTCCAGTTCCATAGACTTCAATGGGGTTTGTTTGTTCGAATTAACTTTTCCTCTGTTTGCGGTGTTCTGGTAGAACCGAACCGGGGGGTGTTCGGCTCATCACTAGCTAGGATGTGTATGACAAGGCTGCAGCCTACCTCACATATCCCAAAATATTGGATATGAAATGGAATGAATGTAAGAAAGAGGGATAGGTTGCGCTGCTCGGAAAGGAATCAAGTATCTAAATCAAAAATAATAAAGGTGCTTTTTCTTTAAACCCATGTGTACATGAAAACATAAGTGATGTATATGCAATACAGTAATAATATATAACAGATTCCAGTACGCTGTTTTATATAAATCCAATGATAAAGTGCTCTCAGTGCAGAAAAAGTGGCAAAAATAAAGATTTCAATAGACAATTTATCTTATAAATGTGTAACAACACGCCGTGTCATATAAGATAAAAAAGTGCTCTCAGTGCAAAAAAGTGCAAAAAAGTGCAAAAAAGAGCAAAAAATGCAGTACATAAAATAAAAATAAATGCAAAAATACATTAATCCATATAGAATGTTAAAGTAACAAGTGCAGAACCAGTGCAAATAAAACACAGTCTCTGGTGGTGAACTGTAAAGTTGAATCCACTCATGCTCCCCCCTTTCGGGCCTGCACTCACCAGAGGGTAAAATCCCTGCAGAGGTTACAAACACCAAGAGATAACCAGAACAACAATATGTCTCCGTCTCCACCTCAATATGCCAGGTCACTGGGTGCTCCCATTATGGGGTTATATAGATGAAAAGAGGAATCTCATAGTGTAATTCTGTATATGGTAATTTTTTTTAATACAAATAAAATGCACTTACAAAGGGACAGTAGATTAAAACCTTAAGTTAAAAGCCGTCCGTTCCGTGTGCTGTATCCAGAATGCGATGCGTGCATTCCACGTTCTGGAAACGCGAGACCGGAAGTGATGCGATGGCGCGTTTTGTCACAATGACGTCATCAGGAGCAGCGTCATCTGCGTCCATCCTACAGTATTTATACTGTGTGGTTGCCCAGCAGCACAAATGACAACAAATGTATATTGGTGGCCATGACCGGAAGACAGTGAAACCAGCCAATCAAAGGATTACGGTCCCCATTGACATCCGGGATCCCAATATACTTAATATAGTGCAGGTTAATATGGATTAGTGTAAACGTAAAAATAAAAATAATAAAAAAAGAAAATAAATGTGTGTATCTACCGGGCAATCTGCACTATATAAATGTTGAGTACACTAAATGGCCTCCATAAATAATATACATGAAAAACACAAAGAAAGGCAAAAAAACACAAAAATACAAAATTACAAAAAATCATTACATGAATATGAGAGTACCTCAATAATATTAAAACCATGAACCATTATAATCTGTATATTCGTATAGTAAGAGGAGATTTACCCCTCACTCTATATGTAGTGTATGCGTACTATACCTAAAAATATATAAAATATAAATTTGTAAAATTAAAATTAAAAATTAAAAATATAATAAAAAATAGAAAAAGTGTGTATAGGAATAAGTAAACATAAACCTAAATATAAAAATATAAAAAATAATAATATTTATATGCACGTCCCAGACCCGGAAATGTGAATGACAGTTAAAGCAGTTAAAGGGTAACTTCACTTTAATGGGAAAAAAAGTAGGAAAAAAATAATAATATAGCGTACACAGTTGCTACGTAAGTCATATTGTAATTGACTGTTATTAAAAATGACCTTTCATCTTCAATCTGCAGCACTGTCATTTTCTGTAAAATGCAATATGGCAATATGAAGGTGTCTTGTACACAGACGATGTACAGAATGAGCCCTCCCCGAAGAAATGTAATCTCCTGCTCTCTGTGGTTTCATTTCCTATGATTGGCTTTCTGATTTTCCCAGAAGTCTGGATTAAGATACTAGTCAGATTTTGGGCCTGCCCTGTAATAAAAATGTCATTTTTGGTGAGATACTCCAAAATCAAAATCATGCAGATCCTGCCACTTTCCAGATGGTTAATGCATAGCAAGATATAGGGGTTGCTGGGGTGGTTTGCCCCGCGGATTTCAGTTACCCCCCCCCCCCCATCTAAAGCCCCAACATGGCTGACATTATGATATCTCCTATCCCTGCTCAGTAGCACAGTCTGAGCACTAGCAACAGAATTTCAACCTTCAACCTTTAGAACCACTTTAAAGGATAAGTTCCACTTTTGGAAGATGTTACATGTTACACCTGTATTTATGGTGTAAAATGTAACACTTTTGGAAGATGTTACACGTTTTGGAAGATGTTACATGTCCACTTTTGGAAGATGTTACACGTTACACCTGTATTTATAGTGTAAAATGTAACACGTTGCAGCAAATGTTCCCCTCCCCCCTGAGTCCCTTCCCCTATAGCGGGCGGGGGTTCCTCTTCCCCGCAGCCAATGTCATATTTAAAATCAACGTGGCAATGCAGGGCTCCACCGACCAGCAACGTCATTCATTCACAGAGATCTGTCAATAGAGAAACTACAAGTCCTGTCTTCCACCATAGCAGACAGCTTGTAGTTCTTAATGGAGTAGGAGCATGTTGATCAGCACACCCGTAGTCCATTCACAATTTCTCCAGCTGTCTAACAAAAAGCCTATACAGAGGTATGGGCAGAAAGCCGGAGGACGTGTCTGCAGGAGCCTGACATTGCACTTCAATTCACAGATTGCAATGCTTTGCAGGCTTCTGAAAATAATAAGTGTAAATTTTTTTCTGCAAACATTTGGTCATTTCTTTTTTTCCCTAACGGTGAACTTAACCTTTAAATGAGTTATTGATAAAAAAAGTAATGAACAGAAGTGAGATTACAGCCTGAGTAGGCATTCCAAAGGGCATGTGAGAAGGGGAGGCTGGTTCTGTAAAGAGGAGGAATATAACAAGGGCCACCTGAAGTTTGATGCTTTGCAAAGTAGTTTGTCAGTGATTTTTTCTTTGTGGAAGTGATGTTTGATACTTAGACAAGATGGTATCTGTCTGTTCCAACCCCAGCCTGTGCTACCCCACCCTGTGTGTGTTCCAAAAAGATGCTTTCAATTTATAGTGAGATGAAGTCAAAACAGAGTTCAACCCAAAATTGGAACTTCCGCTCATCTGCTTACTCCCCCCCTTTGGCACCTTTCGGGGGAAGGGGGAACAGGTACCTCTTTTTGACAGGTACCCTTCACCACTTCCGGGAGACAGTTTTAAAAATGATCGTTTTTAAAGGAACACTGATTTACTGATTTTAATGAGGCTTAAAGTGAAACTATAAAAATGAAAAATTACTTCAAATATCTGCCTGGGGGGTCCCCTGAATGTGCCTGTAATGTAGTGCATCTCTACAATGTATGTAGCCTGCTGCAGCAATACTGACATTTCTAAAGGAAAAAATGTCATATGCAAATATACATACAAATTTCAAATGGCATGTACTTGTCATACAGGTGCGGAAAAATTGGGCCTTGGATGTTGGTGGTGCCTGAACACCGTTACCCCTCACAGTTACTCTTGCTGGGGGCAGGAACGGGCCCTGCTGCTAAAAAATCCATACAAATTTGAAATTGCATGTACTTGTCATACAGCTGCAGAACAATTGTGCCTTGGGTGTTGGTGGAGCCTGAACACCGCAACTCCTCGCAGTTACTCCTGCTGGGGGCATGAACGGGCCCTGCTGGTAAAAATTCTATACTAATTTTAAATTGGCAAAGATCAAGTGTTGTATGTGTTCTTATCAGTGATCTAGTGGGGGCGCTCTGCTGTCATCTGACCTGGCCAAGGTTGGGTGCTGGAGTAATGGGGACCTGGAAGGTTAGTATCAGCAGGAACTGAAACTGAAACTGAAATTGGGCCTTGGTTGTTGGTGGTGCCTGAACACTGCAACCCCTCGCAGTTACTCTTGCTGGGTGCAGGAACAGGACCTGCTGATAAGAATTCCATACAAATTTGAAATTGCATGAGCTATACAGGTGCCAAAAATTGGACCTTTTCTGTTGGTGGTGCCTGAACACCGTAACCAAGCCCTCGCAGTTACTCTTGCTGCGTGCAGGAACGGGACATGCTGGTAAGAATTCCATACAAATTTGAAATTGCCTGTGCTATACAGGTGCCACAGGTGCCAGATTTTGGGCCTTTGCTGTTGGTGGTGCCTGAACACCATAACCAAGCCCTCGCAGTTACTCTTGCTGAGTGCGGGAACGGGACCTGCTGGTAAGAATTCCATACAAATTTGAAATTGCATGAGCTATACAGGTGCCAAAAATTGGGCCTTTGCTGTTGGTGGTGCCTGAACACCATAACCAAGCCCTCGCAGATACTCTTGCTGGGTGCAGGAACAGGACCTGTTGGTAAGAATTCCATACAAATTTGAAATTTCATGTGCTATACAGGAGCCAAAAATTGGGCCTTTGCTGTTGGTGGTGCCTGAACACCGTAACCAAGCCCTCGCAGTTACTCTTGCTGGGTGCAGGAACGGGACCTGCTGGTAAGAATTCCATACAAATTTGAAATTGCATGAGCTATACAGGTGCCAAAAATTGGGCCTTTGCTGTTGGTGGTGTCTGAACACCATAACCAAGCCCCCCCCCCCAATAAACTTTGGTGGATGCAGGAACAGGACCTGTTGGTAAGAGTCCCATATAAATTTGAAATTGCATGAGCTATACAGGTGCCAAATATTGGGCCTTTGCTGTTGGTGGTGCCTGAACACCGTAACCAAGCCCTCGCAAAAACTCTTGCTGGGTGCAGGAACGGGACCTGCTGGTAAGAATTCCATAAAAATGTGAAATTGCACGAGCTGTACAGGTGCCAAATATTGGGCCTTTGCTGTTGGTGGTGCCTGAACACCGTAACCAAGCCCTCACAGATACTCTTGCTGGTTGCAGGAACGGGACCTGCTGATAAGAAATACATACAAATTTGAAATTGCATGAGCTATACAGGTGCCAAAAATTGGGCCTTTGCTGTTGGTGGTGCCTGAACACCGTAACCCCTCACAGTTAGCGGGGCAGAGGGGTAGGACCTGCTGTTAAAAATGACATACAACATTTAAATTGTATGCAGCTGTAATACAAATGCATAAAAATTAGGCTTTGGGGGTTGGTAGTAACCTAAATCAAAAACTTTGTTGGAAGCTAGCAGAATCAAGGTAGAAGAATAGGATAGGCAGCATATGCAGTTTTCAAGGGATGGCAGACCCCTAGCAAATTCAATCAGTTACATCAGCATCAGGGGCTTGATAGCTCTTGTTGATCAAGGTGTCATGATCCGGGGTCAGGCTCGAAGACCAGTAGCTATAGCAGTCGCAGGTCACACAGGAACCAGCAGGATAGGAACACTGGCAGGTCACCCAGGCAGAAGACGCAGGCTCACCTGAGGTGCGGAGTCTAAGTACTAACCGGTCTTCACCAGCGCTCCTGAAGGTGGAGAGGGATTTTGCTGCGTGTTAGCACCAGGTCGCGGTCCTCAAGATCGCCCCACCAGGAGGTGAGCAAGTCAGAGTCCAGTAGCAGATAGGGATTAAGCTGAAGCATAGTCAAGGAGTAGCCAAAGGTCGGTAACCAGTAGTTGCAGGTTAGGATCAAGCAGAAGAGTAGTCGAAGAACAAGCCAAGTGTCGATAATGGATGGTAGCAAAGATACGGACGGCAGCAGGAGAAACAAGCGAGATATCAGCTGTTGAAGGCACAATATTCTGGCAACCAGGAAGTGCAAAGACATGGCTTATAACAGGAAGTTCATGGGAGGAGCAAAGGGTTCAAGGTTCAAGGCAATAAAGATTCACAGCAGGATCATTCAAGGATTTGTCCAGCATTCCAGGTAGCTCAGTGAGTAGAGTCATTGCCAGACACCATGGTAGTCCCAGTTTCAAGTCCGGGTCCTGACACAAGGACTGGTTCATTTTAATAAAAGTCAGCTGGCCAACAGAGGCTGTGGACAGACACACTCTTTTGTCCATCACAAAACCTCCAGCAGCACTGGACGTCCGTTCGGAAAGCACGCTGGAAGCAGGACAGGCCAGTAGCTCCAATTTCATGTTGAGCAAGTTTTGGCCAGTGGTCCATCCTCAAGACCCGCCTTGATAATCATGCACCATATGATTGAGACGCTGCCGATGGTTGGTTAAACCGAACAGCCCAAGGTGCTGCTGAAGATAAAAAAAAGTTTTAAAGGTATTGGTCAGCTGGCCACCTTCTCCACCGCTCCTCTTTTGGCTGAACAATGCCTCAGAAACACGTCCAGAGAATGTTGACCTCCCAGTCTCTGGAAAGATGGTACACAATTTTTTTTTCAAAGCCTCCTCAAGATGTTTCATCCTCTGCTCCCTCTGCAAAGGCAGGATGAGCTCTGCAACTTTACCCTTGTAACGTGGATCAAGAAGGGTTGCCAACAAGTAATTATCCCTCTCCTTGATAGCACAAATCCTCTGGTCCTTTTGCAGGCTTTGCAAAATCAGGGAGCCCATGAAACGTAAGTTGGAGGAGGCATGAGCTTCTGAGTCCTCTGGGTCACTAAGGATGACATTATTTGTCAGCAGGAGTAACCTCTCCAACCACGTACAACTCCTGGGGTTTCTGGGGAATCAAAACCATCCCTTGAAGACTGCTGTATGCTATCTTCTACATCTATGCTCCCGAAAACCTCATCCTCCTCCTCCTCTTCCTCCTGTGTGTTTTGTGGCCCTGCAGGGATGATATGTGCATAAAGGGGGCCATGTGAGGAAAGGAAGTCCTCCTCTTCCTGCCGCTGTTCTGCCACAAGTGCCCTGTCCATGATTCCACGCAGCATGTGCTCCAGCAGGTAGACTAACGGGATATTGCATGCATTGTCCTGGCTCACCATCCTTGTGGCCTCCTCAAATGGTGACAGGACAATGCATGCATCCTTAATCTAAAGCCACTGACGTGGTGAAAAAAAGCTAATCTCCCCTGACCCTGTGCTTGTGCCATACTCACACAGGTACTGATTGATGGCCCTCTGCTGAGTGTGCAGCTGCTGCAGCATTGCCAACATTGAGTTCCACCTGGTGGGCATGTCACAAATGAGGCAGTTGGTGGGCAGGTTGAATTCCTGTTGAATGTCAGATAAGCGAGCTCTGGCATTCAACAAACGGCGGAAATGGCCACAGATTTTTCTGGCCTGCCTCAGGAGATCTTAGAAGTCCGGGTATCTGCTCAAGAAATGCTGCACCACCAGATTTAGAACATGTGCCAAGCATGGAACATGTGTCAAGTATCCCTGTCGGAGGGCAGAGAGAAGGTTGGTGCCATTGTCACATACAACCATTCCTGGCTCAAGCTGTCATGGCGTCAACCATCTCTGAGCCTATCCCGGTGTGATAGAATCTCTGCCCCGGTGTGTCCCCTAGACAGACCAACTGAACCACAGCATGGCATCTTTTTGCCTGACTGCTTGCGTAGCCCCTTGAATGCTTAGGGTGCACTGCTGCTTCAGAAGACAATTGAGCAGAAGAAGACATGGAGGAGGAGAAGGTGGTGGAGTAGCCAGATTGGCAGAACCAGCACCAGCTTTTTGGAGGGGTGGTGGCAAAACAAGCTGCAACACTGAACCCTGTCCTGCATCCTTCCAATCTGCCAGCAGAGTTACCCAGTGCGTTGTGAAAGAAATGTAACGTCCCTGTCCATGCCTGCTGGACCAAGAGTCAGCAGTAATGTGCACCTTCCTGCTGACCGCTTTGTCCAATGAGGCCAAAACACTACCTTCCACATGACGGTAGAGAGCCGGAATGGCCTTGGCAGGTCCCTTTTTGGGACCTGCCACTGTGGTACAGCACATTCCACAAATTTGCGAAAGGTAGCTGAGTCTACCAGATGAAAAGGCCGCAATTGTAATGCTAGCAATTTGGCCAAGCTAGCATAAGGATGCTGGGCATGTGGATGGCTAGAGATCACAGATGAGGAGCGAGGTGATGTATGCTTGTTTTGATCTGGTGCCTCTTTCAGGTGCTGTTGCCAATGGACTGCATGGCAGGTTGTCATATGCTTTTTCAAGCATGTGGTGCCCAAGAGGCTGGTGTTCTGGCCACGCTTGATCCGCTTTAGACAGATGTTGCAAACAGCAACGCTGGGGTCTACTGCACAGGTGCTCAAAAAAGCCCACACTAATGAACTTTTGTGAGACGCGGGGAGTTTGCAGCACCCTGCACCTGTGAAGCTCTGTGTTGTGACGCAATAGGTTGGCTACTCCTATGGCAGCCCCTAGAGCACATCCTGCCTGGTTGGAGTTGTGCGCCCTCCTCCCCCTCCTCCTCCCCCTCCTCCTCCCCCTCCTCCTCCTCTATCCTGTCAGGCACCCAAGTACAGTCAGTGACCTCATCATCTCCTCCCTCCTCGTCACTGGAGCAAACTTGGCAATATGCTTCAGCTGTGACAACAGGACTGCTAGTTTCTTGTCCGTCATTGTCACCCCCTCTCTCTAGGCTCACATTATTCCCTTCATCAACCTTCGAACAAACATCACAGCTTTCAAACTGCTGCGCATCCTCCAGCAGCATGTCACTGACACTATGATCGAATAGTTCAGGTGACTCCTCCATGCATAATAGTGGGGCGACAGAAGGAGTAGCTGTGGAGAAGGAGCCTGTGGAATGGGCCGCTTTGGCAGCTGCGGTGGAAGACAAGCTACTGTAAGTGTGGGAGTGAGAGGACGAGGAGGATGAGGATAGCTTATTAATCCACTCCACCAGCTCTTCCACATGTTGTGGCTGAATAGCACGGGCAGCATTGGAAATAAAGGACAGGTGTGCCCTGCTTGCAGAGGATGCACTATGTTGACCAGAGGTGTAACTAGAACCTTCAGGGCCCCGGTGCAAGAAACCATGAAGGGCCCCCCAGATCCCAGGCTGGGGCCCTTCCCTTCAAGCCTGGGGGTCTTCTCACTGATCCTGGGGCCCTTTACTATCGTTGCGGGCCCTTTATTATGGTCCCACAGTGGGACCCTTTCACAAGTTCTGCAGTGGGTCCCCTTCCTGCCATCTTGGGGCCTCCCCACGGTGGTGGAATGCCAGCGCCCGGTTGCAAGTGTGACTTTTGCGATCCTGGAAGTTCATCCACTGGTGTCAGTAGTTTTTATTTTTTGGTACTATAATTGTATTATTTGTTTATCATTTTATTTTATTTATTTTTTTTACAATGTCACTGACTATGACTCTGTCCATTCAAAAAATGCCCAAAAAAAACGCCTGCTGCAAGAACATACCTGGGCGTTTTTGTTGCAAGCGTTTTTTTGGGCATTTTTTGGGGGTCTTTGGAGGCAGGCATAACATCTGAACTTCTGTATAGGGGTATATATACACGCACACTTATATGTATTTATACACATACACATATATAGGTGTTATAGCAGAGAAGCCATATGGGTGTTAATTATTTCATTAGCGCAAGCATAGGTTTCTGCTACTTTCACACCTATATATGTGTATGTGTATATATACATACATGTGTGTGTGTGTATATATACCCCTACACAGAAGTACAGATGTTATGCCTGCCTCCAAAGACGCCCAAAAAATGCCCAAAAAACGCTAGCTACAAAAACGCCCAGGTGTGTTTTTGCAGCAGGTGTTTTATTGGGCATTTTTTGGGGGTCTTTGGAGGCAGGCAAAACATCTGAAATTCTGTATAGGGTTATATATACACACACTTATATGTATTTATACACATTCACACTAATAATTGCTAAATGACACTTTGAAGCAGAAGTAACAGAACTGCTTCCACTCTCTTCCACAGCCCTCTATTAAAATGGTAGAAATTTGGCAGGGCTATCTTATATACTGGGGGGCGTATTCACTAATGATTGGCCTCTGGACCCCCTAGTCACACCAATCACATTCCTAGCATTCTCCTGCCCCCTCAATTGGCTTTTACTGATGGTTCTGGTCCAATCACAGGCTTTTAAAGCCCAGTTCCTGTCCCATTGCATTTTGGTCGGTTCTGGTTGCCGAATTCCGAACTTTTTCAGCAAAAAGTTCGGAATTCGGCCGAACCTCGAACCGATGGTCGACCCGAACCGTTCGATCATCCCTAATGGCTAGCAGAGCAAACTCCTCACTTTAAAATAGAATAAAAGAGAGCAGAGTTGTAAAGATTAAGATCAGGTTTAAATGCTGATTCGTATTCCTGACAAAGTAACTAGAAAGTGGATCTTACAATATATTCTTCTATATTCTAACTTTTATTCATTGAAATGTTAAATCACATTTTGCTGGACTTCACCAAGGACACATTTTTTTTTTTTTTTAGCCAGGTGTAAAATTAATGTTCCCAAGGAACATGTACCCTAGGGAAAGGTGAGTTGAGTGAAAGTTTTAGTAACAGCAACTAGAATAAATGAGGATTTGTCCTTGTGGAGATACTTAAGGAGCATCTTGTTGGCTTTTAAAACCGCAGCAACAAAAACAGCATGAGAATGGACTACAATAGAAGAAAACTTCTACTTAATGACTGATGCAGTCAGTGATTAATATGACAGGTGCTAGTGTGCAAAATCCATAATGAAAATCTTGGTGACGGGCAAAAGCATGCTGATACTTAAGGGTGAACTTGGACATAACTTTTATGAAAGATTACAGTAGATTAAAGAACAGTAACATGTCTGTAAATACCATATTGAAAAAGAGGTGAGCTGTAAATGTTCAGTAAATAACTGCATGTACATACAGTATTATGGGAATGCATACATGTGTGCATGTAAAATAGCAATTCATGCTTCTCCAATGTATTATTTGAAATGTTTGCAATCCTAAAAATATCATTTATATATATATATATATATATATATATATATATATATATATATATATATAAAAATACGCTATAAAATCAAAAGTTTTGGGGCGTCTGCCTTTACACGCTCATCAACTTTATTGGCATCCCAGTCTTAGTCCGTAGGGTGCAATATTGAGCTGGTCCACACTTTTCAGCTATAACAGCTTTAACTCTTCTGGGAAGGCTGTCTACAAAGTTTTGGAGTATGTCTATGGGAATATTTGACCATTCTTCCAGAAGCACATTTGTGAGGTCGGGCACTGATGTAGGATGAGAAGGCCTGGCTCTTAGTCACTGCTCTAATTCATCCCAACAGGGTTATATCGGGTTGAGGTCAGGACTCTGTGCAGGCCAGTCTAGTTCCTATACCCCAAACTCGCTCATCCATGTCTTTATGGACCTTGCTTTGTGTATATATATATATATATATATATACACACTATATTGTCAAAAGTATTGGGACGCCTGCCAAATCATTTGGTGTAGCGGGGATTATGGTGTGGGGTTGTTTTTCAGGGGTTGGGCTTGGCCCCTTAGTTCCAGTGAAATGAACACTTAAGGCATCAGCAATTCAGCATACAAACACATTTTGGACAATTTAATTCTCCCACCTTTGTGGGAACAGTTTGGGGATGGCCCCTTCCTGTTTCAACATGACTGCACACCAGTGCACAAAGCAAGGTCCATAAATACGAATATGTGAATGAGCAAGTTTGTGGTGGAGGAACTTGACTGGCCTGCACAGAGTCCTGACCTCAACCCCTTCTCCCCAATATCATTGCCTGACCTCACAAATGTGCTTCTGGAAGAATGGTTAAACAACCCCATAGACACACTTCTAAACCTTGTGGACAGCATTCCCAGAAGAGTTGAAGCTGTTATAGCTGCAAAGGGTGGGCAAACTCAATATTAAACCCTATGGACTATGACTGGGATGCCATTAAAGTTCATGTGTGTGTTAAAGATGGCGCTCCAATACTTTTGACAATATAGTAAATACAGTATCTCACCAAAGTGAGTACACCCTCACATTTTTGTAAATATTTTATTTTATCTTTTCATGTGACAACACTGAAGAAATGACACTTTGCTACAATGTAAAGTAGTGAGAGTACAGCTTGTATAACAATGTAAATTTGCTGTCCCCTCAAAATAACTTAACACACAGCCATTAATGTCTAAACCGCTGGCAACAAAAGTGAGTACACCCCTAAGTTAAATGTACAAATTGAGCCCAAATTGTTGATTTTTTGTGTGGCCACTATTAATTTCCAGCACTGCTTTGACCCTCCTGGGCTTGGAGTTCAGAAGAGCTTCACAGGGGGGGCGTGGCCGACTGGGCATGTGAGTGGAAGCAGCTCACAGGGCTCCTCCAGTAATCCGCTAAAACTACCCTTTTTCCCCGGCCGGGATACTTCCTGCTGCACCCCAATCCTTCTCGGGGGGCCCCCTGAGTCTGGTGCTGCACGACTTGCCCCCGGATTGGTGCCTGGTGTGCGGCCGCTCTGGACCGTGGAGAGAGGGCCGCGCCGCCGGATCTGCATCCCGGGCCATCCTCCTTCATCCTTGTGGACCTGGGACCCGGACTGCCTCCCCTGGGACTGGGACACCTCCTGCAGTGCGGGCCTGCCACTAGTTTTAGCCGCGGAGCGATTCCAGCTGAGTTCCGGGTTGCGGCCTAGTCGAGAGCCGAAGCCGCGGCCTTTCCTACGGCGGGCGCCCGCTCGTGGCGGCGTGGATCCGGTAAGCGGCGGCCTCTATCTGCTGACCCACTGACCACCAGGGACTACTTCACTGCTTGGGCTGCTACCTCCCTACACCCTCCATGTCCCGCGCGGGTGCTGCAATGACCCGGGGGAGTAAATTAAAGGATGGCACTGTCCCTGGCTCGGCCGGCCAGGATGGCGCTGGGGGGACGCCGCAGTCTGCCTCAAAAGGCCCTGACAAACAAAGAGACACTGGCACTAAGCCCAAGGCAGGGCGCCCGGGGGGAAAGGACAGTGCTGGCGATATTCTTCTGTACGCAAGGAAGCTTTGCGACCTCCCGGGAACCAGCGCTGTGGAGGCTGCACCCCTCCCGGGTACACAGGCACTGGGGGACACGCATCAGGAACCGGGGGGTCTGGACCCACCTGAGCAGCTTGACTTTGGGACTGAGCTAGAGGGAGATGTGCTGGAGGGGACTCAGCCCACCCTGGGTCAAATCTTGATGGCTGTACAGAAATGCACGGCGTCCGTGAATGTTGTCAAAGACAGGCTGGGGGGTCTCACGGAGGAGGTGGCCCTTCTGCGTCAAGATCTACAAAAAATGCGGGAACGCACCACTGCTGTTGAAAGTCGCGTCTGTGACCTAGAGGATCAGATGCCCACATTACTCTCGGACACCAGGGAGACGGCTAGGCTGGCTCAGGCTAATAGGAATAAGACGGACGATATTGAAAACCGCCTGCGCAGGAATAATGTCCGCATAGTGGGGCTCCCGGAGAAGGTGGAGGGACGGGGCCCCACTGACTTTGTTGAGACCTGGCTGTGCGATACTTTTGACCGGGCTTCCTTCTCTCCCCTGTTCGCAGTGGAGAGGGCGCACCGGGTCCCCACTAGGGCCCTGCCTGGCAATGCCCCTAGGCCAATGCTTGCGAAAATACTTCATTACCGGGACAGAGAGAAGATCCTACGGCTGGCCAGGGAGAAGGCGGAAATACGCTTCAATGGGGTCAGAGTGTCATTCTATCCTGATTTTTCTGCCGAGGTGCAGAAACAGAGAGCAAAATTTATTGAAGTGAAGCAGCGACTTCGCCGCCTGGGCCTAGTGTATGCCATGTTGTACCCTGCTCGCCTCCGTGTCACGGCTGAGGGAAGGGCACACTTTTTTGATACGGCCGCGGACGCGGTGAATTGGCTGGACGTGCACGAACCCGCTCTCCGCCGTCGACGCCCTGAAGATCCGGGAGACTGAGTTGAAGAGGTGGCGTGATGGGTTCCTGATGTGTTCTGGGGGTTGCTCCCCTCTACAAGTGACTACATGTTTGGATTACAAATTGACCCGGCCGGGGACGTTTACGGTTACCTGTTTGGATGATGAAGCTCTATGCAAGGTATGAATATCTGGATTTTGCTGTATCTACCCACACTGCTGGTGTGGCATGTTGTGATTTTTTCGCACGGTTGTGCGTTTTTGGGCGGGTGGATTCCACTGGACTTTCCGTCCGCTGTCGGGTGCACCGCTTATGGGCTACCCGCCCGTTTTCAGTTTTATGACGAGGCACCGTTGTGCCTTGCTGGACTGAGACTTTTCATTTTGCTTTCCATTTTTGTTTTTGAGAGAACTTCACCCATACCGGACTTTTTGGACTCTATGTTTCTGCACACCTTGCCTCTTTTACTTTTGTTCCTGGATGTCGCACCCTACTTCGTTGCACGACGGAGGTACAGGGGGGCAGAGGCCCCACCCCATTTTTCTCTTTTGCCATGGCTGGAGTACCTGTAATCTCATGGAATGTCCGTGGCCTTGGGTGCCCAGTAAAACGGGCTATGATTGCTACACAGTTGAAGAAACACCATCCTGCCATCATAGGCCTCCAAGAGACACATCTGCAGGGGGACACTGTGAACTGTTTGCGATATTCTTGGGTGGGGTGGGGGTATCACTCCACCCACTCCACATATTCCAGGGGAGTCAGTGTTCTGGTTCACAGGGCGCTGGCTTTCAGGGAACTGGGGGTGCAGGTGGACCCTGAGGGAAAGTTTGTTTTTTTGCATTGTGTACTGTTTCAGTTTACGTGTGTGTTGGCGGTGGTTTATATTCCGCCCCCGTTCTCATCTTTAGTTCTTAGGGAATTGCTTAACTTCACGCTAGACAAAGTGGGCACCCCGCTGATTGTTGTGGGGGACTTTAACGGTATCTTGGATCCCGTCCGGGATAGGCATCCGCCATCCCCCTCTCCGGTGGTTGACAGGGGCACTGCCCTTTCGCGCTTCCTGGAGGAGGTGGAATGGTCAGAGGCCTGGCGTTTGAAGCATCCTGGAGTAGTTCAATTTTCGTGTTTTTCTAAAACGCACTCCTCCCTGTCTAGGATTGATCTTTGCGTATGTAATAGGACCGCCCTCCCTGTTGTGGAGGAAGCGGAATATGCCCTTAGGGGTATCTCCGATCACTCTCCGCTGGTGGTTAGGCTGGCGGTGCGCCCCCGGGTGGCTTTACCTAGGGCCCCCTGGAGGTTCAACGCATTTTGGCTGAAGCTGTTCCCACAGGATAACGGCATTGCTGCTGCCATCGGAGAGTTTTTTGAGATCCATGGTCAGCACGGGGATGTGCTGGCGAGATGGGATGCCTTCAAGTGCTTCCTCCGAGGGGTGTTGATTACCCATATCCGGAAGGTTCAGACAGGGTCTAAGCTCTTTGAGGAACAGTTAGCTGGTACCGCGCAGAGGTTGGAGGCCGATTATATTGTTGACCCTACTGAGGAGAAGAGAGCAGCCTGGCTCTCGGCTCAATCGGTATGGTTGGGGGAAGTCCGATCTAAGGTTGATAAGAAGCGTTTTTTCACCAAGACCACGTTTTACGAAGAGGGGGAGCGGACGGGCCGCTTGCTGTCTCGTTTGGTGGGAGCGCGCCCCTCGGTTCCCCCCATAGGAGCACTTAGGTTGCCGACAGGACGACTGGTGAATAGGCAGGGGGAAATTATGGCGGAACTTACTAGATTCTACACTGACATTTATTCTACAAGGGCAACGTACAGTTCGGAGGAGTTGCGGGAGTACTTAGGCACCATGCCACTTCCGAGACTCACTGCAGAACAACGGGAGGGGCTAGAGGCACCCATTACGGAGGAGGAGTTGGTGGAGGCATTGGCCCTCTTCCCGGGAGCCAAGGCGCCTGGGGATGATGGCCTCCCCGTGGAGGTTTATCAAGCCTTCTCGGGGCTGCTGATGCCGAAGTTGTTGGAGGTGTTCCAGACGGCTAGAGAGGCTGGGGCGCTTCCGGAGTCCATGTCTAGGGCGAGCATTGTGCTTCTGCTTAAGCCTGGGAAGTCGCCCACGGACCCGGGATCCTACAGACCCATTTCATTGCTCCAGGCAGACGTCAAATTGTTGGCCAAGGTTCTAGCAAGGCGGGTGAATTCAGTGATCACTCATATTATTCATGAGGATCAGGCGGGCTTCATGCCCAATAGGTCCACGGCCCTTAATCTTAGACGACTGTTCGTTGCGATCCAAACACCGGCGGATAATATGGGAGAAAGGGCGCTGTTGTCTTTGGACGCCAACAAGGCGTTTGACAGCGTGGAATGGGGATATCTGTGGGCGGTGATGGAGGCGTTTGGGTTTGGCCCGGTGTTTCTATCATGGGTGCGACTGCTATACCATCAACCTCGGGCATCGATACGAGAGGGAGGTAGGACATCTGAGGGCTTCAGCCTCGGTAGGGGAACGAGGCAGGGCTGCCCGCTTTCCCCTTTGTTATTTGCACTTGCAATTGAGCCCCTTGCGACGCGTATCAGACACAGGGACTCCATAGTGGGTTTCAAGTACGGTCCTCTCCAGGACAAAATACTTTTATATGCGGACGACATGCTACTGACTTTGGGGGACACGGGTGGATCCCTACGGGCGGTTATGTCTGAGATCACAGAGTTCGGGAGGTTTTCGGGTCTCACCATAAATTGGTCCAAATCAGCGTTGCTGCACCTGGATGCGGACGCTGCTCAGCCGGTGGGCTCTCACTGCCCGGTCCCGGTGGTTGATAAGTTTAAGTATCTGGGGGTGGTGGTGTCGGCGGACCCAAATCAATATAGTGTGCTCAACATTAGCCCTCTTCTTACGCGCTTCCGGGATAAAATTAGGATCTGGACTAAGCTCTGGCTCTCCCTGGCGGGGCGAGTAAACCTTATCAAAATGATATTGATGCCTCAACTGCTATACTTCCTGCACAATTCCCCGATTGTTATTACCCTGAAAACTTTTCGTATTGTAAATACCCTCTTCCGCTCCTTGCTGTGGAAGGGAAAGGCGGCTAGAATCCGCTTGGAACAGCTGCAGAAGCCCAGGGATGGGGGGGGCCTTGCCCTGCCCAACCCCTGGCTGTACTATCTGGCGTCCCAGCTGCAGCACCTGGTGGGCGTGCTGTCGGGGGCTCCGGGTGGTGCGGCATTGGCAGTTATGCAGGCATTTACAGAGACATCTGGGGTACCGGAGGGACTGGAGGCACAGCTGTTTACCAAACCCAATCGGCGATACCCGACGTATCGCCTCTTACAGAAGGTATGGGATAAGACGAAACAAATGCAACAAGTGACGGGGTATACCAAATTTAGTCCGATCTGGGGTAACCGCGCGTACCCAGAGCTGTGCAAATTAGATCAGGCGGACAGATGGCGGGCTTTTGGGGTGACCCATTTGCGGCACATTCTCCGCGGAGGGGTCCTGCTACCATTTGCGCAATTGCAGGAGCGCTTTTCCTTACCCGACCACATGACATTCTACTACTTCCAGTTACAACATGCGCTGCGGGCTCAGGCTGCCACGGGACAGCTCCACCTGTCCCCTACTCCTATATTCTATCTTATGCAACAGTTTACTGACACCAAAGGGTTCATATCTAGCTGCTATTCCGCCCTGCTGAGCGCATACTTAGAAAAATACCCTAGCAAGGCCTGTGATCACTGGAGCACTGATGTGGGGGAGATCCCGGGAGAGCAGTGGGAGGAGGCCTTAGAATCAGTCCGCACGTGTTCTTTGAATGTTTCGCACCAGGTGTCTCAGTTATACATATTACTTAGGGTCCACCACACTCCTCTGAAACTGTACTCTATGGGTGTCCGTGACGACGATATATGCGGTCGTTGCCAAAGGGAGGTGGGTGACTTAATTCACCTGTTGTGGCGTTGTCCAAAGCTGCACAGGTACTGGACTGAGGTGCGCTCTGCTATTAATAGTACCCTGGGGATAGATGTGCCTGGGGACCCTAAACACTGCATTCTGGGCATTCTGGACCAACAAGTGGAGGACAGACATCTGAGGGAGGCGGCCTCTCGTGCCCTGTTTCAGGCTCGCTTACTTATATTGCGACTATGGACTGCACCTGAGCCTCCGACCTTTCGGATGTGGCTAGAGCAAATCGGGGGCACCCTTAGAATGGAAAAGGTTATTTACCAACATAGGGGATCTTCACAAAAATTCTCTAAAATATGGGGTGCTTGGTTGAATTGTCCGGGAATGGCCCCTACGGACCTCATCATGGACCGTTTACTGTCTTAAACGTGTAAATATGGGTTGGGGTTGCCGGTGGATGATTGCTAGTTACGTTGGGAGTGGATTGGAGGGCCGTGATAATGATACTGTTTCAGGCGCTGTTGTTGGGGGTTGTCTGCTTCAAGGGGGGGTTGTGATGTACTTGTTATGCACACTATTCTTTCTGAGGTGATGGTGATTTTATGTTGCTATGCCTGTACAGTGTATTGCAGTTTTCATGTGATGCTGTGATTTTCTCTCAATAAAGATGTTTTCTGATTTAAAAAAAAGAAGAGCTTCACAGGTTGCCACTGGAGTCCTCTTCCATTCCTCCATGACGACATCACAGAGGTGGTCGATGTTAGAGACCTTGCGCTCCTCCACCTTCTATTTGAGGATTCCCCACAAATGCTCAATAGGGTTTAGGTCTAGATATATGCTTGGCCAGTCCATCACCTTTACCCTGAGCTTCTTAAGCAAGGCAGTGGTCATCTTGGAGGTGTGTTTGGGTTCCTTATGTTGGATAACTGCCCTGCAGCTCAGTCTCCAAAGGGAGGAGATCATGCTCTGCTTCAGTATGTCACAGAATATGTTGGCATTCATGGTTCCCTCAATGAACTGTAGCTCCCCATTGTCGGCAGCACTCATGCAGCCCCAGATCATGACACTCCCACCACCATGCTTGACTGTAGGCAAGACACACTTGTCTTTGTACTCCTCACCTGGTTGCCACGACACACGCTTGACCCTGTCTGAACGAAATAAGTTTATCTTGGTCTCATCAGACCACAGTACATGGTTCCAGCAATCCATGTCCTTAGTCTGCTGTCTTCAGCGAAAAGTTTGCGGGCTTTCTTGTGCATCATCTTTAGAAAAGGCTTCCTTCCTGGGAGTAATGCAGACCAATTTGATGCAGCGTGCGGCGTATGGTCTGAGCATTGACAGACTGAACCCCCACCCCTTTAACCTCTGCAGCAATGCTGGCAGCACTCATACATCTATTTCCCAAAGACAACCTCTGGATATGACGCTGAGCATGTGCACTTAACTTCTTTGGTCGACCATGGTGAGTCCTGTTCTGAGTGGATCCTGTCCTGTTAAACCACTGTATGGTCGTGGTCTGAAGCTCAGTTTCAGTGTCTTGGAAATCTTCTTATAGCCTAGGCAATCTTTATGTAGAGCAACGATTCTTTTTTTCAGATCCTCAGAGAGTTCTTTGCCATGAGGTGCCATTTTAAACTTCCAGTGACCAGTATGAGAGAGTGAGAGCGATAACACCAAATTTAACACACCTGCTCCCCATTCACACCTGAGACCTTGTAACACTAACTAGTCACATGACATCGGGGAGGGAAAATGGCTAATTGGGCCCTTTTTGGACACTTAGGGGTGTGCTCACTTTTGTTGCCAGCAGTGTAGACAATAATGGCCTCTTTGTTGAGTTATTTTGAGGGGACAGCAAATTTACAATGTTATACAAGCTGTACACTCACTACTTTACATTGTAGCAAAGTGTAATTTCTTCAGTGTTGTCACATGAAAAGATATAATAAAATATTTACAAAAATGTGAGAGGTGTGCTCACTTTTGCGAGATACTGTATATATATATATATATATATATATATTACATTTAGGATTGATAATACTAAAATGAATATAATATCAATGTATATTAGCATTATAAATATGTCAATATAGAATGATCTATATTTTAGGTTAATAAAAAAGGAAATGTGAACAAACCATATGACATATTAAGTCAGGCACATAGCTTCAACAAAGGAACAAATAAAACCCCAACTCTTCCTCTCCTCTCTCTATGTATACTGTATTTATACTTTAAGTCAAAGGAAATATTTAGGTCAGCTGAATTAATATGGGTTTCTCAAGCCTCAAGCAATACAGAGTACAGTAAATTTTACTCTGTTTTAAAGTCCATTGAGTAGTTAATAATGGATTGAATTAAGCCACAACTACACAAAAGCCTGACAGCTAATGTTGTTCTCCACATCTGAAGCAATGTAAAAATAATTTTGGTTTCATATTAATAGCATTAAAATAAAGGAGTTTAGTTTAAAGGATTGAGCATCAATAAAAAAAGGATGCATGCAGGCTTTTTACACTGGAAACTTCCAAATAAAGTCATGCTGAAGGGTTCATAGATGAGTGAATTTGTGAACAGTTGAAATATAAAGTATCCTCCAGCTGTTTATTGTATCAAAAACAATTCCCTCTGCCTGTAAGAATAGCCTAGCATTTACATTCTACTTGGCACACTACTGTGTTCTAAAAAGTAAATAGGTGTTTTAAACTGACTAAGATGTATTTAGGAAGCAAACTGAGTGTCTATATAGTAAAGTGTGCACTTAAATGAACTTCATGAACCTACTTACCTATTTACCATACTGCATTTTCTGTAAGGAACTATGTGCACCCCAATAAATAATGAAACAAAGGATGAGATGTATTGTAAATGAAAGCAACCGATAGCTAACCTATTAACTTTACCTAGGAAAGGAATGGCGATAAGCTCAAAGCTCAACATTTGGCTGTTCAAGTATTCTTCTTAACACTGGACTTTTTACTCATTTAGAGAGCGATGAATAGTATAGTACAGGGAGAAATAATGCTACTATAACAACAGCTTCCTTGTTGTCAATAGTTGCTAAGAAAGCAGCAGGTGGCGGCACTCATCATGTCCTTAGTAACCAGTGATGTCACCAGGGCCTTTCATTTCGTGGATGGGAATTCCTAGCAATGTAAAAAAGGGGTGGGATGGACCAAATATGGTCTTGGTTATATTTGGTCAATGTCGTCACCTGGGAGACCCTGACTCTTTGTTTACTTTAGGCAGCGGTTTTTAAGCATCATTCTTCATTATTGGCATCTTTTAAAGTCATGGCATAGGACTGTTTTACAGTACCTGGGGCATTTTTTTAATTTTTTCTTTTACAAAAACTGTATTTTGTATTTTTCCCATTTCTTGAGTGAATGAGTTGGGGTTCTATGCACTCCTCACTCCTTCACATGGGGCAATGGTATCGGGCATTGTTAAAGGGGGCTTACAGATTCCAATAGCCCTGTTTACCCCATGGGGTTCCCTTCAAATATCCCATCATCAAGAATAAGGGTCTGATATGTATTTTTAGAGGAAACCCTGTTCCATTTTTCTTTTAGTCGTGACCCTCATTAACTTCTACACAGTAGCGTATCATCCATGGGTGTAAAGTGTGCAGTGCACACGGGCCCCAAGGTGGGCTCACTGTGCTCTGACCCACAGGGCACCCATGGATGATGCAAAGCAACGTCTGTCACTCTCTGGCTCCTGTCACTGTGCGGTTACCACTGGCCACCACTGCTTACCTCTGCTTAGTGTCCCCCCCCGCAGTGAAAATGATTGGTTGCTAGGACCGCCAAATATGTGCTTGGCTTGCCATACGTATTGTTGAATGCCGTGTTGCTTTTATCTGATCTCTTGATGTAGCAGAATGGTAGCAACAGACTTTCCAATCAAGTGAGTGGGCACACCTGTAGCTTGCATACTTAAATTGGATCTTCTGTTGCAGTTGTTGTAGTGAACAAGCATGCTGTTGGTCGTGTGAAACGCTTCTACCATCCATTTGCTGTACCTTGCATCCTTATTCAAAAAAGTCTTTCATCGAGAGCCATCGTCTGGTGTGCGGCCATTTCTCTTGCATTTCTGTCTGTGGTGGCGATCCAAGGTCCTACACCCATGGTTGTCTGTGGAGTCCCAATTGCCTGAGTGGAGTACATCTTTCTCTTTATGTCTTCTCATGGGAGCCTAGCCTGGTATGCTGGGATTGGTAGTCCCATGGAGAGGAGGGCAATGCTCACACACACTGGGGGGTGGTAATTTAAAGTAAAAGACTCTGCAGATGCTATTAGGGGGCTGCCATGGCTGAACTGACACCTTTCTACTATTACTCATTGTCTGGCACACTGGTTTAAAGGGAAACTCTGATGTAAGTGGGATCTCTGTGGACTCTGTGGTGACAAGAGGCCCCCTCAAATCAGAGGTCCCCCTTACATTACAGTCCACAGAGATCCCCCTTACATCATAACCCCCTTACAGTGTATACAAAGGGGAACTCTGATGCAAGGTGGTCTCTGATCACAGAGTCCCCCTTTACATCAGAATTCCCCTTTGTACACACTGTAAGGGGGGCTATGGTGTAAGGGGGATATCTGTGGACTGTTATGTAAGAGGGGACTCTGAGGACAGTGGTGTAAGGGTGACTCTGGTATACGTAATTCTTGTGAATGAGCAGCCCAAACCAACTGTATACATTATATATATATATATATATATATACATATATATATATATATATATAATGTGACAGGAAGTCAGGTAAATCTGTGGATGTAGTCACAGACAGGAGATACATTTCCACCTGGTTTAGAAAGTTCACCAATTACTATAGGGTGTCGGCTGAAAAGGTAGCCAGGACGGCTTAAGGAAGTTGAAAGGCCTTCAGCTGTTCGGAATGAGGAAGTTAAGGACTCTATAATTTGTCCAAAGGAAGTCTATTGATTGCTGCCTCCTGACACCGTGTGGGGAGAGGAGGACAGTCAGATGTGTGCCTCCCGACGCTGTGTGGGCATGGGAGAAGGGATGCCCCCTGAAGCTGTGTGAGCATGGGGAAGACCTCCTGAAGCGATGTGCGCTGAGGAGGGTAACAAGTGTGAAGACTACTCAAGGTGAGGTCTTGGATCGTTTCTATTTGAAAAGAAACCAATGGACATTTCCTGTGTGAAGGGGAAATGAATTAAGACTGAAGACTACTCAAGGTGAGGTCTTGGACTATTTCTATGTGGAAAGAAATAAATGCACTGTTTGCTATGTGAAGAGACAAACAAAGGAATGTGTTCTATGTGAAGAGAAAAGCAAAGGGACATGTTCAATGTGAAGAGGAAAAGGGACATGATCAATGGACATTTGTTGTGTGAAGAAAAAAACATGGACTATTGATTGTCTGCTGTAGGATCAGCAAAGTTTGCCCAACAGTAGGTTGGAGACAGACCCTGTAGGTAGGTTCCTGTATGTGAGAAGGTAGCCGCCCACAGTGGCAAGGATTTATTTTGTGTTTTATTTTTATTTTGCTGTTTTTGAGGCTTGCACTTGTGTGAAGTAAATTGCAAGAATAAACCAAACTGTTGTTTGCAACCACTTCTCGGCTATCTCCCTGTGTAACGAACCCCCCCAAAGGGGTCATCCACGACCGCCACCGAGCTAATCACCCACAATATATATATATATATATACGTATATATATATATATATATAAAATATATGTATACATAATATATATATATATATATATATATATATATATATATATATATATATATATATATATATATATAATATATATATATATATATATATATATATATAATAAATGTATACAGTTGGTTTCGGCTGCTCATTCACAAGAATTACATGCAAAATAATGGTACCGTTTTCAGCACCTAAAATCCAAAAGAATCATACCGCCAGGGAGGTTAAGGGGGAACTGTGATAAAAGATGTAAGACGTTGAACTCTGATGTAAAGGGGAATGCTCTGGACTCTGATGTAAGGGGAAGTGCTGTGGACTCTGGTGTAAGAGGGAATGCTACGAGCTCTGATGTAAAGGAGGACTCTGATCTAAGGGAACTCTGTGGACTCTAATGTAAGGGAAATACTGTGGACTCTGATGTAAGGAGGGAATGCTGGGAACCTTGATGTAAAGGGTAATGCTGGAGACTCAAATGTACCAGAGGGTTCCTCCTGACTTCCGCAATATATACAGTATATAACAAAAAGAGAAGGGTTGCCCAGTGGGACTTTATATGAGGTGCACACATGAGTCGTTTGAGTTGTAAAATATATGTTTAATTGAAAATGTATCACAATCAAATGTCACTGTGGCAATGATGCAGAACATTACGTATATTCTGGACCATAAACAATACATAGTAGTCATATTATATAGTAAAAAAGTACATTGATCACAGGTAATTGTCATTAAAATGATACAGAGAAATATGTAGATTCTGGACTAGTGTTGAGCGAACACGGACTGTATTATTCGTGTTCGTACCGAATAATTGGATTTTTTGTACCCGAACACGGACACGGACACTTTACTGTATGTTCGGGTAAAAATCCGTGTTCGGTCGTTTTATTTCCGGGTTTTGCATGCTTTGGCGCTCTTTTCATGGCGGGCTTTCAACAGCCAATCAACAATCGTTTAACTGGTGTGCCTTAAGCCATCCCAGCCATGCCTGCAAATGTCTCAGTAGCTGTGATTGGCCGTCTGAAGCATGTGACCAAGTCTTTATAAGTTCGAGGCAGCCGCAGCGGCGTCATTATGCTGCTTAGATTCAGGGACAGAGCACACATCAACGTGCTGGCTGCTGATTAGGGAAAGATAGGCAGGAAAAAACCATTTGTGTCCGGATAGAATTGAGGGACAGGTCGGAGTGTTTAGGCAGGGCGAGTTGTAGGCATTTTAGGGATAGAGTCTGCTGAATTATATAGGGTCAGTGTCTTCTACAAACTACAATCGATATTGCTGTGTGGGGGGTGGGGTGAATCTGCACTCAATCCTGATCTACGATCTCTTCTCAATCCTGTTAGGGACAGAGTCTGCTGAATTTTAGGGAAACTGTGTTCTACAAACTACAATCGATATTGCTGTGTGGTGTGGGATTGGAGATAGGCAGGTGTCAGTGATCCACATCCATTTTTCTGTGTGTGAGCTGCAGTGAACACAATCTTTTTGGGCTGCAGTGAACACAATCTTTTTGGGCTGCAGTGAACACAATCTTTTTGGGCTGCAGTGAACACAATCTTTTTGGGCTGCAGTGAACACAATCTTTTTGGGCTGCAGTGAACACAATCTTTTTGGGGTGCAGTGAACAAAATCTTTTTGGGGTGCAGTGAACACAATCCTTTTTGGTGTGCAGTGAACACAATCTTTGTGGGGTGCAGTGAACAAAATCCTTTGTGGGGTGCAGTGAACACAATCTTTTTGGGGTGCAGTGAACAAAATCCTTTTTGGGGTGCAGTGAACAACATCCTTTTTGGGGTGCAGTGAACACAATCTTTTTGGGGTGCAGTGAACAAAATCCTTTGTGGGGTGCAGTGAACACAATCTTTTTGGGGTGCAGTGAACACAATCTTTTTGGGGTGGAGTGAACAACATCCTTTTTGGGGTGCAGTGAACAAAATCCTTTTTGGGGTGCAGTGAACAAAATCATTTTTGGGGTGCAGTGAACACAATCTTTTTGGGGTGCAGTGAACACAATCTTTGTGGGGTGCAGTGAACACAATCTTTTTGGGGTGGAGTGAACAACATCCTTTTTGGGGTGCAGTGAACAACATCCTTTTTGGGGTGCAGTGAACACAATCTTTTTGGGGTGCAGTGAACACAATCTTTGTGGGGTACAGTGAACAGAATCTTTGTGGGGTGCAGTGAACACAATCTTTGGGGGGTACAGTGAACACAATCTTTGTGAGGTGCAGTGAACACAATCTTTGTGGGGTGCAGTGAACACAATCATTGTGGGGTGCAGTGAACTCAATCTTTGTGGGGTACAGTGAACACAATCTCATACTGAAGGTTTGAGGGTGCTGCCTGTTCCATACTCCCCCTACTCCTCATCTAGCCTTTTAGGGGTACAAACAATAGTAATTGGGGCCTAGTGTGGTTGTGTACGTGTGATATACATACACTTTTTTGGGATCATATTTTCTATTCCGCTATTTAATCAAAAACCTTTGGGGATCAGTTAAATTGGGGGATAGTCTGTGTTGGTACGTGTGAGAGAGATCCACCTTTCCAAGTTGTTGGGGTTCATCTCATACTTCTGAAGGTTTGAGGGTGCTGCCTGTTCCATACTCCCCCTACTCCTAGCCTTTTAGGGGTACAAACAATAGTAATTGGGGCCTAGTGTGGTTGTGTACGTGTGATATACATACACTTTTTTGGGATCATATTTTCTATTCCGCTATTTAATCAAAAACCTTTGGGGATCAGTTAAATTGGGGGATAGTCTGTGTTGGTACGTGTGAGAGAGATCCACCTTTCCAAGTTGTTGGGGTTCATCTCATACTTCTGAAGGTTTGAGGGTGCTGCCTGTTCCATACTCCCCCTACTCCTAGCCTTTTAGGGGTACAAACAATAGTAATTGGGGCCTAGTGTGGTTGTGTACGTGTGATATACATACACTTTTTTGGGATCATATTTTCTATTCCGCTATTTAATCAAAAACCTTTGGGGATCAGTTAAATTGGGGGATAGTCTGTGTTGGTACGTGTGAGAGAGATCCACCTTTCCAAGTTGTTGGGGTTCATCTCATACTTCTGAAGGTTTGAGGGTGCTGCCTGTTCCATACTCCCCCTACTCCTAGCCTTTTAGGGGTACAAACAATAGTAATTGGGGCCTAGTGTGGTTGTGTACGTGTGATATACATACACTTTTTTGGGATCATATTTTCTATTCCGCTATTTAATCAAAAACCTTTGGGGATCAGTTAAATTGGGGGATAGTCTGTGTTGGTACGTGTGAGAGAGATCCACCTTTCCAAGTTGTTGAGGTTCATCTCATACTTCTGAAGGTTTGAGGGTGCTGCCTGTTCCATACTCCCCCTACTCCTAGCCTTTTAGGGGTACAAACAATAGTAATTGGGGCCTAGTGTGGTTGTGTACGTGTGATATACATACACTTTTTTGGGATCATATTTTCTATTCCGCTATTTAATCAAAAACCTTTGGGGATCAGTTAAATTGGGGGATAGTCTGTGTTGGTACGTGTGAGAGAGATCCACCTTTCCAAGTTGTTGGGGTTCATCTCATACTTCTGAAGGTTTGAGGGTGCTGCCTGTTCCATACTCCCCCTACTCCTAGCCTTTTAGGGGTACAAACAATAGTAATTGGGGCCTAGTGTGGTTGTGTACGTGTGATATACATACACTTTTTTGGGATCATATTTTCTATTCCGCTATTTAATCAAAAACCTTTGGGGATCAGTTAAATTGGGGGATAGTCTGTGTTGGTACGTGTGAGAGAGATCCACCTTTCCAAGTTGTTGGGGTTCATCTCATACTTCTGAAGGTTTGAGGGTGCTGCCTGTTCCATACTCCCCCTACTCCTAGCCTTTTAGGGGTACAAACAATAGTAATTGGGGCCTAGTGTGGTTGTGTACGTGTGATATACATACACTTTTTTTGGATCATATTTTCTATTCCGCTATTTAATCAAAAACCTTTGGGGATCAGTTAAATTGGGGGATAGTCTGTGTCGGTACGTGTGAGAGAGATCCACCTTTCCAAGTTGTTGGGGTTCATCTCATACTTCTGAAGGTTTGAGGGTGCTGCCTGTTCCATACCCCCCCTACTCCTCATCTAGCCTTTTAGGGGTACAAACAATAGTAATTGGGGCCTAGTGTGGTTGTGTACGTGTGATATACATACACTTTTTTTGGATCATATTTTCTATTCCGCTATTTAATCAAAAACCTTTGGGGATCAGTTAAATTGGGGGATAGTCTGTGTCGGTACGTGTGAGAGAGATCCACCTTTCCAAGTTGTTGGGGTTCATCTCATACTTCTGAAGGTTTGAGGGTGCTGCCTGTTCCATACCCCCCCTACTCCTCATCTAGCCTTTTAGGGGTACAAACAATAGTAATTGGGGCCTAGTGTGGTTGTGTACGTGTGATATACATACACTTTTTTTGGATCATATTTTCTATTCCGCTATTTAATCAAAAACCTTTGGGGATCAGTTAAATTGGGGGATAGTCTGTGTTGGTACGTGTGAGAGAGATCCACCTTTCCAAGTTGTTGGGGTTCATCTCATACTTCTGAAGGTTTGAGGGTGCTGCCTGTTCCATACCCCCCCTACTCCTCATCTAGCCTTTTAGGGGTACAAACAATAGTAATTGGGGCCTAGTGTGGTTGTGTACGTGTGATATACATACACTTTTTTTGGATCATATTTTCTATTCCGCTATTTAATCAAAAACCTTTGGGGATCAGTTAAATTGGGGGATAGTCTGTGTCGGTACGTGTGAGAGAGATCCACCTTTCCAAGTTGTTGGGGTTCATCTCATACTTCTGAAGGTTTGAGGGTGCTGCCTGTTCCATACCCCCCCTACTCCTCATCTAGCCTTTTAGGGGTACAAACAATAGTAATTGGGGCCTAGTGTGGTTGTGTACGTGCGAGATACATACACTTTTTTTGATCATATTTCCTATTCCGCTATTCAATAAAAACCTTTGAGGATCAATTGAATTGCGGGATAGTCTGTGTCGGTACGTGTGAGAGAGATCCACCTTTCCAAGTTGTTGGGGTTCATCTCATACTTCTGAAGGTTTGAGGGTGCTGCCTGTTCCATACTCCCCCTACTCCTCATCTAGCCTTTTAGGGGTACAAACAATAGTAATTGGGGCCTAGTGTGGTTGTGTACGTGTGATATACATACACTTTTTTTGGATCATATTTTCTATTCCGCTATTTAATCAAAAACCTTTGGGGATCAGTTAAATTGGGGGATAGTCTGTGTTGGTACGTGTGAGAGAGATCCACCTTTCCAAGTTGTTGGGGTTCATCTCATACTTCTGAAGGTTTGAGGGTGCTGCCTGTTCCATACTCCCCCTACTCCTCATCTAGCCTTTTAGGGGTACAAACAATAGTAATTGGGGCCCAGTGTGGTTGTGTACGTGTGATATACATACACTTTTTTGGGATCATATTTTCTATTCCGCTATTTAATCAAAAACCTTTGGGGATCAGTTAAATTGGGGGATAGTCTGTGTCGGTACGTGTGAGAGAGATCCACCTTTCCAAGTTGTTGGGGTTCATCTCATACTTCTGAAGGTTTGAGGGTGCTGCCTGTTCCATACCCCCCTACTCCTCATCTAGCCTTTTAGGGGTACAAACAATAGTAATTGGGGCCTAGTGTGGTTGTGTACGTGCGAGATACATACACTTTTTTTGATCATATTTCCTATTCCGCTATTCAATAAAAACCTTTGAGGATCAATTGAATTGCGGGATAGTCTGTGTCGGTACGTGTGAGAGAGATCCACCTTTCCAAGTTGTTGGGGTTCATCTCATACTTCTGAAGGTTTGAGGGTGCTGCCTGTTCCATACCCCCCCTACTCTTCATCTAGCCTTTTAGGGGTACAAACAATAGTAATTGGGGCCCAGTGTGGTTGTGTACGTGTGATATACATACACTTTTTTTGGATCATATTTTCTATTCCGCTATTTAATTTAACTGGGCCTCCATGCGAGACCTGTGTGCCTTGTTGCGCTGTTTTGAGTACTCCACCAACATGGCCAGTGGCAATGACGCCGTTCTCAGCTTAACTATCCCACTTCTATGCCTCCTTGAAAAAACAATTCGGGCGATGATGGAAGAGGATGTGGCACAGGATGAGGAGGAGGAGGAGGATGAAGAGGTAACATTTCCAAGGCTTTCAGGGCAGTCATTCGCAAGGGGCTCCGAGGGTGGGTTCCTGCACACGCAAACGCCAGGGACGCAATTGTCCAGCAGGGGCACAGTTCTGGAGGATGAGGAGGATGAGGAGGAGGAGGAGCTGGAGGAGGAGATGGAACCATGTTCACAGCAGGGTGGCACCCAGGCCAGCTCATGGCCATCACTGGTGCGTGGCTGGGGGGATACAGAGGACACGGACGATACACCTCCCACAGAGGACAGCCTTTCGTTGCCTCTGGGCAGCCTGGCACACATGAGCGATTACATGCTGCAGTGTCTCCACAACGACCGCCGAGTTGCCCACATTCTAACTTGTGCTGATTACTGGGTGGCCACGCTGCTGGATCCCCGTTACAAGGACAACATACCGTCCTTAATTCACTCACTGGAGCGCGATCGCAAGATGCGCGAGTACAAGCGCACGCTGGTAGACGCCATGCTGCTGGCATTCCCATCTGACAGCGGGGCCACAGTGGAAGCACAAGGCAGAGGAGGAGGAGGAGGAGGTCGCCAACGCAACCAGGGCACCGCCAGCACCTCAGAAGGCAGGGTTAGCATGGCCGAAATGTGGAAAAGCTTTGTCAGCACGCCACAACAAACAGCAGCACCAGCAGCTCAGATGGAACGTCTTAGCAGGAGGCAGCATTTTACCAACATGGTGGAGCAGTATGTGTGCACACGCCTACATGTAGTGAATGACGGGTCTGCCCCCTTCAACTTCTGGGTCTCCAAATTGGGCACATGGCCTGAGCTTGCCCTTTACGCCTTGGAGGTGCTGGCGTGCCCTGCAGCCAGTGTATTATCTGAACGGGTATTTAGCACGGCTGGGGGCGTTATAACAGACAAGCGCAGCCGCCTGTCCAGAGACAATGTGGACAAGCTCACGTTCATTAAAATGAACCAGGCATGGATCCCACGGGACTTTTCCGTACCTTATGCAGAATAGCAATGGATACCGACCTTACCCACCCATTGTTCCATTTTTGCTCTTTCTCACTCTTTTGGGGTGTACCCTCATTTAAAATTTTTGAAAAGAAGCAGTGTTGGCTACCTCGTCCTCCTCCTCAGGGCCAGATTAATGTAGGGGCTATTGGAGCTGCAGCTCCAGGCCCCTACCTTTTATATAGGCCCCGGGTTGGCCATATTCACTGTTACCGCTCTTCTGTCACTTGTAAACACAGAAGTCTGGCTTCTATGCTCGCTTCCCCAGGCAGCACCCTCAGAACCTCCCCACACAGCGTGAAGGCCGGACAAGGAGGGACAGTTGGCGATGCATGGATGTGTTTATGGGCTTCAGAGACAGCATCCCATGTTGAATTAGGCATGCATGGCTGCACCCTTCCTCCTCTGGGTGCATGGCAAGGCACGGCCCTTAAGGCCCTTCAAAATCCTCAGCACCAAGCCCATGATGCTGTTAATCCGGCCCTGGTCCTCCTCCACCGCCGCTTCCACCTACACCGCCCATAGGTGTGCGCAGCCTATTGCATTAAGGTGTGCACCCCAAAGTTGAAATACACATGCATGTGTTTGCCAGCAGGGAGAGTAATGTATCGGGGCCATGTACCTGTAGGCAAGGAGAAATAGAGCAGAGCAGGTCCCAGGGAGATCTTTCCCATCTCCTCACTGGCAATGCTATGTGCCCTAGGTGATTAGGGTGTGCCCAGGCACACCCAGCACACCCTGTGCGCACGCCTATGTCACCGCCACATCCACCACCACCTCAACCTCCCTCCTACTCCATATGGGCCTCGTCCTTCAGAGATGAAGAAGAACATTGTTTTATTTTTCTGTTTTTTTTTGTTGTTTTAAGTTATTTCCCTATCCACATTTGTTTGCAGAGCACTTGCCATGCTCTTAATTACGTTTTGCTGCCATTTGCAGCACTCTAGCCCTTTCCTTTGGTGTTTTAGAGCCATTTTAGTGCCTTAAAGTTCGGGTCCCCATTGACTTCAATGGGGTTCGGTGTCCGGGAAAAGTTCGGTAAAAGTCCGGGACACGGACCCGGACTTTTTTTTAAAGTTCGGCCGAACCCGTCGAACACGGACATCTAGGTGTTCGCTCAACCCTATTCTGGACCACAAACAGTGCATGGTAGTCATGTCATTTATAAAAGTAACATCACGACTCAGATATAGAGATTTAGTATGCCATTGTAGCAATAAAAAATGATGGGTACAGAGGTATAAAGCATCGTTAGAACTCTACGCATTTCATGGGTCGTAGTATGCCCATTCATCAGGAGTAGATGCATATATCTGAAAAAGATGTAAGGATATATATAAAATGGAATGGTGGCTAGTTATGCATGGTATCTCAGAAGAGCCCATATGGGGAAAACCATACTTACACCGCAATTGGACCCACTGTGCTGGGGCAGCGCTAACACAAGACGACAGTGAACATGTCCGGTTCGGAAGCCGAAGGGACGGAACCAAACCATTACCCCACCAGAGACCAAGCGGGCAGTAGATGTGGGACATGAGAGGGTGATGATTTGAATATAATTCTCCAATCTCCAAGTAAGAAAAAGTAAATTTTGTATGTCATAATGAGATGCATGGCAAAGAGAAAATCTTATAGGAGAGGAGGCGCCGCTGCCGCTGACAAGTGCTGGTATGGGAGTGGATGGGAGGCTTGGGAGCTCATTGCCCAATATCAGAGATCTCGCCAGGAGGGATACCAGCAGTACAAATACATTCTGAAGGATGTGTACAGCGTGGTAAGTTGGCAGGGTTTTGCAATCTGGGACGGACTTGTGTGAAGTGTCTTGAGGGAGGGGGTTGAGATGGCACAATGGATCAGGGGAGGGGGTGAGAGCAATGTGAATTAGGGCTTGTTCATATCATATACTTTTAACCCATCTGCGCTTTTCTCCTAAACATACCACCTGCCGCCATACACTCCAAACCCCTCTCCTGCACATATTACCCACCACCATACTCTCCATACCCCTTTCCAATACATACCATGCAAGAGCCTGTCTAGGTATTCCAAATGAAGAAATCTGGGCAATATTTAAGAAAAAAAGAAATAAAAAGGAAATCTGTGAACTAAGCTCTCCACAGCCAGCAATAAACTGCTTCTTACATGCACTCACGATTTTTTAAGCACTTTATTTAACCACACCCCCTTTAAGCCACACACATTATTTAGTGCAATTTAAATCACGCCCACTTTTCTTCACATCACATTTTTATCTTTCCCAATGCCTAGGGCCCACTTTTGATTTTACACACAGACCCATTGATTTCATGATATGCCCTGCTTCTTTGGTATGTTACACCCCCATTTAGCATAAGGGTCTGGTAGAAGGGAACCCCTGGGTGTTTTTTTTAAAAACAGAAGTGATTATAACTGTCATCATTTGCTTGCAATTTGCCACTGTAAGTGTATACATTGGCACTCAAGACCATACAAGGGCTTTGCTCGTGCGTGTTATTCAAAGGAGTTTAGCAATTTTAATGTTGCTTTTAAATCAATATTAAAATTGCTTTAGTACTTGTTCCTCAGGGTGCCCAGCCTAGCCCCAGCCCCCATGCCACCAGTTTGACGTTAACCTAGAAAATGACCAATACTGTGTTTTACTATTCAGCTCCCATTGACTTCAGGGGGTTTGGATTCAGCCCTCAAATTCTACTCATGTTCTGGGAACCTGCCAAAACCAACCCAGTTGCCTACAATCTCACTAAATATCTATCATGTTTTAAATGATTTAAGGGGAGGTGTGAACTCTAAATGCTGTGCCCCAGTAAAGGACATGGGACTAGTCACTAGTATTGCCTGAAGGCACCCTGAAGCTGATCTTTTTTCCCATTACTGACTTATCATTTCTTTATGTGCACTGTATCTCTGTTTGGGTGGTCATTTTTTTTTTTTTTTAATATTTGTTTATTATTAACGTCAGCAGCACAACACAGTTATTATGTTTGATTATTTGGTTAGAGGAGAACACACTAAGGTGATTGCAGCAGCTGCAAAAAGGTTCAATTTTTACTTTATGGATTCAGTGTTAGTGCAAAATACTTTGGGGTTGATTTTCTAAAGGCAAAACTACTGTGCACCTGGAAGTGCAGTGGCTGTAGATCTGAAATAAGGGGAGGCTCTGCTGATTTCTATCATCCAATCATGTGGTAGCAAAAATGCTGTTTTTTTATTTTCCTTGAATGTCCCCCTCAAATCTACAGTGACTGTACTTCCAAGTGCACTTGCAGTGCACAGTGGATTTGTCTTTAGTAAATCAACCCAAATGTGTCCCAAAACACATTGCATTTTACTGATTTTACATGTACTAGATTTCTGTAACATTTTAATTTTCACAATTAAAGTGAGACATTTGATTGGCAGACAGCAAATCATACAACAACAGACTTAAAAGCATTGTGAAAGTCATTAGTGAAGTACAAATTACTTCTGTCTGTATTCATTGAGCATGCCAGTGAAATAATTAGTGCTCCAAATTATACCACCAGCTTGATTGGCGCTACTAGTCAGAAACCTCTCCTGGTATTTTCAAAGAGTGCATCAACTAGCAATCAATGATCTTGTCTATATCTCTGATATTCATATTTATGAATGCTGAATCTATGAGAAAGAAACATGGCAGCCTTGGACATGCAGATGATATCAGAATCCTATAGGCTTAAATGTAAAGAGTCAGGTGAGGAGGAAAGCTAGCAACAGCAGCATCATATAATTTAGCAGCACTTACACTATTACCACTATTTTCACAAACCTGCAAGGGGCCCATTTCTTAAGATTAACCAATATATCATGACAAACTCCCAGCAGGCCAATTAGCCACGAGCAGTTTGGGTTCTGAGTCTAGTGTGTTTGGTTGGCTTGTTTGCTTTTATAGCCCTAACAAGGAGGAGACACTCCTTCATTGGACAAAGCCATAGTAGACAAAAGTACCACCTGCCAACATATGTTCTGCCTCTATTGAGAAATCTTAGTAACTATCTAGTGGTAGTGAGCCTGACTACAAATCTGATGATGATGGCAGTTGGGTTGAGGTGGGCTGTATCAAGCTTACAAAGAAGAGTGCAAAACAGGAAGGTTAACACATTTTTTCTGTAACATAGATATTGTTTTAAGGCCTCCGGAGTGCTTATCTCCAACTGCTACACCCCAAGTTTGGTGCTGCATCAGTCAGGACCCTCCATCCTCCACAGGCAAGTAAGTACACCACTGCCTGGGCCATAGGAGGGTTGGGAGCAATCCTCTTCATTGGCAGAACCTATGCTTGAATACTGCCATCCTAGCAGCACCCCTTCTTCTCAGCTCTGGACCCCAGACAGCATGGCCTCCTAATCTGGTGATGCCCTGGTCAAGGAGGGGAACCAGCAAGGGAGTTGGTCAGCACTGAACACCAGCCAGTTACCTTGTGCAGTCAGGAACTCTCCTTACTGCAGGTCAGATGGTGAATAGAAAATGCACAGCAGGAGCATGGCTTAAGCAGTGGTTGAGGCATCCAGGGAAGCCTGTGCTGTTTCCTGAATGGCCCAACAGGTCTTTTCAAATGGTATTTAACTGGGTCTTTTGTCATGGCCGAGATTCCTTATTGACTAAAATGGACAAGGAGTCTGCTTTATCCTATTACCACTTCCCCCTGAGAGATTTTATGCCTTAGATTGTACTTGTGAGGGGGGTTTCTTAGGTGATCCAATGGGTTGTTCTATCTCATGTTCTTTGTTCAAATTGTTTAGCTCTTTCCTGAACTAGTAGTTTGCAATGTTGCAGGATTCTACTTGTTACAATACAACATGTAGCTGCTTGCTTCAGGATATCATTGGCAGCTGATAAGACAGACTACCCAACCTCTCAGCCTAATTTTTTGAGCTTTGTCATAGATTTGGTGGTAATATAATGTCATTTATCTGAGATTAAGGCAGTTGTAGTTGCTCTAGCATAAGTAGAACTTTCCATTCAGCATTATGCCAAGAGGCCCAAAACTCTGTTCTCACCTGCTGGCCCCTACTATGGTAGTTCATGTCCCTGGTTATGTCATCAGGCAGCAAGGGATTTTTTGTTCACTGAAGCTTTGTGTGTGTGCAATCATGTGTGGATTCATGAGGGCAGCTACTTGGGCAGCTTACCCACAGGTATGGGAAGAGTGGCTTGACCTGTCAAGTAAAGTTGTTGGGTGTGTCAATTGAGGCCTCACCCCAGGCCATCCATCATGTTCCTGCCAGATGTGACTGAGGAAGCAGTGGCCCCAGCATCTCCAAGAAAAACTGGCTCCCTCACCATTCTTATTATGCATACCTCCCACAAGGGACAATCCCCATGGGCCAGAAGCTTACCCGACTGTCTCTGCTCCAAAGATACCTTAATGACTATGTGTTTGATAAATACAGGTACATATATCCTTATGTGCCCAGGATCTCTTCCGACAGCTCAAAGAAAAATGGTCCAAGATCCACAGCAGAGCTGTTTTGGAGAAGCTCTGTGTTCCACGGCACCTCCAATAGTTTAAATACCAGGATGAATTTATAGAGACTTGATTCCTTTAAATATACAAGGGGTGCAATCGGGGGAGATACATATACATGGGCAGGGTAGAACTAATCAAGCTGCATTATGCCTACCCTGTGATGCATCAGTTCTCTGAGAGACACCTGGTTACGGGAAAGAGTCTGGCTCCTAGATATTAACATGTTTGTGTGAGTTACAGAATGTACTGCTGTTTTAAATGTTTGTATTACACTGCCTGTTTTTGTATTTTCATGTCCAGTCTATTGAACTGTTACCATTTTATGCGTAAATTATTCTATGTACAGTCCTGGTAGTCGCAGCAGGGACGGCATGTAAAAAGGGGAGGGCGAGTGTAGGTAGGTTGAAATGTGTGTAGTTAGTCCAGCAGGCATTCCAGGCTGGGAAAGGGGTTAATTTTGTTCAGCTCAGTTCCCAGGCTTTTGGTTTTGGCAGGCTCACCTGTGATATAAAGAGGGAGATCACTAAGACCGTTGAGTTCTAGAGTTGAAGCAAGAGATGGAGTGGGGAACGTAGTGCCAAGGGTATAGAGACCCACCTATGAGCTTCAGGACAGGGCTGAAGATGCAGAGAGGACAGCATCCAAGTTATGGTCAATGCCTACATGGATTTTCACATCATGGAGGTATGCCTGGACCACTGTGCTATTTTAGTTAGACTTAGGAACAGGATGTTATTCATGTTATATTTCCACAATGCCTTTATTTAGTAAAGTTATCTTAACCATTCTAAACCTGATCTGAGGTTTTTTAAAGGGGTGATTGTTGGCTTTGGTGTATTCAAAAGAACCTGAGTCTGTAATTGCTCTAAGGGTTATAAATAACACAACTACAAAATGTTTACTCGGTAATACAAGAAAGAGAAGTGTAATTGCTATGGATAATCAACTTAAGGATTAAGCTACAGCATTCAGCTGCTAAGCATGGTACCTGGTGGTGCGACTGGTTCTCGGGTAGTGAGGGGTTTGATTTTCTGGCTGCCTCCATAGCAGTTTGTCTCCCATAGCAACTGGGAACTGACTAGTGTTACAAAGATCTATGATCTGGTCACACTATGTGCTCAATGGGACCCCATTCTGTTACTGGAAGTGAGGTAACAGTGGTATGCTGGACTGGTGGAGTATGCACAGGCTCACCATGTCCTTCCTAAACCAACATACAAGTACAGTACAGTGTGTAGTGATGTGGGACAAGTTACTTTTCAGAGGAATGCTGAACTTTATTACTGCACACAGTGAAGGGTCATCTCTAAGTCGGGGGAACTGCCTTAATGTAAGATGTTTCACATGGCCACAGTCTGCACCTGGTCCAAGGCATTGATAAGCATACTCCCGCGAACATTACCCCATGTGCACGTCACTAAGCAAGGTGCTATCCTGGGTGCTAATCTAATTATGAAGTGCAGTACTTCTTTATTAAGGCTAAGACAATCCTATAACAAAGAGTAAGGAACTTCATGCCCAAATATCTTTTGCTTTCTCTTTGTAAATCTAAGGCAAGCCATAAATGCATCTATTTTCTTTCCTTCCACCACTGGTGGTGCCCCTTCCAGGTCACACAGAGTGCGAAATGCATAGAGGCCACGCTGCTACTACCGCTGACATCACTTCCGGGTAAACATCATATGCAATCGAACAGCGGTGCAGAAACATCTGAAGGCTGTTTGTGATGGTGCTTTTATTGCCCCTTTAAATAAAAGTACAATATATTCTTTGTTTTTATTCCACCACTTTAATTAAATACTGCACAATGATTACATTATCCTTTTAGGCTTGTGGTTTGCATCACCTATGTGAGAGCATTGGTATTGAGTGTATGGGCAATAGTGGATCCATTTTGTATTTAAATATTTTGAAGAGCCTTAAAGACCCTGCTTAATCATTTGAAGAGTGATTGAGATCTTCAGTGGTCATTTTTATCTGGTGAGTGAGCACTCTTCTCACGTGTGGTGAAGCATTTGTATGAAAAGCCATCTCATCACCCTCTTCAAAGGCACTGTGTTTGCTGATCATGGAATTAACTTATCACTTGATGCATGATTTATATGGAATCCTTTGTTTTTTATTCCTTTTTTCAGCACATGATGTAAAGGGTTTTTAATTTAAATGTATTCAGAGTGTTTTGGTAGTTAATCCTCTTCTGGACTCTTTGGTTTTGGAATCTTTGTCTTTTTTGCACAGTATAATATTTTGTGAGGAGTAGCTCCTATTTGTATGCTATTTAACCATTCAGAGAATGCTTAGCATTTTTTTAACAAATGCAAAGCTTTCTGTATTGGACAAGGTGAAGAGCATGATGTCACCACTCCAACTCTTCACCTCTTTCAGAGAACACTGTGCATTCATTGAGAAAACGCAAAGCATTCTCTGAATGGCCCTATTCCTGAGCACCTGACCTTCTGTGTTCACCATGCAACAGGGCAGCTGCTTCGCCCAGGACCCAAAAGCTAATGAAGACCACTGTAGTAACTGTGATTTCCAGCTTCTAGAGGGATCTCACAGATGTGGTACTGTATATGAATAGCTAAAGGAGTCCAAGCTGGATCAATGTAATTATGTAAACAATGCCATACCTATAATTCTTTAATTCAGTTTGCCATAAACAGGACAAATTTAGACCATATTTACAATTTGTTTTTTAGGTTATTCTTCAGCAGTAGTGATATTTTCCTGGGAACAAGGCAGGCAAGTTTGTTATGCCAGATGCTAGAGCAATAAAAATAAATAAACTCCAGTCACTCCATGCCCAATGCCTAAACACCAGATTAGCCAAATTGCTGGCTTTACAACTCCCATCTTTCAAGCTTGTGGGTTCTGCCACTTACCAGAATTTTTAGCCTGAGCTGTACCAGAGTGGCAACTTCCTTACCCTTAAGGTCATCCTACCCTTTACCATCATGTGTATATAATACACACACACACACACACACATATATATATATATATATATACACACACACATATATATATATTATATAACGCATGAATTATAATCAAATCAATAATATAATTTTATTATATAATATATATATATATATATATATATATATAATATTATATATTATATAATAAAATTATATTATTGATTAGATTATAATTTATGCGTTTGTGTTTCAAATTTATCACATCTGGGATGTCTACTAGAGTCTTGTTTTGGTCAGGTTTAAGTCAGTAATTACTATGAATTGTAGGCCTATAATACATAACGCCAAATTTCCATGCAAAAAATCGTACCGCTTTTGGTACATAATTCCTGACATAATCATACCGCCAGGGAGGTTAAGGGAGAGCAGCAGGAGGAAAAGGTGTACTTTATGCATCTTAGGGTCTGCTCTATCAAGTCACCATCCCTGTGAGGTCACAGAAGGCACAGGAGGAGGACTACAAATGCCTTGGGGGCAGGGAGATGTTGGCATGGGGAAGTTTTCCAAGAGTAGGGTTTATGTATCCCAAACCAGAAAGGTAGTACACAGCTGGGGGGATGTAGCTCAAAACAACATCTGCTTCAGTGACCATGAGAACCTGGGCTCCACTGCCTCCAGTAATTTGCAGTGTATGGAATCCCTCATGCTCCAAAGCCTACAAAAGGACCCAAGGATTTATAACATAGGGAGAGTGACTATTACTGGTTTACAAGCTTATTTGACCCACAGGAAAGGGGAACACCACAGAACTAATCCTGCTCTCACGGAGGAAACAGAGGATGAAACTTCTTGAGGATACATTGCAAAATGTGAAGGCAGAGCTGAACACTGTTAGATCACACTGTACTCAGCACAAATTCCATGCATTGCGGAATCCTTGGCTCACGGATCCTCATTGTAAAAGACAACTGTTGGTCCCCCTTCTGTGAAATTTGTTTATTTCTACGATACTTGATATACTCTAATAACATCTTTTACTTGCAATATTTACCATCTGATACTCTGTCCCGGTTACCCACATTCCTTTTTTTTATTTTTCTCTTTTTTTGGGCTTTTTAATTGATTTTTGTCTACTTGCTGTTATTTGTATGAATATGCTACTTAGCTTAGCACACTATGTTTGACAGTCTATTGAATAACATTCTGTACACAATACCATAGGGTACTTCCTTTTGTACATCCACTAAGGGCTTAGTATTGTATGTTATACTTGATTTTTGATAATTCTGTCTTTACACAATAAAGATACATTGAAACAAAATCACATTGTAGTACTTTTTTCAGTTTTTCTGGCTTCCAGCACAGTCCCTGCCTTTGGCCATGCCATCTGAGTATGGGTGGCAAATGTTGGAGGTCATTTATACTCATAAAATGATTTAACAATCAAATTTACTAATAACAATCATGAAATAGGTTAGCCCAGACCAGCTGTCATAGAAATCAAATAAAGAGGAAAGAGAACCTGAGGACATAATGTCAGCTATTCCACAGACATGCATAGATTTATATGAAAATATGCAAAAGAATAAAAGCATATCCACAATAACCCAACTGTCTTCTAGCCAGTGATATGCTGCTCTCACCAGCTCCCAAGTAAAAAAAAAAGTTTGATTACATAAAAGAAAATATAATGATTTCCAAAGTCAAAAGCATCATATAGCATATAGCAGACACTGGTCAGTAGAACAGCTTCAGTGTAAGTAACATTGATCAAACAAATAGCATCAGTGTAAATAATATTGATCAAAAACCAACTCCCCTCCTCTATCCAAGTACGCACCCTACCTCACCAAAGAGAAGTGTGCGCTTGCTTTAAGCAGGGAAAGCAGGGTGAGCTTTTTCACTTGATGGATTAAGTTACAAAAGAGACTGATGATAAAGAAATATATTCTAGTTCCTTTTGAAAACCACAGAAATTACTAAAACTTAAGACATGTTTATGGTGGGATGTGGCCTCATTGAATGAACATTTAAAAGAAAAAAAGGATACTTCAGGGATTTAAATTAAAATAGTGCCCATCCTTTTAGGTCACAGACGAAGATTTCAAGGAGCAGTAGAGTAGGGTCCTGGATGAATTAGAAAAATGATAAGGGGATCTGATTTTCAAGTACAAGATGATAAATTGACTACAGCGCTAAAGACTCAGAAGGATAAAATTATAAGTGTGAATCAGTTAAAATTCATACAGGACATACTTGATCATGTGAAGCAGTGAATGTACAGTATAACCGGAAGGGACAAAGAGCCAGAAGGATCTAAAGAAATTAAATAGATACTTCAGTGCCTTCCACATCTTTAACATTCAATTTGAGTGATAGGAAAAACGATGTTAGGGGATACCTTTTCAGAAAAAAAATATTTACAGGAGCTAAAAAAGTCTAAAGCTCAAAGAGAAGAAGGAACAAAAAAGAAAGAGAATGGGAAAGGGAAGAAGCCATAAACTGACACAATAAGATGTTAGAGCTACTGGAGATTCCTTCACTGCTAATGTTTTGATGTATTGTGACTATAGTTTGTCTTCACATGAGGCAGATGTTCTTTGGTGTGGTTTAAATTTTTCACCCACTTGTCATTTTGATTTGTTTTCTTGATGTCTTTGATTGATGTAAGTCATTTTTCACTTAGATTAACATTGAAAAAACAAACATTCTCTATATAGAAATGCACGTCACATCTGATTTTGATCCTTTACATTGGGAATGTATTGATTTATGTTTATTTCAGAATATACTTTCAGTGATGATGGTTATCATGGGTTAGATATAGCATCCAAAGTAGAGACCCCTCCAAACTCAATTTTTCAACTAAAAGTAGGTCCGTCTTCTACCCCAGAAAAAGATGCTGGATAGGATGGGTCCTCTGGTCTTTGCCTCAACCATCTAAAGAACCTCAGCCCACCTGGCACACCAGGCTGTGTGTACAAACATACAACATCACAGGAATTCTCTGAAAGTAATACTTAGTACCCAATAGTAGTGCTATATTATTATTATTAAGGATTTCTATAGCGCCAGCAGTTTACGCAGCGCTTTACAATATTAGAGGGAGACAGTACATATACAATACAATAAAATACAAGAGGATTAAGAGGGCCCTGCTCAGAAGAGCTTACAATCTAATGGGGTGGGGCAGGTGTTACAAGAGGTTGTAAGAGTAGGGAATGAGCTGATGGCAGATTATTTGGCAGTGTGATAGGCTTCCCTGAAGAGATGAGTTTTCAGGGATCGCCTGAAAGCAGCTAGAGTAGGAGATAGCCGTACAGGTTGAGGTAGAGCATTCCAGAGGATGGGAGAGGCCCTGGCGAAATCCTGGAGACGAGCATGAGAGGAGGAGACAAGGGAGCTTGAGAGTAGGAGGTCTTGAGAGGAGCGAAGAGGACGGTTCGGGTGTTATTTGGAGACAAGATTGGTGATGTAGCTCGGGGCAGAGTTGTGAATGGCTTTTATGTTGTGGTTATTATTTTGAATTTAATTTGCTGGGCAATCGGGAGCCAGTGTATGGATTGGAAAAGAGGGGAGGCAGACGCTGAGCGGTTGGTAAGGTGGATAAGCCTGGCAGCAGCATTCATGGTAGACTGAAGAGGGGATAGCCTATGAAGTGGTAGGCCTATGAGAAGGGAGTTGCAATAGTCGAGGCGAGAAATAACAAGTAAGTGAATGAGTAGCTTGGTGGTTTCAGTTGTTAAAAAGGGGCGAATTTTAGAGGTGTTGCGGAGGTGAAATCTACAAGCTTTTGACAATGATTGGATTTGGGGCTGAAAGGACAGGCCAGAGTCCAGGATTACACCTGGCACCCTGGCATGAGGGAAGGGATTGATGGTTGCATAACTAATTTTGATAGAAAAGTCATGGAGGGGGGCACGGGCGGGAGAGAATATTACCAGCTCAGTTTTAGAGAGATTTAGTTTGAGGAAGTGGTGCGACATCCATGTTGATATGTCAGTAAGTAAGTTAGCAATGCGAGAGGAGACTGAAGGAGTGAGGTGAGGAGTAGACAGATAGATTTGAGTGTCATCGGCGTATAGATGGTATTGGAAGCCGTGGGCGGTTATCAAGTGACCAAGGGAGGCGGTGTATATAGAGAAGAGGACGGGTCCAAGGACAGAGCCTTGGTGAACCCCCACAGAAAGGGGCAATGTTGAGGAGGAGGTAGAGTTGTGGGTATCACTGAAGGAGCACTGTGATAGGTAGGAGGATAACCAAGATAGAGCACAATCTTGGAGGCCAAGGGAACAGAGTTTATTAAAAAGGATCGGGTGGTCAATAGTATCAAAGGCCACAGAAAGGTCAAGTAATAGAAGTATGGAGTAGTGGCCATTGGTTTTAGCAGTTAGTAGATCGTTTGTGAGTTTTAGTAAGGCAGTTTCTGTAGAGTGCTGCGAGCGAAAGCCAGACTGTAAGGGATCAAGAAGGTTATTTTCACTGAGGCAGGAGCTGAGACTGTTGTAGACTAAGCATTCTAGAAGTTTAGAAGTGAATGGGAGCAGTGAAATGGGTCTTAAGTTGTTCAGGTTGGTGGGGTCTAGTGAGGGCTTTTTAAGTATGGGAGTGATCTGTGCATGTTTTAGAGGGGAGGGGAAGGTGCCACTAGAGAGGGAGAGATTGAAGATGTGAGTAAGGGAGCATAGGATAGAATAAGAGGGTGTCCGTAGTAGTTGTGAGGGAACAGGATCCAGGGAACAGGTGGTTAGGTCGGCATCTGAAAATAGTTTTTTAACCTCTTCAGTAGTAACCAGTTCAAAGGAGGAGAGTGTTGACTGTGCTGTTAGGCAAGGTATGTTGAGTGGGGAAGATGTGCACGCGTTGAGGTGTCCTCACGTATTGCATCAACCTTGTCTTTGAAGTGATTGGCAATCTCTCGTGCAGTGAGTGAATTAGTGAGTAGAGGGGGTGGGGGATGAAGTAGAGAGTTAAAAGTTGAGAAGAGCCAGCGGGGACTGGATGACAGGGTAGTGATAAGAGAGACAAAGTAGGCTTGTTTGGCAGCATGGAGGCATGAATTGTATGTTTGGAGGGAAGATTTATATAGGGTGAAGTCCTGCAAGCATTTGGTTTTATGCCATTGTCGTTCAAGAGCACGGCAGTGTCTCTTGAGATTTCTACTGTTGTCAGTTTGCCAGGGTTGCAATGGTCGGGGCCTGATTCTGCGTGTAGTTAGAGGAGCAAGTGATGACGAGAGCGAACTGTTGTAAACAGAGGTGGCCAGGTCAGGACAGGACAGGGGAGAGATTATTTCATGTAGGTGGTCAGTAGCAGAATAGAGGAGAGAGGGGTTAAAGTAACGAAGGTTCCTACAAGTAATTGTTTGCTGCTTGGGGGGTTGGGTGATTTGAGGCAAGGATACAGTGAAACTGATGAGGTTGTGATCAGAGAGAGGAAAGGGGGTGTTGGTGAGGTTGCCAGCAGAGCAGAGATGGGAGAATATAACGTCGAGAGTATTACCATTGGAGTGAGTGGAAGTGTGTGTCCGTTGGGTTATGTCAAAAGAGGAAGTTAGGTTGAGGAGGTGAGTTGTAGCTGTGCTGTTATACCACATAGGCCGGTATTGCAAGCAATAAAACATAATTTAGACCACATATTCTATGAAATTAAAATATTAAATTTTGAAAGCAGTGACCGTCTGTTGTTGACCCACAACTACCTGATGCGGGTTGGTATCTTCAAAGACAAGGCGTGCAAAGCCCATGCCAACTAAGCCAACCTGTGTATGGGTTTGTGGGAGTGCAATATATCTGAAGATGTAAACTCCTTTAGGCTAGGTTCACACATGTCGGTGTGAATTTCCCCTCAGTTTTCCTGCTAATTTCCAAAGTAGCTGTTCAGCGATCTAGCTGAGATTTAAATATGGTTAAGAATTTTTGGAGCCGGCAGCCACTGGCGTCTTTAACATCAGCTGATTGCTAAGGGGCATGCCAGGAAGCCGGCTGCCATGTCCTTAACAATGGATGACTCATCAGCTGTCAACTGGACTCCTCACTGACAGCTGAATGTAAAAATAACAATTACAAAGTATATACAATACAAAATTGTTTAAAAAATGGCGTGGGGTCTTTTGGGTTTAGTATAGATTTTAGGGGAACCCATGCCAAAAATGTAAAAAAAAAGGGGGCATGCCCCCTCCCAAAAAAAAATTGTCGGGGTTGGTGGCGAGAGTCGTGATTGATGATGAATCTACATCAGGGGGCATTGTTTTTTTTTTTTTTTAATAAAGGCATTGTCAAAAAAGTTTTTTTTAAATAAAGGCATTGTCTCTGTGTTTTTATTTCTTTTTGATACTTTTTTTGATGAATGAGTGGGGGTACAATGTACCCCATACTCATTCACATAGGGGACCAGGATCTGGGGGCCCCTTGTTAAAGGGGGGTTCCAGATTCCAATAAGTTCCCCTCCCACAGGCCCCCCCAACCACAGCCCAGGGTTGTGGGGAAAAGGCCCTTGTCCCCATCAACATGGGCACAAGGTGTTTTAATTATAATATATGTGAACAGAGACTTAAATGATTTGATCTTTATTGTACAGGATTCCCTATCTCTGACTGCATTTATAGGTTACCTCAACAATGATGATTATAATCTATAATTTTCCAGTGAGGAACAATTGGTCAGAATGAATTACTTAGATGTAACTTGGTTTCAAAGTTTACCATAAAATAGGTGTTTGAAAACATAGGAATTCCCAATTTGCCCCAATAACTGTCATGCATCTATTCAGAGTACCCGACATCAGAGTACCCGAGTACCCGTCATCAGAGTACCTGCGTACCCATCATCAGAGTACCCGAGTACCCGTCATCAGAGTACCCGAGTACCTGTCATCAGAGTACCCGAGTACCTGTCATCAGAGTACCCGAGTACCTGTCATTGGTGGGCAGGTGACAGGTACTCTGTTACTGATGAGCAAGTGGCAGGTACTCGGGTACTCCGATAGGCAGGTGACAGGTACTCGGATACTCTGATGGGCAGGTGACAGGCAGGTGATAAGTACTGATGAGTAGTACTGATACTGATAGGTGATACTGTACTGATGGGTACTGATGATCAGTACTGATACGTGATAGGTACTGATGAGTACTGATGAGTAGTGATGGGTACTGATGAGCAGGCGGCAAGTACTCGGGTACTTCAGGCGTCAGGTACTCTGATGAGCAGGTGGAAGGTACTCGGGTACTCTGATGGGTAGGTAACAGGTACTCAGGTACTCTGATGACGGGTACTCCGTTGACAGGTACTCAAAGTACCCGAGTACCTGTCATCAGAGTACCCGAGTACCTGTCATCAGAGTACCCGAGTACCCGTCATCAGAGTACCCGAGTACCTATCATCAGAGTACCCGAGTACCTGTCATCAGAGTACCCGAGTACCCGTCATCAGAGTACCTGAGTACCCATCATCAGAGTACCCGAGTACCCGTCATCAGAGTACCCGAGTACCTGTCATCAGAGTACCCGAGTACCTGTCATCAGAGTACCCGACATCAGAGTACCCGAGTACCCGTCATCAGAGTACCTGCGTACCCGTCATCAGAGTACCCGAGTACCCGTCATCAGAGTACCCGAGTACCTGTCATCAGAGTACCCGAGTACCTGTCATCAGAGTACCCGAATACCTGTCACCAGCCCATCAGAGTACCCGAGTACCTGTCATCTGAGTACCTGATGGGCTGGTGACAGGTACTCGGGTACTTTGATGGGCTAGTGACAGGTGCTCTTTATTGGGGGGGGGGGCAATCAGTGTGTTTGGGGTGCACTATGATTGGTAACTAGCTGTTACCACACTCTCTTCCTCACACAGGATCAGTGTGTGAGGAGGAGAACACGATGACAGCTAGTTACCGTGTTCTCTGTTGACATTTGTGACCGGCTGTGATTGGACACAGCCGGTCACGTGGTAAAGAGCCAATTTCATTGGCTCTTTACCTAGATCGGGGATCGACTCTGTCCGAGGGACGAGCCTCGTCCCCGATCGCTGCTCTGCGCGCCCCCGGGGGCGCGCATTGCAGAGAGAACGAGCGGCTCGTGCTGGAGCCGCTCATGTGATCGGCTGTGATTGACACAGCCGATCACGTGGTAAACAGCCAATTTCTATTGGCTGTTTACCTTGATCAGGGATGGGCTATGTCCGAGGGACGAGCCTCACCCCCAATCGCCGCGCTGCGCGCCCCCGGGGGCGCGCAGTAGAGGGGAGATCCGGGCGACGTCATATGACGGCGGCCCGGATCCTCACAACCACTTTGCCGACGTCATTTTACATGACGCGGTATGGAAGTGGTTAAAGACTGTATGTCAGACAGACATTGCTTTTCTAAAATGCTCTTCAAAAAGCACCAATGTGAGGGGAAAATAATTGTTTTACAGTATTTAGGGTAAAAAAATTATTTTTCAGTTTTTCATTCATACATTACAGTGAGATACCCCCATTGCATACTGTTGTATTGCGCCATGCAATAAAAAAAACATTTAGGGGCAAAAAAGTTTATTGCGGCCCTGTCTGCATATGTTACAGTGAGATACCCATTGCATACTGTTGAATTGCGCCTTGCAATAAAAAAAACTATTTAGGGGACAAAAAAAGTTGATTGCGGCCCTGTCTGCATATGTTACAGTGAGATACCAATTGCATACTGTTGAATTGCGCCTTCCAATAAAAAAACCTATTTGGGGGACAAAAGAGTTTACTGCTGCCCTGTCCGCATATGTTACAGTGACATACACCCATTGCATACTGTTGTATTGCGCCGTGCAATATAAAAACTATTTAGGGGACAAAAGAGTTTATTGCTGCCCTGTCCGCATATGTTACAGTGACATACACCCATTGCATACTGTTGTATTGCGCCTTGCAATAAAAAAAAACATTTAGGGGCAAAAAAAGTTGATTGCGGCCCTGTCTGCATATGTTACAGTGACATACACCCATTGCATACTGTTGTATTGCGCCGTGCAATAAAAAAATATTTAGGGGGACAAAAAAGTTGTTTGCGACCCTGTCTGCATATGTTACAGTGACATACACCCATTGCATACTGTTGTATTGCACCTTGCAATACAAAAAAACATTTAGGGGCAAAAAAAAGTTGATTGCGGCCCTGTCTGCATATGTTACAGTGAGATACCCATTGCATACTGTTGAATTGCGCCTTGCAATAAAACAAACTATTTAGGGGACAAAAGATTTTATTGCTGCCCTGTCCGCATATGTTACAGTGAGATACCAATTGCATACTGTTGAATTGCGCCTTCCAATAAAAAAAAAATAAAAAGTTGATTGCGGCCCTGTCTGCATATGTTACAGTGACATACACCCATTGCATACTGTTGTATTGCGCCGTGCAATAAAAAAATATTTAGGGGGACAAAAAAGTTGTTTGCGACCCTGTCTGCATATGTTACAGTGACATACACCCATTGCATACTGTTGTATTGCACCTTGCAATAAAAAAAACATTTAGGGGCAAAAAAAAGTTGATTGCGGCCCTGTCTGCATATGTTACAGTGAGATACCCATTGCATACTGTTGAATTGCGCCTTGCAATAAAACAAACTATTTAGGGGACAAAAGATTTTATTGCTGCCCTGTCCGCATATGTTACAGTGAGATACCAATTGCATACTGTTGAATTGCGCCTTCCAATAAAAAAAACAATTTGGGGGACAAAAGAGTTTATTGCTGCCCTGTCCGCATATGTTACAGTGACATACACCCATTGCATACTGTTGTATTGCGCCGTGCAATAAAAAAATATTTAGGGGAACAAAAAAGTTGTTTGCGACCCTGTCTGCATATGTTACAGTGACATACACCCATTGCATACTGTTGTATTGCACCTTGCAATACAAAAAAACATTTAGGGGTAAAAAAAGTTGATTGCGGCCCTGTCCGCATATGTTACAGTGAGATACACCCATTGCATACTGTTGTATTGTGCCTTGCAATAAAAAAAAACATTTAGGGGCAAAAAAAGTTGATTGCGGTCAGGTCTGCATATGTTACAGTGAGATACACCCATTGCATACTGTTGTATTGCGCCTTGCAATAAAAAAAAAACTATTTAGGGGACAAAAGAGTTTATTGCTGCCCTGTCCGCATATGTTACAGTGACATACACCCATTGCATACTGTTGTATTACGCCGTGCAATAAAAAACATGATTTAGGGGACAAAAGAGTTTATTGCTGCCCTGTCCGCATATTTTTACAGTGACATACACCCATTGCATACTGTTATATTTAGAGTTGAGCGGACACCTGGATGTCTGTATTCGGCGGGTAATGCCGAACTTTAAAAAAAAGTCCGGGTCCGTGTCCCGGACTTTTGCCGAACTTTTCCCGGACACCGAACCCCATTGAAGTCAATGGGGACCCGAACTTTCAGGCAAATGGCAGCAAAACGTAGTTAAGAGCATGGCGAGTGATCTGCAAACAAATGTGGATAGGGAAATAACTAGGGTTGAGCGGACACCTAGATGTCCGTGTTCGACGGGTTCGGCCGAACTTTAAAAAAAAGTCCGGGTCCGTGTCCCGGACTTTTACCGAACTTTTCCCGGACACCGAACCCCATTGAAGTCAATGGGGACCCGAACTTTAAGGCACTAAAATGGCTCTAAAACACCAAAGGAAAGGGCTAGAGTGCTGCAAATGGCAGCAAAACGTAATTAAGAGCATGGCAAGTGCTCTGCAAACAAATGTGGATAGGGAAATAACTTAAAACAACAAAAAAAAACAGAAAAATAAAACAATGTTCTTCTTCATCTCTGAAGGACGAGGCCCATATGGAGTAGGAGGGAGGTTGAGGTGGTGGTGGATGTGGCGGTGACATAGGCGTGCGCACAGGGTGTGCTGGGTGTGCCTGGGCACACCCTAATCACCTAGGGCACATAGCATTGCCAGTGAGGAGATGGGAAAGATCTCCCTGGGACCTGCTCTGCTCTATTTCTCCTTGCCTACAGGTACATGGCCCCGATACATTACTCTCCCTGCTGGCAAACACATGCATGTGTATTTCAACTTTGGGGTGCACACCTTAATGCAATAGGCTGCGCACACCTATGGGCGGTGTAGGTGGAAGCGGCGGTGGAGGAGGACCAGGGCCGGATTAACAGCATCATGGGCTTGGTGCTGAGGATTTTGAAGGGCCTTAGGGCCGTGCCTTGCCATGCACCCAGAGGAGGAAGGGTGCAGCCATGCATGCCTAATTCAACATGGGATGCTGTCTCTGAAGCCCATAAACACATCCATGCATCGCCAACTGTCCCTCCTTGTCCGGCCTTCACGCTGTGTGGGGAGGTTCTGAGGGTGCTGCCTGGGGAAGCGAGCATAGAAGCCAGACTTCTGTGTTTACAAGTGACAGAAGAGCGGTAACAGTGAATATGGCCAACCCGGGGCCTATATAAAAGGTAGGGGCCTGGAGCTGCAGCTCCAATAGCCCCTACATTAATCTGGCCCTGAGGAGGAGGACGAGGTAGCCAACACTGCTTCTTTTCACAAATTTTAAATGAGGGTACACCCCAAAAGAGTGAGAAAGAGCAAAAATGGAACAATGGGTGGGTAAGGTCGGTATCCATTGCTATTCTGCATAAGGTACGGAAAAGTCCCGTGGGATCCATGCCTGGTTCATTTTAATGAACGTGAGCTTGTCCACATTGTCTCTGGACAGGCGGCTGCGCTTGTCTGTTATAACGCCCCCAGCCGTGCTAAATACCCGTTCAGATAATACACTGGCTGCAGGGCACGCCAGCACCTCCAAGGCGTAAAGGGCAAGCTCAGGCCATGTGCCCAATTTGGAGACCCAGAAGTTGAAGGGGGCAGACCCGTCATTCACTACATGTAGGCGTGTGCACACATACTGCTCCACCATGTTGGTAAAATGCTGCCTCCTGCTAAGACGTTCCATCTGAGCTGCTGGTGCTGCTGTTTGTTGTGGCGTGCTGACAAAGCTTTTCCACATTTCGGCCATGCTAACCCTGCCTTCTGAGGTGCTGGCGGTGCCCTGGTTGCGTTGGCGACCTCCTCCTCCTCCTCCTCTGCCTTGTGCTTCCACTGTGGCCCCGCTGTCAGATGGGAATGCCAGCAGCATGGCGTCTACCAGCGTGCGCTTGTACTCGCGCATCTTGCGATCGCGCTCCAGTGAGTGAATTAAGGACGGTACGTTGTCCTTGTAACGGGGATCCAGCAGCGTGGCCACCCAGTAATCAGCACAAGTTAGAATGTGGGCAACTCGGCGGTCGTTGTGGAGACACTGCAGCATGTAATCGCTCATGTGTGCCAGGCTGCCCAGAGGCAACGAAAGGCTGTCCTCTGTGGGAGGTGTATGGTCCGTGTCCTCTGTATCCCCCCAGCCATGCACCAGTGATGGCCATGAGCTGGCCTGGGTGCCACCCTGCTGTGAACATGGTTCCATCTCCTCCTCCAGCTCCTCCTCCTCCTCATCCTCCTCATCCTCCAGAACTGTGCCCCTGCTGGACAATTGCGTCCCTGGCGTTTGCGTGTGCAGGAACCCACCCTCGGAGCCCCTTGCGAATGACTGCCCTGAAAGCCTTGGAAATGTTACCTCTTCATCCTCCTCCTCCTCCTCATCCTGTGCCACATCCTCTTCCATCATCGCCCGAATTGTTTTTTCAAGGAGGCATAGAAGTGGGATAGTTAAGCTGAGAACGGCGTCATTGCCACTGGCCATGTTGGTGGAGTACTCAAAACAGCGCAACAAGGCACACAGGTCTCGCATGGAGGCCCAGTTATTGGTGGTGAAGTGGTGCTGTTCCGCAGAGCGACTCACGCGTGCGTGCTGCAGCTGAAACTCCACTATGGCCTGCTGCTGCTCGCACAGTCTTTCCAGCATGTGCAAGGTGGAGTTCCACCTTGTGGGCACGTCACATATGAGGCGGTGAGCGGGAAGGCCGAAGTTACGCTGCAGCGCTGCCAGGCGAGCAGCAGCAGGGTGAGAACGCCGAAAGTGCGCACAAACGGCCCGCACTTTCTGCAGCAGCTCTGACATATCGGGGTAGTTTTTAAGGAACCTCTGCACCACCAAATTCAGCACATGCGCCAGGCAAGGGATGTGCGTCAAACCGGCTAGGCCCAGAGCTGCTATGAGATTTCGCCCGTTATCGCCCACCACCAGGCCGGGCTTGAGGCTCGCTGGCAGCAACCACTCATTTGTCTGCTGTTCCATGCTCCTCCACAACTCCTGCGCGGTGTGTGGTTTGTCCCCCAAACAGGCAAGTTGTAAAACTGCCTGCTGTCGTTTACCCCTGGCCGTGCTGAAGTTGGTGGTGAAGGTGTTACGCTGTCCGGATGAGGAGGCGGTAGAGGATGAGGAAGCGGAGTAGGAGGAGTTAGGAACAGGAGGCAAACTGAAGCGCCCTGCAATCCTCGGTGGTGGAAGGACATGCGCCAAATTGCTATCCGCCTCAGGCCCATCCGCCACTGCATTTACCCAGTGTGCCGTTAGGGAGATATAACGCCCCTGACCGTGCTTACTGGTCCACGTATCCGTAGTTAGGTGGACCTTGGCACAGATGGCGTTGCGCAGTGCACACCTGATTTTTTCCCCCACTTGGTTGTGCAGGGAAGGGATGGCTTGCCTGGAAAAGTAGTGGCGGCTGGGCACGACGTACTGTGGGACAGCCACCGACATAAGGTTTTTAAAACTGTGCGTCTCCACCAGACGGAATGACAGCATTTCAAAGGCCAATAATTTTGAAATGCTGGCATTCAGGGCCAGGGATCGCGGGTGGGTAGGGGGGTACTTCCTCTTCCTCTCAAGTGTTTGGGAGATGGAAAGCTGAACGCTTCCACGGGACATTGTGGAGATGGTTGTTGGTGACCCAGGTGGTGGTGTTGCTGACAGATCGTCTGTTTGCGGGGTGGCAGGTGCCGGTATCACTACAGATGTGGCTGGAGCGGCCGAGACTGCAGCAGAAGAGGAAGCAGGATGAGCCAGAGACGTTTCTTGGTTTTGAAGGTGTGTACTCCACTGCAGCTCGTGCTTTGCACTTAGATGCCTGATCATGCAGGTTGTGCTCAGGTTGAGAAGGTTCATGCCTCGCTTCAAGCTCTGATTGCACAGGGTGCAAACCACTCGTGTCCTGTCATCAGCACATTTTCTAAAGAACTTCCACGCTAGAGAACTCCTTTGAGCTGACTTTGGTGCGCTCGTTCCCTTGCTGCGTTGGGCAGTAGCGGGCGTAGTGTCTAGGGCACGGCCGCTCCGCTTCTGCACCCTGCTCCCTCTTCTGCTGTGCTGGTGGCTCTGTGCGACCACCGCCTCTTCCTCCAAACTACTCAGTTCACCTGCATGACGTTCATTCCATGTGGGGTCGAGGACCTCATCGTCCTCCACATCATCTTCCACCCAGTCTTCACCCCTGCCCTCCTTGTCGGTCTCCACAATGCTGAACGCCGCAGCAGTTGGCACCTGCGTTTCGTCATCATCGGAGACGTGCTGCGATGATCCTTGCATGTACTCATCTTGAGAAATAAGTGGTTGGGCATCGCTGCACTCAATCTCTTCCACTTCTGGGGCAGGGCTAGGTGGATGGCCCTGGGAAACCCTGCTGACAGAGTCCTCAAAAAGAATAAGAGACTGCTGTATGGCTTGGGGCTCAGACTGCTGGCCTGATTTGCAAGGGGGTGAGGTGAAAGACGGTTGGACATTGGCTGCAGGTGCCAACTCTGACCTTTCTGCAGTAGACTGGGTGGGAGACAATGTGAAGGAACTGGAGGCACTGTCAGCAGCAAACCAATCTACTATCGCCTCAACTTGTTCTGGCCTCATCACTTCTAGGGGCGTTTGATGCCCTACCAAATACTGATGCAGGTTCTGTCGCCTACTCACACTTGAGGAAGGTGTTTCACTTGTGCGTGTAGCTGGCACAGATCGACCATGTCCTCTCCTTGCAACAGGAGCTCTACCAGCAGCACCACGACCCAGGCCACGGCCCTTATTTGACGGTCTCCTCATATTTCTGTAATTTAAGATCTTGCCCTAGAAAGGTTTTTATTGAATAGCGGAATAGAAAATATGATCCAAAAAAAGTGTATGTATATCACACGTACACAACCACACTAGGCCCCAATTACTATTGTTTGTACCCCTAAAAGGCTAGATGAGGAGTAGGGGGAGTATGGAACAGGCAGCACCCTCAAACCTTCAGAAGTATGAGATGAACCCCAACAACTTGGAAAGGTGGATCTCTCTCACACGTACCGACACAGACTATCCCGCAATTCAATTGATCCTCAAAGGTTTTTATTGAATAGCGGAATAGGAAATATGATCAAAAAAAGTGTATGTATCTCGCACGTACACAACCACACTAGGCCCCAATTACTATTGTTTGTACCCCTAAAAGGCTAGATGAGGAGTAGGGGGGGTATGGAACAGGCAGCACCCTCAAACCTTCAGAAGTATGAGATGAACCCCAACAACTTGGAAAGGTGGATCTCTCTCACACGTACCGACACAGACTATCCCGCAATTCAATTGATCCTCAAAGGTTTTTATTGAATAGCGGAATAGGAAATATGATCAAAAAAAGTGTATGTATCTCGCACGTACACAACCACACTAGGCCCCAATTACTATTGTTTGTACCCCTAAAAGGCTAGATGAGGAGTAGGGGGGGTATGGAACAGGCAGCACCCTCAAACCTTCAGAAGTATGAGATGAACCCCAACAACTTGGAAAGGTGGATCTCTCTCACACGTACCGACACAGACTATCCCGCAATTCAATTGATCCTCAAAGGTTTTTATTGAATAGCGGAATAGGAAATATGATCAAAAAAAGTGTATGTATCTCGCACGTACACAACCACACTAGGCCCCAATTACTATTGTTTGTACCCCTAAAAGGCTAGATGAGGAGTAGGGGGGGTATGGAACAGGCAGCACCCTCAAACCTTCAGAAGTATGAGATGAACCCCAACAACTTGGAAAGGTGGATCTCTCTCACACGTACCGACACAGACTATCCCGCAATTCAATTGATCCTCAAAGGTTTTTATTGAATAGCGGAATAGGAAATATGATCAAAAAAAGTGTATGTATCTCGCACGTACACAACCACACTAGGCCCCAATTACTATTGTTTGTACCCCTAAAAGGCTAGATGAGGAGTAGGGGGGGTATGGAACAGGCAGCACCCTCAAACCTTCAGAAGTATGAGATGAACCCCAACAACTTGGAAAGGTGGATCTCTCTCACACGTACCAACACAGACTATCCCCCAATTTAACTGATCCCCAAAGGTTTTTGATTAAATAGCGGAATAGAAAATATGATCCCAAAAAAGTGTATGTATATCACACGTACACAACCACACTAGGCCCCAATTACTATTGTTTGTACCCCTAAAAGGCTAGGAGTAGGGGGAGTATGGAACAGGCAGCACCCTCAAACCTTCAGAAGTATGAGATGAACCCCAACAACTTGGAAAGGTGGATCTCTCTCACACGTACCAACACAGACTATCCCCCAATTTAACTGATCCCCAAAGGTTTTTGATTAAATAGCGGAATAGAAAATATGATCCCAAAAAAGTGTATGTATATCACACGTACACAACCACACTAGGCCCCAATTACTATTGTTTGTACCCCTAAAAGGCTAGGAGTAGGGGGAGTATGGAACAGGCAGCACCCTCAAACCTTCAGAAGTATGAGATGAACCCCAACAACTTGGAAAGGTGGATCTCTCTCACACGTACCAACACAGACTATCCCCCAATTTAACTGATCCCCAAAGGTTTTTGATTAAATAGCGGAATAGAAAATATGATCCCAAAAAAGTGTATGTATATCACACGTACACAACCACACTAGGCCCCAATTACTATTGTTTGTACCCCTAAAAGGCTAGGAGTAGGGGGAGTATGGAACAGGCAGCACCCTCAAACCTTCAGAAGTATGAGATGAACCTCAACAACTTGGAAAGGTGGATCTCTCTCACACGTACCAACACAGACTATCCCCCAATTTAACTGATCCCCAAAGGTTTTTGATTAAATAGCGGAATAGAAAATATGATCCCAAAAAAGTGTATGTATATCACACGTACACAACCACACTAGGCCCCAATTACTATTGTTTGTACCCCTAAAAGGCTAGGAGTAGGGGGAGTATGGAACAGGCAGCACCCTCAAACCTTCAGAAGTATGAGATGAACCCCAACAACTTGGAAAGGTGGATCTCTCTCACACGTACCAACACAGACTATCCCCCAATTTAACTGATCCCCAAAGGTTTTTGATTAAATAGCGGAATAGAAAATATGATCCCAAAAAAGTGTATGTATATCACACGTACACAACCACACTAGGCCCCAATTACTATTGTTTGTACCCCTAAAAGGCTAGGAGTAGGGGGAGTATGGAACAGGCAGCACCCTCAAACCTTCAGAAGTATGAGATGAACCTCAACAACTTGGAAAGGTGGATCTCTCTCACACGTACCAACACAGACTATCCCCCAATTTAACTGATCCCCAAAGGTTTTTGATTAAATAGCAGAATAGAAAATATGATCCCAAAAAAGTGTATGTATATCACACGTACACAACCACACTAGGCCCCAATTACTATTGTTTGTACCCCTAAAAGGCTAGGAGTAGGGGGAGTATGGAACAGGCAGCACCCTCAAACCTTCAGAAGTATGAGATGAACCCCAACAACTTGGAAAGGTGGATCTCTCTCACACGTACCAACACAGACTATCCCCCAATTTAACTGATCCCCAAAGGTTTTTGATTAAATAGCGGAATAGAAAATATGATCCCAAAAAAGTGTATGTATATCACACGTACACAACCACACTAGGCCCCAATTACTATTGTTTGTACCCCTAAAAGGCTAGGAGTAGGGGGAGTATGGAACAGGCAGCACCCTCAAACCTTCAGAAGTATGAGATGAACCCCAACAACTTGGAAAGGTGGATCTCTCTCACACGTACCAACACAGACTATCCCCCAATTTAACTGATCCCCAAAGGTTTTTGATTAAATAGCGGAATAGAAAATATGATCCCAAAAAAGTGTATGTATATCACACGTACACAACCACACTAGGCCCCAATTACTATTGTTTGTACCCCTAAAAGGCTAGGAGTAGGGGGAGTATGGAACAGGCAGCACCCTCAAACCTTCAGAAGTATGAGATGAACCCCAACAACTTGGAAAGGTGGATCTCTCTCACACGTACCAACACAGACTATCCCCCAATTTAACTGATCCCCAAAGGTTTTTGATTAAATAGCGGAATAGAAAATATGATCCCAAAAAAGTGTATGTATATCACACGTACACAACCACACTAGGCCCCAATTACTATTGTTTGTACCCCTAAAAGGCTAGGAGTAGGGGGAGTATGGAACAGGCAGCACCCTCAAACCTTCAGAAGTATGAGATGAACCTCAACAACTTGGAAAGGTGGATCTCTCTCACACGTACCAACACAGACTATCCCCCAATTTAACTGATCCCCAAAGGTTTTTGATTAAATAGCGGAATAGAAAATATGATCCCAAAAAAGTGTATGTATATCACACGTACACAACCACACTAGGCCCCAATTACTATTGTTTGTACCCCTAAAAGGCTAGGAGTAGGGGGAGTATGGAACAGGCAGCACCCTCAAACCTTCAGAAGTATGAGATGAACCCCAACAACTTGGAAAGGTGGATCTCTCTCACACGTACCAACACAGACTATCCCCCAATTTAACTGATCCCCAAAGGTTTTTGATTAAATAGCGGAATAGAAAATATGATCCCAAAAAAGTGTATGTATATCACACGTACACAACCACACTAGGCCCCAATTACTATTGTTTGTACCCCTAAAAGGCTAGGAGTAGGGGGAGTATGGAACAGGCAGCACCCTCAAACCTTCAGAAGTATGAGATGAACCTCAACAACTTGGAAAGGTGGATCTCTCTCACACGTACCAACACAGACTATCCCCCAATTTAACTGATCCCCAAAGGTTTTTGATTAAATAGCGGAATAGAAAATATGATCCCAAAAAAGTGTATGTATATCACACGTACACAACCACACTAGGCCCCAATTACTATTGTTTGTACCCCTAAAAGGCTAGGAGTAGGGGGAGTATGGAACAGGCAGCACCCTCAAACCTTCAGAAGTATGAGATGAACCCCAACAACTTGGAAAGGTGGATCTCTCTCACACGTACCAACACAGACTATCCCCCAATTTAACTGATCCCCAAAGGTTTTTGATTAAATAGCGGAATAGAAAATATGATCCCAAAAAAGTGTATGTATATCACACGTACACAACCACACTAGGCCCCAATTACTATTGTTTGTACCCCTAAAAGGCTAGGAGTAGGGGGAGTATGGAACAGGCAGCACCCTCAAACCTTCAGAAGTATGAGATGAACCTCAACAACTTGGAAAGGTGGATCTCTCTCACACGTACCAACACAGACTATCCCCCAATTTAACTGATCCCCAAAGGTTTTTGATTAAATAGCGGAATAGAAAATATGATCCCAAAAAAGTGTATGTATATCACACGTACACAACCACACTAGGCCCCAATTACTATTGTTTGTACCCCTAAAAGGCTAGGAGTAGGGGGAGTATGGAACAGGCAGCACCCTCAAACCTTCAGAAGTATGAGATGAACCCCAACAACTTGGAAAGGTGGATCTCTCTCACACGTACCAACACAGACTATCCCCCAATTTAACTGATCCCCAAAGGTTTTTGATTAAATAGCGGAATAGAAAATATGATCCCAAAAAAGTGTATGTATATCACACGTACACAACCACACTAGGCCCCAATTACTATTGTTTGTACCCCTAAAAGGCTAGGAGTAGGGGGAGTATGGAACAGGCAGCACCCTCAAACCTTCAGAAGTATGAGATGAACCCCAACAACTTGGAAAGGTGGATCTCTCTCACACGTACCAACACAGACTATCCCCCAATTTAACTGATCCCCAAAGGTTTTTGATTAAATAGCGGAATAGAAAATATGATCCCAAAAAAGTGTATGTATATCACACGTACACAACCACACTAGGCCCCAATTACTATTGTTTGTACCCCTAAAAGGCTAGGAGTAGGGGGAGTATGGAACAGGCAGCACCCTCAAACCTTCAGAAGTATGAGATGAACCCCAACAACTTGGAAAGGTGGATCTCTCTCACACGTACCAACACAGACTATCCCCCAATTTAACTGATCCCCAAAGGTTTTTGATTAAATAGCGGAATAGAAAATATGATCCCAAAAAAGTGTATGTATATCACACGTACACAACCACACTAGGCCCCAATTACTATTGTTTGTACCCCTAAAAGGCTAGGAGTAGGGGGAGTATGGAACAGGCAGCACCCTCAAACCTTCAGAAGTATGAGATGAACCTCAACAACTTGGAAAGGTGGATCTCTCTCACACGTACCAACACAGACTATCCCCCAATTTAACTGATCCCCAAAGGTTTTTGATTAAATAGCGGAATAGAAAATATGATCCCAAAAAAGTGTATGTATATCACACGTACACAACCACACTAGGCCCCAATTACTATTGTTTGTACCCCTAAAAGGCTAGGAGTAGGGGGAGTATGGAACAGGCAGCACCCTCAAACCTTCAGAAGTATGAGATGAACCCCAACAACTTGGAAAGGTGGATCTCTCTCACACGTACCAACACAGACTATCCCCCAATTTAACTGATCCCCAAAGGTTTTTGATTAAATAGCGGAATAGAAAATATGATCCCAAAAAAGTGTATGTATATCACACGTACACAACCACACTAGGCCCCAATTACTATTGTTTGTACCCCTAAAAGGCTAGGAGTAGGGGGAGTATGGAACAGGCAGCACCCTCAAACCTTCAGAAGTATGAGATGAACCTCAACAACTTGGAAAGGTGGATCTCTCTCACACGTACCAACACAGACTATCCCCCAATTTAACTGATCCCCAAAGGTTTTTGATTAAATAGCGGAATAGAAAATATGATCCCAAAAAAGTGTATGTATATCACACGTACACAACCACACTAGGCCCCAATTACTATTGTTTGTACCCCTAAAAGGCTAGGAGTAGGGGGAGTATGGAACAGGCAGCACCCTCAAACCTTCAGAAGTATGAGATGAACCCCAACAACTTGGAAAGGTGGATCTCTCTCACACGTACCAACACAGACTATCCCCCAATTTAACTGATCCCCAAAGGTTTTTGATTAAATAGCGGAATAGAAAATATGATCCCAAAAAAGTGTATGTATATCACACGTACACAACCACACTAGGCCCCAATTACTATTGTTTGTACCCCTAAAAGGCTAGGAGTAGGGGGAGTATGGAACAGGCAGCACCCTCAAACCTTCAGAAGTATGAGATGAACCCCAACAACTTGGAAAGGTGGATCTCTCTCACACGTACCAACACAGACTATCCCCCAATTTAACTGATCCCCAAAGGTTTTTGATTAAATAGCGGAATAGAAAATATGATCCCAAAAAAGTGTATGTATATCACACGTACACAACCACACTAGGCCCCAATTACTATTGTTTGTACCCCTAAAAGGCTAGGAGTAGGGGGAGTATGGAACAGGCAGCACCCTCAAACCTTCAGAAGTATGAGATGAACCCCAACAACTTGGAAAGGTGGATCTCTCTCACACGTACCAACACAGACTATCCCCCAATTTAACTGATCCCCAAAGGTTTTTGATTAAATAGCGGAATAGAAAATATGATCCCAAAAAAGTGTATGTATATCACACGTACACAACCACACTAGGCCCCAATTACTATTGTTTGTACCCCTAAAAGGCTAGGAGTAGGGGGAGTATGGAACAGGCAGCACCCTCAAACCTTCAGAAGTATGAGATGAACCTCAACAACTTGGAAAGGTGGATCTCTCTCACACGTACCAACACAGACTATCCCCCAATTTAACTGATCCCCAAAGGTTTTTGATTAAATAGCGGAATAGAAAATATGATCCCAAAAAAGTGTATGTATATCACACGTACACAACCACACTAGGCCCCAATTACTATTGTTTGTACCCCTAAAAGGCTAGGAGTAGGGGGAGTATGGAACAGGCAGCACCCTCAAACCTTCAGAAGTATGAGATGAACCCCAACAACTTGGAAAGGTGGATCTCTCTCACACGTACCAACACAGACTATCCCCCAATTTAACTGATCCCCAAAGGTTTTTGATTAAATAGCGGAATAGAAAATATGATCCCAAAAAAGTGTATGTATATCACACGTACACAACCACACTAGGCCCCAATTACTATTGTTTGTACCCCTAAAAGGCTAGGAGTAGGGGGAGTATGGAACAGGCAGCACCCTCAAACCTTCAGAAGTATGAGATGAACCTCAACAACTTGGAAAGGTGGATCTCTCTCACACGTACCAACACAGACTATCCCCCAATTTAACTGATCCCCAAAGGTTTTTGATTAAATAGCGGAATAGAAAATATGATCCCAAAAAAGTGTATGTATATCACACGTACACAACCACACTAGGCCCCAATTACTATTGTTTGTACCCCTAAAAGGCTAGGAGTAGGGGGAGTATGGAACAGGCAGCACCCTCAAACCTTCAGAAGTATGAGATGAACCCCAACAACTTGGAAAGGTGGATCTCTCTCACACGTACCAACACAGACTATCCCCCAATTTAACTGATCCCCAAAGGTTTTTGATTAAATAGCGGAATAGAAAATATGATCCCAAAAAAGTGTATGTATATCACACGTACACAACCACACTAGGCCCCAATTACTATTGTTTGTACCCCTAAAAGGCTAGGAGTAGGGGGAGTATGGAACAGGCAGCACCCTCAAACCTTCAGAAGTATGAGATGAACCCCAACAACTTGGAAAGGTGGATCTCTCTCACACGTACCAACACAGACTATCCCCCAATTTAACTGATCCCCAAAGGTTTTTGATTAAATAGCGGAATAGAAAATATGATCCCAAAAAAGTGTATGTATATCACACGTACACAACCACACTAGGCCCCAATTACTATTGTTTGTACCCCTAAAAGGCTAGGAGTAGGGGGAGTATGGAACAGGCAGCACCCTCAAACCTTCAGAAGTATGAGATGAACCCCAACAACTTGGAAAGGTGGATCTCTCTCACACGTACCAACACAGACTATCCCCCAATTTAACTGATCCCCAAAGGTTTTTGATTAAATAGCGGAATAGAAAATATGATCCCAAAAAAGTGTATGTATATCACACGTACACAACCACACTAGGCCCCAATTACTATTGTTTGTACCCCTAAAAGGCTAGGAGTAGGGGGAGTATGGAACAGGCAGCACCCTCAAACCTTCAGAAGTATGAGATGAACCTCAACAACTTGGAAAGGTGGATCTCTCTCACACGTACCAACACAGACTATCCCCCAATTTAACTGATCCCCAAAGGTTTTTGATTAAATAGCGGAATAGAAAATATGATCCCAAAAAAGTGTATGTATATCACACGTACACAACCACACTAGGCCCCAATTACTATTGTTTGTACCCCTAAAAGGCTAGGAGTAGGGGGAGTATGGAACAGGCAGCACCCTCAAACCTTCAGAAGTATGAGATGAACCCCAACAACTTGGAAAGGTGGATCTCTCTCACACGTACCAACACAGACTATCCCCCAATTTAACTGATCCCCAAAGGTTTTTGATTAAATAGCGGAATAGAAAATATGATCCCAAAAAAGTGTATGTATATCACACGTACACAACCACACTAGGCCCCAATTACTATTGTTTGTACCCCTAAAAGGCTAGGAGTAGGGGGAGTATGGAACAGGCAGCACCCTCAAACCTTCAGAAGTATGAGATGAACCCCAACAACTTGGAAAGGTGGATCTCTCTCACACGTACCAACACAGACTATCCCCCAATTTAACTGATCCCCAAAGGTTTTTGATTAAATAGCGGAATAGAAAATATGATCCCAAAAAAGTGTATGTATATCACACGTACACAACCACACTAGGCCCCAATTACTATTGTTTGTACCCCTAAAAGGCTAGGAGTAGGGGGAGTATGGAACAGGCAGCACCCTCAAACCTTCAGAAGTATGAGATGAACCTCAACAACTTGGAAAGGTGGATCTCTCTCACACGTACCAACACAGACTATCCCCCAATTTAACTGATCCCCAAAGGTTTTTGATTAAATAGCGGAATAGAAAATATGATCCCAAAAAAGTGTATGTATATCACACGTACACAACCACACTAGGCCCCAATTACTATTGTTTGTACCCCTAAAAGGCTAGGAGTAGGGGGAGTATGGAACAGGCAGCACCCTCAAACCTTCAGAAGTATGAGATGAACCCCAACAACTTGGAAAGGTGGATCTCTCTCACACGTACCAACACAGACTATCCCCCAATTTAACTGATCCCCAAAGGTTTTTGATTAAATAGCGGAATAGAAAATATGATCCCAAAAAAGTGTATGTATATCACACGTACACAACCACACTAGGCCCCAATTACTATTGTTTGTACCCCTAAAAGGCTAGGAGTAGGGGGAGTATGGAACAGGCAGCACCCTCAAACCTTCAGAAGTATGAGATGAACCTCAACAACTTGGAAAGGTGGATCTCTCTCACACGTACCAACACAGACTATCCCCCAATTTAACTGATCCCCAAAGGTTTTTGATTAAATAGCGGAATAGAAAATATGATCCCAAAAAAGTGTATGTATATCACACGTACACAACCACACTAGGCCCCAATTACTATTGTTTGTACCCCTAAAAGGCTAGGAGTAGGGGGAGTATGGAACAGGCAGCACCCTCAAACCTTCAGAAGTATGAGATGAACCCCAACAACTTGGAAAGGTGGATCTCTCTCACACGTACCAACACAGACTATCCCCCAATTTAACTGATCCCCAAAGGTTTTTGATTAAATAGCGGAATAGAAAATATGATCCCAAAAAAGTGTATGTATATCACACGTACACAACCACACTAGGCCCCAATTACTATTGTTTGTACCCCTAAAAGGCTAGGAGTAGGGGGAGTATGGAACAGGCAGCACCCTCAAACCTTCAGAAGTATGAGATGAACCCCAACAACTTGGAAAGGTGGATCTCTCTCACACGTACCAACACAGACTATCCCCCAATTTAACTGATCCCCAAAGGTTTTTGATTAGATAGCGGAATAGAAAATATGATCCCAAAAAAGTGTATGTATATCACACGTACACAACCACACTAGGCCCCAATTACTATTGTTTGTACCCCTAAAAGGCTAGGAGTAGGGGGAGTATGGAACAGGCAGCACCCTCAAACCTTCAGAAGTATGAGATGAACCTCAACAACTTGGAAAGGTGGATCTCTCTCACACGTACCAACACAGACTATCCCCCAATTTAACTGATCCCCAAAGGTTTTTGATTAAATAGCGGAATAGAAAATATGATCCCAAAAAAGTGTATGTATATCACACGTACACAACCACACTAGGCCCCAATTACTATTGTTTGTACCCCTAAAAGGCTAGGAGTAGGGGGAGTATGGAACAGGCAGCACCCTCAAACCTTCAGAAGTATGAGATGAACCCCAACAACTTGGAAAGGTGGATCTCTCTCACACGTACCAACACAGACTATCCCCCAATTTAACTGATCCCCAAAGGTTTTTGATTAAATAGCGGAATAGAAAATATGATCCCAAAAAAGTGTATGTATATCACACGTACACAACCACACTAGGCCCCAATTACTATTGTTTGTACCCCTAAAAGGCTAGGAGTAGGGGGAGTATGGAACAGGCAGCACCCTCAAACCTTCAGAAGTATGAGATGAACCTCAACAACTTGGAAAGGTGGATCTCTCTCACACGTACCAACACAGACTATCCCCCAATTTAACTGATCCCCAAAGGTTTTTGATTAAATAGCGGAATAGAAAATATGATCCCAAAAAAGTGTATGTATATCACACGTACACAACCACACTAGGCCCCAATTACTATTGTTTGTACCCCTAAAAGGCTAGGAGTAGGGGGAGTATGGAACAGGCAGCACCCTCAAACCTTCAGAAGTATGAGATGAACCCCAACAACTTGGAAAGGTGGATCTCTCTCACACGTACCAACACAGACTATCCCCCAATTTAACTGATCCCCAAAGGTTTTTGATTAAATAGCGGAATAGAAAATATGATCCCAAAAAAGTGTATGTATATCACACGTACACAACCACACTAGGCCCCAATTACTATTGTTTGTACCCCTAAAAGGCTAGGAGTAGGGGGAGTATGGAACAGGCAGCACCCTCAAACCTTCAGAAGTATGAGATGAACCTCAACAACTTGGAAAGGTGGATCTCTCTCACACGTACCAACACAGACTATCCCCCAATTTAACTGATCCCCAAAGGTTTTTGATTAAATAGCGGAATAGAAAATATGATCCCAAAAAAGTGTATGTATATCACACGTACACAACCACACTAGGCCCCAATTACTATTGTTTGTACCCCTAAAAGGCTAGGAGTAGGGGGAGTATGGAACAGGCAGCACCCTCAAACCTTCAGAAGTATGAGATGAACCCCAACAACTTGGAAAGGTGGATCTCTCTCACACGTACCAACACAGACTATCCCCCAATTTAACTGATCCCCAAAGGTTTTTGATTAAATAGCGGAATAGAAAATATGATCCCAAAAAAGTGTATGTATATCACACGTACACAACCACACTAGGCCCCAATTACTATTGTTTGTACCCCTAAAAGGCTAGGAGTAGGGGGAGTATGGAACAGGCAGCACCCTCAAACCTTCAGAAGTATGAGATGAACCTCAACAACTTGGAAAGGTGGATCTCTCTCACACGTACCAACACAGACTATCCCCCAATTTAACTGATCCCCAAAGGTTTTTGATTAAATAGCGGAATAGAAAATATGATCCCAAAAAAGTGTATGTATATCACACGTACACAACCACACTAGGCCCCAATTACTATTGTTTGTACCCCTAAAAGGCTAGGAGTAGGGGGAGTATGGAACAGGCAGCACCCTCAAACCTTCAGAAGTATGAGATGAACCCCAACAACTTGGAAAGGTGGATCTCTCTCACACGTACCAACACAGACTATCCCCCAATTTAACTGATCCCCAAAGGTTTTTGATTAAATAGCGGAATAGAAAATATGATCCCAAAAAAGTGTATGTATATCACACGTACACAACCACACTAGGCCCCAATTACTATTGTTTGTACCCCTAAAAGGCTAGGAGTAGGGGGAGTATGGAACAGGCAGCACCCTCAAACCTTCAGAAGTATGAGATGAACCCCAACAACTTGGAAAGGTGGATCTCTCTCACACGTACCAACACAGACTATCCCCCAATTTAACTGATCCCCAAAGGTTTTTGATTAAATAGCGGAATAGAAAATATGATCCCAAAAAAGTGTATGTATATCACACGTACACAACCACACTAGGCCCCAATTACTATTGTTTGTACCCCTAAAAGGCTAGGAGTAGGGGGAGTATGGAACAGGCAGCACCCTCAAACCTTCAGAAGTATGAGATGAACCCCAACAACTTGGAAAGGTGGATCTCTCTCACACGTACCAACACAGACTATCCCCCAATTTAACTGATCCCCAAAGGTTTTTGATTAAATAGCGGAATAGAAAATATGATCCCAAAAAAGTGTATGTATATCACACGTACACAACCACACTAGGCCCAAATTACTATTGTTTGTACCCCTAAAAGGCTAGATGAGGAGTAGGGGGAGTATGGAACAGGCAGCACCCTCAAACCTTCAGTATGAGATTGTGTTCACTGTACCCCACAAAGATTGAGTTCACTGCACCCCACAATGATTGTGTTCACTGCACCCCACAAAGATTGTGTTCACTGCACCTCACAAAGATTGTGTTCACTGTACCCCCCAAAGATTGTGTTCACTGCACCCCACAAAGATTCTGTTCACTGTACCCCACAAAGATTGTGTTCACTGCACCCCAAAAAGATTGTGTTCACTGCACCCCAAAAAGGATGTTGTTCACTGCACCCCAAAAAGGATGTTGTTCACTCCACCCAAAAAGATTGTGTTCACTGCACCCCACAAAGATTGTG